>NC_066617.1:188222999-188867332 GCF_025201925.1 Gopherus flavomarginatus
TGATATAAAGTGAAAGGCTGGAAGAATTTACACATTCACACCAGGTGGAAGGTGTGGTTTTAGTGGACAAAACACAGGAACTCCTACATTTTAATCTCGTCTCATTATGACTTCTTCTTCTACAGCCTTAAGAAATGAAATTAATTTATCTGTCACTTCCTGCCAAGTTATAAAATAGGGGTGTGCTATGCATACATTTCTGATTATGGGAAGTAAGGTTTATAAAAAAAGTTGGTCTTGTAATGTGATCAAAAAAGTAGTCAGATTTAGGATTATTCTAAACTCCTCTGGAAGAACATTCAACATCTAGCACTCCTCACTCCAAAACACTTTGTCTCTGGTTCTCACACCTTTCATCCTGGGTCTTACGAGCTGCACTGCTCCAGAAAGTGCAACTTTCTTTGTGGATCATAGTTGGAGGTGTGGTTACTAATACCGTTTTACCCTGTGCTGTCAAAGTCTTTGAAAAGCAGGATCATGGCTTTGAATTGGTAATGGAGGCAGAATGAGAGTCACAGGAGTAATGGTCTAGTGATGGCTCAGCCCATTGAGAGGACAAGCCATCATATTCTCTACAAGCTGAAACATCTGTATTTCTTCAGCATTTACCACTTCACCAAGTGAATTTAAAAACAAAACAAAACAACAAAAAACAACAATAACAAATCCTATTACAAATAGAATAGGACAAGTTTCCAAGAAAGCTGAAGGTGGAAGAAGTCATTGCCAATCCTGAATGACATGGCCACTATCTCTATCTAGGCATGCAGGATCAGGGAAGAGTCCAGCAGGACCACAAGAATTCACACCCTTTTGTACAACAATGCATGTATCTGTGATGGAAGAAAATGATAGTCCAACTTGCATATAGGGCTGAAAAGAAAAGTATGTTAGAATTTTGCTGGGGAGTGAGTTGATGCCACATGCTTAAGTGAAGATTACTCTCCCCACACAGGAAAGAGTAACACCAGAAGCATCCACAGAAGTCCACATGTGTGCTCACTGAAAGATGTGAAACAAAAACCTATCTACTGGGAACTGGTTCCTCTCCCTCCTCCCACTGTAGAGCCATCAGATATTATCAAATTGCCAATCAAAAACACCAATGTAAACATCTTGAAATGGTTCATCATCATCAAAAGTCATGGTGAAGTTTTAATACCTGGAGACTAGAAAAATGAAACACAGAACTTTGTAAATGAAGATAGAAAGGATGAGTGTTAAAAATGAAAAGGAGGAATCATAAGAGTCTAGTTTCCATGAACAAATAAAGTGATTATCTGAATGCCAGCCCATTAATGTATAACATCCACCAACTTTGCCCTAATGATTTCTGTTAATTAGCAGTGTAAGGCACTTTGTTAGTATTTAGATCATGTAATGTTTGCAAATGAAAGGTCTGGAGTGTTGCTTCAAATGAATTTTTTTTTATCTGATTTGACATCACAAAGTAGTACAACATGTCTGAGGCATATGCCAACAATAGCCAGTATTTCAATTAATATTCAAATAGCACTCATAGTTTTCTCAGCAAAGGGAGCAGAGGTGTGGAAATGCAAATGTGTTAAATAATTTGATGTTACAGCATTATTGAGATCTGCTGTGTTATTTCCTGGACTGACTAAAATTAGAAAAATGTCGAGCACAGAATGAGTACATGAAATACAGACTAACAGAAGATCAACCCACACACACCGGGAGGTATTTTAAAGATAATAATACATGACTCATTGGCAGTTGCTTAGCTTTCAACCTTTTATCAAGTAGACTGTTCAGAAATTATATAAATGGCAGACTTGATAAAAATCAAAGGCGAGAGAAAGAAGGAAGCCTCAAAATCAAATGAAATGATGTGCAGGAGATTATTAAAAAGCAGAATCAGATCAACAGCTTTGCTAAATAGCTTCCAAAATGAAATGTCAGCTTTTTCTTTGTGCAAGAGAAAGTAGTGAGCACTGAGCAGATAATTTCAGAGGAGAAACTGGATATCTTAAAGAAATTTGCTTTGCCCTTAACATTTTTGGGGGGGTGAGAAATCAATAGTCTATCCAAGGTGCAGAGAGCTGCAGAGAAGATCAGCCCAGTATGACAGGTCCCTGGGAATGGATGATTGGAGAGAAAACAGGGGAAAAGATCAAGGAGACCAAAAATGACTGCCTTTTTGTTGCTGCTGTTGTTTATGCATTCTTGAAACTTTTGTAGATCCAGGTCCCATTTAGTCCACCCTGGAATGATGGAATAGTCGCTAACATTTTAGATCCTGAATCTACAACTGAACCTTGGTGCCCATGTGAAGACAAACTGGTGGAGGACTGGGGCTGGGATACCCTATTGGAGAAACAGGACCTTAATCATTAAAAGGAACACTGAAATAGATTACCTTTCTTTGCTCCATATAGTTATTTGGGGAGCTAGAGCACTATCTGAATCAGATAGCGAGAAATATACTAACCACAGAAGGTGAAGTTTGGAGAAGTACTGAAAAAGTCCAGATGTGTCGGAACTCACCCTGATCTCATAGGTTGAATATCTAGTGAGAACAGGATTTCCATCATATTTCCGCTCTACTCTGGCTGCAGCCAAGTAGGAAATAACACACACAAAAAAAGCCTCTCTCATGATAGTTCTGCTCCTACTACTCCCAGAGGACTAGATTGTGACCTATAAATACAAACTAAACTATAAATGAAATAATTAGAAAACTTATTTGACCCTCAAATAAGAATTTGAGCTGATGTTTCCTTCAGATCGTGGTTTATCTGAAGTGGTTTCACTCACTGTTGGTTGTATGGTTCTCTAGTTTCATATTTTCACTGTTGAAATAAATGTGTGTGTATCATCTACTGACATATTTTATCATATTGTAACTTCCTACAGTGGTAACCACCAGTGGATTATACCAGATAACCAGTTTCCTGCTACAGAAGTATCCTGTAGAGAGATTTTAAAAAAAATTCTTAAGCCATTGGCCTTTTTCGCATTGATACTACTATACGGGTTCGCTGAGTTCATGCACCCACTAATATACACCACTCATCACCATTGATGGAAGTTGTGCAGGTGTGTTAAAGACTAGCAGACTTTTTGATTAGGAATTCCACCCTGGAGAGACTTTGAGGGCAAAGAAGGAGTACAATTACATCTCATCATAAGCTACATTTTTGACAGTGAACAATGCTGATGGGAAGCCAGACAAGATGATACTACATCTGTCTATTTTTTTACCCCACTTCAAGTATGAAATTCTGGTATATTTTCCCTTAAAGCATTTCAACTATCCTTTCTTTTAATATATCGTCCTTATTTATCACATCTGTCACAATATTCCCCTTTAAAAGGAACATTGCACTCATGAAATGTGTTCTGTTGACAGCCCAGGAGAACCATATTTATCCCCAGAAAAACTGAAGTGTGGGAAGGACAGTACCGGCTTCACTCTAATGCCCTGCTCTTCTGCATCAGCCAGCTTCTTTAAGGACCACTGGCCACAGTATTCCACTTTTTACAGTCATTTATACCCCTGCTAAGAGAACATAGATGACTACCAGTTCAGACAGGTAGTGTTGCCCAGTCCCTTGGCAAAGGTGTGAATGACTAAAAAGGGTGCACGGCCGTGGAGTATTCATCCTCCAAACATCAGAGAGCAAATCAGCTCTTTGACCACTGAGCCCTTGATTTCGCTGCTGACACTGACACTTAGTGCCAATTGTGAAATTATTTTTTTTTAAATGGGAATATCTGTGCAGTAAAGACTAGACCAAGGTCATCAATGCACTTTACTGTGCCAATGTGGCACAGGTTACTATGTTATGTTATTTTGCAGGTGCTTTGGATTTCAAGTATCTTTGATAAATGTAATTAATTTCATTGTCATCAACACACAGTTGCCCCCTACAAGAGCTTCATAGAATATCTGAAGCGATTATTTTTATGATATATGGATGATTGTTTAGTCAATATTTTATGCCTCTCATCATTTAATCTTCACATTTTACAAATAAAATGGACATGTTGTAATATCAGATTTCTTGTGTAAAAGATTTGGCTCACTTTGGAGAACACCTGCGACTCCTTTTGCTAATCTCAGTCTACTGCTGTAACCTCTCTTACTCATACAGATAAAGCATCAATTTAGTTTTGGATTTAATGCAAACAGGACCATTATGTTTTGAGAGTGTTCCAAAGCTTGCTATTCCAGCAATCTGTGACCTATAAATAATGCAAGACCTTTTCTTTCTCCTAATGACTTCAGTTCAAGCACAAACCCTGAAAGATGGAGGCCAAAATTTATATTGCAATCGTGGAATTTAATCTATTTCTGGTTCTCCAATTGAATTACGAATCAGAGTTTGTTCACTCCTTTGTATCAGCCCCAACCTCCACATTCCTTCCCTTTTAGTGAAAAATACCTCTGCTTTTGAACAATTACCCTTTTTGCATTTTGATATCAAAGGCAAAATAAAGCCTGGCTAATCTGAGAAGCCTTTGTGTTTTGTTTTAGAAGAAAGCAAAGGGTAGGGGAGGGAGATGATCTTTTTATTCATGACCCCTAACCTTTGAACCACAACCTCTTTGCCACTAAAGCATTCAACACCTCATTTAATCTCTCCTCACTGCATTGGCACAGCACTGAAAAAGGAAAAAAAATAATCTGGGGACTTCATCAATTTTTCATGAATTTTCATTTAGGCCAGAGCTCCCTCTTACACTGGTCGATAGATCAAGCTGCTGTCACATATTTAACACCTGGGGCTACAGCTGTTATCTCTGGGGGCTGTCACTGACTCAGGCTAGATCAGAGACAGCCTGAGTCAGTGCGAGGACCCCTTATGCTCTTTCTGTTCCTTACATGTGGCGCCCTAGTGCTTGAAACTGAAATCCTACCTACAGTAGCTACTGCAAATGTGTCTCCCAATATTCCCATTGGAAAACTCCACACCATAGTTTCAGGTATGTCAATTTTTTGCTTTGTGAAAAATAGTGCTTTTATTTTCAAAACATTTAAAAAGCACTGAAGGCATTTCACAAAAGACAGATGACTTAAAACCTACCTTTTATACCAGATTATGTAAAATGATCCTAAGTACATTTTGGGCATTACGTTTATGATGCTTCTAATACCAACTGTAAGTTGCATAAAAATTCTATTTGTGGTATTTAAAACATATGAACCCAAGAAAAACACATTTTTTCTTTTGAATAAAACAACTATTTTCTGTTGGTTTAAGGGCACAGTGCCTACTATTCATGATTTAACTATTTAAAAAAAAAAAGCAACATAATTCCCACACAAATGTCAGATCCATCAGTGATGTTGGAATTAGTTTTCTGGTTAGCAAGAAATTCTTACTAAAATACTAACCCAAGCATCAATCCAAGAACGATTGAAATGCATCACATCTATGATGAATTTCAAAATATTTTTGAAAATCTTTAGGAGTAAGACTTTTTTTTTTTTTCAGTTTTCTTTAGGAAAACTAAGACAGCAACCACAGGCCCCAATCCAGCAATGGATTAAGCACGTGCTTAACTTTAAATATTATATGCTTCCTTGAATCATGGCCCCTTGCAGTTCTAATGATTTCAACTTAACACAGGAATATGAATAAGTTCAAGAATCACGGTGTTTGTGTGGTAGGTAACCATACAAAAGAGTAGTAAAAGGAGACAAGAATGAACCAGTCACGTGGATCTTTGCCCAGACCAAAAGCATGTGCAGTTTCCCAACAGTAATTTGAGAGACTAATAAAAACAAATGTTTATTTACAAAGAGCCTCTTCTCAAAGGGACTGTTCAACTTCACATTTTTAAAGAGACATAATTTAATACAGATAGTTAAATAATTCACTATTGATTAATTACCAAAATAGAAGAGAGATTCAAGTATTTTTAGATCTGTGAAAAGCAGCCGTTTCCCTTTCGCTACAATTAGGGTCCACCTACACTGGAAAAATGATCCATGGCAATGGTTGTCAGCAAAAGGACCCCAGTAGCTCCTCTTTATCGAGTGCTGAAAAAGGTTTAACTGCAAGGTTAGAGACAACAGTTTTCAACACCATTACAGATAGCATGAGTGAGACCTGGCGGAATGTGGCCTATCACGCTTTCTCTTAACAATGCTGTAGTGTCCCAACTACCTAGCAGATAAACGGTTTTTAATTCAGCAATGGAGTGGTGCACGGGACACACTGTTGACAACAGTTATCAGCAACAGGCCATTTCTCTAACGGAGACTGACCTTTACAGAGTCTCCAACATCCTATAAACAGTTACGATGCACAAAGCTTGATGTAAAGCCTTAAAGGGGCTGTTGCCTACAAATCATTTGGCAATTTATTTTAGATCCATAAAAAAATACATAGACATTTGAATGAGAAAATACATGAACTTTTGCAGTAAACTGGGAAGAGCTGAGTTGTTTTGCAGTCTCCAGTAAGAGCTGAATCCCAATCAGGTGCATCCCAGTCAGGTGTCCAACCTAACGATGAACTTTAGAAGCAATGCTACCTAAGCTATAAAAGATGTCTAGGTCACAAAGTTAATAAGAATGTATATTATTGAGTCTATAATCCAGTGAAATCAATAGATCCTATTCACAAAGTGAGTAAGTGTGGCAGAATCTTGCCCTTAAATCATGAATGAATATGTTTAAAAACTTTTCTACCATCCTTTATGAAGTCCCTCATACCATCATGTTTCAGTTCAAGAAAAGACAAAGCACCATTTAATTTAAATGGCCCAGGAATGTTCCCTTTAATCCCCAAAGAGTTTAATTAAAGAATTCAGTCAGTTAAACTTCAAAGGTACAAAAACAGTAAGATAATCTGGTGTCAGGTGCACGATGCCTTTACCGAATCTTTGGCTATGGTTTCAGCTCTCAGATTTCATGTTCTGTGATCCTTCCCTAAAACAGTGAAACCTGGTCTTATTATTTTTGCAGTCCTCTGTTATCTGACTTTTAGTTCATGCATGACCTGCCACCAGCTGCAGTGGTTAAAATCGTAACTCAGGAGACTGAACAGTTCGTAACTAGAGACTCTCAGCAGTCATTGTAGTAGAGATCAGTAAGATTTGATGCAATAAAAGCATACTTTTATTTTGAAACAACCAATCATTTCGATGTGATGACTCAAGGTGCAACTGCACCAGTTTTTCTACTCTGTATCCAGACAGTAGATGTTTTAATCTTAACATCATGTACCAGCCTAACTTACAAGTAAAGAAGCCAAACATGTTTATACCTGTAATAAAGACAACATAACCTGTCTCAGAGATCTTAACAATCATGCATGTGAATAAAGTGCTCAGAAGAGTAATAATCTAATAGCGTTAGCTGGACAGACACACACTATGTTGGTTTCTTCAAATAGCTTTGCAACCTCTCTCATGCTATCCGTCTCTGCAGTGCAAAAATGCCTACAATCCTAAACTGTGCAAAACTATGTGATGCTTTTGTGATGGGGACAAGTCTTCACTGAGGACTTGAAAGAAAACTATAAACTACCTTTCAGGTATGATTTGAAAAAGCTTTGAAACAAGGTTCTGTGAAATGAAAGATAATGCATTGGCATACCCTACTCTACTGTTTAGCTCCCATATCATCTGACAATTAGTTCAAAGGAATGTCCTTTCCGTAATGTATGAAGATAATGACAAACTATCAAAATTAACTAATGTTTAGCATTGTACACACAAAAGTCAGTTGAAGCAGGAGAAATTCTTTTAAGGAAACTGAACCAGCAGTTCTTCCAGTACTCTTCAATTACTTCTGGTAGTTTCAGATATGAACTCCTTCCCTTATTCTTCAAAGACTATAACTGATATCAGCCATGGAGAAGGTACCTCTTATCCTCATACAAGGGTGGCTGTATGACAGTGGAGGGATTTGGAAATTGAAAGATTAAAAAAGGTTAGCCACCTAGAAAAAAAAAAGTAGGCAAAATACTTGGGTGGCTGGTCAGCAAGGCATTTAAGTACATGCTTAAGTTCATCCCTCTTCACCCTAAGTGCTTAAGTTATGTGCTTACCACAGAAGTCAATGGGGCTTAAGTTAAACACATGTTTAACTACTTTGCTGAGTAGGGAAAGACTGCTGAATCAGAGCCTTGCAGCCTCCCTGTAGTGAAAATTAAGTCTAACAAAAGAATTGTGTTTTTTGCTTTTTAACCGTTTTTAAAAAGTTCATTTATATGAAAATGCACAGCCAGCATTAGCTGACTTCATTTGCATGCTGAAATTTTTTCTTCCTTCCCATCTCCTTTTCATCCCAGATAATTAATTAGAGGCAGTTAACACATAGTAACTTTACATTTTGTGAAAGACAAGCTTCTTTAACATGCAAATAAAATGACCTTGTTTCAGTTTGTTCACTTGGAAGCAGAGCATTCATGCATGAGGGTCTCGGTAGTTTCAAATTCTCTAGAAGATCGGTGATGACTTCACTGTTACAGAAAGCCAATCAATAGGAATACGACTGTTCTAAATATGTTGAGAAATGGTTAACAATTATCACATGCCGGTCACATAATGAATGAGACTTGCACTGAGTTTTTGGCAGAAGGGAACTCTGAAGGGATTGAGGCTTTCAACAGTACAGTACATGAGTCACCAGACTGGAAACTGACTACTTCTGCAGAAGTAACAGATGACCTAATTGGAGAAAGAGACAGTGCACCCTTATATTAAATAATATTTTTCATGTTATGGTTCAGTATAACCAACTTGACCCATAATTTCAGAATTAGATTACTCATTAAAGGGAGACTAGGATTCCTCCATGCTAATGTCAATTATGATTATACATAGGCTAGAATAGTACCTCAGTATAAATCGTATATTTTGCACGGTCATTGCGATGGAATAGATGTATGTGAAAACAGCTGGGCTAAGAGTAATAGTGAAAGGTAAAATGATATGCTTATCTACATTTATTATCTGCTAACTCGGTACAGCATGAGAGGGCTATATGTTAACATGAGAGCAACTACAAAGTTTTACATTAATTTTAGAAGGTGGTGATCATATTTTGGATTACTTACATGCTACTTCCAGAGATGCATTGCGACTCACAGCTTCACCAAGATAGTTCCTCGCAACACAAACATAACTTCCTTCATCAGGTTTGCTCCTGCGTCCATGTACAATGCGTAAGAAAAATAAAGATCCGCTGGGCAGCAGCATACGGTGGGAGCGGGGGTCATCTTTGTCAGTCTCTACTCGCTCTCCATCCTTGTACCATTCAATAGTGGGAGTTGGCCTTCCTTCGGCTTTACAGTTCAGAGTTGTTGGCTCTCCCTTAGAGACTATCACATCTGAAGGATGCTCAACAATCCGTGGTGGAAAGTCCTCCTGGCGAAGACGGGATCCTGGAGAAAAAGGACGGGAGGGGAAGGTTTTTTTTAAAAAGTTTTCATCTTGATATGTGAGGTCTTACTGCTAGTCTCTCTTAATACATCTTGGGGTTTCCAAGCATTTGAGCATGTGTGATGGCAGCCATCTTGGCTGAAACACAAAACACTGAAGCAGGGACCTCCAGAGCTAAAACTCATGAGCTGCTTTAGCTGAAGCCAAGGCTTTGTAAAGATTGTAGCCAAGGCTTTGAGATTGTAACCAACATATACCTTTGGATACCCATGCCCTCCCAGACTGCACTCATAGATGTTGCTCTCTTGCTCTTTCACCTGCTTGAATCAACAGATGGGCACATCCAAAATCACTGCATTTTGTGCCTGGGCCTCAAGACCTATTGGTTAATATGTCTCTACAGATGTGTGACTATGGCCATGTCTACATCTAAAATTTTGCAGCGCTGGTTGTTACAGCTGTATTAGTACAGCTGTATAGGGCCAGCGCTGCAGAGTGGCCACACTTACAGCAACCAGCGCTGCAAGTGCTGTTAGATGTGGCCACACTGCAGCGCTGTTGGGCGGCTTCAAGGGAGGTTCGGGGAACGCGAGAGCAAACCACGGCGAAGCTGGTCTCCTTTCCCGGTTTGCTCTCGCGTTCCCCGAACCCCGAGCAAGCAGGTCTCCTTCCCTGAGGTTTGCTGGGTGGTTCCGGGAACGCGAGAGCAAACCGGGAAAGGAGACCAGCTTCGCCGCGGTTTGCTCTCGCGTTCCCCGAACAAGCAGGTCTCCTTCCCTGCGGTTTGCAGGGTGGTTCCGGGAACGCGAGAGCAAACCGGGAAAGGAGACCAGCTTCGCCGCGGTTTGCTCTCGCGTTCCCCGAACGCCGAACAAGCAGGTCTCCTTCCCTGAGGTTTGCTGGGTGGTTCCGGGAACGCGAGAGCAAACCGCGGCGAAGCTGGTCTCCTTTCCCGGTTTGCTCTCGCGTTCCCGGAACCACCCAGCAAACTTCAGGGAAGGAGACCTGCTTGCTCGGGGTTCGGGGAACGCGAGAGCAAACCGGGGAAGGAGACCAGCTTGATTACCAGAGGCTTCCTCAGGTATGCTGGGATACCTGCTTATTCCACGGAGGTCAAGAAAAGCGCTGGTAAGTGTCTATATTTGATTACCAGCGCTGGATCACCAGCGCTGGATCCTCTACACCCGAGACAAAACGGGAGTACGGCCAGCGCTGCAAACAGGGAGTTGCAGCGCTGGTGGTGCCCTGCAGATGTGTACACCTCCTAAGTTGCAGCGCTGTAACTCCCTCACCAGCGCTGCAACTTTCTGATGTAGACAAGCCCTATGTCTTGTACCCCTATCACCCAAACTACTAGAGTGTGGAAAGAACAAAGGCTGAAACATGACAGCTAACCGTTCCTTTGCTCATTTTTAATGCCATAGTTAGATGATTTGGGCTTTCAAAAAGTACTGACTCATACATACCCCTTATTGCCATTACAAAAAAAACCAAACCCTCAGCTATGAGCTTTAGAAAGTCCCAATTAATCTATATGAATAAAAAAGAAAAGGCTTAAAAAGACATTTCTGACACTGCTCTCTATGAGAGGAGATTCCATGTCCCTTTCCCTTGTTCTTTCTCTACTACTTTCTTAATTTACAACTCTTCTGATGTTTTTTCCTTCTTGACCTCCTCCCTGCTCGCAAGCTCTCTCCCAGGATAGTTTGTGTGTCTACCATAAGCATGCTGTATGACAGTGATATACCTTTAGACACTTCAGTGGCTCATTCTACCCTTTTTTTTTTGGTCGCTGAAATCTGTACCAAGGGGTTGCTGTGGTGCAAAAAGAAAAGACATCCCTGAAATCTATACACTACAAAAACACTTCCATCTGTCACTTGTGTACTGTATTTGTATAACCCCTTTTAAGTTCAAACATCAGTTGGCTGAGCCTCTCATCACACCTGTTAGTAAGTGAGATGTGTACCAGATTACAGATGAGTATACCCAACAAAATAATTGGCAGAGCTGTTTCAAGAATCCACGAGTCCTGACTTCTAGTACCTTGCTCCAGCTATTAGGTATATACTTCTTTCCTACAATTTCAGTTAGAATCTACAGTACATTGGCAAACAAGTCCTCTTCTGAAAAAGGGCCCTAATTTTTCTCCAAATCCCTTCTCATAAAAATGAAACCAATCTTCTTAATTACCAGCACAAATTACCTTTAGCTCGTTCAAGATGCTAAAAACGCTTGCAATGGAGATGCCAATCTAATGTCATTGCACAGAACTGCTTAGACTCATGTAATGTCACCTTCAGCAGCAGATCCATGAAACCTGAAACTTCACCTAAGGATTCTGCAGTGCATTAGTAGTTAGGAAAAAGATTTAACATCATGTTTCAGACAGTATACATTTGAACATATCCTCTATGCCTCATTTGCCCCCAAAGTTTGAGAAATAAGGTTACATTTCACAGATCACAAAGTTTTTCCCCCTTTGGAATTCTGTTTTACTGGCATCTGGATCATTAAACTGAGGCTTGCCCTAGCAATAATGTGTTAAACCAATGCTGCAAATCTGAGTTCTTTTAGTGGCTACAACATCCTTTAACCAATACAGTAAAATTATCTATTCATCATTTCAAAGGCCAAAAACAGATTATGAATGATATAGCCAGCATGATATGGCCAGAACATATGTTCCTTATTTCATTTAAAATTTAGCTGGAGAATTTGTAATTAGAAAGCATCATTATTCTCTGCCAAGACAGGAATTCAAAGCATTAGAAATATTCACTAAAATAAAAAGCATGAATTTCATATATATCAGTATGTTGCACTGAAAAACAGAATAAGAACATTGGCAAGAGGCTGGTATAATACACCCCATACAACTTTTTAAACATATTTCATAAATACCAATGAACAATTCTTTTTTCCCCCAGTATTAATTCTATGTTCGCTGAGGACTTCCAATAGTGCCATTATAACTAGTCAATATTTTTGGGTATTTCTGAATTTTTAATGAATTGTTTTTTTCAACCAACTCAGGTCAAAATATTTTAAAAGCTCTAATTGTTGACAAATATTTTTAGTGAAAATTAAAAAAAAAATGACCAGCTCTAAGTTCTAAAATACATGGTGGTTTTGATACACAAATGTTTGCAAAAGACTATCAATATCACGAGGCAAAGCAGAGCAAAGGATTAAAGGCCTGATTCAACCCCTCTAGGAGCCTTTCCTTTGGTTTCAGTGGGGCTTGCATTTGTTCCAGCCTTTCACCTCATGAGGTTGACTTCAAATCCTATCTTAGGGTCATAATAAGACAATCACGATTCTTCAGTCCTCTTCTACACTGATGCAAAATTAACTCGCTGTTTCTAAAATGATGAATGTTAAAAGGTCTGGCAACGGCCTTCACTAGTACTTTAATGCATACAGAGTTATCTGGGGTACTTTTTTGAGGGGGAAGCGGAAGAGAGAAAGATGATGGATTTTATTTCTGCCCCTAATCTATGCAAGAGTACAAGTTGTTTCACTGAAAGGAAGGCAGTTTACTTTGTGCACTGTGCTACACATATAGCACCATTTTCATTAGTTTTTCCCTCAAAGGATTTCCATCACACAGACTTTGCATGCATGCGTGCAAAGCCAAATTGCCCCTGGATTTAAGAGTCCCTAAATACTCTTTGTCATGAGGGACTGCAACGGTTCCAAATTAGCTGATACATGCTACTGAGTCAAAACACACCTTTGCAGAAAGCCACTATAATATGAATTTATACAATGGACTGTGATGGCTACTCCAAAGCCTGGAAGTTTTAGCTGTGAAAAAATGGGCAGTTAAAAAGTCCCTAAATATATATTTAAACAGTACACAGTAACCTGATCTGTTGTGCATTAGCATTGGCATATTATCATTTATTAGGGGGCTTCAGAATTACCGTTTCATATATACCCTATGAACTCAGCAAGACAGAAAGGTAACCAACATGGCAGATAACTTTTCAGCTTCACCTCTTCATTTCCTAGCTTTAAAGGAGCTAGTATTATTTTAAAAACACTCGTAACGCTGTCACAGTACCTTCCATTATTATTATTATTTATATTGCAGTGGCAGACATTGGGGGCTATTCAAACCTAGAGGAAGCCATGGTCCCCGTCCTGAACAGCATACAATCTAAAAAGATCATTACTCACAAACAACAATTTTCTCCTGAAAAATCGTAATAGGATTGACAAAAACTATAAAGAGAAATCACGTCACACTCCACTGAAGTGCAGCCACCGGATCGGTCTGGCCAGTAGGAAAATTTCCCAGAAGACCCGAGGAACTTAGAATCAGCCAAGACCCTTCCAAGAAGTGACAAATTAAGGATACATTCTCATTGATTTGTAGATCTGACTCCTCGCTGACAGGAGGTCCAGAACCCAGCACAGCTCTGCTCCATGGAGCAGGCTGATAGAGAACAGAGAGGCCCAGAGAAATAAGAACTCGGGCTTCCGTTTGGAACGAGTACAGATGCCAGCTGCCTCTTGTGTTTGAGTATTTAGGTATGTGACCATGGTATATATTATGATCTTAGAAACCTGTAATAAACTGAACAGGAGCGTACTAGTAAGTGAACATGACAAACCAAGCACTCAGGAGCTGTGCCCACTAGAAAAACACAACATTAAATTGCAGAAACAGCACTTCCAAATCCATTAACTGAAAGAAGAAAAACAACATGAGCGCTGCCCTTGTCCCTAGGCTAGCGTATTGCTACCCTAGGCTAGCGTCTTGCTACCCTAGGCTAATGCTTTGTTGTCACCCTTGGGGTGGGATATGTAACAAGTTGTCTACTGTACCTAATTCAAAAGTTATTAACATCACATAAAAACTCTGAAGAAAGTAAACAACAACAATTTGAATTAAGGAACAATAATGCCCTTGGACCATAAGCACCATGATGTAATATTAGATATCTGATGCAACACTTCTTTACTAAATGAACATAACTACCACTATGCAGAGTTTTTGTTCAAGGTTGCATCAGGATCAACCTACACATCAAAAAACTTTGAAAGTATGAAAACTAGAAGTTGAGAGAAAAGTCTCCACTGTTCCTTGCCACCTTCAAATCACCTACCACAATGTTGATAACATAGTCCAAAAATTCCACTAAGCAGTTGCTTCCAGCTCCAACATGTTACTGAGGTCACCATTGCATTTTTGCACCAGGGCACACTGAAGCCAATAGAGCTACAACAATTTATATTAGAGTACCATGGGGCACAGTGTTACCTTTCAAAGAACTTCTATAATGTGCTGGCGCAGGCACTGTGGGCAATATGTGCAGGAGAGCTACCACTGACATCTCAAAAGTAATCTCCTGGGAACAATTCAGGTTCTTTCGCAAAATATTTATTTGGGGCAGATCCTAAATTGCTATAGCTCAATTGAATTCAATGGAGGTTTTACAATTTACACCAGCTGAGGATCTGTCCCTCACTTTTCATTATTGATTTAAATGAGTTTTCAAGACTGTCACTCCTCCCTGGACAACTATCACTAGTGCCAACTAACATTCTTCTAACAAAGGAATCACTCTGGAAAATAAGACGGACTGCAAGGGACCACTAATAAAATAGTATTAATTCACTTCACTTTTACTACATAGTAACGTGCCACTTTAAATTAATAAATTAAAAAGATCTGCATTTTTCCCCAGTTGTTTGGTGAAATAAGTGCAAAATATTAAGTTTGCTAAGCTTTTTTAAAGCACACACTTTCAATCTAAGAGATAGCATTGAGTTAAAGGAAACAGATAATAGGAGAAACTCCTAACATAAGGAAAGAATATTTATAATCTTTCTAACATCTAACTGGCTATGGACCACAGCTATGAGGGATTTATTTTTACATTTCAGATTTTAAAGAATGCCACTATTGGTTACTGTGGCAGCCAACTCATAGCAAGACAACTGGTGCACCGAGGTTTAATAGTTTATTAAAGTTAAACTCCTAATTTACCTTTGAACTTACAAACTCAAAATGTAACCACTTGGTAATGACATTTAAACACTGGTAACAAAGACAGGTTTGAGCTACAGTGAAAAGAAATGTAAAGTCATGTTAATGGGGACTATAGGGACAGAAATAAAAATTGAATAGGAGAAACTGAAGAAGTTGGTGAATTTTACGTATCTTGGAAGTACTGTCAGCCAATATGGTACTAGTTCCCAAGAAATAAGAAGAATAATCAGGAACACAAATGCTACATTTGGAAGACTCGAAAACATCTGGCAACTCAAAAATATCTCCCTCAAGATAAAACTGAATGTGTACAAAGCAATTGTTATCACCATCACAACATATGGCAGTGAGACATGGCAACTTATCATGAAAGATACTCAAAAGATGGATACATTCGATGACAAATGTCTGAGAAGAATATTGGGAATAATATATAGAGATAGGAAGATGAATGAAGAAGCCAGAAAAATTACTGGACAAGGTACCCTTTCACAAATAATCTACAAAAGAAGACATGAGTGGCTGGAACATGAGCTGAGAATGGGGGAAAAAAACCAACCACTTACCAAATACCATCCTTGAATGGAAGCCAGAAAATGCAAGAAGAGAGAGAAGAAGACTGCGAATATCATGGAAACAAACAGTTCTGAACAACATCAAGCACCTCAACATGAAATGGCAATATTTGGAGAGAACGGCAGTTGACAGGCAAGAATGGCAAATGTGGGTAGCCCAATGTGCAGCAAAGCATGGAATGGACAAAGTCTAAGGTCTGACCTAGACCTAGAATGCAGAGCTTCACCCAGCACCCCGCCCTCCTTGGGACAAAGCAGATGAGCCTTCTTAACTTGTCTGCTGGCTCCTGATTGGTTAATATCTTTTCCTGGCCTTTCCAGGCCCCTGGAGGACTAAGTCTTGTTGGTAGCCAAAACTGAATGGGCTTTTCCTAGGCAAGGAGGGTGTCAGGTTATTGATGTCTGCTACGGGCAGGAAGAGAGGGGAGAGACATAGAGAAGGCCAGATAGATCCCTCACCGTCACATATCTACTTGTGAATACAGTGGTCTTCGTTTAAAAAAATAGTCAACATTCATCCAGTTATCACCATGTGATATCTGAGATAGTGCACCACTAAGCTTCACTGTACAGATTCCATAGTCTGCTAACTATCGCTAAATGTTGACTCGTTAAAAGATGACTAATGGAAAACACTGTCGTTCTTGCAATAATAATTGGTGGATTTATGATAAGCTGTCACTTAACGGTATGATTAATCAATTCACATCCATTTGTGTTAATAACTTCTTCTATGGTTACTAATAACTTCAGTTAACTCCAAGGACTACAACAGCCCCTCAGTTAGGTACAGCCCTGTGCTGGAGGTGATGTCAAGCTGCCACAGGACAGGCTCTATCTCAAAGAGGCAAAATCCTGTCCTTGGCTGCCAGATGTGCACTCCCACAACCACATGTCTGCAAATAGTGGCTCTTACTTTTATACCTTGATACAAATGGGAGTGGGTGTCATACACTTCCTAATCTAAAAAAAGGTAAAAAGAAATAAATAAATCAATCAAACAGAGTCAAAGCAGTAGTAGAAATTTATTTGCAATCTCTTTCCTATTGTTTTCTCATTACTATTATATGCAGGGCCTGCTCCAGGCACCAGCGAAGGAAGCAGATGCTTGGGGCGGCCAATACAAAGGGGCAGCACTCCATCTGGTATTGGGGCGGCACCTCCAGGTCCCTCAGTCCCTCTCTTCCTCTTTGAGCTGCCGCCAAAGTGCTGCCGAAGAGGAAGAGAGGTAGTGCAGGACCCGCCACAGAATTGCCACTGCCGAAGAATGAAGCAGCGTGATTAGACTGCCACCAAAGTGCCACCAGTCGGCTTTTTTTTTTTTTTTTTTTTTGCTGCTTCGGGCAGCAGAAAAGCTGGAGCTGGCCCTGATTATAGGACCTTGTTTCCATAATGTAAGGCAATTTACCTAAATCCCCATAAAACTGTATTTTTACAAGTTAAAAAACATTTACATGTAAAATGAATAAGCCATACTCCCACAGCAGTAAGTCACTCCAGAATATGCATTAGTAGACTATTGGTGCACTTTTCAAGTGGCTGAAGACACTCATCCTTCAACCTGTACCTACAGAATAGCCTACTATGTAGCCTGTATGCTTGTCTTTATCGTATTCACTGTGTTGCCTTCCTATATTTATCTGCCTTCATTATATTCAGCTGTAACACAAGAAACCTACAGTGTCCTGTAAGACATTAGCTGAAGCATAAGTTAGCATAAGTGTGGTTAAGCAGGCCATAGATCAAAGGTTACCTTTAAATCTTAGGAACTAACAAGAGCTTGCTCAACGGTAGGAGATAGAATGTTCCAGTAAGTGCTACCACAAGGCACATGAAAGTAATAACCGCAAATCCGCTCAAGCAAAGGGTAACGGATATGATCATGAGCTGAAATGGTAGTTACATGTATCAATATAGTATCCTATAGTAGGACACCTCAACATTAATAGGACAAAGAAAAACAAATAAGGAAAACTAACCCTTGGATGAATCAAGGCAAATGTGTTTTGTATGAGCTTTGCTGTAGAGGTGCACAGATATCCATACGTGTCTTCTAGAAAACATTTCTAGCTAATCTACTATGCTGGTTTCTACTTATTATTGTTTTGCAAGACTTTCAATGAAACCAAAATAATTTGCCCATGTGTATGAAAGCAACAGATTTCCCATAAAAAAAGAAATAGAAAAGTAAATAAACTCCCCTCATATATGACTCATTCCTGCAAAATTAAGTGTAAGGTGCTTTTACTGAACTTTATAAACGAACTAAGTAGCTACACTTATCTCACACTAAACAATAAATGTATATAGTCCAGAGGAAGACTTATAAATTTGCCTTATATCTCACTACCACTATGCTGAGTCTAAGGCGAAAAAATCATCATCTCTTACAGTGTAAGAAATAAACTGCTTGCCCCCGCCACACACTTCATGCTGCTCCAGTTTTGATTTTATCACTTTCAGACAAAAGTTGATTTGATATATTAAACTTGCTACTTGATGGTAGTCATTTCCCAAAGTCAGCCGTAATATAAGCAGGCTAAATTCATAGCCAATTTTTATTTCTCAAATCACCAGACCATTCACCGTTATTGAGATTATGTTAATTCTTAAAGAGGCACAGATTATACACCAGGGAGGATGGTGATTTCGCTATAAGCATCGAGCAGTTTAAAAGAAAAATAGCAAAAACATATTACTTTATTAATATTAACAGAGTATACAGAAAGTACTTCATAATACAGTTTTCAGTCTTGCCTTCAAGGCCCTCTTTAGCTCTGCCACTCTTTTTCCTATCTGACTTTGTCACCTTTTTGTACACTAGCCACCTATTTGTGATCAGCGTTAGTGTGAAAAAACATTTGTAGATACAAATTTGTGTGAAATTGCTCTTTCCACGATATTTGGTTAAATATTTTAATAGCAGATATTAAAATTAAGTGTGAAAAAACATTTGTAGATAATAAAGGCCTCCTTAGATAAGCTTATTGGAAGACAGTCACACAGTTATTGTTCACTATCCTACTTTCGAATGTCTATGCTGTTTATTCCACTTAGAAAGTACTTATGAGCCACACTTATTATCCACATCTCCTAGATATAATGAATAAATATGTTGCTTTCACTACCCTCTTAACCAGAGAATTGGCTGAAAGAAAGCAGAGATCTCAAATAGAGATCCAGTCAGTCACATGCTAGTTGGCACAAAAGATAGTGTGAAAATTCAAGATAATGAGAAAATGCAACTAGAGTGTGAGCTGATACAGTGGCATCAGGCTACCTAATTCTCCTAGACACATTCCTCTACACAACGTGTCACAGTGAAGATTACATTTGTAAGCTCTATAGTTTGCAATTTTTTGCAAATCTTGGCAGAAATGAAAGGACTCTAATATGTTTCTATGGAAGGGCACTGAGAGTGAGCTGTGTCAGCTGTGTCAAAGTCTATGAAAGCTTTTCCCACTGCAAAATTAACCCATTAAGCAGCACACCCTACCTTCCACAGAAAACTGTTTCTACAAGACATGCCAGCTTTACTGCACTGGAAGTTTCCTTAGGACTGAGGAAAAAAGTTAAAACAGTCCTTCAAAAATCTCCAGGAGAGAAAAATCAATATCTGCTATTAAAATATTTAACCAAATATCGTGGAAAGAGCAATTTTATTAAGATTCTGTTATACACAATTTAGACTTCTTAGTGTGATATAACCAATTTTAATGGGAAAAAATACTTAGCAAACACAAAAACCTGCTCTTCATTGTATGTGTGAGAAGAATAATTTGTCAGTTGTAATATAAGCAGCCAATCTGTTGTATAATGGCTCTTTTCTAAAACACTTTTGCAGAGAAGCCTTACTCTTTAAAGTTTGCTACGTTTCCACCACTGTGGCTACATGTTGTTCTTCTTACACATGCCAATGCTAATCAGCAGTCAGTGCAAATTTCACTACCTCTGCAAAGTGGTGTAAATAGCCCACAGTGTATGATTATCTATAAATCAGTCATGTCCTTGGAGATGAAAAATATTATTATTAATACAGGTCTGTATTGCACAGAAAAATTGAATTAATTTTGTTTGGTTGAACAGAATATCACAAGATTAATTCAAACGATAGGGATCTCTTTTGTTTTCTCATTTCTTACCCTCAAAAGTTACCTCAGATCTATGTTTTCTCTTGACAACTAATTGTTATGTTATCATTGTAAGGTAGTCTGGTTTGGGGAATGGTGTAGAAATTTATCATACACTATGTGCTTGGTTCATCAAAAGAAGATCTCAGACACTTATAGACACTTATCCTTATTCACCTAATTTCATAACTCATTTATTTAGTTGGTAAAACTTTTCTATCAATAGACTTTTGCTTTTGAGCTTAAAATAACAGAGATTAATTTTCAGGTTTGAGTTCCTTGAGTGTTCCACTGTGTCCCCACACTATGACATGATAAATTCACTTCAGGCATGAAAATATAGTGGGGAAAACATTTTGAGCTATGAAAGTTAGTATGAATTTGGGAGGGGCGGGGGGAGAACTTCTTATCTGAAAAAAAAATGCAGGTAACAAGAGTTCCACAAAGACAATGGGTATTTTCCTCACACTTTTCATCCAGCGCAACTGAAGCAAAGCAGCTCATCCCAAGAGATTCTCTCAAAGCCATTTCTAAAGTTTAGCAAAGTTAAGTATATTCCTAACTCCTCTCAGCCTGTTTCCTTTCTGATCTTTTTCCGATCAAGGATGAGAGGAAAACAGACATCTTTTCAAGATTTCCCAGTCCATCCTTTGCTATAGAACTAACATATCATCCCAGTATTGGGATGATAACAATGGTTTCTTATCAGACAATAGAAGGACCTCCTTCGCATCTCCTTGCAGATCATCTGAGACCAAGTCTAACTAGGGAGAGCTGGTCAGGCTTTTAGGATAACTTGCTGATACTCACCCAGGTCCTGGGCCCACACCATTTATTGAAAGAAACAGGACTCAGTATTAGTTTTACATTTTATTAAAACTATTAAACAAAAATAAAATCAAGTATCATATTATCAAAGCTAATTTTTGGTTAACAGTATGAAACAAAGAATAAAGAACAACTATCAAATGAAGGTTAAATCAATAAATCAACAATTTAGTCTCAATATTGGATTGGAATTAAATAACCAAATTAGTTAAATAATTAGATTCATACAACAAATTCATTCTTATAAATTTCAAGAAAGGATCTAAGGAGGTGGTTATCTGTTTGGTTGTAAACTCCAACTAGATTCACTATAAATCCCAGCTGGTTAAGTATTTTGATACCAAAAACAAATCATGTAAAATCTGGACCACAACCTCAGAGCCAATTACAAAGCTTCCTTCTCTGATCTGAATTCTTGAGTTGTAGTTAACCCTTTTCTCCCCCTCCTCCCTAACAGAGACGTTATAATACAGATTTTTATAGAATATTTTGACAAGCAGAAGTTTAATCATTCTTGTATACCAAATTTTGCACATGACAATTGAAGTTTCTTAGGACTTTCCAATATACAACATGTTTTAATGAGCATCTTTACAAGACTGTGTTAAGGACTGCTTAAATCTGGAAAACTTCAAGTACTTGCCCTGTGCGGACTTTATGGGTGCTCATACAAACATGCATCCCCATGATCACACTTTCACATGCTAAAATGATAGGATGAAAAGACAGGGACAAAACACAAAAACAGAAACCAGGAAAAATAAGACACTTAAGATAATGGGGTTCACAAACTATTTAGCGTCCACAGTCTACTGGACTCTTACAGCTTAGTAGCTGGAACTGCAGTCAAGAAGCCAAATATTGATATTAGTTGCACAGCACTTCTTGCTAGCAAGCTTCCCTCTGACGCAGCTCAAAGGCTTGTCTGATGCAGGTAGCCTGTTTCTTGATGTCTTGACTTTCTCTCCCCAAGTTGACCGGACTTATGGTTCCAGGAACATCAGTCTTACTTCAGGTGACTTTTTGACCTGAAGGTGAAGCTTCTCATTCTTAGCCTTGATATTTATGGTTTATGATCTTTGCTTACTTCACCTTGCAGTGCCTCCCTTTAAGGACTTCAGTCAAATCAGGTGCAAGGCCTACCTTGAACCCAGGCAACTTGGTCAGCCTTAGTTAATGCCAACATGGAAAAGTCCTGATTAAGCCAATAATTTGGGGAAAAAAGCAATGTTTTATATAACAAAACAGAGTAAGCTTGTGACCTTCTCCCTCCCCCTAAAAAAATCCAAAAATACCTAAAATGAAACTACTTTTGAGGAAGTTTTCATGGCCTTGTCTGGGTGAAAAGGTTTTAAGATAATATGTCACCAGTTTAAGGAAAGTGTGAGCCAAAAAAAAACAAAACAAAAAACTATAAAAATAACTGACTGAAAAGACCCTTGCAACAGCCAGCCAGACAATGTTCATCCATCAAAAAAATGAAAAATAAACTTGAACATATTATGCATACATAGACTCATAGACTTTAGGGTCAGAAGGGACCAATGTGATCATCTAGACTGACCTCCTGCACAAAGCAGGCCACAGAACCCTACCCATCCACTTCTATAACAAACCTCTAACTTATGTCCGAGTTATTGAAGTCTTCAAATTGTGGTTTGAAGACCTCAAGCTGCAGAGAATCCACCAGCAAGTGACCCATGCCTCACGCTGCAGAGGAAGGCGAAAAACCTCCAGGGCCTCTGCCAATCTGCCCTGGAGGAAAATTCCTTCCTGACCCCAAATATGGCGATCAGCTAAACCCTGAGCATGTGGGCAAGACTCACCAGCCAGCACTCAGGAAAGAATTCGCTGCAGTAACTCAGATCCCATCCCATCCAACATCCCATCACCGACCACTGGGCATACTTATCTGCTGGTAATCAAAGATCAATTGCCAAAATTAAGCTATCCCATCATACCATCCCTTCCATAAACTTATCAAGCTTAGTCTTAAAGCCAGATATGTCTTGTGCCCCCACTACTCCCCTTGGAAGGCTGTTCCAGAACTTCACTCCTCTAATGGTTAGAAACCTTCGTCTAATTTCAAGTCTAAACTTCCTAGTGTCCAGTTTATACCCATTCGTTCTTGTGTCTACATTGGCACTAAGCTTAAATAATTTCTCTCCCTCCTTAATATTAATCCCTCTGATATATTTATAAAGAACAAGCATATCCCCCCTCAGCCTTCTTTTGGCTAGATTAAACAAGCCAAGCTCTCTGAGTCTTCTTTCATATGACAAGTTTTCCATTCCTCGGATCATCGTAGTAGCCCGTCTCTGAACCTGTTCCAGTTTGAATTCATCCTTCTTAAACATGGGAGACCAGAACTGCACACAGTATTCCAGGTGAGGTCTCACCAGTGCCTTATATAACGGTACTAACACCTCCTTATCTTTGCTGTCATCATTCTTCTTACATTACATGTCATCATTCTTCTTACAAACAAGACAACTTACAGAAGTCTTTATTTTTAGTAACTGGCCTATAAGTCAAACAGCTTACCTTTGAAAGTTTCATATTGAGAGAGGAGAGTTACCTTAAAACTTTTCCCCACCCCCCAGCAAGAAAATAAAAAATAATCAAGTTTATATAAAACGCCTAGATTCCCACAATATGCTGTTTCTTTCACATCATATACAAAGTCTTCACCCTCATTTTCAAGGTTTTGCACAGTTCAGCTCCTGCTTTGATCACATCTCTCTCTGCATGCACATTTTGCTCTATGCCTTCCTAACGCATTAGTCTTCATGCTCCCTTTAAAAGTCAGATTGTGTCTGGCCTCTGGATAGCTCTGCAAGAGAAGGGCACAAGTTGCTTTCTTCCTCTCACCGCACTTGCACAAGGATCACTACAAATGCACGCTGACAGTAGTGTCTGCTCCCTCCCAGGACAGGACTTCATCTCAAAGGAACCATGGTCCTACTCTCTCTGCCTCTTCAGGCCGACATGGAAGGGACAGCATCTTCTGAATCTTCCAAGGATGGCATAACCATTCTGCCAGCATGAGCTTCCTGATATGTGTACATCCCTGCTATTTACACTGATTATATTCAGTTATTAAGGCTATGAATTCTAAATGTGAGGTAATGTTAGTTTCTTTTGAGTTTGCTCTTTGTAGCATGTAACTTGGGAACCCATTGAGTTGCTCTTAAATCAAAGTAAAATTTCATATCAAGAAAGAACAGTCACCTACTATGTGTTATGTTTGTTGAATCTGTTCTCCAGTTTCCCCATATCTAACTGTTCCTGGTGCACCTGGAGTACAGATCAGCTCACTGGAGCGTATGGCTACACTTCGTTCTGTAAGGTATAAATTCCAGCTCGAGGAGACATACCTGCACTAGCTGCCCTTCAGTACATGCCTAGTGACTTGGATGGGTAGGTACTTGGAGTGGCTAGTCTCTTCTGCTGCTAATGCTGCCAAGGCTACACTATTTTTAGCACACTAGCTCAATAAGAGCTACTAGCATGGATATGTCTGACTGAGCTTGAATTTACAACTTCCAGCTAAAAGTGCAGATGTGTTTGAGATTCTCTCTTTCACATACTCTCACTGCTCATGGAACCCCACTCTGCAGTGGGATACTGAAAAAACATAAGGCACTTCTGAAGATTTTCCCCACCCCCCAGAATCCTTTTATGCACATCATTTCAGCTTGTTTCACAAACACCTCACATAGTTTAATTAACAAAATTGGTCAATCTTGCCACAATTACCAAATAGTAACTAGCGGTATGTCTCTGGCTAAGATGATGATTTCTTTATCCCGTTCAAAACAAAGACAACCTCTCTCTCACTTCCATTTACAAGGTGAATCCTCTCTCCCCTCCCCAGTAGTAATCCAGTTATATGTCCTGTTAAACTGTAAATTGAAATTCTCCAAAGCCATCTTGTGCAGCCAGAATTAAATGGAATGCCCTTGGGCCTGATGATGGAGCAGAGGACAAACATTCTGAGTCACTGTGCCAACTCTTGGCACTCGTTTTGACAGTACTGACTGATTTTTCCTCAACTCTCCTGCTATTCGTTTATTTATAGTCAAGGCTGGCAGACATCAGAGATGTCGCTTGTAATAATTCAGCTTGAAGGCACCAGTCCAGTGCTTCTCTTGAGCTTCTATGAATGTACTGGGCCCAGTTCTGTTCTCCAACATATGCATGTAAAGCCACTGCAGCCAATGAAGTGGCATAAGTGTAGCTGAGAAGAATTCTGCCTTTCAAAGGACAGGCATGATTCAGTATCTTGTCCCAGCATTATTTTAGCTTTGATGCATTCACAAAAAGTACTGTTCTAAGAAGTGTACTTTTAATGTATGGTCTAGGTCAATGTTTCTGTCTAAATAACTTTATTGGCTTAGGGTGTCTGTTGATTCCATTATTGCATTGCACACTCCCAGTAAACCACCACAAGCAAGAGTAATAGAATGGTTGAGTGTATAGCTATGACAATGCTTACTTTAAATGCTTTACTTCTTCCAGATATGCAAATTATTTAACCTATTTTGTTCCACTGTGAGCAGCATGCACAAGGGCACAAGAATAAGACAGGCTACTATCCAAGGAGGTCTCTTGTTCTCTCTCCCACACACATACAGGAAGTTCTCACATTGTTTACTGCCATAGCCATAAATTTGTGAATGAGATGTAAAAGTGGTAGGACAAGAAGTGAAGGGAATATTACAGAGGAAGCAGATGGTACCATCTCTGGCCATAAACATTAATTGACTTATCATTAATATTTTCAATAAGCGTAATGCATGCTGTCTGGGCCGTAATAAAGAAAAAAATATTTTAACCTTCCAACACTTACATATGTTTCATGCAACTGGATCAAAAGGAGGGTGGGTCACATTACTGCTCCTGAATATTGGATGTTTTTCTTTGTCTAGAGCTAAAAATTACAGCAGGTTCAGGAAACGGATGCTATTTTATAAGGTTTCTTTTTTATCTGTCATTATTGTACATTTGTAAAACAGATAATGTGAGGGCTTTATAAAAATATAAACACACATATGGGACTATACACACCTGTACACATGCCTGGATCACTTATGTTCAGACAAAATAAACTCAAATGGAATACAATAGTTTTCTCTTTTGCAAAACTATTTTGTAATGAAGAAAATACCTCAGAGCTTCCACACTTCAATGACAAAACAGAAGGTTATTTCATACATTAATCTGTTTGATGCGTTTGTAAAGATCTGTGGCCTTACTTGCTTCTGTCAGTAAAACACAAGACATTTTCAAATCTATTTATGATTCATTTTCTAAAGAAATTCAGATGCAAGAAAGGTCATTTAGAATTATAGTTACAGTTTGTTCTGGTCCATTTACATGCTTAATTGGACAACAGGTCAAATATATATATATATTTATATTTTTTTTTAAAGGACAGACATGTTAAAGGGTTCATACCACTCTCACACTGACATGCAGCCCTTGTGTGCCAGCATCCGCATTATATGCAAATAGCTTGGCACCACCTTACTGCATCACACTTGTGTGCAGTGGGGAAAAAAAGAGATTGATTTGTGCCTTTACTAAGAATGCTCTTCTTTTCATTACCTTGTATTCAGTACTACTGGAAGACAGTGGCTAGAAAACAATCATAATCATATCAAAGTGTGGTGTGGATTTCTCATTTTAAAATAGTGTTTTTCGGGCTTTTTTTTTTCCATCTAAAGAACACAAAGTTATCTTTTTGTGCTGTATCTCAGGCTCAAAGCAAGCATTCACCCTCTAGAACACTGTTGAGATGAAAGAACTACTTAAAAGTCAACAAGGCTGTTGTCAGCCAGGCTCTCCAGATTTTAGGACAAACCAGTCCAACATCAGACATTTCAGGTGCAATAAATATAACTCTCTCCAACAGAGTGCTCATGCACACACACAAATCTGTCTTGTTTTCCCCCCTCAAGGAAGAATCTGCCTCTCATCATTAATGTCATAACTACATCGTGGCCATAAAACAAAATGTTACTCAACTACATACAGTACAGTATATACAGTACCTTATTAAAACTGTGAAAAGGGGGCTTATTACTAGTTCCTTGGGATTGATGTCCTCTTGGGGATCAGGACAGGACTTCAAATAACTACGCAGCTGGATTTATGAAAGCAAATTTATTGCAAAACAAAGCCCAATAAATTTCATGCATGCCAAAAGCAGCAGCATGCTTGAGGAATATTACACAGGTCTAACATAACAGTCAACTGTAGCTAGCTCAGCTAAAGAGAGATTTCCATTTCTTGGCACAATAACAAATCCTCAAGCAGAGAGGGGCTAGGGGTGAGATTTTTTCCTCTGTAAGTAACTTAATGAATGAAGTACTAATTAACATTATGGCATTGATAAATGGAGAGAGAGATTAGGGATATACTCGATATTCAGGCCTTCCCAGATGGACTGTCAAAGCCACATTAATTCCTATCTCATTGGAGCATCTGCTTCTCCCATAATCCACTGCCCCTTGGTACGAACAACACAAACTGTTGTGACTCAATTCGATTTATATCAATCTAATTTCTTTTAATCCAATTTGTATTCCAATCTACTACCTTCTAATCACTTAAATCTTCAGTCTCCATCTGGTAAATTTTCTCTCAAAATTAACCGAGCAGATGCCTCTGCAATTGTCTTCTACAGTCAGGCTAATCATGCCCTAGCAGTGGCCTACAGAACTCTCTGAATAGTACGTGACTTACAGCTTTGCCCTTCTTATTACAAACATGGTGATGCAGGAAGGCCATTTTGTCTGTCATTAATTGGTTAATTTGCATAACACTGTCAGGAAAGATGCCTGGAAAACAAAGGCCAAGAGTGGAAAGTTCCATGAAGACAGCGCACCCTGCTCGTCATTTATCACATGGACATTACACTCTGGATCACCTATTGTTTGGGGTAACAAATATGGAACTGGACTACAACTAAATACATACCAAAAGTCTAATCTATGTGCAGTATTGGATTGCAGGGTGTTTGGTGTCATTGCCACTGAATATCCAGCATGACATAGCTCTAGATTTCTTTGGAAAAAAATATCTCCAAGCTACATTTCAAAACAAATACTTACAAGAAGATAATATTTTCATGACTGCATGTTGTGCTTTATAACACAAGTGATAAATTAAGTAGACTCTAGTTAGTATGCAGTTACACTAGTTTCACTCCTATGGGGATTTTAATCATCACGCGTAATGGATTCCGTAATTTAAGCTTTCACCTTATATATAAATTGGACAGTGATTTTAGCTGACAACAGCAGGGACAGCATTTACTAAATAATAATAATACCTAAATGTATATTGTCCTTTTTCATCCATCATTTGAATAAAAAAATTTTTTTACAGAGGAGGTTAGTGTAATTATTCTCATTTTACAGATCTGGAAACTGAGGCACAAAGAAACAAACTGACTTGTTGACGATCACCCTGCAGAGCCATGAACAGAAAACCCAGGTCTTCCAAGAGTCAATCCAGTTCTGTATCCACTAACCCACACTACTAAAAACAAACAATAAAAGAAAAAGCAAAGATAGGAACATCATCAAGTATTAGCTAGAGGTTCCATGTATAGTTTAAATTTAATATATAGAGAGTTCAGTCCCCAGCTGTGTTGGAGCAGAATTCAGTACACCTACAGCAATGCAAAAGTATTTTTTAAAATCTTTCTGCTTCCTCCAATACTGGCTAGTAGCTTTAGCCTTCCCCCTACTAGGTAGCTAGTGAATTTTTCAACAACCTGAGGACGGGGTTGACCAAGGTGGTCAACTCTGTATCTACAGTATTCCACATCCTCAGGTCACAGAAAAATTCACCAGCTACCTTTGACCAGCCACAGAATGTTGGGGAGGGAGAGCAAGGCTATGCTTAGTTAAAGAGAGGGAAGAGTAGGCAGTCTTCTTCCCCCTCCAGCAACCTTTCAAGCCTTTCTGTGCTTATTCCTCTCCCTCATACCTACTAAAGCCTCCCTCCATGTGCCTGCCATGACAGGTGGTCCAGATTTTCACAAGAAACTCTGGTAACACTATGTTTACAACACCTCCCCATTTAGTGTCATCTGTGAATTTAATTAGCATGCAGTTTAGCCACAACTCCAGGTTATTAACAAAGATGTTAACAAAACACAGACTAAAAAAATGACCCCTGCAACAAGCCAACCAATACCTTCATCCGAATCAGTACATTGTTGTCTATCACTACCCCATGTTTGCAGTCATCCAGCCAGTTGTTAGTTCATGTGATGACACTAATATCCAAGCTAATTTGCATTAATTTTTTGACTAATATTGTGTGGCACACTGTACCAAATGAAGGTATATTACTAGATGCCTAACTCCACTGAGCTGCTTTGCAAATCCCAGCCTACATCTACTGCATTGCTTTTAGCCACTTAGTTTTTTGTTATGCTAGAACATCTAATCTCTTCTTGTTGCTCCTGTTCCACCTGCTACTCCCCAGCAGTAAATTCTGCTTCACTGCTAAATGCAAGTCAGGAAACATCCACATCATCATCTGTGAGCACTTGCAGTGACACAATCCAGAAGCAGTCAGTCAAACTCTGGCAAGGGGTAGCAAAGTCATTAGAAGCAAGATGGCGATAGATTTAATGTGTTTAACAGTTTTCTAAATTGGTCCTGAAATGAGGGATTAGCAATAAAGGGAATGGGGTAAGGAGGTTTCAAAAGGAAATGCTATTTTTATTCATTAAAATTGATGGAGAAGAAGAGTGAAGCTCTGAGTCAGGTAGTTTTGATGATGTAATCACAATTTTATTCAGCAGAGAAATAATATTGAGGAATAATGTGCCTCCTCATTGCCATTACTGTGTATCAAGTTTACAATTTTATTTTTATCTTCAAGCGTTACAGTAACAGGGAGTTCATGTAAGGATTAATTACTAAAGAAAAGACCCTTTGGTAGGAAACATCATTATCAAGAGAAAAGGTAAATAATGCCACCCAGCCTCATTTCAGCACTATTATCCACAAAAAGAAGCATAAGGACACATTCCAAGCAAGATAAGAGGATTGACAGAGAAGACAATACAAAACATAGGCTCCATATATACCCTACTACGGTTTATATATAGGACTACAAACCAGACATCTAAGAATGGCATAAAGGATGGGGAGCAATCCATTGTTGTTGCTTATTGTTGTTTGTATTGTGATAGCACCTAGGAGACCCAATAGTGGACCAAAACCCCAATGTGATAGGTGCTGTACAAACACAGAACAAAGAACATATTTATTATATATATATATATACACACACACAAACTGGGGGGCGGGAAGAATTGGAACTGGACTCAAACATTGAATCTGTAAACCCCTAACCTGGGCCTCATTTTCTCTAGGTAATGGACCTACTACACTATCTGACCAAGAACATTCACTGACTGGCAAATGTTTTCATTTGTACCAAAACCAGATGCAACTCTCATGATTTAAACTTACCTCTAAAATATATAGACTCGTGCTATATATATTATATTTTTCCTGTGAGCTCATTGTGAGGTCACTGCTTTCTCCTCCTTCAAACTCCTTTTCAATACCTACCTTTTAAAGGATGGTTCCCCTACAACTGTGAGGTCTTTGGAACAGAGACTTTCTGGTCCATGGGCTCTTAGGTGCTATCACAATAAAACAACAATGGATTGCCCCCCATCCTTTGCCTAGATGCCACAATTTATTCAACTCTTCACTAAAATGGCAATGACCTAAACATGGAGATCTAACTATTTTTTTAATGCTGAAAAGAAACAAACTCAGCTGTCTATGGAATAGAGGTGTAAAAATCTCCATACAACTACCATTTAATGAGCAGGCATAAAATCCAGGCATCTTGATCTGCTTGAATTTCATAGTGGTTTTCAAAATGATGCCATGCATTCCAACAATGGTAGACCTTCACATACAGGATATCACCAGCATAATGAATGTACTTAGATAATAGATATCAAACAACATATTAACACAAGACCCAAGGAAGAGCAGGAAAACCAAGGAGCTTTGTGGGAATGCAAAAGAAATACTGACCAAAGGAAATCAGAAGCTATTTGCCACACTATATGTGGCATATGCCTAATATGATCAAGTCAGCACAATCTCATTTAAATCTGTATTCAAAAAGTATGCTATATTCCTGATATACATGCTTGTGTAATAGTGATGGTTATGTCATATTTTCCATTCTCAAAGGTTTATAACAGAACTCATGGAAACTGTAGGCTGAAACATGGCAAAAGGAATTTTTACCACCCTAATGTACATTTAGCCTCTAGTTCAGGAAAGGACTTAAGCAGATGCCTAAGTCCCTCTAATTCACGAAAGCAGGAAGAACATTGTTAATTTTACAGGACTTAAGCTTGCGGTTAAAGATAAGCAAGTTCATAAGTACTCTCCTAAATAGCAGTATTTCCTGAATATATGCCTTAAATACAGACATTTTGTAGTTAGAGAGGTCTGAGAAAAAAATCATATGGCATAGTTTGAGATGCTTTAGACACTCATCACTATCTGCAGTTCTTTTTGTTGAAATGCGTGACTACTTTTAGACTAGGAGTAGATTGTAAAAGGCATGTAGGTGCCTACTATGTTTGAAAATGGACTGCTAGGTTATTATTATTATGGGTTTGTTTGTTTTGTGATTCAAATGGGCATGTGGGCAGCCAAATTGGTGATCAAATGATTCAAAACTGAATTCCAAGTTCAGGAACTGAATTTGCTGTATTGCTACTGGCCTGAAAAGGGTTGTGAACACTGTAGAGATCTCATTCATCCCAGACCATGGACATCAGCACCAATCACTCTTCCCGGTAACTGAGGAGCTATGCTGACTTGTTCTGCCTCCAGCACAGAAGGCACCCAGGCCTTCTATGCATGAGGTAGAGCTGGTGTTATACAGGATTAAGAACTGGAGTGAATGAAGGGGGAAACTGTATATGAAGGTGAGGGCTCTGATGGAGGGCAAAGGAAAAAAGGTATCTGAAACACATGCATTGCATGTATACCATGACTGTTTAATCTTTTTTTAATAGGTATATCTGTATTAATCTAATATTGTATCTCTATTCTATAGATATAGGCAAATTGAAAATGTACCATCTCATTAACTATTCTGCAATTCTTAATACTTACACAAAGCCGAAACGGGAGACAGAGTGACTGTCTCATTTGGGAATAGCCTTAATTTGTAGATGCTTATAGACAAATTTTCAAACATGGACATCTACTGCATCATAAGAAATGCCAAAAAGACACTTACATATACAAATCAGGTTGGGTTACCTTCCCACACAGACTAAATTTACACTGTAAATTTATTTGTTTTTACAGTGCAAATTAGATTAGGATCAGGCTGTATGTTTGCAAAAGTGGCAGTTTTTTGGAGCACAGCTTAGGCACGAATATTTGAATATGTGTTGTATTAAAGCAGAAACATTCTCCTCTTTGCTTAGTTCAGTTTTTAGCCCCCTTACAGATTGTAAACCAGTGGATGAAACCTTATGCCCAATTCAGTACATCAGTGCAATTCAGTACACCAGTGCAATCCAACAATTCTTTTTTTTTTAACATGATAAAAAAAACTGAAAAAAGAAAGAAGTGCAATTTAAATGGGCTCAAACCAGACACAATAAGGTCATCCTAAGTGTTAAGATCAAGCTGTATATTCCCAAGAAAACAGCCAGAAATAAACGAAATACAAGTTAACAGTGACACTGGAGAGGAAGTTACTTAATATTCATGTTGACAGAAAAGAAGAAAGGATTAATCATGTGGAATTAGCATTTTCATTCAGGACTCAGTTGAGTCCTGTGTTCTAGTTTGAGGGGAAGACGGCTGCTTCACTGTAGCATTTTACATCTCTCATTTATCGAAACATTGCAGCTTGCTCCTAACTGTCATTAACTGATGAATAATGAAAGACTTCCTTACTTTTGCTTCAGATTAATCATGCTGTTCCCTTGGTCTTTCCATTCCTGAATGTGTTGTTCTGAACCTTTTTTCTGCTTGTAGGATAAAGGAATCTGTTTTAATTAAATTTCAATTCTATTGGGGGGGAAAAAGTCTATAATAAAAGGGCATCACCTAGCATTTTCACCTCATAGTTCTGGTGTTGCAGTGCCATACAATTATCCTTCTGAAAGTAGAAGCATCACTTTTATGTTAATTTCACCTTGTTCTTTTTATGTGTGTACGTACACACACACACACACAAAGTATCTGTCAAAAAATAATGGAGCACAGTTACCTGGTGTATTAAACGCTAAGTAAAATTGTTAATAAATCATGTATACTTATAGAGATTAAGGAAAATTACAAATCATTTGCCAAACGCAATGTATTAACCCGTTTTAGTTCATACCGCTAATTTATTTTAGGTCATTTTTTAAACCTACCTTTGTTACAATGTCTTTGCATGCCCCTTACTCAACAAATGTTTACATTGAAATCATAACATTTTATATAGAATATATGTTGTTTTTCCCACAATAAGCAACACATTGATTAGCGTGGCTTATTTGGCTATTTAATGGAGTCTAATTACTATAGAAAAATCTAGAGGAATAAAGGATTTGCCAGACTGGATCAGACCATACTTCCATCTAGTTTGGCACCATGCTTGGGAGGTGGGTGAGAGAGAGAGAACGTATAGCGGTTGTACAATGCTGTACAAGGGACAAAATTTCTCATATTCACCTCTAGTGATCAGATTACATCCTGAAACATGAGCTTTGATTAACCTTTCCACATTTTAATTTACGTAGCAACAGATGTTATTTATGGTTAGAAAATCATCCAACCCTATTTTAAAAAAATCCAGCCAATATTCAGCAACCCAGTCCAATTTTTCTTTCCTAAAAGCAACAGCTCTAAAGACAATCTATTCCAATCTCTACCTACTTTAGGGTCCAGAAATCTGACAATGATTGATTACTGTGCAATGATATTCTCAACTAGGATATAATACTATCCAAAATATTCTTCCCAAAATAATCTTCCAGGGTATATTGAGTGTGACTGGCTATAAGAATTGGATTAATTGCAGTGGATTATAGAAATTAGAGATTTTTTTTTAAAATGCCTATTATATCTTTACATCCATCAATCTACAAATATGGGATCATATGGCTTTATGCAGTCTAGTTTTGAATGCCTCAAGAAATGACAAACTCCATCCCTTGGGAGATTATTCCACAATTTAATAGACCTCACTGAATTCCAGACTAAATTTTCATTTGCTTAATTTCACCTCATTATATCCAATTGTGCCATCCTAAACAGCACCTCTTCTGCTACAATATCTACACCCTTGAAAAACTGGTAGACACTTACAGCTCTCTTACATTTGCATTTTAACTGTGCATTTCCATGCACTAACGGGTTTCAACTTCATTTAAGTTTAAGCTAGTTCTGAACTTACTAAGGGCTTGCCTTCACTACCAGGAAGATCAAAGGTGCTGCAATCAATGCAATGGGTATTGATTTAGCAGGCCTAGTGAAGACCCACTAAATTGATGGCAGAGCACACTCAGGTCAACTCCAGTATCCACCTCTCCGAGAAGAGTAAAGAAAGTCACCGGAGAGAGTCTCCCATTAATGCAGCTCAGTGAAGACGCCGCAGTAAGTCGATCTAAGCTACGTCAACTCCAGCTACATTATTCAAGTAGCTGGAGTCAGCATAACATAGGTCGACTTACCCCAGCAGCAAAGACAAGACCTAAGTTTGTAATACTTTTTTTTTCCCCAAAAACAAAAAATTGTTTCAGTGTTACTGTAATATATTTTCCCCAAAATTGCTGACACATACTATCAGTCTTAACTCCATCTGAACAGAGTTTTTTGCCTGGGAATATTGAAGAAGCAGCCTAAATTCTTGAGATAAGTACCCATCTAATAGTGACAGTTCTATCAGCTTTACCATTTCATTTATAGACTAGTCAATAACACATTCGCCTTTCTCACAAACCTTCAAATCCTCATTCCTTTCTTGTTGTCTTCTCTGATTTCTCGCTAGCTTGTGAGCTTCTTTCTGACACTAGAAATGCCCTTGTATTACAAGACTAAATTCACCCCTTTGCAGAAAGCATAAAGACTCTGCAAAATTCAAGTCTCAACTTAATTTTTCAAGGGGATGGAATTGTTATGGATTATTCTCCCCCAGTTGCTTTAATTTGCATTTTGGATTTGTTATGCAGGATCAGACCATTGGTCCATTGGGTCTGATATCCTGCCTCTTGCAGTGTTAATGTTACAGAAGTCAAACTCTAACATAACTAACTAATTTTTGTGTATGCTCTACTTCTGTAAGCTTTCGTCCTGAAGCATAAGATTTGATTACTGATATTGTGGGTTGGATCCCATTTTATTTCCTAGCTATATTGTAAACTTTCTAGATCCCTTTGTATTATTAGCTGCATAACTGCCCTCACTTGAGTTCTGAAAGCTAGCATCATTATTGTCTCTGCTCTTTTAGTGCAGAATTATTAGTTTTGGATGATCTTTAAAATGAACGTTTTCATGTAGTCTGAATTTACACATTTACTAACGTTATCTTCTGCCTCTCCCTAATGCTGCTATCTCTAGGAATTGATATTATCACAGGCAGCAGAATGTGTTCTTTCAAAGCAAAACCGATAACACTGATTTTCAAAGGCGTTTAATGTAACAGAAAAGGGTAAAATGGTCCCCTATACTTGAACGTGTGATTTTTTTCTCCCTACATAACAAGAAATGCAATTACTGGGGAACGTAGAATGGATCTTGGTATTTTGTTGGAGTTACAGTAGGTATAACCTTCTTGATATTTTATATTGTTTACAAGATTCCATCTTGCAATACATTCACATTAAAACTGTTGTTAGATATTGTTTTCATCAATCTTTCCTGAGTTTGTTTTTTAAAGTTTAATGAAGATGTATTTTAACATTACAGAGCCAAATACTTGGGTTATACACTTAAGATACTACACAGTGTGGGCAGCACACACACTCACAGTTGCCATCAGATGCATGCAAGGAATGAAAAATCCTGTCATTTCTAGGCAGGATATCATGTATGAGGACAGCTGAATGCACTACAAGCTGCGGGCACTATTCACTGATGTTGTAGCAGCATCTTGCTCTTCCTGTTGATGGCAACACATGCTCTTGCTGGATTTTGGGTCAATCACATTCCTTTGCCTTCACACCATGTTCCTGTTGCCAGAGTACATTAGCAATGTGCTTCTGCTAGTGCATTCTTATGCCTCTTAGCAAGATATTGTCTGGATGTCCATCTTGCATGCACTGATATCTGCAACAAATTTTGGGATGTTTACACACTTTTCCTCCTCATTACACCCACACAGATATGAACAGATTTAGCTGGATTTGTCCCTAAATATTTAATATGCTACCTCTGTTCTTCTCAGCACAAAAATAGCTGAGACGCCCTTTACATCTGTTCCCCATGATTTAGGTATCTAGTGCTATTTCAAAAGGAGTAACATATCTAAAAGGAGCTTTCACAATTTTAACAACTGTTTCTAGAATATACAACATGGAAATTCACAGATCACTTCCTTGTCTTATTAATTATGCCTGAATTAAGTCACACTCTTTTGATGTTCAAGATCCATATCCAAATTGTTAAGCTTGGGCCCATCTTTAGTGGCCCTGGAAAGCACAAAAGACATTTTCTTTTCATTTCAGCATACCATACACTCTCTTCTAACCATTTGTTTCCAATCGCCCTTTTTATTCCCCTTTCCTGCTCAATATTCACTCAACATTTTCATGGATATTTGTCTTGTTGGAATTGCTTCACTTGATGGGCCAGTATTCCTAACACTTCCTGCGAGGCTGAAGGCAGAATTGCTTATCACAATGGAGTAATCATATTATTGCCAGTGGGGTGATGATACTATTATATATAAATGAACATGAGGACAGTTCTCTGCTAGTGTAAGTCAGCATCGCACCATTGGTTTCAGATTTGCACCAGCTGAGGATCTGGCTCATCAGGTTCAGAGGTTCAACACTGTGCCCCTCATTTTGTTTGTTTATGGAGATTACGTCTCTTGTGATGTTCAAGAAGTTGATGATATCACATAAGTTATTTCAGTTGGTGACAAAGCTGTTCTGGAAATTTTGATCCTACTTCTGCACCTATTTAAGTAAACTGGAGTTTCGCAACTGACTTAAATGGTGGTAAGCTCAAGACCTTTGCCACCAAATAGAATGACTGGGACTCTACCCTACCTTGTAAGTGGGTGAGAGGTCAACTGATACCCTATAATGCCTTCATACACTACCGCAGGGAGCATCACTATGGAAGCAATCTTTGCCATGTTGCAGAATGAGACACTATACTATATTTGCAATATTTCCTGTTCCATATATAGAAAATACAACAAATATCATAGTATAATTAATGCTGATTTATTTATAATACTAGTTTTGGTTTGTTTGTTTTTACTTGTAGAAATGCATATAGTTCCTCTATCTTGTTCTCCAGGGTTAAATGTTACTCTAGTGTCACCACTCTATTCCTCAAACAAACAAAAATAGCCACCTAATTAAATCTGATGCTCTCTTGACTTTAAACAAGTTGATTAAAAAGAGACAAAGAATCTACTGTCAGCAAACATAACCCTTTAAGATAAATAAAACCCAGCAAATGTTATTCACTGGAAAAAAAAAAAAAGACTACTCATAATCAGTGCTTCCCCCCAATCCCTCCTGTATAACAAATAGTAAGTCCAAGGACAAAATCTCCCCTACTCCAAATCAGTGCAACCCTAGCGATTATAATATCTCATACATTTTTATATCTTGATACTATTTTGCCTATTTTTTAGTCTATCCATTTTTTTCATCTTCCACATTGTTCTACAATGTGCTGAAAAAGCAAAGAATGAGGTATTGCTCACATAAGGAATCTCTTCTTGACAGACCAAACAATGAGGATAGTACCAGCAAGAAAGAACATAATAAGGAAACTTTATTTTTAAGTGAGTTTTAAGTAAGATATTGCCTCTCAGTGCAGATATTTGGCTAACTGTTAAACAGAAGCTACTAATCTTAGACACTTTTAGATCAGCAGGTCCAGATAATACACATCCAAGAGTTCTAAAAGAGCTGGATGAGAAGTTCACTAAATCTTTAATGCTGATTTTCAGTAAGTCTCGGAGCACTGGCGAAGTTCCAACAGACTCAAAGAAATATGATTATGACAGATTTTTAAAAAGGGTAAACAGGCTGACCCAGGTAATTATAGAACTGTTAATCTGACATCAATCCCAGGAAAGATTATGAAGTGGCTGATACAAGACTCAATTAATAAAGAATTAAAGGAAGGTTATACAATTAATGTAAATCAACATGGGTTTATGGAAAACAGAACCTGTCAAACTAATTTGATTTTTTTATGAGTTTACAATTGTGGTTGATAAAGGTAATAGTGTTGACATAATATATTTTGACTTGGTACTGTACAATATTTTGATTAAAAAACTAGAATAAAAAAGTTAGCACAGAAGACATTAAATGGATTAAAAACTGGCAAACTGATAGGTCTCAAAAGGTAACTATAAATGGGGAATCATGATCAAGCAGGTGTGTTTCCAGTGGGATCCCACAGAGATCAGTTCTTGGCCCTATGCTATTTAACACTTTTATCAATGATCTGGAAGAAAACAAAATAGTCACAGATAAAGTTTCCAAAAGACACAAAAATTGGGGGAGTGGTAAATAATGAAGAGGACAGGTCACTGATTCAGAGTATTCTAGATTGCCTGGTAAACCGGGCACAAACAAACAATATATGCTTTAATATGGCTAACTGTAAATGTATACATCTAGAACTAAAAAACATAGGTCTTACTCACGTGATGGGGGGACTCTATCTTCGGAAGCAGTTACTCTGAAAAAGGTTTAGGGGTTGAGGTATATCATCAGCTGAACATGAGCTCCCGAAGTGATGCTATGGCCAAAAGGGCTAATGAAATCCTGGGATGCACAAACGGTAGAATCTCCAGTAGAAGTAGAGAGGTTATTCTATCTACGAATTTGGCACTGGTGCAACTGGTGTTGGAATAGTTCTAATGCCCACAGTTCAAGAAGGATGTTAATAAATTGCAGAGGATTCAGAGAAGAGTGACAAGAACGATTAAAGGATTAAAAAACATTCCTTGTCAATCTATTTAGCTTAACAAAGAGAAGTTTAAGGGTAACTTCATTACAGCATATAAGTAACTACATGGGGAATAAATATTTGACAATGAGCTCTTCAGTGTTGCAGAGAAAGATATAACACAATCCAAAGACTGGAGACAAATTCAGAAGCTAGACAAATTTCAGACTGAAAATAAGGCGTAATTTTTTAAAAGTGAGAGTAGTTAACCATTGAAACAATTTACCAATAGTTGTGATGGATTCTCCATCCCTGACAATTTTTAAATCAAGACTGGATTTTTTTTTATAAAATATATGCTCCAGGAATTATTTTGGGAAAGTTCTATGGCTTGTGTGATATAGGAGGTCAGACTATATGATCACATTGGTTCCTTCCAGCCCTGGAATGTATGGATCTATAAACTGCACTGCCACTTGCTTGCAGAGTGAAAACAAGGAAAGCAACGTTTTAGGGGTTTGTTTCCTATGTTGTCAAAGTTTCGATTCTGAAACTTCTCATCCCATAGTAAGCATCATTTGTAATGGACACATGGTATTACTAAGATGTTCTTTCAACAAGTTAGGATATTAGAAGACCATTAACAAGCAATTTACATGAGGCCTAGCTGCATTTTATTTTGTTTTGGTTTTAAATTTAGACTCAATGGACCTGATCCTTACCCAGACAAAAGTGCAACTAAAGTCAATAAAAGTTTTGCTTGATCATATAGTGCAGGATCAAGCCCAAAAGCCAGAATCTAAGCTTATATTTAGTTTCTCTATATAACTTTCATTTGCAAACTTGGAATAAATAAATTGCATTACATTCCATTCCAGATATTGAAGACTATGGACACAATTTTCAAAAGTGCCTAGCTGCCATAAAGCCTGAAGTCCCATTGAAAGTCTGCAGTGGGGAAGAAGGAAACATTTTATTCACCCATATGAGGGGAATGATAATCATAAATTTATTTTAGATATCTCGCAGACGGTCAAGAATGGGATCCACTATTGAGCGCATGATAAGGCAGCAAGATATTCTGTTGCTCTTGGCCAACACCAGTGTCATGATTCCCAAATAGTCTCACCTCCTTAATTAATCTCTCATATTTTAATATGACTTGAGACAATTGAAATTTAGGGAGAAGGCAGTAGAGCACCAGCTGCAGTCAGCTAGAGAAGAGACAATTAATTATGGCATAGAGAGGGTTTTTGTTCTAAAACAATTTTAAGAAGCCTCATAAAAGTGAAACTGATTCAGTCGGGAACAGTTTAGTAAATCTGTGTTGCCACTATCTGCCTTAGAAGCAGAATTAAGGATGTCTCACTGTGATGAGTTTGCTTTTTCCATGAGTAAAAAAATAGCAAAAATTGGACCAAATTTGCTGCATCAGAGGTCAAGATCTATGACTGTTGGGAACATATGTCACTTCAATACGAGTTTCAACCAGTTTGACTCACTAATGGCTTAGAGTAACTGCAACTGCTACTGTACCTGTGAGTTCAATATTTGCCCCTAATTGCTAGTAAAATAAACAAGGAGGTTTAGAGTCTGCTATTAGGGAAGCTGTGAGCCAACTCCTCTCAAGAAAAAGGTTATCATCAAAAGTAAGATTTTCAACATCAAGAAATGGCTCTTCTGCAGAATAATTGTCTCTATGTCTCTTCCCTTTCTGGACAAACTTATGGAGGGGCTGTCAAGAAAGCTCTAGAATCACTTGGATTCTTTAAGTTCCCTTGATACCGTGTCAGATCAGTTTCAGGCTTGATTATGAAGATGGAAATTACCTTGCTTCTTCTGAATGACAAGAGATCAGATATCCATGGACAGAGCCAATATCACTGACCAAGAGTACTGATTGTCTCCACTGTAGATCTGTGAAGAGGGTGGCTTGAGAATTGCCTCTCAGAGAATTGCCAAAAGACAAGTACATAAAGAGTAAGCCAGTCACTTTTTGAAACTAATCAGTTGTACTAATGGGTTATCCTTGTAAACAAATACACTTATTTCAGCTCTAGAAAATAATTGTGTCTGTTTGCCTATTCATTACCTAGACAGAAATCATTAATATTTTGTGACTCTAAGCACAGGTGAAATCCAGTATATTACTGTGAAGCTAGGGGAAAGTAGTTTTGACCAACATATGACATGACTTTCAATTCCTTTTAGGTGAGGTGTTTAGAAAGACCACATTATGGTAAGAGCAATAAGTTTACCCATAAGTTGTTTAAACATACAGTACTTAACTGCCTGTCTAATTTTATATGGGATCAAATCAAGTGATATGCCCTGCTTTAAGTAACACCTTTATATTTCCATAAAAGACAAACTAATATGTATGAATTACCACACCTCAGTGATATCATTAATTACTATATATATATATATATATATATAAATAAAGGAAGTGAGCATAGATTTCTACTACACAGCAATACAGTGCATTTTAGAGAGCATAAAGCAGTTGCATCGATCTCTGTCAATGGGCCCAATCACAAGATTCTCTGCGTGCGATAATAAAGTCCAAAGCAGCTTAAAAAGCTGTGTGTTCACTGCAGAGGACTAAAGCAGTCGAAATCCTAAGCAGAAAGGTCTTACTGCCAAGTTCTATATGCTGAGTCACTGAAGCGGACTCCAGAGGGACAGCTGGGAGGTAATCAGGAGGCAAAGGTTCCATGAACAAATATAGATCTTCTAGGCCAAAGCTAACTTGAGGAAAGCAGCAAGCCATGTCTACCTTCTTCCTCCATTTAACAGTAGTAGCAGCCCCCATGCATGCATCATCCCAGCTTCACTGAAAGAGGTTGGTTGGGGTTGGGTAATCTGTACCTTAGCCCCATAACATTTCAAAATGGAGCAAGGTCCTTTTACTTGGGTTTGGCTTAGTTTTCTAACATTTCAGAAACTGTTTGACATCCGGATGATAGGGTAACTGGTATCTTATAAATGCTTAGAAAGAAACATAGAGACAGAGAAAAGCATGGCCCAAAGTGAGTAAAACATTTAAGAATGATGTTTTTAAAATTTGTTTCACAGCTACAGTAACACAGTTCTTGCATTTCTAATTTCCCAAGTCTATGGCCATCTGAATTTATTTAGCTTTTGCAAAGCCCAGTTAATAACTCAACTCCCTCCATCAGTACTTTCAAAGAGCCTATTTGAAGAGGAAAGGTGGAAGAATCTAGTCCTCATTGAATAAAATCCATTGGTAAAACAACAATGCAAGAGATTACCATTATGTGGTTTGTCTCTCATGTCTATCTGCCCAGTAAGCATAGTTTTTTGACAGCTAATTAACAACTACAGCATGAGATAAAAATATTAGAAGTACCTCAACCAAAATTATAAATCAAGTGACATAAAATAAAATAAAAAAGTATTAGGACAAATGTGCAAAATTATTTCCTGAGCAAACACCAATGCTCCTTTTCTTTTCTTTTTTAATGTTTCAATGTGATGTCTTCATTAGCAAATCCTCTGTGTAAAGTTAATCCCTTTTAGCTACTTAAGGCTTACAACAGTTCCCATCTCCCATTCCTGCCAATATGTTCTGCAGATGATACAGTAACAGCCTGTACGAGACATATATTTTATGAAATCTGCTCACCTATAAATAGTTACCGTAAAATCATATCAAGTCACCAGTGCTAGAAATTAGAAAACTAGACAGTTTACTTCGTGTGAATCATATAGGATGCCAGTTCATTATCATGTGATGTTTCTTTTAAACTGAATTCCCAAACTCAGGTTGAATGTTGTCAAATACACAATGGCATTTGACCCAGTGCCTATGGTAAATATTTAATTTACTCAGATTTAAGCTAAACATGCTGAATTGCTTGTTTTGCTGCCTCACTATAATTAGAAGTACAGACAGATTCCTTCCATTTTCTAAGCATAAGAACACAACAGAAAAGGATTTTGTTCTATGTACACGTGAACGTTGTATGAAGATAAAACAGTCTCCCTCTCGTCGCTTTGTGTTCCTTATGTTTACCTTGTAAATATGTACATGTAACAAACATATGCTATGTAGAACTGATTTCAAGTTTTTCCATGAAAATATTTTTCAATGAAAATGACTTTTCAACAAAAACAGAAACCCCTAAACAAAAACCAACTCTTCTTGTTTTTATTGGGGAGTGGCAGGGAGATCTGAGGGGACAACCTGCCTTCAACAAAAACACAAGACATTTTGATGGAAACTCAAAAATTTGCATTGACTTTGGAATTTTTTGAGAAGATTTTTTTTCCTGATTAGCTCAAACATAATATACGTAAAATCCAATTGTATTTAGATCGTTTTCTTCTTAACGTGATCTTCGTAAACTGCTTCTGGTGGGGAGACTAAAAAGAGAACTAAAAAGATGTGTATTATAATCCGTGACAGTTTTCCTGTTTGTTGTGTTCTGTGTCCTCAGCCTCTCTCTGATCCTTGTCTTTTTAAGATAACAACTATTTGGGGCAGGGGCTGTCTTTGCTTTGTGGTTAAACAGCACTTAGTACAATGAGGGCTCAATCGGATTGAGTGCTCTGGGTACTACAATAATATAAATAAAGAAGTTTGTGCCTGGTCATAATGCAGCCACACTGGAAAGATTCCTTTCCACTCCCAATACGGCCTTGGGTCAAACTGGAGGACGGGGAAAAGTAAGGAGGTACGTATGTGTGCTCATCCCCTGGAAATTGACAAGGAATGGGTTGAGCCATGGCTCAATGCCCCCAACCTATCAGCCAGCAGGAACAAGTCTGACAGGAGAAGAAATCTCCACCCGATGGAGATGTGACACAGATTACTTTCCTCTGGGAGCAAGAGAAGAGCAGGGAAGGAATAGAGCTCCTCCTGAGATTTCTAGGGCTCCTCTGGGGACAGCACAGTTACATGCTGCCCAGTTTTCCAGCTTAATCTCACGCTTAATAAATAAGAATATAAATTGTACTATTATACATTTCTCTCCATGTCTTTGTCTTCTCATAAAGGTCCAAAGACCATCATGGAAGTGTTAAGGTAACTGTCACTAAGCCATGATAAATTATTCTGTTTCTCTCCTTAATGCCTATGAACATTTGAAATCATGTAGTTTATGGTCCACTATGTAAACCCCTGGGGTCAGATTCATTTTTTATTTATTTTGTATTATAAAAATGTTGAATTAAGAAGAGCACCTATCACTTGCTTTAAGCACCTTCAACGACATTTGAAATACAGACAGTATTGGATTTTCTTCATAGACCTGACAATGACCTTAACCCTGACCTGGAGAGAGCATCTTTCTAAGCAGTAAGAAATAGTTCATTTTCAATGCCAGCTCAGTCCTAAGAGAATGCCAATTATGCCAAGTTTGCAGAAACAGATGTATGGTGATTTTGTAATAGACTACTTTACACCAGGGACAGAACTAAAACCATTCATCTCAATTTACTTAGGACCAAAGGCTTAATTTGAACTGTGGCCTCAAAGGTGAAAGGCCATCACTTTATCCAATAATCCACCCATATGTGTTATCTGCAATAAATATAAGCCATCCATATTTACATACGAAAAACTTCTTTTTTCTTATCCTTTGAATTATAGTTTTCCATGTAATACAGTAGGCCCACATGTATAAAATATGTCCATACGTATCAAAAAGTTTATTAATGCTATTATACCAGTGGTTAAATTTGCCAAACATTCTAAACAATGTTTAATAGAGATGAGTGACTGGTGAAACAATGATACGTAATCAATAGTATGTATGCATGATGACATTGATTGAGATTCCCCAACTTAGGCATCCACTTCTGTTAATAAATAGTCTAACAACAACCAGTGACACCAGATTTAAAAAAGCAGCTCAGATGCTTACTGAATTTGTGGGCATTTTTGAAATACACCAACCACAGGTGCACTGTCACATATTTAGGGATAAGGATTCCTAAATAAAGGGAAAAAAAGTAAGATTCTTTTTGGATTAAATGATCAAAAATAAGCTTGAGGCAAACTTTGATTTAAAACTAAGTCACTTTAAGGCCCACCAAAGCACAAAAATACTAGCGCCACTTCACACCTGGCTTTGTGTAAGTGTAACCCACACCCCAAGGGGCACTATGTCCCTTAGGAGGCACAGAGCAAGGTTTGCCACACAGTTCTGTCAATTTACAGCCATCCTCACCCACAACATGCTGTGCATTCAAGCCTTCAGCCTTTTTCATTAAAAAATTGAGAACTTTGTGAAATCCTATAGCGATCTTGCCATATATGCAAATAATAAATATACTAGACTAGAAAACAAGGGCAAGAGCCTGGCCCACACTCTATTGGTACAAAGGGAGGATAAACCTGCTTTAACGTGGAAGTTGAAGATTCCCCGTCTGGCATAATCTTCAAATGAGGTAGAGCTGGCACAGTGCATTCTAGGTCACTCTCTCTCAGCCCCTCCACAGTGCAAAGCAGTGGGAGTGGGCACAGCTCATTCTGGCAATCCCTAGGCAATGTAATAAGCACTTGGAAGCCATTATAAACCAGTGCAAGTTAGAGAAGCTCTGCTAATGCTCTAACTTGTACCAGAGACCACGTTACCCCTTGCAGCCCAACGACTGGAAAGAAACAGCGGGTCCTGTGCTCAGTGTAGTTCATCCAGACTGATGCAACTATTCCCTACTCTTTATTTGTGACCTAAGATCGATTTTAAACCCAGCTGTTGAGACCTAACTTGAATCCACTTCCTTAGTTTTCTCTCTTAATTTTACATGTCATGTTTGCTATACATCAATATATAGAATGCAGTCATATCTACATAGTCATGATTCCAGTTGTAGTACTAATTTGAAAATGTACTTCTTTCCGTTCATAATTATATAAGACAATCTTTTTCTTGTGTCGCATACAAGATAGGTGTTTTCAATGTTTGTTTGTTTCAGAAAAACTGCTTTTTATCATCTCTCTCTAGGCTTATGATGGCATTATAAACTTAGGGTGACCAGACAACAAATGTGAAAAAACAGGACAGGTGGTGGGGGGCAATAGGAGCCCATATAGGAAAAGACCCAAAAATTGGGACTGTCCCTATAAAATTGGGACATCTGGTCACCCTATATAAATTATAGTTTTATCCTTAGAGTAACTGCCAGATATTAATGATATCTTAGCAGTTGTGGGTTTGAGCAGTCCAGAAGTGAAAAATTAAACAGAAGTTTCAAAAATCTTTCAGGAGAGTCTTGCACTTGGGAAATGACAAAGCACTTGTATTTGTTAATCATTAATAACAGTAATACACCTCTACCCTGATATAACGTGATCAGATATAACACGAATTCGGATATAACGTAGTAAAGAAGCGCTCCTGGGGGGCGGGGCTGCACACTCCAGCGGATCAAAGCAAGTTCAATATAACACGGTTTCACCTATAACACGGTAAGATTTTTTGGCTCCTGAGGATAGCGATATATCGGGGTAGAGGTGTATATGGATTCCAGAGATTTTTCAGCCAAGTTTGCAGAGCAGAGTGAGTTGTGATGCAAATAGTCAACTTTATATTTGTTTTTCCAGAAGTGCCTAAAATTTATAATTGATTTGAGATTGCTTTTTTTCTTTACTTGGTTGTGATTTTGAACTACTACCTGTAATTACAAAGGTATATTTTAGGCCATAAAGTCTTGGTTCTTGAAAAGTGAAAGAAAAAAACCTTTACTTGCCAACTCTCCTTTACTTACATGGAGAGTTAGAAGTCTAAAAGTTTCAAGCCATCATTCTGGGATGTATTAGTATGAGTGTTGTAAGCAAGACACACAAAGTAATTCTTCTGCTCTACTCCACGGTGATTAGGCCTCAGCCGGAGTATTGTGTCCATATCTGGGTGCCACATTTCAAGCAGGATGTGGATAAATTGGAGAAAGTCTAGAGAAGAGCAACAACAATGATTAAAGGTCTAGAAAATATGACGTATGAGGGAAGATTGAAAAAAATTGGTTTGTTTAGTCTGGAAAAGAGAAGACTAAGAGGGGACATGATAACAGTTTTCAAATACATAAAAGGTTGTTAGAAGGAGGAGGGAGGAAAATTGTTCTTCTTAACCTCTGAGGACAGAACAAGAAGCAATGGGATTAAATTACAGCACGGGAAGTTTAGGCTGGACATTAGGAAAAACCTCCTGTCAGGATGGTTAATCTCTCAAATAAACTGCCAAGGGAGGTTGTGGAATTTCCATCATTGACTAATCTGCTCTTAAAAAAAATCCAAACACCTGTCAGGGATGATCTAGATAATACTTAGTCCTGCCATAAGTGTAGGGGGCTGGACTAGATAACTTCTCAAGGTCCCTTCCAGTTCTATGATTCTATGATACCTGCCATCTGGCATGCTCTGCCCACTGTTCCTGTAACTCTGTGAGATCCTCAGAGGTAGACAGGAAATTCTTCTTATGGAGCTGAACATGATATAATCAGGAATACTGTCAATGTGTAAAGTAAGTCATACTTTTAACCAGCAGACAACTAACAGGATGTTGGTGTTTTTTTCCTTTGTGGTAAGATTTTTACTGATTCCAAGTATTATTGATGTTAAATATTTGGTTAGATCATATAAATGACTTCTCTGTTCACATCTAATCTGTTCATTTTAATCCTTTTCATACGGTCTAAACAAAGTAGATTTGGACAAACCCTATGATACTGGCTGTAGAATAATGGCAAATGAGATTACTGGGAAGGATTAAAGAGGAATTGTTCCTGAGCCATGCACATACATGGGCATGTCTACACTGCAGCTGTGAGCATGCTTCCCAGCACAGGGACAGAAACACTAGCTCTGCTCCAGCTAGCACACTAAAAAAACAGCAGCACAGTGTGGGCAGCAGCTCAGTCTAGACACCTGAGTTCAAACCTGCCCAAACCCAAGGGCTACATACTTGGTAGCTAGCCCAAGCCACCACCAGTCCTACCTCCAGCTATACTATTATTTTTAGCACGCTAGCTTGAGCAGGGATAGGACAAGCCTGTCTACTCACACTGGGAAGCAAAAGTGTAGACACACTCAGAGTTAAGCATTCTGTTCTTTTTATCTAATCCTCACCATTTTCCCTATCTGTGGTTGAAGCCTATCAGACCCAAACAAAGCAAAATTCCTTCTTTCACTGGAAAAGATAAATGACACAGCCAGTCCAACTTTTAAAGAGAACATTATTAAAACCATAGCTGCATTTGAACATTTTTGGAAGGGAGGAGAATAAAGTAATGATATGTCTGAGGGATGGTTATTTATTTTTCAACTCAGTGATTTTGCCCTTTAAAGCTTGCTCAGGCTGATCTTTGCTTACTGAAACTGCTATTCCAACATTTTATAACTTCCTCAGATCTAGATTTCCCCACAAGAAGATAATTCCTTGAATTATACCCTAATGTATTTGGAAAATGCATATAAAACACTTTCTATAATCTCTCCCTTGAAGGCAAGATAATATTGTTTAGTCATTTGCACTGACAACTCAGCTACTGTTCCCAGCCTTTAATGCGGCTCACAAATATTTTAACAAGGTTCAGGTTTTTGGTTTTTTGCACTTAACACTTTCTAACCTCTAAATACCATGTGGATTATTTTAAGGATTGTGAGTGATGGTTTTGTTTGCAACTTAAAGGAGGAAAAAAAGAAAGAAAAAGAAACATGCAGTATTTTTGCAGTTTTTGCAGTTTTCAAGGGTAACTGTTGGAGCCATATGTACCAAAGTTGCAGGCTGATTTGTATCTGTGGTTTTAAAAAAATCTAGTTTAATCATATTATAATAGAAGTCCAACAAATTCCTATCACTCTAATTTAAGGTTTCACGTGCCAGTAATACATTTTAACGGTTTTAGAAGGTCCCTTTCTGTAAGATATAACTAAACTATTGTTGTGTGTAAAGTAAATAAGGTTTTAAAAATGTTTAAGAAGCTTAATTTAAAATTAAATTAAAATGCAGAGCTCCCGGACTGGTGGCCAGGACCCGGGCAGTGTGAGTGCCGCTGAAAATCAGCTCGCGTGCCGCCTTTGGCACGCATGCCATAGGTTGCCTACCCCTGAGTTATACTATAAAAGGCACATACTCACTGTAAAACATAAACCTCAACATTCATATTAATCCTTTTTTTTTTTTTTGCAACATGGGGGATGTTATCAGTACACATATTGTAGTTCTTAAAGTAAGCTATCTATGATCCTAGATTTTTTAACACTCTTCTTATTTTAGACTTGTATGTGGCTTTTAGAACCTAAAGGCTAAAGATCAAATCTCTGGCCAGTGGCTCACTGCGGCTCAAGAGTTGCTTGTATAATGGAGATTAAGTAGTATCCCCAAGTAGTCAACATACAGGTAGAACAGTTTTGTTCTAGCAAGTATTTTCACTTGTGTTGCTACTAAACTCTAACTTGCTTCCAAAGAGCTTCCAAAGCTAACTCTAAAAATCCCTATCTAAGCCAACTTAACTTTTAAATGTTCTTTCAGGTCTGTAAGACACACATAGACTTACCATTATGATCCTATAAGATCTCTCAAGCTAAGGAGACCGGGACAGTCATACTTGGATAGAAGACTATGGAGGAACACCCAAGATGCTGCAGGATGTGGTATTAATGATTCACTAGGTAGCAATCTTTGCACTGAATCAATACTAAAATCAACCTCCCAGCTTCACCACACACACTAAAGACCAGAGTGCTGTTTCTTTGAAATGTTAAACCAAGGTCTGGACCACTTGCAATTAAACATAGAATGACATTTAAAAAACCAAAGGGACACTGAGATCCCTTTCTCAGCCAAATTCCAACTTTGGGAACTACATTTTATTTACCAAGATTGTCCTTGCAATCATATATAGATATGGTATTCTACATACCCTATTCTGAACTAGTACATTGGTTTTCTGAGCATGCCTGAACATTTGCTGTTCTCTACCCCAGAGGTGGCTGCATTTTAATGGTAAGTGAAGTAAGCCTCGTGTATAGTTTATATAAGAGTTAATAAGAAATGCAAGGTGCCTCTCTGCACCTCAGTTTCCCTAACTATAAAATGGAAGTACCAATAATATTACAGAATCCACACGACAGGAATGTGTCAATAATTAATTTCTTAGCGCTAGATCATCTCTCATTCTTAGATGGCCACACAAGAGGATAGGATGGAATAATAATTTCCTCACCGGCCTGCAGAGCTACATACGGCCTACTTAGATCACAGTTCTGGGTGTTTAGGGAAGCACGGGGGCTGCACACCTAGTGCACCCCCGGGAGCAACTGAGAGAGACATGGGCAGAAAACAGTCTGAGCCTTGGCTCCACAGCCTTCCCTCTCATGTACCAACCAACGGAGTCAGCTGCACGAGAGGTGGAGTGTGCTGTATCTGAATACACTATTGCAAATTATTCCTCCATCCTGCTCCAAAGGGAGGCCCAAAAGGCATTGTGTCTCTCTCTCAGACACGTCTTCAAGGGCTCCTCTCAGGAAAATAACGATGCACTTTCCACTATAGCCCTTAAAGTCTGTGAAGCACTAGGAGACCCTTGGACAGAAGGTGCTATGTGGCCTAAGTAGTTGTATATCAGTACCCAGTCCTGCAAAGCCTTACTTTTAGGCACAGTCCTTTCTATCATCCTTTCTTCATCCCATTGCTGTCAGCTGATAAGTGCCTTGCAATGAAAGGCATTATATAAAAACATACACACACACACACACACACACACACACACACTCCTCTACTTAGGCCATACACACAAACACATATACATGTTAGAAATGCCTTGTTCACACATACACATCTCTTGAGAGAGCATCTCCGAAAATGAGAATCCTCGCCAAGGTAGAACGTATAGATGAAGTCGTAAATATGATACTTTCTGTTCTTTTCATGCCACTGTGGGATCCTGAATTATTCCTCGTTTGTTTAGTGCCAGTGGGGTGTTTTTCCTGTCTGTAGTCAGTAGTCTGCAAAGACACTGTGGCCTGGCAAGACAGTGGAATAAAACTGCAGAAGAGCGACACATCAGATGGCAAACCTGAGAACTCTCTTCTGAGTCTGACCATTTTCTACTTCCGCATTTTATTCCATGTGTATTTGTTTACATATAGTTGAACAGTTCCCTAATACTAGAAGCTCTACTCATCAGGGCAGGCATAATGCTGAAAGTGTTCTTTGTAAGAAGACAGTCAGTCTCTATTTTAAAGAGAAATAATTATAGCCTTCATGCTGTTATAGGCACAGCACTGACCTGTTCACAGGTTGATGGCTATGCTGCCTACTGTTGGATATAGCTTTAACTATATTGCTATTTGAGTTACTTGCCAACTGTCTTCATTTAAATGGACACAGTCCAGGTGAATCTTCTTTTACCTAATAGTCTTGTAATTACAGCCGTACGCTTAATTTTAAGCCAATCTCTTAAGCTCTGTGTAATTAAAAAGCATCAAACTCCATTTTCAGCATCACCTTCCCACACAGAAGAAACATCGTGCACTCACAGGGTGAAATCCTGATTCCACTGAAATCAATGACAAATGCCCAATTACTTCCATAGGATTTCACCCAGAGACTACAAGGAATACCTACAATGTAGTGACATCAATACTGTGATGCAGTAGGGAGCGGGGAGATGACCCTTCAGTACAGGGGTCGACAACCTTCGGCAAGCAGCTGGCCAGGGTAAGCACCCAGGTGAGCCGGGCCAGTTTGTTTACCTGCCAAGTCTGCAGGTTCGGCTGATTACGGCTTCCACTGGCCACGGTTCACCGCTCCAGGCCAATGGGGGCTGCGAGAAGCGGCGCGAGCCGAGGGATGTGCTGGCCGCATGCTTACTCCGGCGAGCCGTGTGCCAGAGGTTGCTGACCCCTGCTTTAGTAGATCTATTCCGTGGGACAAGAGCTGGCTCCCCTCTGGAAACAATTCCCCTGTCTGATCAGCTAACCCCTTCCCAGCAAGCTGAGTTCAGAAGGGTGCTGTATCTGTACCAACAGCTGTTTTCCAACCAGCCTGGACACATTAATCGGGCTGTCCACTGGGTGGAGACAGGATCGCATCCTCCTATAAAATGCTCCCCCTCCCGAGACACAGGGAAAACTGCGCAGGACCTGGAAAAAGAGGTCAGGGATATGCTGGCTTTGAGGGTGATCCAGCCATCTTCCAGCCCTTGGGCATCGCCAGTAGTGCTGGTCCCCAAAAAGGATCCGGTTCTGTGCGAACTGTTGGAAGCTTAATGCCATCACTGTATCCGATGCCTACCCCAGGCATGCCCAGGCCTGACAAACTCCTAGCCTTGACAAATTGGGAAAAGCTCAGTACCTTACCACCATGGATCTCAGCAATGGCTACTGGCAAGTGCCGCTGGATGCAGATGTCAGGCTGAAATCGGCCTCTCTCACCCTGCTGGGGCTCTGTGAGTTCCTGACCTTGCCTTTTGGCCTCAAGGAGGCACCAGCTACCTTCCAGCGGCTGGTGGATCAGCTACTGAAGGGGATATTTGTAGAGTTTTGCTGTGGCATATATTGATGACATCTGTGTCTTTAGCCAAACATGGGAGGACTATGTGTCCCATGTTAAACAAGTGTTGGACCGACTCCAGGAGGCTGGGCTGACCGTAAAGGCTGAGAAGTGCAAGGTGGGGATGGCTGAAGAATCCTACCTGGGCCATCGGGTGGGGAGCGGCTGCCTAAAGCCGGAATCAGCCAAAGTGGAGGTGATCAGAGACTGGCCTGCTCCACAAAACAAAAAGCAGGTCCAAGCCTTTATTGGGATGGCGGGGTACTATCGAAGATTTGTGCCCCACTTTAGCTCCATAGCTGCCCCCATCACTGAGCTATGCAAGAAGGGGACGCCAGACAAGGTGGTCTGGACCGAGCAGTGCCAGACAGCTCTCTGTGCACTGAAGGAAGCTCTGGTCAGTGACTCAGTTTTGGCAAACCCAGACTTTGACAAGCCCTTTATGGTGTTCACCAATGCCTCAGACACGGGACTGGGGGCGGTGCTAATGCAGGATGATGAAAAGGGGGAGAGACACCCCCATCGTGTACCTGAGTAAGAAGTTGCTACCCTGAGAGCAAAACTACGCGGCCATCAAGAAGGACTGTCTGGCCATGATGTGGGCCCTTAAGAAACTAGAGCCATATCTATTTGGGTGACACTTCACCATGTACACCAACCACTCTCCCCTGACCTGGCTACACCAGATGAAGGAGCCAACGCCAAGCTCCTGAGGCGGAGCCTGCTTCTGCAGGATTATGACATGGATGTGGTCCACGTGAAGGGGAGTGCCAACATGTGCGTTGTCCACGAGAGGGGGCCCTGAACTTCCCCAGGTCACCAGTCAAAGTGACCTCGCTCAGTTCAGTCTCGAAGGGAGGAGAGATGAGACACAGTAGGAAGCGGGACGGACTGATCTGGAATGTTGTCTAGTTTTACTGGGACTGTCTGCATGGGGGATGGGATAGCAGGGGGTGATTTTACTTGAGGGACGATACCTGAGCCTGTAACCTGAGCCAGCAGGAGGATGGGGCCAGGTGACACCTTTGCCTGTGAAACTGGACAAAGGCTGGAGAAGGAGCCGGGAGGAGGGGGGAAGGAGACGACTGCAGTGGAGTTTCAGTTTGAAGCTGGCTGGGGAAACGGAGGGAAACCCCCATGGTTGGGGTCTAACCTCCCTGACTTCCCCCTCCCCCCCCCGAGGGACCTGGCTGAGGGCTCTGCTTGGGACTGTGTTCCAGTCATCTAATAAACCTTCTGTTTTACTGGCTGACTGAGAGTCATGGTGAATCACCGGAAGAGGGGGGTGCAGGACCCTGACTCCCCTACACTCCGTGACAAATACTAATTCATCAGCATTGGAAATATCAATATTAAATTCAAGTTCCTATAGGTATAAACATTTGCTCCCAAAAATATTAAGGTACACATTTTTAAGAGACTTCATAGGCCAAAGTCATCCTCAGTGTAATGCTATTGACTTCAGTAGAGTTACACCAGAGACTGTTTTGGACTTAAGTACCTCCTCGCAGTCCTTTCATATAAGCAGAGCTGCAAGCATCTCTGTAGTTAAGGGTGTCTGAAACTTTCACCATTTGAGCTGAAAATGTCTATGCCTGAGTCTGCCTCAGTCTGAATTTCTTTTCATAAAGTGCAGCAAAATGGTTCAGCCATTTGCTAGAATAACGTTGGGAGGGGGGGAAGAGAATACATTGTTTTTACCTATGTTCAAAAATTATTACCACTATTTCTTTAAGAATCTCTAACTCCTCTATGTCTTGAACCAGGGGCTTGAAAATTTGGGATGGGTCACCCTAGGGCAGGGGTGGGCAAACTACGGTCTATGGGACCATCCTGCCCAGCCCCCGAGCTCCTGGCCAAGGAGGCTGGCCCCCAGCCCTCCCCTGCTGTCCTCTCTCCCCTGCAGCCTCAGCTCCCTCCACCGCCGGCGCAATGCTCTGGGCGGTGGGGCTGTGAGCTCCTGGGCAGCGCAGCTGCAGAGCCTGGCCTGACCCGGTGCACTGTGCTGCGTGGTGGCGGCGGCAGCAATGTGGCCCAGCTCCAGCGCCACGACCCAGCTCCAGGCAGCGTGGAAAGGGGGCAGGGAGCGGGGGAGGAGGGGTTGGATAGAGGGCAGAGGAGTTCGGGGTGGTGGTCAGGGGGTGGGGGTGTGGATAGTGGTCAGGGGGGAAACCGGGGGTTGAATGGGGACAGGGATCCCGGAGGGCAGTCAGGAAGGAGAGGGGGTTGGATGGGGTGGTAGGGGGCAGTCAGAAGACAGGGAGAAGGGATGGTTGGATGGGGCAGGGGTCCCAGGGGGGCAGTCAGGAATGAGGGGAGGGGTTGTATGGGGTGACAGGAGTCCAGGGGCAATCAGGGGACAGGGAGCGGGTGTGTGTGGATGGGACAGGGGTCTCAGAGGAGCCGAGAGGGAACGGGGGGGTTAGATGGGGCAGGAGTCCCGGGGAGGGCAGACAGGAGGTGGGGGCTGGGCCACGACCCCCTCCCCAACCGGTCCTCCATACAATTTACAAAACCCAATGCGGCCTTCACGCCCAAAAGTTTGCCCGCCCCTGCCATGCAAAAAATATCCATATTTGGCTGAGTTGTAAAACTCTGAAACATCATTATTTGCATATGCGCAGTAGAAGTTTCTTAGAGCATGGTAGTAAAATTCTCCCAATATTCTGTCTCTACTGAGTCTGCTCCCTCACAGGCTGTTGAGGGAGAAAATAACTGGGAGGGAGGGGCAATAGGAGGTGGGGGACATGGAACAGCAGGGACATGCTGAGGAAAAAGACGTGCTAGCAGACAGGGACAGTAGGAAACAGGACAAAAACAGCATGCTCCACCCCCACCCTTCCCCCACCTGTAATTGAACTCGATAGTCCCAACATTTCTCTACAGTCAGCAAAAGTGTGCATCTCATCCCCTTTCAGGAGCTGGCCAGCATAAAGGATAACAGCCTACTACCAGCCACAGAGATAACTCAAGTGGCAGAGGTCTGGGAGATGGCTATAACGGTTCCAACCCTACTAATGAACCATGATGGAACTTGGTTTTCTTCAGTTTCCCTTTTTAAAAATCTGGAAAATTACACACAAAATAATATGGTGAAGAACATTAAGGTTGCAAAGCAATCAAAAGTTAGAAAATGCCAGGATTAAAGGTTGCCCATTCAACATTAATTTGGCTATCTTGTTCTACAGTTTTTGATCACATAATCTTTATTTAATATTTCCTCTAGAAAATAATTCTCTCTGGGGATAAATCAGGATTGTGTAGTGATGGAGGTAGTTCTCTGTAGGACCTCTGCTTCATTTTTGCATAAAGTTGGAAGCTGTGTGGTGAATTAGATAGGGGACTGCAGGAAGAGAAAGGAGAATCTCATTGTTAAGGGAGTTCAGTGCTGCCGTGGATGATGCCTATGGTGATGCTGGGCAATCAATTGGGCCAAAATATTCACAGCTGAATGTTGTCAGCTAGCCAGTGCCCTACTAACCATAAAGATAATTACCCAACATAACAAGGATCTATCCATTATCACTAGGATTTACTTTTGCACTGCCAAATGATTACATAAACAATACAGTTCCTATTGCAATTTACTGGGCCATACTCAACCTGTAAGTATGTATTGCCTTCATGGAAGTACTTGTGAGATGTAAATGGCAATCTAAATTTCTGTGGTTAGCAGGAAAAGCCACTGACAGCTGAGTGTAACATGAAGAAAACTCACTCTAATTTAACTTACATCTGTGTCATCTGTAGCTCTCCCAGAGGACATATTCAGTCTTGATCTGAACAGGCACAAATCCCGTAGAATTATGACAGGACTGAATCCAGTACCTAGAGGTAATCTGGTACCCCCAGAAATAAATTGTACCCATTCTGCTCAACCATCGACAAATTGGTAAGAGTTACACTATTCTTTCCATTTTCACCACCACTTATGTCACCGCTGACACTGGCCTTACATTTCTGTATGATCTGCAAGTCACGAGAATGAATAGCCAAGCCATTCCAAATTAGTAATAAGATCCCTGGCCACAATATGGTTCTGCATTTGAATAACTAGTTTTCCTGTAAAGAAATTACGCATAGGACTGTTCTGATCCCAGTCACTCATCAGCTCTGCAGCACAAATCCCAATTGTTTATAGTCACATGGTCTCATCTTCATAGGACAGCACATGAGAAACCTCGGACCCCACCTTTGCAGCTTTTTCTTAGGGAACTTCACAAAAATGTTGGGATAACTGTAATGAGATTTTAATTATGCAAATGAAGCAGACTATTTAAAGTGGGAATGGTCTGAATTATGACTATTAAATCTTTTTTTTTTTTTCATTAACAGGCATCTCACTGTCTAGGCATACAATGAAATGAACCATTTTATGCATGAGATTTTAGGGGCATCCAAAAACGTTTGGCTAACTTATGTTTAGAAAGATCATTTGGGGGAGGTACTGGTTAAGTGATTCACATCAGGGTATAGGATTGAGTCACATAAATCAGAGAGTTTTGAATGAAAGGACTTTACATAAATAGGATTGTACTGTAGCACGTTGTTAATAATTTTGTCCTGTTAGTTGCAATCCAATTTAGTTAACACTATTTGAAATCTTAAAACACGCCTCAGGGAAGCTACATACATTGCCGTTTGAGAGAATTCTTTGCAAACAGTTCCACAGAATGTGGTCAGAATCTAGGCTGAAAACTGGCAGAACCAGTATGAAGACCTTTCTGAGGGCCTTTTACCCCCAGCAAAAACAGAAGGAATTAATCACTCAACTTTAAAGGCAGCTGACTGAAGCTATTCATTGAGCTTGCATTGTCACTAATGTGGCCCCATGAATAACTCTCAACCCCTTTTTTTGTTTCTCTGAGTGGTCTCTCAGCAGCACAATTTTTCCCCTCTCTGAAAGGCTTATAGAAGATGGTTGAAAAGAAACAGTATTGGTAAAAACAAAAGTTTTTGAAGAAAAAGTGGGAACAAAGTGGACATATTAGAGACAACTCATGATTCATGGCCCATACTGTGCTTTGCACCTCGCTCTACCTCAATACACCCTTTGGTTTTACGGCTGGGTAAGAGGCGGCCAGACCACTGCACTTCTCCTAGCAACCAAGATCACTTAGGGGAAAAGGCATGTTGTCTGCTCAAAGAGGGAACAGAAAAATTTGGGGTCATACAAAGCCAGACACATGTTCTATTGCATTTGATCCTAAATTGATTGATTGTCAAAAAGGATTCAGTAAACACTAAACAATTCTGTTTTATGTTAATCTTAACAATCCATATTAACTAAATTTCTATTTATCTACTTGTCAGGTATTTCATTTTCTTTTAATTCAATGCTCCAGCAATTCCCATTATTATGTTTACAATTTTTGCCTATAACTGCACATATTTCCTTTTGTTTCTGGAGATGTTTTCTTTCACACAGCCATGCACGAACGTACATGAAACACATTTTCCAATGCACAGTTTTAAAGCTCATAGGATTGTATGCTGATTTTTTTTAAAAATCCCCATATTCCAAAAGCTTGGATTTTATCTTATGCGGAGCTGAATTTTAAAAAACAAACTGTCTGATCTTATTAGGTGCATGCCAAATTGTGCTGCTTAAGAAGATGAAACGAGTTCACATAGAAGAAAAGTGCAGAACAAATTTGTAGTTCAGACATTCGCATGAGTGGATACATTCTATTGACTGGCTTGAAACTTCTTAAACTCCAGTCTGGAAATATTACAAATGCAATAGTTTGAGATGAAAGGTCAGTGATAACCTATAGGTTCTCTTTCTCCAAGATTTGTTCCATTACAGAATGTTCACTACTCGATGACTATCCGCATTGTCAAAAGGCAAGTGAACGCACTGAAATTCATTTGTATCATATAACCATATACTTGCAAAAATGAATAAGAACATCGAGCTGAATGGAGTTATACCAGCAGAGAATTTGGTCCAGGGTGTCTACAGTGTGCAGTATAGGATCGCCTCCTTCCACTTTCCAAAACAATAACTCTTGGGCTGAAGCAATCAATGTATGCCCTGAAAACAGGCGTCCACACTTTCTGCACCGCTACAGATCTAACATACAAGTACCATAGGTTAAAACTCCTCTTTCCTTTTGACCAGTGAAGAAGCAATATTGGCTGTAGAAGCGTAAGCACCTTGAAAAATTATACGGGATTACAGCTTTAAGATACATGATTACAGTTCTGATGTACCATTAAAATACTTCTCATAACTACTACTTAACTCTTGACATTTTCACAGCAGTAAAAAAGTACCTCTGATACTCCCGAATGAAAGGCTCCTCTAGTCCACTTTGCAGGAGAAAGATGCTGGCTGATACAAGTTACCTGACATTTTGGTTTTAAAAAGGCTAAATTTTTTCCACTCAGTTTCTCCTGAAATCAATGGCTAGTGATTAACAGAAGCGAACTACAGAGCGTACGGTGCTTTACAACTTGCTGCTGGCCATTTATTCTTTGCATTATTTGCCTGATGTACATTTATGACAAGCACATTACTGATGAAGCCTACTCGTGTTGGCACATTGCACTGCAGTTGCACAGGGAATGCAGAAATGCATATTAAAAGACTGTGTGCCACATCAGAAATAGTGGCTTAATCATCTAGGTAGTTGCTTCAATCTGTAAGAAAAGAGATTGTACTTCGAATCTTGCAATGTCAGGCTAACAGTGTATTTCCCATATCTCAGGCCAAGAAAACTGTTACTCAGTTTAAACCCACCTGAGAAAACGAAGATGGGGAATGGTGACAATGACCCCGTGACTGAGTAGGAAGAATGCTATGTCAGACCAATGGCTTGAGAATAGGGCACTAGACTGGGACTCAGAAGACCTGGGCTCAAATCCTGGCTCTGCCACTGGCCTCCTCTTGAACTTGAGGAAGTCACTTCAGCGCTCTTTGCCTCAGTTTCCCCAGCTGTAAAATGGAGATAGTGATACTAAACTTCTTTGTATAGCACTTTTAGATCTACTGCTGAAAAGTTCTATATAAGAGCTGGGTATTACTATTATTGTTATTTAGCAGAAGTCTGTTGGAACCGAAGAGGACAATGAAGTCTCATTAACAGGGAGGGCGATCATGATGTATGACACTCACAGTAAGTTTGCTCCAAACTAAACTTGGAATGGTAAGTAATACAATATGCCCTTGCAAATGTTGAGGAACTAGCAGTTTTAATGTGCAATTAAACTTGCAGTAGTATTTCCCACTATTCCAGGAGAGTTGTGCACAACGTACAGAGTGAAAACTCAAAGCCTACAATCTCACTTGGTTTTAGGCTTTGTGTCAAAACTTACACTGCATTGACCCAAAGATCTGCCAATGTTCATGAGCTTCAGTTATCAGCAAATCTAGGACAATTTATGGTTTCCTGTGGAACTATGGTAACTTTGTCTTAACTATGGAAAGCACATGGTTTTGACAAAAAAAAACAGGTGAAATTCTGTGGCTTCAACTGAGTTAACCATTATAAGTTTTGGGCTTTGTTTGAACTGAACATCAACCTTTGCTTGGGGGAGGATGGTTGCAAACCCACCCAGGAGCAAAGCCAAAGAGAAAGTTAACTCAATACCTGGTGAAGCAAAACCGCTAACTTGTGCAGAGCTGTAGATAACAGCTGTCATTAAATCAGTTTACAAAGAAACCATTTAGCCAAATAAACAAACACCTGGTTTACTGAAGGATCAAAATCAATCACAGATGCAGAAGGTTAGTACTTTTTGCCAGAACATTTTTAAATTAACATAGTCATATCGCAACGGTCCATGGATTCTAAATAAGGATTTTCCTGATAAAGCATAATGGCTCCACACAGGCACCATCAGCTTATTATGTATGTGTGCTTGGTGCAGTTTCTGTGTTATTGTTTCCACACTTATTTGTATGAGGAATTCTTTTTACAGAATTAAAATCCAGACTGTGACTGCTATCATATGGCTGCATGACAGCACAGCCAGAGCGTGGAGCAGAGAGGCCATAAAAAGCCCTCCCCTACTTTAGGCACTCCCTCCATTGGCAGGCATCAAGAACTTGAGTGCCTACACAGTCTCAGTACAAGGGAGAAAGAGAATTGGTGAAGCCTGAGGTACTCCACACCTTTAAAGAGGGTGTGGTAGGATCATGGCTGCCCTATTTCCATACTGCTAATGTTTGGAGGCTACATCTAGCACTATGTGGAGCTCATGCTTCACTTGTTAAAAGAGTGCAGTCATTGCAGCTCCTCAGCATGCTTCCCAAAAAATGCATTGTGCCTCCAGTAGCTTGCACCAGAGCAGGCACACCTAGCTCAATGGTGGCTGCAAAAGCCCCAATCTAGTCCTGAATAGAGTATGCAATTAACTCAGAAGAGGAACTCAAGGCAAAAAGCTTGTTATTATTTGCCTTGTGTTTTCTCTCAATGTTGTGAATTACGGTCAGAGTATCAACCCTTGACTTTGAATGTCTTGGCTTTAATCAAGCTGGCGTCAAATCTGCATCATCATAAAGACCTTGTTGTCCTAAACTAATCTGTATAACCTTTCAAATCTCAGCCTGGACTCCTTGCCTCCAGTAGGCCAGTGAAAAATAATTCAGCAAACTAAGCCTGTGGACCATAAATTAAAAATGAACCAAAGACCTTTTTCTGAATAGAAGCCCATGTAGAGGAATGAAAAGAGAGAATTAGTCACAATGTTTGCAGTGCATGTTCACATACTTGTTTCAAGTCTTACAGGTCTAATTTACCTCGATTTCAGTAAGGCATTTGACACGGTTCCATGTGGGGAATTATTAAATTGGAAAAGATGGGGATCAATATGAAAATTGAAAAGTGGATAAGGAACTGGTTAAAAGGGAGACTACAACGGGCCATACTGAAAGGTGTACTGTGAAGCTGGAAGGAGGTTGCTAGTGGAGTTCCTCAGGGATCAGTTTTGGGACCAATCTTATTTAACCTTTTCATTACTGACCTTGGCACAAAAAGTAGGAATGTGCTAATAAAGTCTGCGGATGTCACAAAGCTGGGACGTATTGCTAACACAGAGAAGGACCGGGATATTATACAGAAAGATCTGGATGAGCTTGTAAACTGGAATAATAGTAATAGGATGAAATTTAATAGTGAAAAGTGCAAGGTCATGCATTTAGGAATTAATAAGAATTTTAGTTATAAGTTAGGGACACATCAGTTGGAAGTAACAGAGGAGGAGAAGGACCTCGGAGTATTGGTTGATCACAAGATGACTATGAGCCACCAATGTGATATGGCCATTAAAGAAAGGTAATGCAGTTTTAGGATGCATCAGGCAAGGTATTTCCAGGAAAGAAAAGGAGGTGTTAGTACCGTTATATAAGGCACTGGTGAAACCTCATCTGGAATAGTGTGTGCAGTTCTGGTCTCCCATGTTTAAGAGGGATGAATTCAAACTGGAACAGGTTCAGAGAAGGGCTACTACGATGATCCGAGGAATGGAAAACCTGGCTTATGAAAGGAGACTCAAAGAGCTTGGCTTGTTTAGCCTAACCAAAAGAAGGCTGAGGGGGGATATGATTGCTCTTTATAAATATATCAGAGGGATAAATATCAGAGAGGGAGAGGAATTATTTAAGCTTAGTACCAATGTGAACACAAGAACAAATGGATATAAACTGGACACTAGGAAGTTTAGACTTGAAATTAGATGAAAGTTTCTAACCATTAGAGGAGTGAAGTTCTGGAACAGCCTTCCAAGGGGAGTAGTGGGGGCAAAAGACATATCTGGCTTTAAGACTAAGCTTGATAAGTTTATGGAAGGGGATGGTATGATGAGACAGCCTAATTTTGGCAATTAATTTAGCAACTGATCTTTGATTATCAGCAGGTAAGTATGCCCAGTGGTCTGTGATGGGATGTTAGATGGGCTGGGATCTGAGTTACTACAGAGAAATCTTTCCTGGGTACTGGCTGGTGAGTCTTGACCACATGCTCAGGGTTTAGCTGATCGCCATATTTGGGGTCAGGAAGGAATTTTCCTCCAGGGCAGATTGGCAGAGGCCCTGGAGTTTTTTCACCTTCCTCTGCAGCTTGGGGCACAGGTCACTTGCTGGAGGATTCTCTGCAACCTGAGGTCTTCAAACCACAATTTGAGGACTTCAATAACTCAGACAAAGGTTAGGCATTTGTTATAGAAGTGGATGGGTGAGATTCTGTGGCCTGCATTGTGCAGGAAGTCAGACTAGATGATCATGATGGTCCCTTCTGACCTTAAAGTCTGTGAGTTTATGAAGTCAGAATTCTATTCACTTGGGAACCCTAAGTTTACTCAATTCTGAGAGCCTGGTGAAAAGGGAACACATACCTGATAACACGTCTTCCAGGGCTATGAAGACATAGCAATAGATAAATCACATTCACAAAGGTCACATTCTGAACTAAAACCAGTGCTTTATTTATAATGATTCAATAAGCCACCTCCTTTCCAAAGTCCTACTACAAGTCAAGGCAAAATTCTCATCAGGAATCATGTCCTAAATGAACAGACCTTGTTTGTTTAATTTATACATTAACTATTCCCCTTTTGTTGTTTGTACTTATCATTAGTTTGTTGAGGAAAGGATTGGAGGGAAGAACAGAAATTTACAACTTGCTCTTGTTTTTGAACAAGAGCAGTTATCCATGGTGTGTGCTAGGTAAGATGGGCCTGAGACCAAAGATGACAAAATAAGGCCTCACTTTGTACATCCTTATTCATGTACATAGTCCTATTCAAGTCAAACAAATCGGTTTACATGAGTAAAAGTTTACAGAATTGGGCCTCTTTAAGGACCTACCTCCTGCCCCAATTTTATCTCTGAGGTCAGGTTTAAGGTCAGATTTCTGCATTCCATGCACACCCACAGTTCTAAAGATATGCTGGGGATGCACCAGGAAAAATTGCAAGTGTAAGGATTTTGTACAGTGCTTTCCACGAGAACAAATATTCTGTATTTTCGCCAACACTCACTCACATACAAGGAACAACATTTCTGCTTGAGCAAATAAAGCATTTATTTATTTGGCAAGCGTGAATACTTCCTTTCTTCCGCAACACAAAATGGAGAGATTCCCAGAGAAATGAAGAAACGAGCACCAGTACACTAGCCTGCTGGCAAGAGAGAAGTAACATCAATATGATTTCTAAGCAATGGAGCAACTATGGCAATGGCAAGTATACAGGAAGGTGGGGAACCAGATTGTACCGAAAGAAAGAGCAGCCATGCCAGTTGAGATCACAGAAAAAACCTGACAGTGTTAGGATGGATAAAATAGAAAGTGCTGAACCAGTTAGCAATGTATTTAGCAGAGATCAACATTTGTATAGTAATTCCAGGGTAATGAATTGCTAAAATGCATAAAGCTACATTTAGTAATTTAAACTAAACATTTCAGCAGTGGACAAAGCACGTTCTGGGCCATGCTGTGACCCTTCATATCAGTTCTTTGCCATCCTGAATGCTGAGTCCTAGAAGCACACTTGCTGGATGGCCTATTCAGAAAGTGTATAAACAAGCCTATGCTTTCTCTTCTCCCCTGAATTTCCCTTCATGCCTCTCTCACTTTTTAAATAGATTTTTGAAGACTGCCAACTTGTTTGGCTACAGCCCATTAATCCATTAATCTGTTGTATTGCTAAAATGACACTTCCAGAAGCAACACTGCCTGCTCCCTACACAGAAGACTACTTCTGGAAGGATTGATCTAATGGTACATGCAATCCACTGAGCTGTTGCAGAAGAGGTAGGATAGAGATTTAAAACAATAACTGCTTGTATCATATCCTTTTATTGTGCACCAAGATGAGTTTACCTAAAGAGGAAAGAAACAAATTCACTATGAAAAGACATTGCCTTTTACACATGCACTTGGAAATGCTACTGCAACATGGTAATTTTCTCATTTCCTATCTCTGCACAGGAACGTATGCTGCTGTGATAGCTAATTACTGTATGGGAAGTAGAGAAAGTAAATATTAAGTTCCCAGTTTAGCAAAGCAGCCAAGCACATAAGTTCATCTCTATTCAGCTAAATCCTTAAGCACTTGATTAACTTTAAGCACATGCTTAAGTCCCCATAACTTCAGTAGGAATTTGAATCAATGGGGCTCAAGCATGTGCATAAGCACTTTGCTGAATCAGGGCCTAAGAAAGGAAAGGACAGAGTAAAGGAAAGAAAGAGGCAAACTGTATATTTAAACAGCACTTTACTCTTAATGCATTAAAATGCATACATTCCACAGAATCAAAGGTTATCCATCAACAGCAAAAACCACATGAGAGATCAAGACCTTGTCAGCACAAATACCCATTGGAAGAATATATTCTAGCTTTATATGTAATCTATGTCCTCTGATGGGCAACTGTGATCTAGATGAGGCCACGGATTTAACCCTACTGTTGAAAAAGGGAAGTTAGGAAAAAGGGAGGCAGAAGGCTTGAACCTCCATTATAGATATTTTTCCTTATGAAAATAAATACCTCAAAAATGTACGTCCAGAATTATATGGGAACAAAAAATTGTGCTTTGTACAGTGTTATTTGTACATGTGTTTATTTAACACCATCAGTCAGATGGAAGTGTTGCATTTGCAGTGTGCAATGGGACAATGGATTAAACTGAGTCTTGGTATAAAAAGTTACAACTTCCATTGAGGCAAAGAATTGCACCAAGGCTCAACTTGGCCCAATAAAAATACTGGGCAGGGCTTAATGTTCATCTATAATTATAGCTATTCACAAACTAGAATGTTTGTGAACTTTCCTGTTAGTCTTTGCAGCTTTTTTTCAAATCATTAGTAAAGCTTGAAAGAAAAACCAACGAAAGAAAATTACATGGAATCAGCAGTTTTAACCCTGACTTCAACTGGTTTATTTTTGGGTGTGCACTGTGGTAAAAGAGAAATTTCATTTTTTTTCAGAATTGGACCCAATTTGATTGCCAAAGGGAAAAAGAGGGAATTATAGTTATTCCCTGAGCAGACTGCAAAAGGATATGGGTGGGGCTGCAAGAAAATCATAAGCACAATTAAAAAAAAAAAAGCACCTATTTTCTGTCATACTCCTGTAGGAGTGCAATTCTGGTACAACAAAAGCATAAAGAAAAATTACCACCTAAATCTGCACCACCATCATAGCACTGTGTAGTGCTACCTGTAAGTCACTGAACTAATGTCACAGCAAGGGAAAGAATAGCCTCTCTCTCTCAAACCCTACCGGATGTCTCTCTCCACTTGAAATTCAGGCCAAGTATGTTAAGAGTGAGCCTTTAAGGAGGCGGAAAAAACCCACAGGGATATAGCAACTGAGTGGGTGCTGACATAAGTTTTGTTTTATTTCTGACAATGTTTGAGGGTTTTTTCTAAGCAACAGTTCAATTAATCCCAAATGTGTGTGTGCTTCATTATAATGGTCTTCACTTTTATTTGTAATACTTTTTTTCAAAGCAACTGGTGACACCATGTTATCCTACAGTGCTACCATCACAACTATGCATCTTTGGGGGGCAAAAGTGACAACATGCCAAGGTTGAATGTCAGTGTTTCTTCAAAGTTACTTTTTAGCAATGTTGACAATAAGAGCTTATCTGCAGTTTGTCATGATGTGCTATCCACAAGGCATTACACAACTGTATTTTTTAAAGCCTGTTAATGTACTCAGTGTTGACCTTGCCCCTGCAGTATCTTCCAATGAAACAAGAGAGAGAGACATCTATTTTTGGCAATTTCCTCTCACTATTAGTGGTCCAGTGCTGAATTAGTTATCTGCTTCACCTGCCCGCTCCCTTGTCCTATAATGCTAAATCAGAACAAAGGCTCTAGTTGTGTTCCCCATGACAAAAACAGAATAAATTATGTCTTGCTTCTGTAGTTCCAGCAAGCTGGTTAATTGCATTTGTTTCATATACCTCCAAACAGCTTGGTACATTAATTACATTCTGTAACACCAAGCTCCTCTGGTTCCCTCTGTCACTTCCACTGAGTAGTTTAATTGTATTCCTTCTAGATACATACCATTCTTAAACACATGCTTATATTTACATGTCTCTAGTATAATGTTTACAATTTTTATATTACACACACACTCTCTCTCTCTCTCTCTCTGCAGTGGTTGCCTTAGATTTCTGAATTGTGATGGGATTTTTTCCTGTGAAACCTATCCCTGTAACAAATGATGCTAGAGGTAGGTGTTTTATCAAAATCCTTTTATTGTGAGATGTTGCATACTGATTAGGATGTACATACCATACGCAGAAACTTATTTTCTTATCAACAGGCCAAACTGAAGAGTCAATTGCAAGGCATATTATACAACTCACGTGAGGCAATACTTTCATGTCTCCTGCTCTTAGCTTTGCATGTGTGTGTTTTGCCTACTGCTGTGCTGTTGGGCAGAGATACTCAAGTTGCCCATGCTGGCAAACAATTTCTATAGTAGGTAAGATGATATCACTGCATGTTCATAGAGAGGCCTCACTCACTTTAATTCTGATATATTAAATGTTTTAAAGCAATAGCTTCCTGCAACAAAGTTTGCTCCCACAGACAGGCAAAAATGGCCAGTGCCCCAAACTGTGAAATAATCTAGTGTCCAAAAGCTTGTTTAAAGTTAATATCCAAATGATCCAAATTAGACAGCTAGAACAAACATTTCGTATCACTACACACCACACACTTAGGACTTGTTGTAATATATGCATATGTTCTCCAGTTGTGTGCATACAAATACTGTATGTAACATGCTATGTATTTCTGCATTGTGCAGCACAGCAGCAAACCATTTTTAAGTGCTTCAATCTTATCCTGTTATTAAATTACAGTCTGCTTGCCAGATAATGCTGATATAATCTTTTTTACCCCTCAGCTTCCTTCACTTGTCCACCACAACAAGCACAGTAACACAATCCCAAAAGAAACCCTCTCCAAAATGCTGCTGAGTTTAATCACAAAAAAATCCTGGGATAATTGGTAAAGAAGAAGAAGAAAAAAACTCTAAGCAAGAGTATTTGCCTTGATAGACTAGGTGGAGACAGTTGCAGCACCTGGACAGAATCCTTTGAATCTCTGAACACTCACATCAGAGATTTTTCCCCAGTAGCAAACCTGGCTTCCATACTGTAGTTTTCTCTAGTAACACAACCCACTTGCACACTACTTCTGACAGTTTTCCCCTCCACCACATCTTACAGTCAGATTTCACACCCTTTAATACATTCCTCTGCCTGCATTAGATTCAAACAGATTGTTTAGGAGCTCATAGCTGCAATTTTCTAATTCACTTCACTTGAATCCAGGGTACAGTTACCCTGTTTTAAATCAGTCGATTCTCTACCAAAAAGTTCAGAAAGAGGACCAGGCAAAATAATAGTAGCTGAAACACAGTGTTACCTCCAAGAGATTTACTACTGTGGGTTCTTCTCTTTCCTTTCTAGCTTAGACTGATATTTTTCCATTCATGACCTATTTCCCATTAAGTTGGCAAATAGGAAGGATTGCTTATTGGAAACATATATGCTCCCCCCTTCTTTTTAATTGCTATTTCTTTACCAGAAACAAACTTGATTAATATCCTATAACATTAACGCTAAAAACTGTCATCCATGTGCAGTCCCCAATCAAATTCAGATGAAAAGAAATTCTGCAAAAAGAGATGACAGATTTTTTTTCTAGAACTTACCATAAACTTGAAAATATACAAATCCAAACAGCAGGAGTGGCATCAGCAGACCCATTTTGACATATTAAAAGCAATCCAGATGGCTTGAGACACCAATCCCAGAGTAACACAAAAAAGTACCCAAAAACAAGAGGTAGGTCCAAAAGTTTAGACTTTCCTAGCAGCTAAATAAAGTGAAGGGGAAAATCTTAAAAGCAAAAGCTGCAGATGGCGAGGTCTTGAAGATGACACTTTTAGATCCATCCAGATTAGCAAAGAGAGCTCCAAAGGCTTCTGCTTTGCACACACAGCCTCCTAAATTCCCACCAATCCAGCTCAAGCAGAGGAATTATTCAAGTGTGTCTAAGACTCTCCTTAGGATCCATGGCAATCCAAAGCCAAGTTCTTTTTTCGGAAGACAAGAGGAAAATACTTTGAAAAAGGACCTGATTCCTGGAAAGTGTTCCACAAACTTCTCAGCACTTTGCAGGAAAAACATTGGCTGGGTTTGGCTATTCTGACTCCTCTCTCTCTCTCTCTCTCTCTCTAACCAGTTCAATCTGCAGAGTTCCTCTCCTAACTTCCTTCAGGGATGATTAGGCAACATTCTGCAACAGGGATTTCTTCCCTCAGCACCCACCAAAATACTCCCTCCCCCCAACTAGAAATAAAGAGCAAACTGCTTGAGTCTAGTAAGTCCAACGTGCTGCTGCTGCTGCAGGAGGGTGTGAGCGGCAGGATTGCCGCGGCTGCCGCTGCCGTGCCGTTGTGAATGGGAAAGGCTCAGTGGAAAGAGCGGAGCTGGGCGGTGAGTGTGTGTCAGGCACAGCGTGAGTTTGTGTGCGAGCGCAGCACCCTCCCGCTGGAGCTCGCCCAGGCGGCCCCGGCAGCCCGACGTCCCAGTCCTCCTCCTCCTCTCTGCGGCGGCGGCCCCGCAGACTCGCAAAGAAGGGGAGGAGAGTGAGAGCGGCTCCCAGTCTGCCGGGGGGAGGGAGGAGGTGGGGTGTGGACTAAACCGCTGTACTCCACACCCACTCCTCGAGAGACGGGGGGTGGCAATACCATTAGGCAGCTCTCGCTCCCTTTCTTTTCCACTCACCCCCCCCACACACACACATTTGGGTTCAGGAGGAATTTACATGATTGCTCCTCACTGCGTCCCGTTTAATGGGCAGGTAATTTTCTCGGTGAGTAATTTCCTGGAGGTGTTCCCTAATGAGTCCTCCTTGCGCGCACACAGCGCCTTGGAGTGAACCCCGTGGTCTCCTCCCCCCGATTTTTCTTCTGCCCCCCACCCCCTGGGTCAGGTTCGCTTCCAAAACGAACCTGGCCAGCCCCGCAAATGTGTATTGCTGGAGCATTTGTTCCTTTCCCAAGACACGACTGTCCCGCTTTCCCAGGGTCTGGCCAAGCCCTCGCTGGGGCTCTAGCACCGGATGCCTCGGGGAGAGGGGAAAAGTTTATCTGATCCTACCTGTGAGCCCCTGGGCGTTAAAGGAGGGGAAGATAGGAAACCCAACAGGGTTCGGCCACGAAAGTTTAGGGGGCGATAGGAGAATCTCAGCCAAAAGGGGGTGAGGGGAAGGCTACAGAAAACAGCGTTCAGTAGGAACGGGGGTTGGGAGGGGGAAAAGATATAAAAGGCAAATTAAAGTAGGCACAGAACCCCCGACAGAAACCTGCATTGGAAAATCTGCCGGCGCAGAACACAAGGTGATCAGGTAAAGACACAGTTAGATCAAAGAGGTTTGATTATTTCCAGTGTCTTTAGTGTAAACAGCGTGGTTGAGACCACGTGTGATCACAGACTAGCTGGTAGCTATTTGATGTTTGCACTGATGATTAGACAGTGGGTTACAGGAACACACGCAGGTCCCTGAGCCAAAAGGAAGGTTAGACGATGAATCTTTAGTTCCCCCTACTGGAACATAACAGGAAACAACCTTTCTTTGCTTCTTGAATATCCTCTCTTTTGTTTCGGTTTGGGCCTTTTGTACTACCCGGTAATCTCGGATGGTGCTCTTTTGTACACACATACACCTCTGAATAGCTACAGAGATAGTAGATTATTTACACAGACGTGTATGTATATATCATATCTGACTAGAGGATAATTCTGTACACTAACATCAGTGCCGTTCAATTTACAGCACAGTGTACACTCACCCCAAGAAAATACTAGTGCTGAAGAACTAGAATAGAAAAGTGTACTAAATTGTCATGGTACTCTGAAAGCCTTTTACACAGTGTGCAAAAGCTTGAAACTAATGTATTACTTTCCATTCATTTTTCAGTGAACATTGTACTACAGAAATGAACACATTCATCTTGAATTTAGATAACTGTTATGTCTGTAACAGGGATATTGAGGCTAAAGATTCTTTTAAAGAGCTACAACAGAAACCTGTTAAAGGGGAAAGGGGGAGAATTACTATTACTTCACCAAGATTAACAGTGCTATCTTGTCAAAAGCACTTTCTTGCCTTCTTATGTATGTTTTGCATTAGCGCATGGTAAATTTGTTCTCTGAATACATCATATTTTATCATGTCAGTTTACTGTGACATTTTCCTTTTAAATGTACTAGAATTTTATTCTTTTAATAAGTTCTGTGCTCATTTAAGGAGCTACATTACATTTATGTAAATGATACACTGAAGCTTATTTAAATGAATACTTGTGAAATATGTATCTTTTACTGAGAGATCCAAGTCCAGCTGGAGTTAACCTTGATGTTTGTATTCTATCTGTGACTTTTTAAAGTGGCAGTGTAAATGTATTTACAATATAAAGTATATTGGTTGCCATCTGTAAACAAGCTATAGGTGTTGGATACAAACCTGTATGGCAACTCCAACCTCTTTATGTAAACCAGGGAACTACATTATCCTATAATATTCCCTGCAGATAAATATATATTTTAATACCTATAAAGACTATTTTGTATAGGAGGCTATAATTAAAGCTAATTAGGGCAAGGTGATGAAAATGGTCGTCTTTGTCAATGTACTTCTGAATTGGCAATCCTGGAAAACCATCAATCACCTGTCTTATATAGCAATATGTAGAACAAGACATGAAATATTAATCAATCTTTTCCTTTGCAGTGGACATTTCAAGGATTCTATCAGTTAAAGTTACTGACTTGTTTATTATAGAAAAATTAAAATCAGAAATGGGCTTACACTGCTTTTCTAATAAATGCAGGATATTTATTTGAAATACACCAAATCACTTTACAGTTGTTGGTACAATCTTACAAACCCTTAGCCACACTGCTTATACTTTATTCACTGGAACATTCCCACTGAAGTCAATAGACTGCTTAATATAGGGAAGGCTGGTACTGCTGCTTCTTAAGATTGCCAAACATGTCCCATTATAAGACCTTGTTTTCAGGTGCTTATAACTTTGAAAATGTCAACAAAAATGTTTAAACTTGGGCAAAGCTGGGGGTCTGTCTCAGTCTGAAATGGTTTAGAAATTTCAGCCAAAACGGTTCAGCAATTTCTAAGAACATATTTTGCTTATATTAAAAAATCCTGGCAATCAGCTGAGAAGCTTTGTTGCCACCATGGTTTGGAGAAGAGACTTGAAATTTGGCTGGGTGTAGCCTTTGTGGCAGGGATGTCCCATTTGCATTCCCTGTGAAAATCCACCTAAATTTGGACAAGTTATAAATCCTTGAAAAAATCGCAGTTTGCCCATCCTGTTTCAGCATGGGAAACATTCTGGATGACCTCCTGAGGAACCTTTCAGCCCTGCGTGTCTATGATTCAGTGCTCAGTAGAGACATGCTAAGGTTTAGCAGGTTAATTCCCAAACAATCCACCTGTACTGGGTATGTTCCAGCATGGATTAGAGATTGCTGAGCAGGATTCCCCCTGCAGTGGCAGTTCTCAGTTGGCCCAGGATGTGCCAGGTCTAGTCCAGGCACTAGAAGTGAGATCACTTCTCTCTCCTATGTTCTCAATGGTCCCCTGCTGGGCACAGGCAATGAGAACGAGGAAACTGGCAGAACTGAACAGAGTTAGTTCAAGTAACAAGTGTAGGCAGTAGATCTAGTGATTCTAACTTTACTGATGACCAATGTGGGTGATATTACAATATCACCTTATGAAATTTAATTGTTGTCAGTTTGCTTTCTTAAAAACGTAGGAAATTACACAGAGAAAATACATTCAAAGAACATTATTAAGTTTTCCAACTGAAGCACTCAAAAAACTTAGGAAATGACAGAATTAAGATTGCCCTGCTGCATCCCCAAAGCAGGTCCTCCTATACACTGAATACAGCAGGGGTCATGCTGAAAAAATAGTATGTGACCATGTAATTAAAGACAGTCTGAAGGGGCCTGAATTAAGATTCCACATGCAACCTTAATTCTGGCTTTTCTAACTTTGAGTGTTCAACTTCACATAATAATGCTCTTTGAATCTATTTTTAAAGTGTAATATCAGTAAAGATTTGCAGACTCAATCCTATATTTAAAAGGTTCTCTTCACCCCACTGAATTGCAGCCCTCTTTTGGGTGTCAGGCTAGTTAATAGCACAGCTCAGTATATCACACAGCAGTTTAGGACAGCACACATGACCTTAGGCAAGCACTCACTCTCAGTTTTCCTTCTGCAAAAATCTCCCTATCATAAAATCATAGGACTGGAAGAGATCTCAAGAGATCATCTAGTCCAGTCCCCTGCACTCTTGGCAGGAGTAAGTATTATCTAGACCATCCCTGACAGGTGTTTGTCTAACCTGCTCTTAAAAATCTCCAATGATGGTGATTCCACTACCTCCCTAGGCAATTTATTCTAGTGTTTAACCATCCTGACAGTTAGGAGGTTTTTCCTAATGTTCAAACTAAACCTCCCTTGCTACTATTCAACTCCACTGCTTGTTGTCCTATCCTCAGAGGTTAAGAACAATTTTTCTCCCTCCTCCTTGTAACAACCTTTTACGTACTTAAAAACTGTTATGTTCTCTCTCAGTCTTCTCTTTTTCAGACTAAACAAATCCAATTTTTTCCAGTCTTCCAATCAAAAGCTTTACTAAAGTCAAGATATACACCGTCTACCGCTCCCGCCCCCCAATCCACAAGGTTTGCTACCCTGTCTAAGAAAGCTATCAGGTTGGTTTGACAAGATTTGTTCTTGGCAAATCCATGCTGTTACTTACCTTCTAGATGTTTGCCAATTCATTGTTTAATTATTTGCTCCATTGTCTTTCCAGGTACAGAAGCTAGATATCCAGCAGAAACCACAGGGGAGAACTGAGGTAGGTAGCTCTCCAAAGTGGAATTTGGCCAAGACCACTCACACTGTTGTTGAAAGTGGCATGAGATCTTCAATGTCCACAAGTGTCCAGGACATTATGTAACCCACACACCTGCTGGGTGTGGTGCTCTGTCCCATCTAGTGGAACTGAGACCACATAGACAGAGATTAATGAGTCTGCTCTACAGCCTTAGCTGAGGGCAGTATGGCTTTTAGCTCATGCAGTAAGCTCCAGAGATCCCACGTTCAATCCCAACAACCAGGGTCTGTCGGTGTTATAACAACTCTTTAAATCTCATCTGAAAAATGGCTCACTGAACTGCATGCTGCCTTCCTGTGACTGTTCTCAATATTGGTTCATTATTGACTCAGCTATAGGCTTCACTCTGTATGTATGGCATGAAAGAGAGGTGAAAGGCATACAATGTGTGGAGGTTAGTCAGAGGGCCATACTGAGGGGATAGTTCCATAAGTAGTATGCTCTGTCTCTGCATGAGTTCCTCTCCTCTTTGCAATCAGTGAAATTATGCTCCTCTCTATGCACCTGAGGACATCAATTCAGTTAAGGGATGTCAGGGACTATATTTTGCATATTCCCCTTTTAGGTAGTCAGGATTTATAAAATTTATTTACCATCATGAATTACTGCTACTCAGATCAGCAACAATTCTCCTGGTGTAGCTTTTCCACAGTGAGTGGGAATATGGATAAAGCAGAAGGGAGAGGGGATCTCTCTCTATGTATAGACACCCAGTGCAGAAAGAAACCATATTACTGGATGCAGGCTATGTATAGAGTCTACATCCCTCCAGCAGAAGTTCAGTGGATTTCAATCCCAGTCTCCATAATTTTGACAAACTATGCAGTTCCCCAGACCCACTTCAGAAATGGCTCCACCTTCAATGGAGGAAAATGTGACTGAGTAATGGAAGCTTAAGAGCTGTGGATCTTTTTTTCCCTTTCCAAGGTGTTTCCCTTGTTTGGTAGGGAGCCACCTGTTTCATCAACACCACCACTTCCTGAATCATGTGAATTGTCCTCAAAGTGTTCCCATTCAAGTACTGAGCAAACCCAATCCTACTTAGCTTATGAGGTGTCATATAGTGTAAGACCAGGTTGGTATGGCTGTAGATGAGTTAAAATATGCATTGGCTATTAGTTTTGGTAGAGTTCAGTAATGTTTAGCCAGCATTTACTATATCAAGCAATGTCAAGACAAGAAAAAAACTGAATTAATCTAACAAGATTTTTGAAACACATTGTATGGTACCTCTAGTTTCTGCAGCCACAATTCATTAATTGTGTAAAAGCCTTTCAAAGATCTATAATATACTTTTGTCACAATTTTTGACCATTTTACCTACAAAATCATATGGAATTTGCTTACTTTTTAAATGATATCTTAACAGGCATATAGGCACAAGTGTTTATATAGTAATTAAAATGATAACATGTAATGGACAACTGTTGAGGGTTGTTGAGAGTCTTACACACTATTGATAACTCTCCTAGAAAAGAAAATATGCTGCAATCAAGAGAGTAAAAGAACTTGGCCCCAGTGCCACCTCTTCTGGGTTGTGGTGGACAACACACTGTCCATAGAGATAAAAAACAGTATGCTTCCCTGGCAACAAGGGATGAGGAATTTCACCCAGAGATGGAAGAGGAGAAGCAGTGGGCTGGGAAGATCCCAGGAGGAGTGGGCCACCACTCCCAAGAGGAAATGAAGGTGTCAGGATTCCTTTCCAAGGGGGACCGAGGCACTCACCTGCAGGCCTGACCTGGCATCCTGGGAGATGTTCTGCCTTCCAGGAACCCATATCTGAGATATTATGAAGGGATTGCCAAGGATCATCCAGCCATCTGATTACCTGATGCTGCCCATCCTTGTGGGCACTAATAACACTGTGAGGTATGACCCTGAGCAGATCAGAAGTGACTACATGGCTCTGGGAACTAGGTGAAGGCGTTGGTGGCACAGGTGGTTTTCTCATTGATCATTCTGGTCAAGGGTAGTGGTCTGGGCAGAGACAGACACATGCTGGAGGTAAATATTTGGCTGTGTGAATGTTGTCACCAGGACGACTTTGGGTTCCTCAACCATGGGATCTTGTTCTAAGGAGGACTGCTGAGCAGAGATGGGGTTCACTTGTGAAGGAAGGGGAAGAGTACTTTAGGATACAGACTAGTGAAGCTAGTAAGCTTTAAACTATGTTCAATGAGGGCAAGGGACAAAAGCCCACAGGTAAGTCCAAGACATGGAGACTTGCATGAAGGGTCAGAATCTGGGGGGAAACATAGGAAATCACAGCATAGACAACGGAGAGACAAGAAGGAATATAGAGGGGAAATTAATAAACATTATAGATGTCTGTGTTCTAATGCAGGAAGTAAGGGGAATAAACAATGAAGTACTAGAAATACTAATGAAATAATCACAAATGCAACATAGTTAGCATCACAGAATCTTGGTAGGAAGAACTGGAATCACAGAAACTTGGCCTGTTCAGGAAGAACGGGGGAAAAGGGAGGCAGTGTTACATTTATATCAAAGAGGTTGAGATAGAAGTGAAGGCAGACCTGTTGAAAATCTCTGGGTCAGGAGAAAAGATTAAAAACAAAAACAAAAAACCCAAGGGTGATGTCATGTCAAGGGCCTACTTTAGACCACCTACCCAGGAAGAAGAGGTGAATGAGACTATTTAAACAACTAACAAAATCATCAAAAGCACAGGACTTGGTGATGATGGGGGACTTCAACTACCCAGACATCTGTTGGGAAAATAATACAGCAAGGCACAGATTGGAATGCATTGGAGACTACTTTTCATTATAGAAGGCGTAGAAAGTAACTACAGGAGATGCTACTTTGGATTTGATTCTGACAAACAGGAAGGCACTAGTTGAGAATCTGAAGGTGGAAACCAGCTTGGGTGCAAATGAATAATAAATTACAAGAGTTCATGATTTTAAGGAATAGTAGGAGGGAAAGCTGCAGAATAGAGACAGCAGACTTCAGCAAATTCAGATAATTGGTTGGTAAGATCCCATGGGGAGCAAGTTTAAGGGAAAAAAGAGTTCAGAAGAGTTGGTAGTGTTTAAAGGGACTTTATTAATGGCACAAGAGTAAACTATACCAATGCATAGGAAAGATAGGAAGTATGGGAAGAGGCCACCCTGGCTTAACCAAGAGATCTTCAGTGATCTGAAACTCAAAAAAAAAAAAAAAGGCATCAAGAAGGGGAAACTAGGTCAAATTATAAAGGATGAATATAAAAAGAAACAAGCATGGAGTGACAAAATTAGAAAGGCCAAGGTACAAAACAAGGTTAAACAAGTTAGGGACATAAAGGGTAAAAAGAAATGCATGGGAAGAAAGAGGAAGACCAGAGACATGGTAGGCCTATTACTAGGAGGGAAAGACAATAACAGAAAATGCAGGAATGACCAAAGTGTTAGATGCCTTTTTTGTTTCAGTTTTCACCAAAATAGTTAGCAATGATTGGGTGATTAACATAGTGAACATCAGAGTAAGTGGGGCAGGAGCTGAGGCTAAAATAGGAAAGGAACAAGTTAAGAATTACATAGACAAGCTAGAGGTCTTCAAGTCATCAGGGCCTGGAGAAATCCTTAAGTATTTTAGGATATAACTGGCTGAAGAGATCTCTGAGCCATTAGCAATTATCTTTGGAGGACGGGAGAGATACCGGAGGACTGGAATAGGACAAATATAGTACCTGTCTATAAAAAGGAGAATAAAGACAACCCTGCGGGACGTAAAGATCAATCAGCTTAACTTCGGTACCTGGAAAGATAATGGAGCAAATAATCAATCAGTTTGTAAGAACCTAAAAGAAAATAAAGTAATAAGTAACAGTCAACACAGATTTATCAAGAACAAATTATGTCAAACCAATCTAACATCCTTCTTTGACTAGGTAACAAGCCCTGTGGATGGGGGGAAGCAGTAGATGTCATATACATCTACTTTAGTAAGGCTTTTGAAATTGTCTCATGACCTTCTGATAAGCAAACTAGAGAAATATAGTCTTTATGAACCTACTATAAGGTGGGTGTACAACTGGCTGGAAAACCATACTCAGAGTAGTTATCAATGCTTCACAACAATCAAGCTGGAAGGGCACATTAAGTAGGATCCCACAGGGACCTGTCCTGGGTCTGGTTCTATTCAATATCTTCATAAATAATTTGAATAATGGCAGAGTGTACACATTTATAAAGTTTGCAGATGATACCACGCTGGGAGGGGTTTCAAGCGTTTTAGAGGTTAGGATTAAAATTCAAAATGATCTTGACAAACAGGAGACAAAAACTTTATTAAGTAAGATGAAATTCAATAAAGAAAAATGCAATGTACTGCACTTAGGAAGGAATAATCAATTGCACAAGTATAAAATGAGAAATGACTGCCTAGGAAGGAGTACTGCATAAAAGGATCACGGGGTCATAGTGAGTCACAAACAAAATATGGATCAATGGTGTAACACTGTTGCAAAAAATGAACATTATTCTGGGATGTATTAGCAGAAATGCTGTAAACAAAAACAGAAGAAGTAATTCTTCCACTCTGCTCAGCACTGATAAGACCTCAATTGGAATATTGTGTCCAGTGCTGGGCATCACACTTCAGGAAAGATGTGGACAAATTGGAGAAAGTCCAGAAGAGAGCAACAAAAAAATTCTTAAAGGTCTAGAAAACATGATCTCTGAGGAAATATTGAAAAAAATTGGTTTTGTTTAATCTGGAGAAGGGAGGGACATGATAATAGTCTTCAAGTAAAAGGTGTTATAAAGAGAAAGATGATAAATTGTTCTCCTAAATCTCCCTTGCTGCAATTTAAGCCCTGTTCTCCAGTGGACAGGGCTTAAATTGCAGCAAGGGAGATTTAGGTTAGACATCAGAAGAAACTTCTTAACTGCAAGGGTAGTTAAGCACTGGAACAAATTACCTAGGGAGGTTGTCGAATCTCCATCATATGGAGGTTTTTAAGAACAGGTTAGACAAATACCTGTCAGGAATCATCTAGTTAATACTTAGTCCTGCCTCAGTGCAGGGGACTGGACCAGATTACCTACTGAGGTCCCTTCCAGTCCTACATTTCTATGATTCTGTGATTTTGCTGGTTGGACAGAGTCCCAGGAATCACAAGTACATTTTAGTAAAAGAATGTATTATACGTAAAAACAGGCAAGGTTTTTTTAAGGGAGTGGGAGAGGGAGAGTTGTCAGAGGAGGGGTGTTCATACAAGAATTGTTTACCTCTCTAATGACTGCAAGACTATATTTCCCTGTTTAGAAAAAGGTGGCAGTATATTGTCCTGAGAGATATGCTGAGCTGGAGTTGCGGAGAGCAGTAGCGTTTTTACAACAGAATACAAATGTCATTCATTAGAACTCTGTGACTATAACCTACAACAGTATTGGCTAAAATTGATAGTCTGCAATAGAAAAGGTACAATACTTGTCATCATAGTAAATACAAAAAACTATGTTTCAAGAATGTTGAGCTCATATTCACTGTAAACTCTTGAAGGCAAAGCCATGTATAGATAACTCTTGAGCACAGAAGACAAAATTTTCCATATGTTAGCTGTTTAAACATACAGAAGTCCTGATTTCTGCATTCTTATAAAGTAACTGCACACAAATAAGCTGTTACCAATTGCTTGATTTCTCAAACTTAATCAACAAGTGACATTCTTTGCAATTTCCAGATTCTTTGTTTGTTGATAACTCCTATTGAGAGCTAGATAATCAAAGGTGAGCGATAAGTTGGCATTCTGCCAATCTTCCCCTAACTATCTAGAAGTAACAATTTCTTATAGATACTGTATAAGAAAATCCCAAGTCTCCTCCTTCACCATTTTTTCTTTAAGCAAGAGGATTTATATAGACAGTACAGTCTAAACTGCAGTCTTTACCAGTCTATGGCATGCTCACAACACTAGAAAACAAAATAGAAGGTATTTCTAAACTAGCCACTCTGGAAAGCTGCGAAGAGAATTTAAAACTAGAGAACTGCACACTTCATTACTTCTGTGGACTGAGCTCACTGCACACACCAGGGGCTCATTTCATTCTTCCCCACAAGCTCCATGTGTTCCACCCTCCCATCTCGTGCTATTTCAGAGGCTCCCTCCATCCCCTTTGTCCCCTCACTCAAGCCAGGGGCTCTGTGTCTTCTCCTTTCCCTCCTCCCCTCCATGCCAGAGGCTCTTTGTATCACCCATTCTCCCCTCCTGTTCCCTGATACCCTGGTCCCTCATTCTCCCCTTCCCCCCATTCCTCCTAACATCATTATTTATTTTATGTCTGGGAGACAGACATTTAGGATGTCAACATTTTAAGATCTATTGGGTCAGTGGGCAGAGTTTGTTTTGGGGTGGTTGTTATGCTGGAAGGTCTTAGTGACTGCAATCAACCAGTTCTTTGATCAACTGTCAGCAATTTCAGACCTGATTGAGGCTGATGGCTATGCTAACCAGATGCCAGAGGCTCCATGTGTCTCCCAGTTTCCCTTTCTGGTTTTCCAATTTACCCCAAAAATCAATATAGCATTCTGCCCTTTGAACACTCCCTGAAATTTTGGTATTGATTGAATTCAGGGGTCAGAGATTATCTATTGTGTTACATCCTAACAGACAGACTGAAAAACAAACAGAGAAATGCCATCAAGTTGAGTTGTAGAATCTTGTTTTGCTTGACCAAATATTCTGAATGAAAAAAAATGTATATATCTGAACATTTCCATGCAAACAACCACAAACAAACTTGTCAATGGGGAACATGAGTAATGACACAGGATGATATTTTAGATCCCAAAATGTTCAAATTCTAGGATACCATATTGACAAAAGAGATACAGTATTGATTTTCTTTTTTGTGTAGATGAACCAGTGCTTAATAGTTTGAAAGCTAATATTCAAGAAGAACCTATTTACATATGAAAGAGTTCGAGGATATCATAGAAAAATGAAAGTAAAGAGTAAAGTTGGGAAGACAGTCAATCTCTCTGATATATACCCATGTCAATTACAGGAACTGAACCTGGCAAGCAGCAAAATAAATAATACATTTCCTGGATTTCCTGGATTTTAGCCCTGCCCCAGTCTAGCTGAGAAGCTTTGGCCCCATCAAAAAGAAGGCTCTGAAGAAAAGGTAGAAAAGTCCTACCAAACTGAAAATCATGCACGAGTGGAAAGACAGGATCCTCTTTTGATAGGCTGTAGAAAATCATGTACCACAGAAGACTGTAAGTCAAATGTTTTTTTTTTTTTGGGGGGGGGAGGTTGTTTTTTTTTTAAAGCCTCAGAAAAGGAAGACTCAGAAATATATGATTGGCCAGCTGTACCTTGGGAAACTTGTGTTGCAGCCAGAAAACCTTAACTCTGAGGCCAGACTTCTCTGTGAGACCTCAGTACTGCTTATACAAATTGTTTCAAATCTCTGCCATTACTGAAATTAGCTCACTTGAAAATTGTAATAATAATACTTTCCCACCTTTGTAAAGTATTCTCCAAATGAAAAAAATACAAAGTATAAATCATCACTATTGCACGTTTTCTGATAGGGTAGCAAATGCCCAGGGGAGTCATTGGAGAGAGTTGGGGAGTTGCAAAGAGTTGTGTCATCCACTATTCATTTAATTTGCTCAAGTGTTTTTTAGTATATTTTACTGATGTTTTACATGAAGGAAAGCTGTCCTGCACATACATGCCTGAATAAGTTAGCTACAAAGAGCCAGACTCTAATAGATCTTTATTCATATTCCTAATTCACTGAAATATAAAAAGAGAGCTAACTACGGTAGTCCTGTTCCTTCATGCTTTTAATTTAATAAATTCTGGTGACCTGTCCATCCCATTTTTAAAAGTTAAACATAATTATCCTACCTGTATTTACTTACAAAATAGAAATAAAATGAAAATTGTAAAAAACAAAGAGCTTAAACACAAATTCCAGGAAGAACGAAACCATAATTTCAAAAAAAGAGTTAAGGTTGCTACGTGAGCACAATATAATCATTACATCAACCATAAAACCCAAATATCTAAAATCAAGGAAACGGAGGAGGGCATTACAGTTTACACTGCCTACATGAGAGAGATAAACATAACATGCTTACAAGGTAAGAATGCAAATTTCATCACAGCCACACCACCACCTTAATGTTGACCAAAAATAAATACTATTCTTGCATCAGTAAATGCCAAACACCACAAAACCTAATGAATGCCAAATATATGTAGGTACTGACATACAAATAAGTCTCAAAGTGAAGCCCATACACTTATATAAATCAATAATGTTAATGTTATACACTTTCTTATTAAACTACATATGCAACATTCTCAGTAGCAATTGTGTGAACTTGAAAATATAATTTTTGGTTAATTGCTAACCATATTAGCTGATATTTACCATTTACTTATCTCTCAAAATAAAAGCTATTGTTTATCTATACATTTACCTATACCTCATAGGTCAGAGGTTTCTGTGATGTGAAATGTGTGTTTATTTCTTCTTGACAGTATAATATGTTTACGTTAATCATGGGCAATGCAAGATTTATTATGTCATTAACTGTCCAGTTCCTTCCTGTTAACAGCATGGATACTGGAAATAACATGATAAGTAAGTATAGAATTGTCTTTCAGTCTGAAATGTTTTTTGAAATGATGTTCTTTGGAGTAAGTTACTTGTTGTGTAGTAGCCTCTCACAAATCCTCTGTGTTGTCACTGGCTTCTGAAGTGTCTTCAGCTTTGTCACATTACTGCATGCTATGATTTCTTCTAGGTTAAGGTCCTCAATTGTAATAATTTATTAGCTAGACCACAGATCTGGTGTGACACACTGCAGCTCCTGGTTTATGAAGATGTCAGCCCCTGTGAATTTGGTCCATCAACATACTGGCAGCCCTAACAGCATTAGAGACTCTTGCCTGGTTCTAGTGGTGGGCTGTAATCCTTGCATCAGGCAAGGATTCTTTTTTGCAATATGATGCTGTCAACACTTTTGTCATCAGTTACACATATCAGTGGATTATTAACAATATTATTTGTCAGACTTCTATATTAGTTTGGTCCCAGAGCAGCCTTGCCTCACTTCAGCAACAGAATTACATTTCTACATTGTCTCCAGAAATGCTTTTAAATTAAAATTGATGTTTCAGTCATATGATTTTTTTCACTGCTGATGTAATTTAGTTTTCTATCTAAATTTTTCAAATAGCTGTAGGATTTATTTTTTAAAACATGATGCTGCTAAACAAAAATGAAGCACTACTGTACCACTACTGTGGGAAAAATGTGCCTCCTGTACATGATAAACTAAACAAGTGCTCTTGACTGTAATAATTTTCCAAAGGAAACTTTCTCCTAGAGAGGAACAATCTGAAAGTTTAACCCAAACAGCAGCATAGTGGATTAAACTATTTCATTCATTCATATGTTTCAGTGAATGACCAAAAAAGTAATAAATAAAATCCAAGTACTCACAAGCTTACATACTAACTCTTTTAGTGGTTGTATTTTATATAGTCTGCAACTAAAGACTATTGAGATTTGATAGCCAAACATTTTATGCACAAAGTCACTGAGCTTTTTCCAGGGAAACAGAAATAGAGGGACTCATGGTAGTACAGAGATTATTAGGCACAAAATTATTCTGAAAGCTACAGACAGGTGGTGGAGATGGAAGGTTTCAGGGTATCATGTTATATTTTCCAGCATACATTTTCTTTTTCACATTAAGGGAAATGGGGGCGGAAGAGAGAGAGACCTAAATTTTCATTACAAAGAACACATTGGGCAGGGCAGGTTTTCTTTTCCTTCTGAGCTTCACTCAGTACAGGAACTGAATTTGGGAAAGGAAAGGTGAGACAAAAAGTGAGGAGGCAGTTTTGTTCCTCCTTTGTACTTCCCCATATTATAGGGCCAACTGGAGACCTGCTTATCCCTGGCATAATTTAGAGCAGCCTCAAGGAGCTTTAATTTACAATTTATAGTTTTTATGAAAATGTTAAATCCAAAGTAAGCAAACCAAAATAAGGAGCTAAGTCAGTAAGTAGTTTTAAAAGCAGAAAAGGAGGGTACACAGTGCATATAAAAGAGTAAAGACAACAGTTGTGTAGGGACTCTAAATGGTCTGAATGTGCTGGATGTATCCTTTTATGGGCACTTAAAAATAAGAATTAATAGTGCATGCTAAAAATAGCATTGAATGGGTTTCTTATCTAAATGCACAGGAATTTGTGTGCAACTCCTATGAGTGCTAATGGGTCTTACACACATAAATCCCAACACATCATGAGGATACTGTAAGGCTTTTTCATTAGCATCATACCAGCCTGTGGAAGAAAACCTCATTGAAATAACGTAGTTCGCCACCCTGCAGATTTTCCCTTTGGGAGTAGTAAAGAGTCTTTGGAATGTTCTATATTCCAAAGAAAATTAACTTCATTTCTAAAATATTTTGCCCCCATCCACCACAGTCCTATAATGGGTTTGCAGGAACATAACATAAACTTGATTATTTAATCATAGCTGCCCTAGTAAGGAACTCTGTATATTCTTGCGCGTTGACTTTGATTTTATCCTTTGCAATAAATTTAAATTTAATGCCATATGATCTGGAAGTCAGACAGTGACTCAAAATGTGCTGAGTTAAATCAAGTTTGGATGTGTTCTATGACACATTAGTCTTCAAGCCAACATAAAACACAATGTAACGCAAATTAAAAGATGCAACTTCGTACAAGTCAGAATGGTCTTTGTGAAAGGAATGGATCTGATTTATTGTCTGTCAACAGTCCACAGTGTTTACCCTTCAATGACTTTATATTAAAGTATCCTAAACAATCACATTTCTGAAAGCTTACATAGTTTCACAACTGTTCAACAATAGTCCGTAAACTTGTACAAAGAGACTTTAGGTGGGGGCAGGTGGTATGGCTCCTGGATCCTCAGGGCTGGATGCAGCCCCAACACCACTTAAAGCTATCATGCCACTGACACAGGGGTTTAGCAGAACTCTGACACACCCCTCCCCACAATCAACATATCTGTGAGTAGGGAAAAGAGACGCAAAGCCTTGCTATGACACATACGCATCAGCAGAGAGATCTCCTGTGGCAGGGATAGGATTAAAGATTATAAATGGCACAAAGAAGCTATGAGTGAGCTAGGGAAACTTTTAGAACAAATATAGGTGCGTTAATCTCTGGTTAAATCTGGATTTAAATCTACTCATTCTTTAAAGCAGAGACTGTATTTATAAACCATTATGTTTCAAAATCTATGTACCCAAATAATATAGACTATAGTAACAAGGCCATTTTGTGTGGAGATGGGGTTTCATATTATATTTTAAAACTTCAGATGCATGTTCTTGTGTCTTAACTTTTTAGATATTCTTTGTATTTAAAGCAAATCAGAACATTTTAAATCAATCTGCTTAATATTCTGGACTGCCATGCTCATTAAGCTGAGCAGTAGGAACTCTGTCATATGCACTTCAGGTACTTGCAGTAGGAAATTTTCTAATTTTAAATTCCAAATAAATGTTTTAAGGGAAATCTTTGTTGCTAAAACTGTAATTAGGTTTTTGTTTCATTGAGCGGCACTACAGTATGTTTGACATCTGAACTATGCTGATTTCATAGGTCTCTACAATATTCTGAAAAATTAAAGCTAAAGAGAGATTTTTTGAGTTACTATAGTATGCTATTGCCTACTAGTAGCATACTAGTTGCCTGTTTTTCCAAGCCATTTATAATCTATGATAATCTACTTCATTCAAATACAGTTAATCACCCACTGTTACTGTATGTGTTCAGACTGGCAATATTACATAGTAATTTCTGTTTGTTCTATGCTGTTTTTCATGCCAGAAATGTCAAGCTATATCTGCAAAACTGTGTGTTTCCTGTTAAGTACATCACCTTATCAAACAGCCTTTAACAGTTATTTTATTCCACAAGTTACCACAAATCATATAAATTAATGTGTAATGTTGTTTTAAATTATACCTGAAGCTGAATTAAGACTGTTTGCTGTACCTATGTTGTATGAGATTTTATTTGGTCTTGAAACTTAGTCTGATGATTTTCTTGTTTCCTTGGGGCCAGATTTACAAAAGGTGTTTAGAGGCACCTACAGAGGTAGACAGACATCTAATGGGATTTACAAAAATATGTAAGCCAGTCAATGGAAGTTACATATCTAACTTAGCTAGGCACTTCTGAAAAATCCCACTTGGGGCCTATTTGGATTTTTAGTGGCTAAATGCTGTTATGCTGGAAGGCATTAATAGCTGCCAGTAAATGGATTCTAGATCTCTCACCAATCACAAACCTGTTTAAGTAGATGGGTGGGCTAAGCACCAGTCTTCCAGGCTAAATGGAAGTAGCAGTTAAGGTCCTTTGTGCATGAGATAGGTGGAAAAAATAAAAGCCACTATCCAAGGCAACAGGCCACGTGGCAAGACCTAATCAGATGCTAAACTATGTGGGCTGAGTGGTTCCCTGATTGCAAATGCAGGGACTAGATCGGGGTCGGCAACCTTTCAGAAGTGGTGTGCTGAGTCTTCATTTATTCACTCTAATTTAAGGGTTCGCGTACTAGTCATAACATTTTTAGAAGTTTCTTTCTATAAGTCTATAATATATAACTAAACAATTGCTGTATGTAAAGTAAATAAGGATTTTTAAATGTTTAAGCAGCTTCATTTAAAATTAAATTAAAATGCAGAGCCCCCTGGACTGGTGGCCAGGACCTGGGCAGTGTGAGTGCCACTGAAAATCAGCTCGCATGCCACCTTCAGCACGCGTGCCATAGGTTGCCTATCGCTGGACTAGATGATCATTTGTGGGTGTGTGATAGGGCACCAAAGCCTGCAGAGGGTCAGCAGACAGGGAAAAACAGTTATGAGCAGGTGTAGCTTCAAGAGGATGCAGAGACAAAGTTCCTTGGATACAGAATGGCGGGTTTAGGGAATTCTGAGCAAAGAAACTGCCAGCTATTTGTTTTTGTTGTCTTCAGAGACCCTGATTTTGTGTACATCCTTGGAGATAGCAGGATTGCACCAAAGAATATACCTGACTTGTGCCATCAATTTCTCCTCCTAATTGAAACAAACTTGCAAGGCCTGAATATTGACTAACCACTCTGGCCATTGGTGCAAATAACATGGATTTCAGTAGCACACCCCGAGCTTCTGGAAATTGCTGTCCCGTCTGAAGTCCCCAATATCAAGTCCACTGAAGTCTTTAAATCAAAAATTAAATTTGACTTTGATTTTTTCATAAAGAGCAAAGCAAAAAGAGGCCATTTTTGTTTTCCAGTCTGATACCCTGCATTTTGAAGATGCACTCAGTAGCTCTGTCATAAACAGATAGTTAAGGGTTAATAGAACAGGAGTACTTCATGTCTCTTTTGCCTGTAAAGGGTTAACAAGTTCAGTGAGCCTGGCTGTCACCTGACCAGAGGACCAATCAGGGGACAGGATACTTTCAAATCTTGAGGGAGGGAAGTTTTTGTGTGTGCTGTTAGTGTTTGGTGGTTGTTCACTCTGGGGGCTCAGAGGGACCAGACGTGCAACCAGGTTTCTCTCCAATCTCCCTAATACAGGTTCTTATAGATTCAAAATAGTAAGTACTAGATAGATAAGGCAAGTTAGGCTTATGTTTGTTTTCTTTATTTGCAAATGTTTATTTGGCTGGGAGGAGTTCAAATGTGTATTTGGCTGAAAGGATTTTAATTTGTACTTGTATACTTAGGCTGGGAGGGTATTCCCAGTGTCTATAGCTAAAAGACCCTGTACCTATTCCATTTTAAATTTACAAAGATAATTTTTACTGATTTTTCTTTCTTTAATTAAAAGCTTTTCTTGTTTAAGAACCTGATTGTTTTTTTATTCTGGTGAGACCCCAGGGGACTGGGTCTGGATCCACCAGGGAATTGGTGGGGAGAAAGGAGGGAAGGGGGAGAGACAGGTTAATTTCTCTCGGTGTTAGGATTACTTTCTCTCTCAGGGAGAGTCTGGGAGGGGGAGAGAGAAGGAGGGGGGAAGGTGAATTTTCCTCTCTGTTTTGAAATTCAAGGAGTTTGAATCACAGTAATCTTCCAGGGCAACCCAGGGAGGGGAAGCCTGGGAGAGGCAACGATGAGGGGAAGGGTTTACTTTCCTTGTGTTAAGATCCAGGGGGACTGGGTCTTGGGGGTCCCCGGGCAAGGTTTTGGGGGGACCAGAGTGTACCAGGCACTGGAATTCCTGGTTGGTGGCAGCGCTACAAGTACTGAGCTGGTAATTGAGCTTAGAGCAATTCATGCTGGTACCCCATCTTTTGGACGCTAAGGTTCAGAGTGGGGGATTATACCATGACAAGCTCATTCTAAACACCATTTGTTAACGAATGGCAATAATTAAAGTGTCTCTGAATTTTTAACCTTATTTGAATGATGTGAAAATTCACCAGCATTAGCTGGTTTTGTTTGCCTCACCACCCCAGAGGCAGAGTTGAAGTTTGGAATTCACCTGAAACACTCAATTATGTTAATTTTGCTTCTTGCTTCATCCAGTCTCCTTGGGATGGAGGTAGGCTGAGAACCATTAAGGTACTACAATATAGAACACTGTACTACAGATCAAGGCCTCATCTGATTCTGGCACATCAAACTTGTAGTACTTGACTGCATGCATCAACGTCCATAATGTTGCTTTATTAATTTCCTTGTATGGTCTAAGATTTCTATGCCCATGATGCACAATTGCTCTTAGAGAATAGGCTTTGATTTTGGATGGCAGAGAAGTGCATTTGTTCGACTCATATCCGTCCTACTACTACTGAGTGCATCTACCTTTTCTCAATGGGTAACTGCTGGATAGAAGAACAAAAAGAGGTGATGCACTTCTGTCTCCATTTTTTTCCCCACTATCTATATTGAAAGCTCTACCAGTGCCTAGTTTATGCCATAACTTCTCTTTCAGCTAAATTTGGCTTACTTTACAGAGAGTTTACAGTATTTGCCTTAATTACTGCATAATTCAGTGCATCGACTGTTTTAGACAAAGTATGAGGTAATAACCAGATTTATAAGTTCATCATGGCAGCCAGAAATGTTTCAAACTGACCAATTTGAATGATTTTTTGAGAAGTTGTAAACATTTTTGTTAACAAAACGTGCCAGAGCATAAAGACATCCACATTATAAAAATATATTGAGAGCCAATTCCAGGGGCAAAACACCTGGCACATTTTGGGAGAAAGGCTCCCTCATACTCAGATCACCACTATGCACTCGGTTGTTTCCAAAAAACAGCTTAGAGAGCAGCCTTAGGAGTGCATCTGCTGATATGGCCCCCAAGGGACAGAGGTGATGGAACAATTTGTGTAGTGGGGATGCTGAGAGCCATTGAACCAAATTGTAAACCCTGTATATATTATGGAAACCACTTCAAGCCGGGGGTGTGACAACACCCATGCTAAGGGACCATCCTCATGATTGGAGACTGCTGGGTACAGCAGGGCTCTGGCCATGGTCCTTTTCTTTCAGCTATGTTCCTGACATGCTCTGTGCACTGGGGTCAGTTGGAAGTTATCAAAGACAGGAGAATCCCTAGCTGTCTGATTCAGACAGATTTCTGCTGGCTTTGCATGACAGAGTGGAGGAAGATATGCAGATATCTGGTGGATAGGATCTAGCCCTTCAGTTTGTTTGTTTTTTTTAATTCAAAATGTCTGGCTAGCTACGTACTTAACACCTATTAATCTGAGATCTGAGCTTGGGAAAATGAAAGATGGACGTGATGTCATGAGTTATGTAAGTTTAATTGTGTCTGGTAAAAGAGGAAATAGACAAGACTCACTTATCACATATATGTCATATGAGTAAGTCAAAAAGCAAGTGAGAAGAACAAGATATTAATTTGTTTTCCCCTCTCATCCAATTCACTAATACCTCAAGTTTTAACTGTGTTAGCCCTTTTACCTACTTGTCAATTATTAGAAATTTAGATCGGACTCTTAAAGCCTCAAAAATCTATGTAATAGTCACACACAATATTCTCTTGTACATTTCAACCAGGCAGGAGTTATTTATGCTATCTGAACTGAAAGCTATTGAAATTGCTCAAATATTTTCTGCATTTGTAAGCACTTTATCTGGAAGACTTGTAGCAGACAATAACATCCTATTTATGGTTCTTAAATTGTTCTTTTGATCCTGACATTCATTAAACGTTCTCTGTTTTTAGTGGGGGAGGACTTGGGATAGGAAGGAGAAGCAGTGGTAAAAAAAATATTTAGACAAATCAGCTCTTTTCCTTCATCTTATTTGGAGCTGTCCTTCAATTTCCAATGACTTTAAAGTAATTTCTTCTGCAAGTTCAGAAGTGAAGTCACTGACACAAAGCTGCTAAGATATCTTGTTGGTAGCTGCTGCAGTAGATACAATTACCATATCACTATGTTTACTTAATTCCACTGAAAAAAAAAGAGTCATCTCTTGTTTCCTTATAAATTCCTTTTATTCTTTATTTTACATCTTCATTCTTTAGCTTCCAAATAGCAGGCAGAAAGGGAGAATGAAGGAGGAGTATCTAGGTAGTAGAGGTTCAAATCCCATTTCTCTCTCCATACCTTGATCAAGGTGTATGTCACTGCTTGTGGGAGAATGTGTATATCAGCTCCATCAGGGAAAAATAAATTCATAAGACATACAGCTTTAACAGATGTAAGCTCTATAGGCCACAAGGAGTGATTCAGCCAGTCCCTCCGCAAGGTCAACAACTTAAATCCTACCAGATAGATAATTTTGCTTAGCAGCACTAATATTGTTTTGTTTAACTATCTGAGAGAAGATGTACTCATAGCAGCAGATCTTCAGCTGGTCCATTGGCTTCAATGGAGCTATGACAATTTGCACACTAGCCGAGGATCTGACTCTTAATATTTGCCAGGATTGGGCAAGCTCCTGTTCTAACTAAAATGAAGATATGCCAGTGCTGGGACCTGATTCATCCCCCATTAAAGTAGAAAGACTCCTACTGACTTTAATGGGAGTTTGATCATTCCTTTACTGGCAATAAATGTTGAATTTTGAAAATAAATCTTTTTTTCTTCTTCAATAATGTGATTGTAATTAAACTATGCTTAGACATTCTTTTGGGGACAGAACTCAAAACCTTCTTCATTGTCCATAACATGAGTGGAAGCTTTCCTGTATTAGCCTAGTGTATGACGCAAACCAAAACATTCTACCTACTGTGGGAAAAAGTTGCAAGGAACTTCAGACTTGAGATTCCACAGGCTTGAATCTTCCCCTTTAACTTGATTGCCCTTTGTTCCCTATAATAAACGAAACATGAACTATCTAGCTAAGGAGAGGAAGAAGTCCTTACGTTTCATCATCTGACACTGAATTTGAGACTTGGGTCTGAACAATAAAATTTGCATAGTGTGGCTTTGATTCATGGATGGGAAAAAAATTTAATATTGCATGATCCTTCAATGACCTTTGAAAAGATGTTCCAAGGAGACTATGAATGAAAATGGAGTGTTCTATTAATATATCATTCATACACAAAGAAAAGATTTAATCTTTAATAGAGTGTTAGCGTTCCTCGTGTGAATCTCATAAATCCGAGACAAATACACAAAAGGCCTTTCATTACAAATTAGTTATAGAGAGAGGGAGAGAAAAAGAGAAGGGTAACACCACCTGTACCAAACACCTAAATAATAATAATCATGTTTAAGGAAAAAATAAAAAGAGTTGTCTTTAGTAAAACATTAACTAAGTCTTGTAAATTGATTTTGGCCTTCCTAGTTAATTGATTTTAAAAATTATTTCCCTAGAGCTTTCATAGTGAGCTGAATTTAAAAAAAAAATTGGCTAATTTTCCCATTGTAGTTGTGAATCCCATCCATTTTGATCATAGGTACCTAGAGCCAAATTTTCAAAGGTATTTAGGTGCATAAAGATACAGATAGGCACCTAGGGGGATTTTTAAAAATACCTAGGCACCTAGTTCTCATGGGAATATAGGTACTTTTGTAAATGCCATTAGATGGCTATCTACATGTTTAGGCACCTAAATATCTTTTAAAATCTGGCCCCTTAGCACTTACTAAAGTAAAATATTGAGCTGCTGTTAAGAGGATAGATTAAGCTACATTTATATGGAAGTTATTAGGAAACCTAACACAGCATAAATTGATGTTGATTGAATTCATTAGATATTTATGTAATTTTATTTTCTATTGTTTTCTTTATTCTGTACTTTTTCTGCAAGAATAAAAAGTAAATTGTGACATAACAATGGTATAATAATTTGTTTAAGAGAGACCATTTTGGCTTGGTATTACACATCATTTAGTGACATTTTATTCTTACTCTCTCTTGGATCTCTTCTTATTCTGATTCTTACTGCATGCTTTTTGCTAGTTGTTAGGTGATTAGGTCCCAGTTCAGGAAAATATTTAAGCATGCACATCTTTAAGCATGTCAGTAGTCCTATTCCCATCAGTGAGACTTAGTGACCATACCTGAAATATAGTCAATGACAAGAGTTCATAGTGAGAAGTCACTGACACCCAGTAGAAATTTATGAATACAACTGCTTTGTGATTCTCAGCACTTCCCTTATGTAACACAGGTAAAGTGACCAAGATACCTGAAAATGTCACAGTTTTCCCATATCTTCAATTAAAACTTGTTTTTTAATATAACTATAACATGTTTCATCAAAGCATATTGCTGTATCCAGGGGAGTTTTCTTTGTGTTTACCAGCAACAACCTTTCCAATAGTATAGTATAGTATAATAGTAAACTGAACTATTACTATTATATATTAGGTGTACTATTATATATTAGGTAGACTATAGAAGCAGTTTCTTGATTTCCTGAATATATAATTTTAAGTATAGGATAGAACGCTTTTTATACCTACAGCTGACTGGTGCCAATACAGACAAGGTTAGTTGTGACCAAATCATTGCATTCTGATATAAATGTTAAAGGAGTTGGTGGTTTAGTCTGATACCTAAAGGACAGGCATCCTCAGCATCACATCTGGCAGATTTTTTGGCAGTCTCAGAAGAGAGAACAAGAATGACAGCATTAAGCCTGAACTACACCTTTCTATCTACTACTGGTCTCTAGAGATGGTTGGAAAATGGAAAAATAATTTAGCAAACATATCAACATTTCAATGTCCATTCAGTTTTTCAGGGTTCTAAATGGAACAATTTTTTAATTAAAAAAACAGGAAACTTATTTTTTTAAATTTAGTTTCACCTGTTTCTTCTTTTGCCATTAAGAGTAATAAAATAAATGATGTCCAGTTTCAGCAGGGGCTCTGGGGCATTGTATATTTAATATTAGAGCTGGTCAATGTTTTCCAAATTGGTATTCGACACAAATTTTCATCACAAATTTGAATTTTGACAAAAACAGGATTAATTTTTGCCTACATGTGTGTGAATAATTGATTCACTTTTTGGACCAGCTCTATTAAATATAAAGCAGCAGGGGAGTTCCTTTCTGCTTTATAAGGGGACATTTACTAAAAAAATATAGTAAAGGAACCACTCATACGAAATTCTGTGCATATATTCTGATGTGGAGCATGCAAACAAGTAAGACGGTGCTCCTAAGAAAGAGAAATAATATTCCTTCCTTTATGTTTACGGACAGTGTTGAAAAGGAGGGGTGGCTATACATAAAGAGACAATATGTTCTTTACAAAGCTTCTAGTTTACCAGAGAACTTTTGCTTCATTTGCCCAACACTTCAAGACTCACTAACACACAGGACCGGCGCCAGTGTTTTTGGCACCCTAGGCGCACGGCCATTTTGCCACCCCACGCAGGTGGACCTGCCGCAAGCGTTCCTGCGGAGGGTCCGCTGGTCCCGCGGCTCCGGTGGAGCTGCCGCAGGCGTGCCTGCGGGAGGTCCACTGGAGCCGCGGGACCAGCGGACCCTCCACAGGCACACCTGCGGCAGGTCACCCGGAGCCGCCTGCCGCTCCCCCGGCAAAATGCCGCCCACCAATAATCCTGGCGCCCTAGGCAATTGCCTAGGTCGCCTTAATAGAAGCACCAGCCCTGCTAACACACTGCCCACCTAAAAGGGCTTGAGGCTTTGAGCAACCATATCACATATGTTTAATACCAGACAATGGCTATTTGAGACTGGGAGCAGGAAGTGGCTTTCTAAAAATAGGGACATGAAAGGAAGTTGGGGGAGCTGCATGCTCAGTAGCTTTTTTAATGGACATAAAACTCAGGAATATGGTGATGCCATTGCAGTTTGTTATGTGCTATTATGTCAAATGCAATGACTATCATTATTACAGTCTATCATGTGTAAAATACATTAAAAAGAAGAGCTTATCCCTAGGATTTGGTAATCTCCAAGTGTGCCACTCAAGCCTATCTGATAAATACTTCACATTATATTTCTAAACAATATTTTTTAAAGTATTTAATGCTTGTGAAAGTTGCAGATTGCTGCTATTGCAGGAATTTATGGTTTGAGTGTGCCTTGGTCTCTGATTAAGTTGACAACAGTGGTGCTACCAGTTGTTTTTTATGATGGGAATTGTAATAAGGGACACCTATCTACTAGAGATTCATTTCACACTGGCCAAACAACCATCAGATTAATAAATTTTCGTCATTACTGGTTTGAGATACAACAAGACAGTATTCCCAATACACCTCTACCTCAATATAATGCGACCTGATATAACACAAATTTGGATATAACTCAGTAAAGCAGGGCTCCGGGAGATGTGGGGGGAGGGCTTCGCACTCTGGTGGATCAAAGCAAGTTCAATATAATGTGGTTTCACCTATAACGCAGTAAGATTTTTTGGCTCCCAAGGACAGTGTTATATTGAGGTAGATGTGTATTGTTGTCTGTCTTTATCCATCAAAATCTAACAGCTCTAACAACCTTATCAGTCAGATAGCTATAGTAGGTTCTAAAAATTAGATGTGCGTTTATATAACAGATTGCAGCCACTATGATATAGTCATTACAATCCTGTAAATATGAACTGGAAATATTTGTATGATACCTCAGCAGTTAGTATGATTTACTGGATCAAGTCTCATCATTAAAAGACACTTAAGTTTGCAAAGTGAGGGACTGCAAAGATAGAAAGTGACAAATCTAAGCCTGCCCCATGTGATGTATGAATTGCACGTCAGTCTTTAATTACAAACCATAATGGATCATGCACCATTGATATGAATAGGAAGCTGGTACTATTGCTTTATACACCACTGGTGGACCATTACTAGAACAGTATGTCCAATTTTGAAAATCTTGGCCTATGTTCCTCTCACTGAAGCTCTACAGATTTTGAAAAAAAATGCATTTTCTACACTTGAAATCAGATGACCTGTTTCCTAACTTCTTGACTGATAGTAAACATACCAAATTTCTGACCCAAAAGTATGAGATTTTGTGTAAATGGAAATACTCTGGCAATCTCAACTACGGGCATCTTCAAACACTGCCCTATAATATATAAATGCACACTTACACTGTGCATATCCATGCACAATAGCAGCACAATTCTTAGTATACTCCATTATTTACTAACACCTCCTGTGATGCTTAGGTATGACAGAGTTCTAAATCTTATGCACCAGATTCCAATTCCCTTATTTGCACTGAGTAATACCATTTAGCATGAGAATCTGGCCATCTGTGAGTAGGTAACACACATATTATAAACCCTAGGCACAACTGGTTCATGTGAGGATGGCATTTAAACCTTAACTCAGCCGTGGTCTACACTACGAGTTTAGGTCGAATTTAGCAGCATTAGATCGATTTAACCCTGCATCCGTCCACACAACGAAACCATTTTTGTCAACTTAAAGGGCTCTTAAAATCGATTTCTGTACTCCTCTCTGAGGAGGGGACTAGTGGTGAAATCGACATCATCGGGTCGAATATGGGGTAGTGTGGACGCAATTCGACAGTATTGGCCTCCAGGAGCTATCCCAGAGTGCTCCATTGTGATTGCTCTGGACAGCACTTTGAACTCAGATGCACTAGCCAGGTACACAGGAAAAACCCCAGGAACTTTGGAATTTCATTTCCTGTTTAGCCAGCATGGCAAACTCAGCAGCACAGGTGACCATGCAGTCCCCCCAGAATGTTTCTATGCTCCCCTTATCATCTCCATCCCTGAGGTTATCGCAGATTAGAAGGTGAAAAAAATGCACTCATGATGACATATTTTGCGAGCTCATGCAGTCCTCCCGCACTGATAGGGCACAGTGTAATGCATGGAGGCATTCAGTGGCAGAGGCCAGGAAAGAATTGCTGTGTTTGCTTAACGGCAAAAGTGTCATGCCTCGCTAGCGATCCTGCCCGAGTGAGGTCGCTGTGTCACATGCACTCTGCGCGGTGTCAGCCTTGGGTGGGGGCATGACCACTTTGTGAGCAGGAAGGCCACAGATATAGACATTGCATTAGGTAGTTTCTATAGCTAGAGGAAACATTCCTGTGCATTTGGCAAAATCTGTGACAAAAAAGGAGAAGCCCCATAGTGTAGTGGCTATCACATTCACCTAACATGCAAAAACCCCTTAGTGTAGTGGTGATCATGTTCACCTAACATGCCAAATGTCCCTGGTTCAAAAATGGGTGGAAACAGGTCACTGTTCCTTTTTCTGACTCCCCTCCTGCATTTTTAGTCTTAGAACAGACCGTGCTGTGAAATTTTACTTTGAATTATATCAGTTATGAGTTAAATAATATGGAAGCTCTCTCTAACTTATAGTCCCGGTTTCCCTACTGTTTTAGCTGCTCTGATAAATTAACATTTTGTTAGGGGCAGGGAAAAATTTTCATGAAGCCTTTTATAGGGACTAAATGCTATCTCAGACTTTGAAATAATCTTAATGTGGCCCATAGAGTGCAATCCTTCGTTCTGGATTTGTCATTCCATAAGTTGAACTGCTCCTTACTACTGTCCAGGCTTCATGAGCCATAGGAGCAAGGGGCAGGCTGGGGTAGGTGCGACCACGTGGTAATGTCGGGTGGGAGAACAGCTTGAGGCAGAAGCCTCCAGCTTGCATGATATTCCAGGCAGGACTAAAGCTCCATGAGACAAAACTTAAGAGAATGACCTGGAGTCTCTCCCATTCAGTGCTCTAAGAGGAGGATAGCCATGTCTGTTCAGGCACCCCGATCAATCTCACTGAGGTCTGCCAGCTAAGCGGGACCCAGGCCGGCAGCAGTTCCAATCATCCAGGCAGGCAGCAGGCTGAGTGGGTCCAGCAGACCCTAGAAAAAAGGTGCGAAACAATTGTCTGCCATTGCTTTCATGGAAGGAGAGAGGAAGAGGGACCTGATGACATGTACCCAAAACCACCTGTGACAAAGTTTTTGCCCCATCAGGCACTGGGAGCTTAACCCAGAATTCCAATGGGCAGCGGAGACTGCAGAAACTGTGGGATAGCTACCCGCACCGCTGTGTAAGTCTATGTTAGCCGCGGTAATGAGGATGCACTCCGCCGACTTAATGTGCTTAGTGTGGACATACGCAATGGACTGTATAAAATCAAATGCTAAAAAATCGACTTATATTAAATTGACCTAATTTCGTAGTGTAGACATACCCTCAGTTTGTCTTACATTATAAAAATGATTATAATTTTCATATAGGTTTTTAAATATCCCAGGAATGCCATTTTCTGTGTTTTACTCTGTGACATACTTAACTATGTGGCACACTTTACAAGAACAGCAAATGAGTGGGTAATATATATAAAATTCACTTCTGTAGCTATAATAAGAGCTTAATAGTTATAGATATAGCTACAGTATTTGGGGTTTAAATTTATGAAAACATTTATGGTAAAATGATCAACAAAATCTCTTTTATACTATTTGAATGAATCACCAAAATTAAATTAAAACCCATTAATGATAGAGACTTAGGAAACCCAAAACTTTCCAGGCTTTGAACATGTCTGACAGGATATACTGTTTTTTTAATTGAAGATCAGGTTCTCACTGTGGTTTGAAACATTTCCATTGTAATAATCAGAGAACTATTTTCAGTATTTGTGGAATGATGCTACAGAGTCCACTGTAAATTCAGAGCATATGTTCAGTGACAAGCAACAGCAGAATCCCCTCCATTTTATGAACTGTTAATGAGTCTATGAACTGATTGTTTGGTAGCCAGAACTCTGTTACTGCTGTCGTCGTCCAACATTCCAGTCTGGATTTCTGCTGGCAGAAGTAATTGTTTCCAAAGTTAGAACTCTGTTCTTGCCTTACCTTTACTCACATAGAAGATTTTTTTTGTTCTTTTTTTGTTCTTTTTTTTTAAAAAAAGAAATGAGACCATTCGAACAGAAGTGCAGTGCTGTGCTGTTTTCCCATTCAGATGAGATGATGTCAGTGTTCCTTTCAGAGTTTGTGAGCATCTCTGAAGACTTAGAAGGATACAAGTGGAAGCTGGGGGCAGGGACGGGACATTTGCTAAATGAGTTTTTGCCCTCTAGTTCCCATTGATTTTAATTGGACCAGCACAGCTAAAACAACACTGAATGCTTTGAAAACTGATATATACAATAGTTGTCCAAAACATGGTGAAAAAAGCAGAAGTGACCCAACAAAAATTAATGTGCTGCATAGATTCTCTCTCTCTCTCTCTCTCTGTGTATATATATATATACTAGTTACACCAGTTATATCCAAAGGAATTGGATAAGACCACATTATCTAAAAACCCAACCAACTTGAATTCAGTGAGAAACCTCACACAGCAGTACCCATCTCCCCTAGAGCAGGCAACAGATGGCACCATGCACCACCAGAACACACACTTTCAGTTTCCCATTTCCCTAGTCTTGCTCTCAAACCACACCCCCAGCCACTGGAGGGAGAGGAAGTCCAATACAATGTTTCTTAAAGGCATACTTGATGTGTTCAGAGATGGATGCCACATACAAATATCAAAGTCACCCACCTATCTTGATAACCAGTTGAATCTCTCATTCCGTGAAGTTGCTTAACCAAACCTACAAAAAATTTTTAAACGGTCATTTAAACAGCTCACACTTAAAAAAGGTATTTGAGAGACAATCCTAATTAATTGTGTCATGAACTTTTAGAAGGTCACTGCGCACTAAAGGAATACATGCTAATCCATACATTCTTGGTCATCCAGTTCTGCCACTAAGTCTTAAGCAGACATTCTTTTGTGTCATTTATTGCAAAGGAGACTATAGATCACCACTTTACTGGACTGTGATAGCACCTATAATGTGCTGTGCACCGTACAGACATGCAGAAAGAGATAGTCCTGCTGCAATCTAAAAGACAACTGCAGGCAAAAGGGTAGGGGTAAGGGAAAACAGAGAAGCAAAATGCTCAGGGTAGTGTTTAGTATGTGTCTTATTTCCATATTGTTCTCTTAATTTTTTATTATAGGGGCACAGTTGGGATGAGAGAGAATGGCAGAAGGAAGGTGTGAATAAATAGAAGAAAGGAAGAAGAAGAGGGCGTTTAGGGAGAAAAAGCAGGAAAGGCAGAGGTGGAAAACAGAATGTGAAGAAGTATGGAGGGCAGAGAAAGTCAGGCAGGCAGTTGGATAGTAGAAAGTTGGGAAAACAATCCATCAGCAGACAGAGCAAAATGTCTGGCATACAAATTGTGAAATGTAATCTTCTTCTGACATCACCAGCATCACTGATGGTAGTGGTGAAATCAAGAGATCAAGCTGGGCCTCTGCCTGCTCATCTGCTACTGCTGCCCTGGTTCCTGCTGGTGGACAACTCCTGTATGCCTGGTAGATAGATTCATCCTTGGGAGCTTCTGCTCTGCCTCCCTAGCCCATGTGATTAAAGGAATGGGGGTTGCTTACAATCGAGTTCTCACTGAGATGAGAAGGGAGACATCCTCTCCCTTGCTACTGTCTCAGCTTCTGTCGGGTTATACCAGCTTCATCAAATTACCAGATTTTTTTCTGCCTAGCCACAAAGTTCTGTGTGTCTGCCTTTTACTATGAAACTGATCATGTAAAACTAAGGATATCTTGCTCACCCGTCTTTAAATATTACTTGCCCTGAGCATGTGGGCAAGGAAACGATTTCAAGAATACAGCCATTTGCTGGACAGACACTTTTGCCACATCATTGTGGTCTGCTACTCCATTTTATTGGAGAGAAGCACAGTGTTCAAAAATGTGGATAACAATATAGCCAGTAGTTAAGACAGATTGACAGTGAGCCTCTACTCAAGTGCTGACAGAACACTGTCTATCAATGGCATTTCAACAAAGAAGACGAAGCTGTTGAAACAACCACTGGAGATTGAACCAGTGGTACATCATAAAGATATCATACCAGTAGCTTTTTAAGTGTGCAACAAGTAGTGTCCCACCACCCTCTCTCAACACTGATGAACGAGGCAGAAGCACCTTGGGATGCCATAGTTCCTTAAGGGCTGAGACAGTCAGGACTACAAGTGTCATGGCTACTTGCAAGATATAGTTAGCAAGTTGCAGTCTGTCCACAAAACTGGCTAGCAAAGTCACAACTCATGCAAAGAAAAAAAAATCAAGATAATCCAGCTCAAACATGACACAAAGCTCTCCTTTATCTGTTAACATCAAGTAAAGTTCACCTCGATGCTGGGTGCTATCAAAAAGTTTATGACCCACTTAAGTCCTACCTAAGCCCTCAAAACAGAGGAATGCCCTATACCAATACTGTGATTTATTTTTGTGGTAGTTGCCACAGTTATATCTGCCCAAGAAAATGTCCTGTTTCTCCATATCAGGGGCGGCTCTAGGAATTTTGCCGCCCCAAGCAGGGCAGGCATGCTGCCTTCCGCGGCTTGCCTGCGGGAGGTCTGCCAAAGCCGCGGGACCAGCGGACCATCCGCAGACAAGCCGCGGAGGGCAGCCTGCCTGCTGCCCTTGCGGCGCCAGCAGAGCACCTCACATGGCTTGCCGCCCCAAGCACGCGCTTGGCGTGCTGGGGCCTGGAGCCGCCCCTGCTTCATATGGTCAGAAAAGGGTATCTCTATGTTATTTTAGGTAAAGTATACCATTGATTTCCCTTGAAGCAAATGCATGACAACATGTTCTGCATGTTCATTTTTTAAGAGAACTTTGCAGGGCAGACCTCTATGCTAGTATGCCTAAGATCCACCCCCGTAAGATAATAAAAGACATGAATGTGTTGAAATAAGTTTAATGCATTTGTTTAATTTAGGAGACAGTACTGTTTCTCATTAAGACAATCACCTGCAAATTATTACATTTTAAACATTAAACTTTTCCAATCACTATTCACTAAAGATTGTAATGAACTCACTTATAAATAGTTAATAGCCTGATGGAAATATTTGTCACATGCAACTGCAAAAATTTTAATATCCTTCATTCTAAAGTGATATTCATCTCAAGGTGCAGGAAATTAAGCATTAACCACAATTTAACCCACATACACATGGTAATATTGTACCCACAAGCTTATATGTTGTGATAACTCAAAACTAGTGGCCCTCCAAATATGCTGTTTTAGGGCATTGTCACCTAGGCACATGTACACAAATCAGTGGAAATTTTTAATTTATCATGAAAAACATTTTTTCCAAAAAACTGTGTGGAATACAAATGTACCACACTGTTACCCTATATTTTTAGTATTTATATGTGCATATGTTCCCTTTTAGTGAGAGTATCATATATTGTAATAGTGGTAAATGTCTCCCCTCACTAAGCTAGCTTGTCTTTTTTTTTTTTAAATTAAAAAAAAAAAGACACAAATATAATTTGCATATACTAACTGAGAACACATTTGTGGGGTAATGTTGTACCCCACAAGGATATATGATGAAATAACTCATGAACTAGTGACCATCCAATTATGTTGTTTTAGGACATTACATATGCTAATTGATAATGCATTGCTGTGACAGTGGCTGATAGACCTCATCCTAACATAGAAGGTACTCCAGGGATGTGTGAAAATTACATTTCACAGGTTCACACAGAATGAGACTCCTGCTAGTTCTTTCAATTTGCTAGAAGTTTTTTTCACCTAAAATATTCAAAAAATTATATGTTTCTGAATGGATTTGGGGGACAAAAGTCCCCCACAACTTAAGTTAATGTAGTTTTTTCATAACTGGATTTTAAATATTTTTGACCTAAAATATTATGAATTGTTCTTGGTTTCTGAATTTATTTGGGGTACAAATTTCCCTCATACAGTGATACAGTTAAATCAACTTTTTTCTTTATGTTGGATGAAGGTTAAGGCTTAATGGGTATTAGATCTGTAAATCCCTACATGTTAAGGTGAGATAATACATCTAAATTTGCACTTCATAACAGCACAGAATGTTCATAAGTCTAATACTGTATTACTGTTCATATTACTAACTCTATATAACTTCAGATTAAGTAGCATCTAAGTGGTGCACAGGCCTTGTTTGGGGTTCGCTGTGCAGGGATAAATTTTGCCCTTAGACTGGGAATCATATGGGCATCTCACTGTGAAATCTGTTTTACATAAACATTCCAGAGACTAAAAAAAGCACTTGAATGGAAGTTGTCTTCTAACAAAGGTGAAGTGGAAGACAGGAGACTGACTGACCCCACTGTGGTCTCTAGTACACATTCCATTGTCCAGCACTGGGCAGAGGGAGGCAGTGCTATCCTAGAGAACAGACAGTGAGGAATACGTAATGTGGCGCTTTGCTTTGAAGATGCTGGAAAAATTAAAAAACTTTTAAGATAAAGGACTAAGATTAGTATCCATGATAGCAGACACTGGGATGAAAGCCTGACACCACTGCAGTCACTGGAAGTTTCACCATGGATTTCAGTGGGGCCAGAATTTCACCCTAGAAGTCCCACAATGTTTTTTTTTACCTAGTTGCCATGGGAAGAAGATATGTCCTATCAAGTAGATGGGGCAATGATTACAATAGTAAGAGATTTGTTTTATTTACCTTTCTCATGAAGTTGTTAATTCATTGAAACGTTATGAGCAAACCCTTCACTCTGCTGATCTTAAAATAAACGTGAATGGCTCTAATAACAAAAAAATTTATTTTTCAGATTTCTATTGCAACGATAACTCCAGTTAAAATTCCACAAATACTATTTTGTATGCATTATCTGGCTGTCTCTTTAATATATAAATGAAAAGATTATGTAAGAGTCTGTGTTTAATCTCCTTCAATGTGGGTTAAACATTGCAGAAAAAGAAGCCATTTTTTCTTGAAACAAGGAGGCTATTGACCTAGATAGCATAAACCTCACATCTACAATGTCAACAGAAAAAAAAATCACTGCTGAAAGCTTGAAAGTACTATTTGCCCATGTAAATTCAAAGGCATGGCCCCTTTTTATCTTTATATTTTTCATGCTCACTGCAATGTGAATGTCCGATTAAAAGCTTCTGCAAATAATCTGAGTGTGTAATTAGGGGCACACAGCTCCCAGACTGGGGTTAATACCCTCACAAACATGCAGATCTAGCTGGGAACCAATTCAGTTTCACTGTATTTTTCCTTGCATTTAAAATCTTCCTGTGTTTTGAACAATGATAAACCAAAAATAGATGTATCAACTTTTAGAGCATCAGTAGCTGCTGAAATACACGTTACACATACAAATAAGTTAACATTGCATATTAATATATTGTCCTGTTCATTTTTATCTCAATATAAAGATCAATAATATTTCACCCAAGAGTTATTTTCATCTCCTTAGCTTGTCATTACTACACAAAAAAGTCCCATGAATAAAGTGATATCAGGTATTACTAAGCCATGATTTATACAACATTTATAAAGTATGTTTTAGGAAAACTAAGTGGATGATATAAAGAAATCAACAGGATTCCATTTTAATTGGTCCTGTTGGGTTCCAAGGAGGTAGGTGGGTGCAAGCTCACCCATGGCTAAAGGACCATCACCCAGCCTATGGTTAAAGAACCCTTCCCCAGCCTATGGGGAGGATCCACTAAGCCCAGGAACTTAATTACAGGGGACAACTGAAAAATATAACAAGGACAGGTGAAGGTCAAAAGATCAAAAAAGGGAACCTGAATGGGTTAATTGATGCAGGTGGCCATTCATTCTACAGAAGTTGTATAATAGATAAACATATTGCAGAGAATTACATTGACAGTACAAAATATTTGTATTTTAATTGACGCAAGTGAGCAATAACCTGAAAGGGCTAGCATAAATTGCAGATGATTTTTTTTAACCATATGAAAAGAGCACCTGATTATCAAGAGATCTTCTTTGCGTTCCCTGATGATCATGTCACTATGTATGTGTCATTGCTGTGTGAGGAAGTTATTGGTTTTGAACTATAATGCTTTGATTTCATGAAACTGGACATCCCAGGGATTACTGTGCAAGTATAAATTCTGCTCCTCAGTTAAAGACAGTCTGAGTCCCTCTGCTTAACTATACACACACACACACACACACACACACACAGTCTTCCGAGTCGATGCCTTGGATATAGGGTGTCCTGCAGATACAGCTTGATTTTGCAAAGTGGTGAGCACTCTGTCCCCAGTCCAGCAGAGCATTTAACTTTAAGCTTGGGCATGGAAGTAATGTTAAGCATGTGCTTAAGTGCTTTGCTGGATCAGGGCCAGAGCGCTCAGCATCTTGCAGGATTCAACATGTAGCACTCGTGATGCAAGGAGAAGATTTTGCCAAGTATGAACTACAATATAACATGAATATTGGGGACAATTAATTCTTTTTTAACCATATCAAGACGGAAGTCTGCATTCCAGAAAGGAATTTATAGTTTAGTTTATTCTGCAAAACAGAGGAAAGAATGTACCATCAGAAAAATATTAATTCAACAAATGGCCACATTAAAAACATTCTGAGATGTAAGGTGTAGTCAAAGAAATACATAGGTATCCTTGATAGCCATATTTGTTCTCATAATGTGTAGGGATTTAAACCATTCCTTGAGAGGGTAGCCATGAATACTCATTTTACAAATCCAATGATTCCAAGATTAAAAAAAAATATTCAGCCAATGACCTGCTTTGAACCATGAAAGATAGGACACTGGCTACAGCTCATTTAACTGTCATTTAGCTGCCATCTATATTTTTCTGAATTTCCTTTTCCATCGATACTGATTACCACAATATTTGTACCTGAATAGAAATTTTTGCCTGTCTAATTTAGCCTGCTCATTGTTCTTGATTCTTTCTGAGCTTAGGACATCAGTATCTTTGGAAGACAGAGAACTTTGGTGCATGCAAAAACTGGATTGTAACATGAAGCTAGGAAAGAGAAGCAATAGTAAAAGGGAAATTGGTAGATTAAGGTCCCCAACTGTGAATGCTATACTGATTTCAAGATGACAGTTATTCTAGATGTAAGCCTCAGAGGTAGAAGGTTAAAAGGGAAAAGAAATTCTCAGTTCCCCCTATAGGAAAAAGGAAAAATGCTAGCTCCGGCAGGCTTAATTTACATATTATAATTTCTCTGCAGTGGAGGTCTGTGCAAGTTTATGTTATATTTTATGGAGATTTTGTTCTGCCTTTGAAAATTATATTAATGGTGCATGTAAGTGTATTTGTGAAAGTTGAGAGAAATTATGACAGGTTATAGCCTGGGAAAAGCAGGCTGAACTGACAGGTAGTGGACTCTGGGTACTGAGCTCAAATTGAGCAAGAAAAGATCAGGGACTCTGTTGCTTTGCTTTGGATTTCCTGCCCTTGAATCCTGAAGGCTGTGTGAAGCTGACTTGATAGGACTGACCTGGTAGAAGTGGAGTTGACTTTGTGGGGCTAGAATTACTAGCATCCAAGCTGGTCGAGCTGAATTTGCTGAACTGTACTGTGCAACAGCTGAGCTGGGACAGTTGAATTCGCTGAACCCAACCTGGCCTGCTGGATCTGACATTGTGGAATCCAAACTGGTAGTCACAGACTGGAGTGGGCTGACCAGTGCACTGCAGCAGCCAGGCTGAAGAATCCTCCCTGCACCTACTTGACCTCTATGGAGTCTGATCGGGTTTTTGAATGAGGTTTAGATGGGGGGGATTGTATTTTATCAAGTGTTCTGGGGCCCCCAACAAGTGAGCAGTGAACGCTATGGGTTTGGCCAGACCACTCAAACTGAGTTTTGCCAATTTCATTTTACTCTGTAAATACATGTTGCTCATTTTCCAAAACAAATAAAAATAAAAATCTGGGGTTTCATAGTCCCAAGGACTTCGGAGTTCTTGAAGCAGGGAAGAAACCCTTGTATAAGTGACCAAGGGAGCTAAATGTTAAGTTTCTGAAATGTCAGACTTGATAAGGTTTTAGGTGGGACCTCGAGCCAATTATTTTAAACAGAACCCCTAGACATCATTTGAACTCAGTGCCTACTCTTGCTAATGAAACATGACAGAAGAGTTGCTTAATTTGAGATGGCAATGTTTATGTAATGTAACAGAGGTAAAATGCAACACAAACCTCAGGTTTTTAAAGTTTGTGTTGGTTCTGTTACTTCTTTTCAAAGTGTTCATACTGCTTTCTTCTGTCCAGAATTTATTGATTTTGGTAAAGTGGGAAATAGTGCAAGATAAGCTTCTTCAGCACTCTTTCCTTTCTGAACACAAATGAGGGGCTCTCTTCAGTTATATCCTACCCTTGTATTAATGCAAATCCCTTACTATGAGACTCTTGCCCACTAGCTAGCCTGATTGTGCAGTAATAAAACTACTAGCCACAGCAAAAAACCAAAGCTAAGTAGTAGTGATTGTTTCAGAACTTCAGATGTGGGATGGACAGATATCTCCCTAACACTACAGATATATGTGAACTATAGGCATGTATTTAAAGCAAAGGAACTGATACTTCCAATTAACCAGTTTTGGTCTCCTGTTATTCTGCCACAGTTGGTAGACAAGCAGTGTGTTTTTGACATCTCCATATAGACAGAAGATCAGACACTGTGAAAGTAAGTGACAGTAAAGCTAATTAAAATCCTTGGGTTCAGTAGCATGAAATTTCAAAAGGGGGAAGAATGGGATGGTGCTCACCAACCATGACGACCTTTTTCTCCTATAGCCAGTGCTGGACTAAGTCATGAGAGGTGTATGTGTGCAGGGCGTGGGGGACAACAACATTTGTTTAACATTTATATTGTGTACTAAATACAAAACTCCAAAGAAATATTTAATCTTGAAATAATTTCAGATATAATGTGATCAGACAACTCCACTGAGGTCAAACTAGGTCTGAATTTGGCCCAAATATCCGGCACCCCTCACTGATTGTGAGGAGTTTTGCCTGAGTAAGGATTCAGAGCTAAAGCCTTAAGAAAATAATCACCATTACACAGATTCACAGTAAGGAGCGGCAGCACAGAAATGATTCTACATCTAATGTTCCACCTGCTTTCTCCTGTTCCTATCACTAACTTAACTGGATGAAACAGCGATGAGCTGATTTAAGCAAACTTTCTAACTGCTTGGCGTTCAGGATGTGCCCTACATATTTTTTAGCATAATGCTAGTGCAAAGAGACCACCACTAATGTAGAGCTGATGGAAAAATGACATTTTAAGAATCTCTAACGTATACACGAGGCGTCTGTAGAAGCTCCAGCCTCAAATACATTGCCTTCATAACCCCTTGCAGGAATATTGCAGCGGAGGAGGGGGGAAAAGGTGGCAGGATAAGGCACATTCCCTCGTCCTACCGATTCCCCAGCTGCCACCAGACTCGTCAGGGTCTTTACAAGGCAGGGTATGAATTAGCACAGACTTCAAGGCTTCTCCCAATCTTCCATAATCAACCCCAATGCCCACAATTAAGGAGTATGGGTTTAAACTGCAGTTTCCCTGTCCTGCACTAGCACAAAATATCCCTACTAAGATAACAGAATGATACGTGAATTGATTATACAGTGGTAAACTGTAGATTGGAAAGTACTGACTTATGCACTTAATGCAGAAACTGCTGTGCCACTACATACCAAAAAGGGAACGATAGATGACTAAGCAGTTTTTCTGTTGTCCATAAAGGCAAAAACACCAACCATAAGCAATGATTAAGAGTTTCATCAAGGAGAAAAGGCAAACAGTTGGAAAAAATGGCTTCTTTTCTTTCCATTGGCCTTTTAAGTTGCTTGGTGTACAGGAGAGATGTTTAACAAAATGAATAGCACAAATAATGCTGTGAACACATGTTCTTTGTAAGTGGTCAAGATCTCTAGAGGACAGTGTATTAAATTGCAGATATTATCTATCTAAACTAAAAATCATAAAAGCATGAAATTAGTAATTGACTCAATTTACCTCGTTTATTAGTGGCATAGACCTCTGTTTGAATTAATATTGCCCAGTGGAATTTCAAGTGGTAGTGACATGGCATATCATGACACAAATTAGCACCTGCTTCTATTACTGTATTTCAAGCCACCCATATCCCCCAATTAGGTTGGGTCTAATCTAATATGCATGCTTTCAGAATTTCTATTGACAATAAAATGTGACTGCTTCCCCCCACCCCCCGTAATGTCATGTTCATTTTACATAACAGTTAATTTCTTCAGCCTTATGTTGGCACTGGGTAGTGGGTTACTGGTTATATTCTACCACAAACAGTTATATGCACTATAACTGTGAGCCATACTGCATGTTCTATTCAGTCACAATTAAGTTAAAAAATAAAATTTTATATATAAGATATACAAGTAGCTTGAACAGAATTTCACTGCAGCATGCTGACCGCCATGTTACAACAATTTCTCAGCTCAGCACAACTGCATTTTATTACGGTGTGAATAAAAAGCAGGATGCTTAACTTTGTAGAATGACAGCTCAATTGTTTTGAAGGAGACTAGATAAATTTACTAACAAAGAATTGTATATGACTGACTATCTCTGACTATCAAAAAGGACTAATGATTTCTGCAATAAGACTACAAATTAATCCTTGTTATAATATTTTCCACATTCAATGGTCTATAGAAATATTAACTAATTTGCCCTAAAAAAATATTCCTGTGATGATTCCTATTTTACAGATGAGGAAACTAAGGAACAGACAAATTAATTGGCTTCCCTAGTCACAGATCAAATAATGAGTCAGTCACAGAGCTCAGATTAGAACTCATGATGACCTCCCATTTTTCATTTGGATATTGCCTTGCTTCAACCAGCCATAAACCATATGATATAGTGCTATGAAAAGAAAATGGCTGATAGTTATGTAAGGATTCTAAGGTAACCTAACCTAAAAATGTAAATACACATGCCTCAGAGTGCATAAGTCTCCAGCCCTACCCTTTTTCCCCCTCACTACAGCCTCCACACTGAGGGCATTGAAGACAGAGAGCAACATTGGGATTCCATTCTACTTAGGGAAGATTCTGCTGGACTGATTAAAGGTGGATGTCCAGAGCTGCTGGGTAGATGGGGAAGTGTCATCTGGCATGTCTGCTTCCATTTACTCCATTTAGGTTCCATGGATAGTGACAGAACTATTCAAGGGATAAAATCTGGCATTTCTTATGAGCATATGAAGATTCACTTAAAAAAACCCCCCACACACGAACAACAACGTGACTGGGGCAGCTATTTCACTTTCTTATGTTGAAAAACAATTTTCCTGAAACCTTGCCTTTGGCATTTGCAATTTTCATTCACCATGATAGGCCTCTGACCTTTTTCTAAAAATTGGCATGATATAGTCACCACCCTACATTACCAATATTTCTTTTAAGAAAGAGTCCATGTGAAAATGGAAATAAATTTAACCGTATGCCACTTGACAATACTGTATATATGTGTGTGTAAACCCAAAGCTGTAAGGCTTGAAATTATGTTCACGCTCCACTGAAGGGGGAGGTTACTTGCCTATAACTGGATGTTTGAAATATGTGGTTCCTATCTGTATTCCAGTGAGGGTTTATGCATGTGCACCATGCACCTAGAGCCAGAGATTTTGAAAGTAGTAATGTCCATTGGTTCACTTAATGGTTTTGTCGGAGGTGATAAAGGACATGGTGGACTTACCTCGTTTCCAATTCCTTCTCCACCATGAATGCAAGAGATCTGCAGCAGAGGTGAAAGAAGGAAGGGGGAAGTGGAATAAAGATAGGAACCACACATCTCGAAGAACCTCCAGTTACAGGCAAGTAAGCTCCTCCTCCTCTTTGAGTGATGGTCCCTATTGCATTCTAATGTGAGTGATTAACAAGCAGTATCTAAGTCAGAGGAGGGTGCGAGGATGAGGACAGAATGGTTGATGGAGAACAGCTGCACCAAATGAGGCATCTGTCACAGGGTCCTGCCCAAGGCATAATGCATAGAAAAGGTACGCACTGAACTCCGTATGGGCACTCTACATAGGTCTTGAAGTGGTACATAATGGAAAGTGGCTGTGGTTGAAAGGCTCTCATGGAATGAGTCCTTACCCCAGGGGGTAGAGGCAATCCTAACACCTAAGAGCATAGCATAATCCACCCCAAAATCTACTTGGATATTCTCTGTGTGGAGATCACCTGTTCCTTAAATCTTTCAGCTATTACAACAAACAAACAATCTAGAGGACTTCCTTATTAGTCTCATCCTCTGTAGATAGAAGGCCAGGGCCCAGTGGACAATGAAGGAGTGAAGTTGCCATTCCCCTTCTGAGGCATGAGGCTTTGGGAAGAAAGCAGCTAAGTGGATGGGTTGGTGGAGGTGAAACTGGAATACAATCTTTGGCAGAAATTTGGGATGAAGGTGCAGGGAGATTATCCTTATGTAAAGTGGTCAATGGCCCCAAGCTGTGATAGCCAGAAGGAAGATGACTTTCATGGAAAGGAGGGAATCACTGGGATGCAATAGGTTGTGTGGGTGGGAAGAATCTGATGAGGCTTTTCCAAAATCTAGCAGTCAATGGGTGTGTAAATACGGAGTGCCCTTCCATGTGGACAAGGAAAGTGCTAAATGCCTCCTTGAGAGAATTGAGAGTGAGGCCAGGCACTCTCAAGGACAGGAGGTATTCCAAAAAAAGGAATTTCCACCTCTTCTGGGGAAAGCCCTTTCTGTTGGGTCCAGGAGGCAAAGTGCTTCCACTTGGCCTGGTAAGGGTGCCTGCTGGACCCTTTCTTGCTGCTCAAGAGGATGTTTTGCACTTCTTATGAATATGTCCACTCTAGAGAAGATGCCCATCCAAATACCACGCTCTGAGGTGAAGCTACTAGTTCCCCATGTCAATTACTGCTGGGAAGTGGGTCTGGTCTTGCTGTGGTCGGTTGTTAGCAAAGTCCTCCTATTTGCTGTAATTCAGGAAATCATATTTGGCAAGCAATGCTTGGTAATTTAAAATCCTAAATTGCAAAATGAGAGAAGAGAAGAGAAGACTTTGCAGCCTAAAAGGTTCAGTTGCTTGCCCTCCCTGTCATATGCGATGTAGTGTAGATGATGTTATCTAGCCTATTCTGTGGCTGCCTGTACCATAAGCGACTTTGGAGGGGGTGTAGGAACAGAAACGCAGATCCCTTGGTTGATGCATAGTATCTTTTTTTGTCCTTTTTGGGGTAGGTATACATGTGGCCAGCATATGCCAAACTATTCTAGTTGGCTTAAGAATGGCATCATTGATTGGTAGAGTGACTCTGCTTGGCACTGATGAGTGAAATATATCCCAGCAGTTTATACTGAGCATCTTGGATCTCTTCCAGGGAAATGTGAAGCTCTCCTGCCACTCTACATAGGAGATCCTTAACTTGGTGATAGTAATCCGAGTATGGGGGGAAGTCGAAGCCACTTCTACATCAGGTGAGGATGATGGGAATCTCTTCTGTTCTGGTGGCACCACTGGAGCCAGGCTATGCAACTCATCTTCCATTACTGGTTCCAAGCATCTACTTGAAGGCAATGAAATAGGAAATGCCTCCTTGACAGAATGGATGGGTTCAAAGCTGGGTATTGGGGCCAGGATCCCCCAAAAGGCAGCATGATTGATCCAAAGTGTGTGTGGAGGGCCCCACCGTGCCAGGAACCAGTGACTCCATGTTGGCTGGAGTGGAGAATACTGCCACTATGTAGAAATTGCCACTGGTGCTTGTAGTGGTGGGAAGAGATGGATGGTCTCTGATTCCCACCCAATTCCTTCGAAGACAAAAACTCTGAGACCAGTTCCATTGACGGTACTGTGAGTCAGCAGAAGTGGATGGCCTTCCTTTGAAGAGCATACCCCACCAGAATGGCGGGAGGTGAGTGTCTCAGATGCAGCATATCTGGTGCTGGAGATAACGTCTCCTTTGATTTAAACAGCCTCAGAAAGTAGGAGGTGTTGGTCTCCCAAGGCAAACACTTCTTTGGGTTCAGCACTTTTCTCAACCTCCCTGGGGTCAAGCACACTTTTTTAGTCCCCAGACTGGTACAGAAGCAATAGTCTTCCCTGGAGTGGATGGCTCTTTAGCTCTGAAGGGCACTGATGTTGACTGTGTGTGTAGGCCCGCACTTGGTACCAGTGGATCTGTCTCTTTATGTGGCTTCTTCTCATGTCTGTGTACTTTAGAGTGTGTTCCGTCCCTCTGATGAACTCATGGAAGGAGTCGTTTCCTTCTTAGGTCTAGAGGAAGGCTTACTGCCCTGCTTATGTTTCATGCGTCTCTACTTCCCAACTAGGCCCCAGTGCGGGATCCATAATGATGGTACTGCTGGAACTGGCCTCAGACTTCTCAGCTGGAGGCATACTTCTGGCAGCCTCCAGCCTGTGTCCAGGATAGAGGGGTTGCTCAGCCAAGATCTGAATGGGTCTCATGGTGCCTTCCATGTGGTGCTCCTGGAGGTGGAGAGCCTGGCCTTCTTGGGTATGGCTCAGGAAGGACTGGCAGATAGTGCACCTGGATGAAATGTGTGGGCTTCTATGATGTTCATTGATGATTGAAAAGGAGCGGGGGAAGGAGGTGCAGATTTTAAAGCCAATTTTTTTTGGCATAGTCCAGTATCCACATCAGTGTAAGAAGTAGGAGGAGGGTTCACGGGGAACCAAAAAAGGTTGCCCAATCTTATTCCTAAAACTAGCAAACTGCTAACAATTACTATATAAACACTAAAAATAATAAAAATTGTAAATTAACTATGTACAATTGTAATTTTATTTTTAAGTGCAACAAGAGGACACAAATAGTACCAACCTGGACCATATAGTGGTGAGAAGGAACTGGAGACATGGCTGGTCCGCTCCACCCTTTATCACCTCAGACGAAACCATGAGGGGAACCAAAAGGGCATGCACAGACCAACGGACACTGCTACTTTTAAAATCTCTGGGTACACAGTGCGCATGCATAAACCCTCAGTGGAATACAATAGGGACCATCACTCAAAGAAGAGCTCTCAATGTCTTTACTATAACTTCAAATTTCTGAGAAAAGAAAAAATGGGAGCGCTCACTTTGGTGGGAAAAGCAGCCCGCTGCCTATAACCTATGTACCTTAATATGAATGGTTGCAGTTTCTATTAAAAAAATCCTTAACCCTGACAGTGTGTTAGAAATTGAAACAGCATTTCTTATCACACACTGTACTGGGCATTAAGGACCTGATCCATAGAAGTGAATGGGAGACCTTCCACTGACTTCAGCTCAGACCCTAATTCTCTAGTGGTGCCCAGATAGCACTTATCCTATTGAACTAATTTTTTTCTTACAGCATTTTGAAAGTGTAATACTGTAAAGGATAAAATAAGGTAATTTTTTTTAAAAGAAAGTTGTAATAGCAATAATGACCTTGGCACAGGGCAATCTCTGGGGAATTAATGACTGGCTGAGGTAATGACTTTGGCTTTGCCTCAGATCATCAGTTTCCCTGCTTGTCATTAATCCCCAGGAAATGCCCTATACCTCAATTAATATTTAACTTGTGCCATAGCCATAATCAACAATGTTTTTCTTGGTGCTATAAATATGGCTGCAAAATCTTGTAAAATGCTTCATTATACATAATATTACATATGATATTAGTCTATTAATACACATACTATAATGCATTAACTACAAATAGCTCCATTGTCTTCAGTGGGCTTTGGGTCAGGCCCAACTCCTACATTATCTGTATGCAATGATTTACTATATAGTAGTTTATTATCTGTGGAGTTCCTAAGAACAGGACAGATTGTCAGTTCATGTGCACATATTTCTTCACTACAGTTCTTTATATTTTCCAATACTAAAGGAATATATTTTTAAATGCCGAGAAAACCCATCCTCAATATATTTCTTCTTCTTGTTTTTTTTTTAAGTTAGCTCAGTTTTGTGAATGTTCAAGTAGGTTTACTAAAGAAATGGAGGGCTGAATGTAATTTGTCTACACTGAATTGGATTCAAATTTTGATACAAGCAGAAAAAAACTGACAGAACACAGTTTATTGATTAAAAAGCATTTCATTAATGTAAAGGCCTTTGAGCAATAGAAAAAGAAAGTAGTAAGAAGCACAGAAAAGGTGTATTTTTATGTCAACTAATAACCCTCCTACCTCCTCTGGCTATATAACAAATTGATTTGTGGCTGCAATAGCTTATTCATTTAGTTTAATGTAAAATTAAGCTACTGTGGTAAATAATCAAAATTGTACTTAACATTTCTAATCTAACAGCAGCAATTTTAAATGTGTGTACACATCTTGAGGTATTTTCCTTCAACTGTGGTATAAAAGGAGGCATTTTATGGATTTCGTACCTCCAAGTTTTAGTATTGTATATGATGATTTGATGTAAGCCACTTTTAAAAATAGGATATAAATCACTTTAATGAGTTTTTATTTTTTTTTTTAAACAAACTACTAAAATGGTGTCATGATACTCCATTTCCCCTCTACAAAATATTTATTGTATGCATTTTATAATTAATCAATAAGATGAAAGAGGGAGTGTTTCTGTGTGATTGTAACACATCCCTGGTGGTGTTATAAGGGACAACGTCATATCTAGAATTACTTTAATCAGCCAAGTATAATAATTGCCTGGAAATACATTCCCTGCAGTGTCTCATTGCTAATAGAATTATAGTTGGATCACATAGCAACAGAGATTTTTAAGGCTGCCTAAGTAGCCCCAATATGAAGGCACTTTTTGTGTTGCTTGTAACTTTTAAACTTTCACCTGATATTTCAGCTGAATATTGTTTTGAAAGTGTAAACAAAAACTCACTGTTTTTGAGGGCAACAGTGATTATGGGATTTATTCTATGTGAGTCTTGGACACAGATAAGGAATGGAACCCTTTAAGACTAGGTCTACATTTGGAGTGGGATTCCCAACTCACATTCTGACCCTTGTGCTAGCTGTTGTTGAGCTAGAGCTCTAAAAATAAGTGTAGCAGGAGTAGTCTGGGCAGTGGTGAATGGCAGAACTGGTTAGCTGTGCTGAGCACAAACCTGCCCGGGCCACATGGGTACATACTACTCATAGCTACCTCCCCAACACTACTATTTTTAGAGGGCTAGTACTATGAATGCTAATATGAGTATGTCTATGCGAGCTGAGTAATCATACCTCTCGCTCCAAATGTAGACAGAGTGAAATTCATCTCCATGTGGAGGCCCAGCAGAAGGCCTATGTGCCTTAAGGCCTATTTTGAGGATTTAAATAGTGCATGTACTTTGTGCTACTCCCATGCACTGGGGTGAATTTCAATCAAAGTGAAAGGGCACTTTTGGCAACTTGCCCTAGACTTTAAAGAGAAATACAATAGTATAAAAGAAGTGCAGTAAAGAGAGGTATTCTTGAAATATGTGAAGATGTTTGGCTTACCAATGTAAAAAGCTATAAATAGTTGAAAATTGTGCATTGGCTATATATATGATTTTGCTTTTTCAATAATTTGATTACCAAATGAAATTATACATTTCTTCAGGTTGCTGTTTGAGTTCAGGATTCTATGAGTGTGCTTGTGTAAAAATCTCTTTAAAACTTTTCAAAGTAGAATTGCATATGCCAGACCTAGTGAGGATGTTTAACCACTGACAGATGACCTAAGAGTCTGGAATAAGTTATGTTGTTAAACTTTGATAGAACCTATTTCATGAGCATCCAAGCACTGTGATACAAAATATGTAACTAACTAAATAAAAATATTATGCTACTCTTGGTAAGTAGCACAAAAATAACTCAATGCACAATATATCCAAACTGCAAGGACCAAAAAGATAGAATAGCAAACCAGAACAAACCAATTAGTTTTATTTTGTACTTTCAAGTCCCCCCCAGTCATAACTCTATAGAATTCCCTCTGTCTCGCAGGGTAAATTCCATTGACTATCGCTGAATTCCTGTCAAAAATCTATTCCCTTACTGAGAACAGGGTAACTTTTAGAAAGTGAGTTTCGCTATTCAGGCTCGTTTAACCAAAATCAAAAAGGCAAAAGTGATGTTACAGAGAGCGCTCTGCTAATAAACCTAGAGAATGCAACTTCAGGGAATGACATCAAGAGTATCCCAACTGAGTATAACTTTTGTTTATAGGTTATTTTAACGTAAAAGGCAATCTCTCAGGTACTACATAATTCAAGGCTTTAAAGAGATTGTCACTAATATCTTGAATGACACCTGAAAGTCAAATGGAAGTTAGTACAGAGCTCTGAGGTATCATGTGTAAGAACACAGAAGGCTAGCAAGCAGTTTGTGCACTAGCTGAAGCTTCTGGGTGGTTTTAAATGGCATTGCTACTTAGAATGAATTACAGACGTCTAAACAAAGAGAAAAAGGAGAGGATGACCATTACAACACTTCTCAATTGATGAAATTGCAACCTTTATCTGGCCATATGTGCGGGAAAAAAATGCACCATGGACCACCATTTCTGCCTAGGAATCCTGAAACAGTAGTGGAATTTATATGATCCAGGCACTGCAAGCTATCTCGTCAGTCTGCTTGAATATATGGCATGTAGACTGCCTTTACTAATTCTTCTTAATGCTTACTTCTGTCAGAAAACACTGCTGTGGTTTTATTTTGGTCAAGTTGCAGCCAATTCACTGTCATACAGATCTCCAGCAGTGTAAAGAGACCATAGAACAGTATGGCAATTCCTATGCAGAGCTGTGAATGTTAGCACATAGAACTGCAATATTTTACGAAAAAGGTTGCTTTTAAAAATTCAATACAAGACAAAAATGAGAAGACATGCAATGAATACTGAACCATAGGCTCAATGCAGCAAAAACAAAATCAGAAAAATGGTATTCTCTAGAGTTTTGCAATCTGAAAAACTGGGTACAGAAACTGCTGACAGAATGGACAGCTATGCGGTGGAAACTAACTGCCTCTTCCTTTCCTTCAAAACACACAAAACCAGCTGTGAGGTAATGTCCTCATAGGGTCCCTGTGTGGGACAGATAGGCAATAAGATTGGCCTCTGGATGGGGAATGTTTCATTTCCTTTAGAGAGAAATAATGATAGCAAAAAAATGTGTGTTGCTGATGGATTACATGTAAAGTTTAAAATTCACACAGTTCAGGAAACAGGCCCAGAACCTCATCTGTTGTAAATTGGAGTAATTCCACTGAAATCCATGGAGCAGTGTTGATTTACACTAGCTGAGATTCTGGTACTCATTGTCAAGGCTCTCACAGCACAAATTCCCTTTCATAAAAGTATTATCACTTTTCCTGTACTGTAACACTGAGTAATGAGACATACTATGTGGGTATATTAGGCCAAATTCCCAGGTGGCATAAACAGATTTGTTGAAATTAATAGAATTGCATGAGTTTAGGCAAGCAAGGCATACAACCACATGCTTGCACTTCCCATAGGATTAACAGGGGCTTTTAAAAAAGTATTATCGTTATATAAACAATGAAGCAGCTTCTAGGAACTCCTTGGGAATCTCACAATCACAAGCCACATATCTGTATTAAGGAGGAAAAAGCTTGCGCTCTCTCCTGTGAGGTGACAGGTATAATAATTTTAGTTCAACTCACATGGTTAGCACTGTCCCAAAATGCTCAGGCCACCCTCAATATTGTATGGGATTCAAACCGTCAATTAAAAAAAGAAGGTGATAAGCCAAACTGATGTTTAGCCCAGAAAGGAACTAACTACAAACATCCAAACCTATTTGAGCAATGAGGTATTATTTTGCTTGCAGCCTTTACATAAAGAGGTGTCTTGTTTCATTCCCTATCCAGAAAGCTAATCAGATTATGAACTCTTCATTAAGTAGTTAGAGTTTAGGAATGCCAGCCTCACCTGCCTCTACTTCGCTGGCAAATGGGTTAGCATTTTCTCCTGTGCCACCCCTTTCAAGTAGAAAAAGCTTCCAGTCTAAATTTGTTAAGGCACCTTCAAGCCCCTACAAGCAACTGCTGTCTGATAACGGATAGGCAGGTGGCAATTTGTGATTAATTCTCCATATTGGTGAAGAATTATGCACATATTATTTTTGTCATCTTATCTTCCCCACTCCCACCTCACACTTATTTATCTCCTCCACCTGTTATGTCAAGAACAAATATCCTTTTTTATGGTAGAAGGAGAAAATATCTCCTTGCTCCAGTAAATGCTGAATTAGATAGTTGGTAACAATCCTATTCTCAGAGGCAGGATTCAAAGATTTGAATGGGTGTTGATATTTTTTCTTGATTATTTACAGGGTAGAATGTAATCCTTCACTATCACATACTTCCATGATAAATGCTCTAGTTTAACAAAATATTTTTGAACAAGCAAAATCTTAATTTTAAAATAACCTGCAATTATGCCATTAGATCATTTTAATTGATTTTGCTGCATATAATCTAAATATATTTTATCCTAAAAGTCCAGAATTGCTTCACATTTTTAAGATTGTTAGAAAAAGTTTAATAAATGATAAAACCAAGAAACTTCATCTTTATTAATCCAAAATTTCATATTTTGGACTAAAAAATTCCATTCTTTCTAAAATTGTTATTCTCCAGTGCTCATTTTTTTTTTAAACTAGATGCTTTGGGAGAACAAGTACTCCTTTAGGTTTCAGTGTCTTTTTGGCTCCTAACACAACTTTCATCTTTGCCCCAGCCTAGGATTTAACACACCACAGCTTGTTCCCAGCTTGCATACCTAAAAGCTTTCCACCAAATTCCTTCCAATAAAATCTATTTACCTCAATACTGGATTTGCTGACCTACAATATAGTTATAACTAACATCCATGAGGATGTCAGTTTAATGGCTATGGAACTGACATACCTGAAGTTGGTAGCTATACTGCAGGCATTCCTACACTGTTTTGCCACTGAAACTGTGTTCAGGACAGACAGAACCCCTGTAGCAGAATCAAAGTCTGTTATTTTCCATGCTAATTTAGTTCAGTCTGAGGGAACCATCGCCAAATCCAGCTACTAAGTAATACATACAGCAAGTGTCAATTGAACTTCAGAAACCTGAACTGCTGTCCTCAGACTCGTGCCATTTTGTTCTCTTAGTAGACAGTATTTAATTACAAGTTGATTGGAATGCAGAGAAACAGAAGCAGAGAAAATGCAGTTAGACATACTTTTACCTTTATAAACCTAGGATTTTCAAAAACGACTAGTGATTTCTTGTGCCTAAACTTTCTAGTGCTTGAAAATACATAAAGGGGCCTGATTTTTCAGAGGGCAGGTGTTCAGCGCTTTATGAAAATCAAGCACCTTTAAAGCATCAAGTTGAGCACCCAACTTTGTGGCACCCATAATTACCAACCATTTCTGAAAATTTCATAGATTCATAGATTCTAGGACTGGGAGGGACCTCGAGAAGTCATCAAGTCCAGTCCCCTGCCCTCATGGCAGGACCAAATACTGTCTAGACCATTAAGTATTTCGTATTAAAAAAAATGATACTTTTTAGTGACACTTAACTTGTCACCGAGTAACCAGCTCATCTGCAGATATTTACAAACCTGATTCCTTTTAAAGATTGCCCGCTACACAATAATATTAATGTTGTCCTTTTCAAAGTCCATTAAAGAAAACAGATGGAAAGTCAAGTGGAATTACATCAGGTTGAAAGTACCTACTACTGAATGTCTGTGAACTCTGCTGAAATGATGCCATTTGAAACCAATTAACAACCTTGTCTATACATCTCTTCCCAAAGCCTTGAAATAGTAACGTCTCTCTTTGTATTGATTTCTATCAACTCTCATATACTTCCCTGTCATGTAAGCTATTTAAGTAAATGCTTTCTTCCAAGACATTCTTTAGTATGCTCAAAAGTGTTAAACCAAAGCAGCATGTCTATTAAACAAAAACATCCTATCTATAATAGTGATCTTACATAGAGCAGCACAGAAGGTGTGTTTTCCTGTGATTCTCTGAATATTCTTTCTTCTGAGCATAAATGTTCACCTCTCCATTATACACTGGGAAAGAACATGCAATATATGCTTTAATTACCAATAAGATGGAAACACTCAATATGAGCATGCCTACATATTCAAATACAACAAAGCGAAGAACTACTACTACTCCCTATTACTGATGCATTTATGAAGAGGATGAAACAGTAGTGGGAAAAACCTTAGTTTTAAAGCAGGAAATTATACCAGAAGACCAGGTTTTCTAAAGTAAAATTTGCTGGACTTTCATCCTATAAAACCTATCTAGAAGGCCTCCAGACACCAGCTGTATTTCCCTGTCTGAATATAGCCACATATCTGTGTAATCCTTCAAATTACCCACTGACCACCTTTGAAGATGGTTCTTAATCCCTTAACCCATGTAATTAAGTCCTCAGCACAGTAATTTCAATTGTTATTAAATGTAAGATTTTAAAGGGATTATTGTTACTCCTGATTAATAGTATTTGTGTAGCACTGTTAGTGTTCATGTTGCTGAAGCAAAGGGAAGAGGACAAACAAGTGACATATTGCCTACCTTGAACAGCTAATACTTCTGAGGTCTGAGTCAGGAACAGGACGATACAAAAATACAATGATAGGTGGGAAATATAAATGGAATTAGTTATTGAACAAATGGGTCTTAAAGATCATCTGCAAAAGGGAAAAATGTATTTACATTTTAAAAGAAGACTTGATTATTTTTAAAAGCCCTTTTCCTCTTTGTTTTTTATTTTACTAATAAGAAAACCTTGTCTACTCTATTTCCTAGGGGATGCCACATATGCTATACATTGTGACAAAGTTTCTCCACCACTTTGGTGGGTCCTGCGCTTATTGGTGGATTTGCTTGCCTCACAGAGACCTTTCCCTCTGGTAGAAGCCACAGTCCAGCTCCATTCCTCCTGTGTTTGATCAGGAGTTGGGAGGTTTGGGGGGAACCCAGGCCCACCCTCTACTCTGGTTTCCAGCCCAGGGCCCTGTGGACTGAAGCTGTCTAGAGTGCCTCCTGGTACAGTTGCATGACAGCTACAACTCCCTGGGCTACTTCCCCATGGCCTCCTCCCGACACCTTCTTTGTCCTCACCATCAGACCTTCCTCCTGATGTCTGATAATGCTTGTACTTCTTAGTCCTCCAGCAGTATGCCTATTCACTCTCAGCTTCTTGCATGCCTCTTGCTCCCAGTTCCTCGCACACACTCTCTCTCCTCTGGCTCCCTCTGGCCTGACTGGAGTGAGCCTTTTTATAGCATCAGAGGGGCCTTACTTAGAGTCAGGTGCTTAACAGCCTCACCTGACTCTTAGCAGGTTAATTGGAGTCACGTGTTCTCACTAGCCTAGAGCAGCCCTTGCTCTGGTCACTCAGGGAACAGAAACCTGCGTATCCAGTGGCTAGTATATCTCTCTTCTACTACTCTGCTGTTCCCAACTGGTCTGGGTCTATCACAACATATAATTGGAAACAATGATATTATAACAATGAGACTACAACATCACAAAGAGATTAAAACCTGAACAACTGAGAGAGGAAAAAAAATTATCCAGACTGTTTTGTTATTATTTTGTTTTTTGTGGACACAGAGGGCAATCAGTGATGGACACAGTACTGACAAATGGATCAAAATGTAACTTTCCAAAGGACTAAAGATGTAAAAATCAGCCAAAATTTTGTCCGAGATTTTTCTTATACCTCAGCATATTAACTGGGTTATAGAAATGACAGACTTCTCTTCCTTTATATGGAACTTGTTATGCCCAGTATGTCCTCTGAAGTGGTATAATATAAAAATGTGAGGGGAGTAGCTACCTGTCAGCTTCCCTATTCCACTGAATAATCAAAGTCTGTATCAAACAAAGATGCAACTGTTCATTAAGTAACTTTACAAATGGTATCTACACATTGGCTCATTAATGTCCAGTAGGGTTCAGCAGGGGCGGCTCCAGGCACCAGCATGCCAAGTGCATGCCTGGGGTGGCAAGGCACGGCGGGCACTCTGCCGGTCGCCGCGAGGGCAGCAGGCAGGTTGCCTTCGGTGGCATGCCTGCGGAGGGTCCGCTGGTCCTGCGGCTTCGACGGATCTCCCGCAGGCGTGCTGCCGAATCCGCGGGACCGGGGACCTCCCACAGGCAAGCCACCGAAGGCAGCCTACCTGCCGTGCTTGGGGCAGCAAAATGCCTAGAGCCACCCCTGGGGTTCAGACTGCAACTGATCAGTTTAAGTAGTTTATGTGGCCTAAGATTTTTTTTTTTTGTTGTTTTGCTTTGAAAATTCTGACTGGAACTGCCAATATATTTTTTCTGGAATGCACATTTTTAAACATATAATTTTTGTCTTTCATTCTAGGAAAATATCAGTCTCTATTGCCTTTCCTCTGTGTGCTTGTGTGTGTGTGGAAGGGCAGGGGGAAGGGAAGGAGACAGATATAAAGCCCTTGAGAAATTAACTGTGGATTCCAAAACACCACAGGATGCACATACACAAAAGATTGACTTTAGTAACAGAGTAAAAAAATCCTAATTGTCTCTATTTAAATGAAATTGTCACATTTTGCTAATGAATATGCTCAAAAGTGCATATAAAAATTTTATGTGAAGTGAGAATATTAAATTTTATAGATTATAAACATATTAGTGCAAGAAGCTACCACAAGAGGATTTCCCAAAACGGAAAGCTCTACTTCCATAAGTCTTTTCCTCTTATACCAGTGCCATAGCTTTAATCTTTTTATGTTTAAAAACAAGTACCCCAAAAATACTAAAGACAACTTATGGCAATTTTCTCCCTTTCATCTGAGGTGAAAAATCTGTACTTCTATGAAATTAAAAAAAAAAAAAAAGTTTTCTTCCTTAAACAGATATTCAAGCACCACATTTATTGCATTAGCTATGCATCAGCTGCACAAGCCAGCCTTGCTTCCTGGAAGGAATAGTCACTGTTAGTTTGCATTTAGCTGTTATCTTGAGCCAATGGATTTAAGCTACTTAAAATGGTAGTAGATGGAAAAGCTGACATTTAGGCCTAACACCTCCTGTATTCCATGAAGAATAGGAGAGAGCTGGTCACGGCTGCAGCTCTTCTGATAATATTTCCCCTCTATGGCTTTGCCATTTAACAGTATCAGTCCTCTACAGTGTATTAAATAGTTACATGTCTTTTCTCCACTGGCAATCCCACTTCTCCCTCCACCCCCAGTTTCAGTGATTAATGGCAAACCACCACATGTAGACAGAGAAAGCGATGATTTATACCAGTGAAGCTTACCTTTGCTTGAATCTAGGTTGAGTACAAATCATGGATTTCCTTGTTTGCTATGTCAATTATTAGCTACTGAGTGCTGAAATCAGGGCCAATTTGAAATGGAGACAAGGCCCAGACTTGTGATGAAATAAACCCCTGAAAACTTTGTAAAAGCTAGAATTTATTTTTACATGCTGTATCTCCACACAGCAATAGGTTGTTCAAAACAAACAAAACTACAAACTGCTTTGCCAAAATGGGGTGCTGCAGTGGGAGCACACCAAGCGCTGAAATGGTGAGGCTTAAAGCATCTCATCTTACTCTTGAATAACCACTTCCAACAGCCTAGGAAGTCATATTAAAGGTTCTTGAAGACTCCATGGGCAGCTTTCATCAGTATGAAGGGATGAGACACCAATTTTCACATGCATGCCCCCACCCCCACAAACAGAAGAACAGAAGCTCCAAAGGATCTCACTTTCTCCAACCCACCCATCCCATTCTCTTCAAAATTTTATACTCCGATTTTTAAGAATTACATGGTACTTTAGCCATATGGCTTCCTTTTACTTTCATGGGAGGCACCTATAACTCCATGTAGGTGTGCATTCTCCCTATTACTCATCTGAATGTGAAGAATCAAGGTTTTCATTGAAAAAATATATTTCTAGCCATCATGATAGCAAATATCCCTTCTGAATGTGACGCCTGCTGTGCTGCCAGAATCTGCTGACTAATGTAAAATAAATCTAAACTCCCCTGTTCATCTCAATGGGGCCTTAAATCTCAACACTAATTCAGAAGAACAATTTAATTGTCAACATTGTTAACTATTTATTTCATAGAAAGGGGCTGTGGTTCATGTGACACTCTCTCTCTCTCTCTCTCTCTCCAAATTCCAGTTTGACATATTCAGAGTCCTACAGCATCTGAATAAGTGCCCCTCTAATACAAGCCTAACCCATTTTAAGACATGCTTAGGATAGGTTGCATTCAATTTTACAACTAAGCCAACTGACAAAACTGACCAATTGACACAAGAACACAGATCTGGCAAAGGATTTCCTGGTGGGCATTAATGGAAGATTTGTTATTTGCAGTCAGCTTATCCAATCAGTCTTAATAAGTCTGATAAGACTAGACAGCTCCTGTACACTATCTATACTTGCTCTGGAATACTGTGAAGCCCCATTTTGTGGTCAGAGACTGACTGCTCATAATGACAGAATCCTGCATGAGATTGTTCTGAGCATTTATTAATAGAGAGGAGTTTTGGAGAATCATAGAACATTGACCTCACTGAGCTTACTAGGTAAGAAAAAGGATACACACTCATGAGATGCATCAACGATTGGAACACTGGGAAATTAAAGAACTGACAAAGAACTTGGGTTACTTGCACATTGTCATCAGAGAGGATTTCCTCTATTTTACTGAACTGATTATAGAAATGGAAGAGGCATAGCAAACAAGATATTGACTGAGCTGTGAATTCTATCAGTGGATATCAGTGGGTTTGTGAGTTAGGGCTTTGAAGGCATAAATGCAATAAAGGGATTTTGCTCAAGCACTCATTCACAACTGCACTGTGTATCTGTTGTACACTCTCAGGATGGCAATCAGTAAATCTAGCATGGCTCTTACAATTCACAGTTGTTGGAATACATTTGTAAAAACAACATTAATCAATAATCCATCCAAAAGGGTAATCTAAGCCCATGTGCTCAACCATCTTTCATAAAGCTGCAGCTAGGTAGTATATTGTTTCCTCCCCGCCACCGTAAAATTCTGGCCATGCCATTGTAACACCATGTATTGGTTTTGCAAAACTCAAAAATATGGTAGGTACTTCAAAAACTCAGAAAGAGATAATGTCCTGCCTTGACAAGATTACTTAAAAAAATAAACATAAAATTAATGTTTGTAATGAAAATTGTCATCAAAACCTGGTGTGGTTTTAAAGTTTACAGAAATCCATTCGCTGAGTGAAAATAGGAACAGAGTAGAGGTTAGACCTAGATTCTGTTTTCTCCATTACATTAAAATCTTGAAGAACGGAGGTTGTATAAGTGTTTCATTTTCACCAATGTCTAGTTTAAAAGTAAAATATTTGTGAATATAGCTGTAAACCCTAATATCAGCTCCCACATGATAGGATGCAGCATTGGCTGCAAAATATAGAACAAAACCCATGCACCTTTATTTTACAGCAGCATTTCTCTCAGGTTTGAGGGAATACATATTTCTGTATAGATCCTATCTTCTTTTGATTGATTAAGGTGTGTACATGTCTGTGTGCCATCTGCATACTTTCACAGGGAAATTAAGCCTTGCAGAAACATTCTTCAGCTCCAGGTAGACTGCTTTTCCTTTTGAAAATATAGAGGATTTGAAATGCCCAGGAAAAACTATTCCTATAGGAGGTCTTGATGCTTCTGAGCATTAAATTAGCATCCTCTGATCTGTTTAAAAAAGTTTGAAAATTAACATTCAAACTGTGTTAACAATAATAGACTTTCAACATGCTCTAATAATTTGAGAGACCACAATAGTTTGCTATTTATTAAATGGGCCATTTAGCAGTGATGAGGTTTTCATGACACTGTTAGTAGTAGCCTGATAACTTTTCTTCAGAAAACCCTTGTTAATCCTTTTATGCTCAATAATTTACAGTATATTCTGTGCAACTAAAGAGTGCAAGATAAAGAAAGCCATTATCAGAGATTAAAATATTCTTTTGGATACCAGAACAGAGCTATGAAGTGAAAACTGAATAGAGCAGAAATGACGAGAATGAGAAAGAACCAGCATGTGGCTGACAACGGATATGAAATTGCTGTTGAATATTCTTCAGATTTTTTTTTAAAGTTCTTTTCAGTTCAATTTATGAACCAGCAAAAAAGGCCTCCTTGTAACAGCCTCTTTCCCCCCAGGTTAAGCTGGTACTTCTGCATTACAAGCCGGAATGCACATGGCAGCCTTGCATTCTCTGAAGCTAATCAAATTAGGTTATTGGCACAATTCACTCAAATATGAGTCTCCTGTGAGGGCCCTCTGACTTCCTGATACTTTTCATGTGCATAATTTCTGTTTTATATATTCTGTAATGAGAATCACTGCTACTTGTACAAATGTGAATTAATACTTCTGGGGTGAAATGCTACCCCCCGCTTTTCTTTTTTAGGAAATGGAAACTTAGTCATTAATTTCAATGGGGCCAGAATTTCACACCTGAAGCAACTATAACCTTGATGCAGGAAGCTGCTGAGCACTGCCTCTGACTGTCCTCAGTTCCCACTGATAAGGTGTGGGAGTTGAAGGCTCAGCTCTTCATAGGATCAGACCCTATTCAATTTGTATTAGGGATTTCTTTTCAGGCAGAAAACATCTTTTTCTGGAAGTCTGAGCATGACGAAAGGATTAATTTAGAAGCTTATAAACATTTAGTTAATGTTATTATGAGACCACTTTGATTCCAATCCTGAATTCCTTGTACACCAGAAAATGTCAGTGAGAGTTGAAGATACATGAGGCATTCAAGGTTAGACATGGATTCACCAAGGGCAAGTCATGGCTGACCAACCTGATTGCCTTCTGTGATGAGATAATTGGCTCTATGGGTATCGGGAAACTGGTGGACATGATATATCTTGACTTTAGCAAACCTTTTGATATGGTATCCCAGTGTTCTTGCCAGCAAGTTAAAGAAGTATGGATTGGATGAATGGACTAGAAGGTGGATAGAAAGCTGGCTAGATCATCAGGCTCAATGAGTAGTAATCAATGGCTCCATGGCTAGTTGGCAGCTGGTATCAAGTGGAACATCCAAGGGGTCAGTCCTGGGACCAGTTTTGTTCAACATCTTCATTAAATGATCTGGATGATGGGATGGATTATACCCTCAGCAAGTTTGCCAGTCGGGGGAGAGGTAGATACACTGGAGGGTAGGTGAGGCCACATCTGGAACACTGTGTCCAGTTTTGGGCCCACGCACTACTGAAAGGATCTGGACAAATTGGAGACAGTCCAACAGAGGGCAATGAAAATGATTAGAGGGCTGGGGCACATGACTTATGAGGAGAGGCTGAGAGAACTGGGGTTATTTAGTCTGCAGAAAAAAAGAGAGTGAGGGGGAATTTGATAGCAACCTTCAACTACCTGAAAGGGGGGTTCCAAAGAGGATGGAGCTAGGCTGTTCTCAGTGGTTGCAGATGACAGAACAAGGAGCAATGGTCTCAAGTTGCAGTGGAGGAGGTCTAGTTTGGATATTAGGAAACACTATTTCACTAGGAGGGTGAAGCAGCACTGGAATGGATTACCTAGGGAGGTGGTGGAATCTCCATCCTTAGAGGTTTTTAAGGCCCAGCTTGACAAAGCCCTGGCTGGGATGATTTAGTTGGGGTTGGTCCTGCTTTGAGCAGGGGGTTGGGCTACACGACCTCCTAAGGTCTCTTCCACCCCTAATTTTCTATGATTCTATGATAGGGCCTGAATGTTCAGTAGGAACCATGCAAGCATGCTCCTGCACCTGTGCTATGTCCCATTGAGTACACCGTGGGCTTGTCTTCACTATGGGGATAAATTGACCTAAATTACTCTACTCTAGCTACATTATTCATGTAGCTGGAGTCGAGGTAGTTTAGGTTGACTTACCCTGGTGTCTTCACAGTGCTGAGTCAATGGAAGACACTTTCCAGTCAACCTCTCTTACTCTTCTCAGAGAGGAGTAGTACCGGGGTCAACCCGAGAGCGTTCTGCCATCAGTTTAGTGGGTCTTCACCAGACCTGCTAAAAATCAATCCTTGCTGCATTAATTGCAGTAGCATCTATCTCCCGAGTAATGGAGACCAGCTCTCTGGTTCTCCATGGACACTGACTTGACACCAGGTCTTTCACCTTATTTATTTCGTAACCAGTAACAGTTTCATTGTTACTGAGTTATTGACATTGATCCATTTCTGAGATTTATTTTCAGACTGATCCATTCATTGATATCTTTAAAAGATCAGACTTACCAGTTGTTTCAGCAACCATTAATAAAACATGTTGAGCTGATTTAGCAAAGGTGATTATTCACTTCACAGAAATGGTCACCACTTAGATCAAACATGCCATAATGTGGAGCATACATTGTTAACCTTATTGTATTCCAATTTAGTAAGTCATACTTTATGAGGAAGGCTGTCTAGCTGGTAGGATGTAGTCTTACAAGATGACCTTAATCAGGTAAGCAAAGCTGTCTATTACATTTCATATTAAAACAAAAATCTTATACTCTAGATACTGAAGATATAAAATGATTATGCTTTCAAGTAGTGAGCAGGCTAAAGCGATTCAGCTAATTTAAGGGTTTCCAGAAAAGCGTATTAAACAATTTCCTAGAAGATTGTTTGCAAATGTACATTTTAAGGTATCTAGAATATCACTCAGTAGCTTCAATCACTACACATGGAGTTTTAGACGAATGATGACTGCAGAATAAGGAGGTGGGGGCGGAGAGAGAGAGACAAACTATGTGATTAAGGGAGAAACTAAAGGAAATAGGAAACCACCCATAGTGGTGCATTTGGCATGTGTTGCACCGCCAACCATAATAAAGGAATCATAACACGCTCAGCAGGGTGCAAAATAGTGTGTGCTGGTCTCTCTGGGAAGGATATTATCCACATTATAGATTATGATGCATTTTCTGCCGGTCGGCACTGGCTGCCTTACAAAACCAGGGAAAGAGCATCTGGCTGGGAATTGGGAAACAAAACAGAGAAAATAGCACCAAAATATATGTTCTAAAAAGTTGACAGTCAGATTAGGGGGGGAAAAAAGGTATAAAAGTGACTGAGTTAGTTTGTAGTAAACCTCAACTTGTTTGATTTCATCAGATTTGCTCTACTCCTTGCTACTTCTATGTTGTGCTTAACACCCTAACCTTATTTTTAAAGCCAACAATTTTCAAATTTGGGAGTCCAAATATTTTTCTTTTATAAAGCTGGTGCTTGATCTAGTATTCTCTGTACATCCCCAAACTCAGAGTTTGGGTTGCACAAAAGACACAATATTTGGACCATGGAATCTAGCCTGAATGTGCACCCCATTAGGCTAAGGAGACAGAGGAAAAGAGAAAGTCTTGACAAGTGAAAAGTAAGCTAAAATCATAAAGGAGTTGGACAAATTGAACTTGTTTCTCTCATGGCTATGGAATATGGCTAAAAAGTGTATGTGTGATTTATAATCCACCTGTTTGCTCATGTCAAATACCACTGTGGTGAAACCTGAAACACACACAGAGTTTCTAGAATTGTTAACCCAACCTGGACAGGCATCAGCAGAAGACAGCAGATGATGTACGTTTAATATACTGAGGGTCATATTATTCCCTGGTCTTAGGCACTTTACAAGACTACTTAAGTGGCATAAAAAGTTCCATCTTATGGAACACAATTAAAGTCTCAGACATAATTATATTAACTATTATTTTAGAAGGCGAGACTTATGACATATTCAAGGAGATTAACTAGCAATTTGCATATAAGAATAAGATAACTTTTAGACAGAGAAAAAAGCAGGTTGGCCCATCATACCTATGTCTATTACTGTAAAATTAAGTGCTCTATATTCTATAAAAAAGTTATAATTACTGTCAGCGTGGGAATTCAGAAGTCATCAATGGAGTGAATTTCTGCAGAGTTTGTGAGTATGTATTGACAGTAACATTCTGAAAACAGACCTGTAGAATAGAAGAATCCTTCTCTCAGCCCCTTGATGGAATGATACTTTTCTTTAGCCTCTTATCATAGGAGACATAATTGAAATATGTAAAGGTATTGTTTGATTGCATGCAGATCAAAACTAAGAAAAGAGTCACATAAAAATTATGTGCAATTACAGACCAGTACTAACTTCAGTACTGGGCAAATTGGTTGAAACTTATCATCAGACACAGATTAACACGATTTGTTGGGGAAGAGTCAATGTGGCTTTTGTAAAGGGAAATCATGCCTCACCTATCCGACAGAATTCTTTGAGGGGGTCAATAAGCATGTGGACGTGGTTGATCCAGTGGACTTAGGTTTTCAGAAAGCATTTGACAAGGTCCCTCATCAAAGGCTCTTAAGCAAAGTAAGCAGTCATGGGATAAGAGGGAAGGTACTCTCATGGATCAGTAACTGGTTATAAGATAGGAAGTAGAGGAATAAATGGTCAGTTTTCAGTAGGGTGACCAGATAGCAAATGTGTAAAATTGGGACAAGGGGTGGGAGGTAATAGGAGACCAGATTTTAAAAAAGCCCTAAATATCACAACTGTCCCTATAAAATCAGGACATCTGGTCACCCTAGTTTTCAGGATGGAGAGAGGTAAATAGTGGTGTCACCCAGGGGTCTGTACTGGGACCAGTACTGTTCAACATATTCATAAACAATCTAGAAAAGGAGTAAACAGTGAGATGGCAACATTTGCAGATGATACAAAACTATTCAAGAGAGTTAAGTCCAAAGCAGACTGCGAAGAGTTACAAAGGAATCTCACAAAATTGGAATAGCTGCTGTATGAGGAGAGATTAATAAGACACGGACTTTTCTGCAAGGAAAAAAGACGACTAAGGGGGGATATGATAGAGGTCTATAAAATCATGCCTGGTGTAGAGAAAGTAAATAAGGAAGTATTATTTACTCCTTTTACTCCTATTATTTACTCCCCAAGAATGTGGGGTCACCAAATGAAATTAATAGGCAGCAGGTTTAAAACAAACAAAAGGAAGTATTTCTGAACACAAAGCACAGTCAACCTGTGGATCTCTTTGCCAGAGGATGTTGTGAAGGCCAAGACTATAATAGTGTTCCAAAATTCATGGAGGATAGGTCCATCAATGGCTAATAGCCAAGATGGGCAGGGATGGTGTCCCTATCCTCAGTTTTGCCAGAAGCTGGGAATGGGCAACAGGGATGGATCACTTCATGATTACCTGTTCTGTTCATTCTCTCTGGGGCACCTGGCACTGGCCACTGTTGGAAGAGAGGATACTAGGCTAGATGGACCTTTGGTCTGACACAGTAAGGTCATTCTTATGTTCTAAAATCTTGAAGTAAATATGTGCTGCTGCTTTTATCATCAACCAGATTCAATATCTGAAGTTCCATGTTCCATTACATGGAAAGCGATGAAGTGGGATGGGAAGGAAGAATGGAAATAGAGTAGATGGAATTCTTTGTGATTCTTTTAAAATCCTATGTTGGATTAAATGTAGTAATTACTCCATTGGTTCACTAGCAGACATCATGAATAGACTTTTACCACACAAACGATTAAAGCTAAAGAAATACTAAGATAACATCTTCCACCTTACGTTGTCTTTCTTCTGTGGTCATGCTAGTAAGTTTCACCAAAACAGAGTCCCTTCTCCATTTTAGACCAATGTGTATAGAGATTGCAAAAGATTAAAGAACTCAGTACCTCACTGGCACTGCACAAGAAAGCCTGAACATATCCTGAATGAGGTTTCTAGCCAAGTGCCACATCAGTCTGCTTAAGTGACATTGCTATTTTCTTTATTCTAGTTAGTGCTTAGAAATAGACTTATCAAACCTTTTGTGAACTCAAATTGGACAATTCTGTACGCTTCCTAGAGGTGACTTGTAAAAGCATCACCTTCTAGTGGCTGGAGGCCTGCAGATAAGAAATTAGTGCTAAATCACTACCAGGAGATAATGGAATCTCTCTAACTCAAGTGGTAGAACTCCTGATTTTGGATACAATCATGTTTTGTTCAAATCCAAACAAGGATGAATCCATTCCAGACTGAAAAGCCACTTGTTTGGCTCAAAGGACAGACTAATGTTGGGAAATGAACCACTCTTTCCAGAGCATACCTGGCACATTGCTTAGGGCTTCAAAGGAGCTATTAGAAAGACTGCATGGCATTTCACCAACTCACAGTGCACTGGGGATTTCCAGATGCGTAATGCCAAAGAATGGTAGATTCATTATCATATACTGGTTTGGAACAGACTTATTTAAAAACTCAAACGGATTTCAAAAGGGGCTGATTATTTGCTGTTCCTGTAGTTCTGTTTCAGGTTAGGTCTTTCTTTATGGCTTTAGGAACTCAACCTAACCCTGCAACTGTGCTTGCTACTGAAAGAGGTACACAGCTTAGGTAAGGGAAGACAGACATTGTTTTAAATAATTCTTGGTTATCTTGCTTCCAGGCACCTTGATTCCTGATTAATGGAGTTTACATGAAAGCATTTCTAGAATGGGGTAGCACCAGAACAGTAGCCAGAATCTCACAGCTTAGTCTTGTAGGAAGACAGCCCAGAAGGGAGAGGGGGAGCCAAAACCAGTCTTCAAATATGTTAAGCGCTGTTATAAAGAGAATGGTGATCAATTATTCTCCATGACCACTGGAGGTAAAAGTAGTATTAAGGGGCTTAATCTGCAGCAAGGGAGATTTAGCTTAGGGATTAGGAAAAGCTTTCTAACTATAAGAGTAGTTAAATTCTGTAATAGCCTTCCAAGTGAGGATGTGGAATCCCAATCACTGGTGATTACTAAGAACAGGCTGGACAAATACCTGTCAGTGATGATCTAGGTTACTTGGTCCTGCCTCAGAGCAGTGCACTGAACTTGACTTTGAGGTCCCTTCTAGCCCTACATGTCTATGATTCAGTGATTTTGGGACGTGGTAAGCAAGTTAAAAATAAAAATTATAAAATGACAGAACAATGTAGAATTACCATAATTGTTGCAGAGGGGAAAATAAACTGAACAAGTTAAAAATACCCCTATTTGCACTCAGTCACAAAGTTATTAAAATGAAAATTATGAAAGATCAATTTCAAAGACAAAAGTAAACAGAAAAAATTGAAGTTATATCCCCATGTAATGCATGACTGCAATTACAATGCATGTCCTCAGCCGTACCCCCACTAGCACATCCAGTTCTCTTTAAATTACAATCTTTTGCCATTTTCATTGTTTATGTTCTCAATACTGGCATCCAGCATGCTTGCACCTAATGTACAGTGTCTGAGACTTACGTACTCAACTTTCTTTAATTAGATCAGATCAAATATATTGTTTAAGTATTGTCCCTATTATAGAGATTTTGTTTTGATCTTTTCTAACAATACTTCATGTATATAGCACTTTTTAAACTTGTTTTTATTACAGATTTTGAATAACCCATATTAACTTTGAGTCCTGTAAAAACTTTATAGATTTTTTAACCATATCACTCTGCAGTGCAATATTAACTAATTAGTAGATCCAGGAATAAAGCTAGCTAATATTTCAGAAGTCTGCTCATTCCTTCTTTCAATATCAGGTCTGTAGTAATGGAAGCATTCACAATGGATCTGAATGCAGCTCTATTTCATATTCAAAAAGGATGCCAAAATAACTATGTAATTTCATTTTTTAATTTAATTAATTCCCTTGAGGAAAGGTTGGTTTCAGTGAGCAGTATAGTCTAAGAAATGGAGATCAGAAAAACAATATTTTATTGATTTACTTACACAAAAAGTATAGATCCAATTGTGAACAAGTTCTTCTTCCATTGACTGGTTCAGTAATACAAATAGATTTACTGTTTTAGGCTCCAGTTTTCACTCACAAAATTAAATCAAATTATACATGTCCCCGCTCCTTGAAAATGCAGATTTTGTTCATGTATTCATCCCTGTCTAAATTGTTTTCTATATGGCTTTACTTTGACCTGAAAAGTAGAGCATATGAAAAGAAACCTGAAAACAATGTCATCAACAGTTGCAGGAGAAATATTCGAGTCCTGGCATCTAAGTTAAAGATCTTGTTTTGTACTATTGTCTCCCTATAGTCTATAATGAATATAACAAGAACAAAATGATCAGGAAGATACTGGAACCTTCAGTGGGTTTAAATTAATATAGTTCTATGGAGGTAAATAGAGTTATAAAAATTTATATCAGCTGACCTTTATTTTCCAGTTATGCCAGGAGATCTCAGACCCCTACTAGTCTAAAAAAAGGAAAAAATGCCACATGGGAAGCTGTAAGAAATGACATTCTGAACTTTCACAGAACAGCATAAATCTGACTTGTCATAACAGTGTAAAGACTGAAAATAGGTAGAGTTCTTATTCTCTGCTGCTGAAGGCAGAACAATGGCAAATTTCAAATTTAGACCCACTTCTCTTTTCAGCTATATTAATGAAACCACGTTGACACTAGAGTACTAAAGAAAAAATTTGTCTCAGATGTAAACGGAATTCAGAAGGCTCTGGAACAAATTCTACATGGATATAAGTTACACCTTGAGTACAAGTCAATCAGAAACACCTGCTCAAGGCACTTGTAACATACACAATTGCCATTCTGTATGTGTAAACTATGTCTTGCATACCAAAGGGGAGCAAGGGATGGTATAGGAGAGTGTATAGTGAAACAGCCTTTCCTACTGTACCTTACACCTTAATATTATTTGCTTTTTAGACTGTAGTTTACATAAAAGTTGCTGTTCAAAAGGGTAGGAGTACAGGGTCACGCCTTTAGTAAGCTTCCAATAAACTCTTGGTTATTACTTATTGGGTCAGATATGAACCAGTAACTGACACCAGAAACTCAAAGAACAAAGGTATTTGGTTATTGAGAGCATCTGCCAAGACCCCTGTCCACCTACTACCCGTCATTCATATAAATCAATAGCTTCTCCTTTTCTTTGCTACGTGCATATACAAAAAAAACTGTGTGAAACTTACCAAGACGCAAGCAAAGCAAAAAACATATGTCTGATTCAGGGGTTTCTTATAAATCCCAAACTCAGTCCAGGTTTATGAATCTTTTTGATGAATCTGGGCCAAGTTTTAGATGGATGGATGGAGAGAGAATGAATGAATATAAATGGTTTTAACATTCTTAGTTTTGGGTGAATTATAACAAGCATCAAAGCAAAATTCAAGGCCCATATAACAAAAATATAAGGGGCACAGAAATGCTTTACAAAGCTCTAGTACATAATATGAAGTTTCAGGTACTTGGTATGATGGTTCAGCAAGGAGTTAGACATACAACTGACTCAGGGTAATGAAACCAAAAAAACTCAATCCCTCCATTTGACTGACCCTTGGAAGTAGGCAAGCAGCCAGAATATTATACATAGTGAAGAATTTTTGTTCAGCTGCAAAGTATTTTCATATATGTAAAGGGAAATAAGATGTTATTAACATTTTGGGTGAAATCTTGGTGTCATTGAATGTTTCTGTTCCAGAAAAACTTGTAATTAAGTAGGGAACAGACACCACCACATTATAAAAAACAAAACAAAAACCCAGAAGAGATACCATTTGATCTTACCCATTGTGCGTGTGGGAGGGGGGAGGAGAAAGATCAACATGCAGCTATTATGAGAGTCATAATTCTGAGCCAGAAAATGGATGTTTGTACAATGCTGTGAAACTAATCTTAGAAATTAACTGTATTTTTTCTCCCTTAGTATAAATGGTGGAGAATGACACCCTGAAGAATTAGAAGAGTCTGTGTCATTAACCTTTGTAAAGAATGACATTCTTGGAGACAGATGGACATGATGGCTAGAACTCAAATGAAATATGAATTTGGCTTTAACAGTATTTTCAAGTATTGGTGCGGCAGGAAATAGAAAATAATGCAGGAAATAGTTGACTCCTTGCTACAGCAAAAGAATCACTGAAAATACTTTCTGCAGACAGAGAGATAGACTAAGGCAATGGATATGGTGCAATTGATAAATATTATGCATATAAAAAAATTAAGTGTAAATCCCAAGTGCAACTCTTACTACAAATAGATATCTTGTGAACCTAAACTGTTTAAGAAAGATCTCCCTCCAGTTGCAAAGTCCAAATTAAGTTAGGATGACTTCTTGTAACTAAAAAATTGACACGTGTTCTTGTCTGTCAGATAAAGCTTCTGGAGTGTATACCAAGAGCTGTGTGTGTAGATAAGGAAAATAAGAACCTGAAATCATTGCTCTTTTGAGTTTACTTTGGTCATCTCTCTCGATAGAGCCATTCCTTGCTATAGTATTTGCACTTAACTAATGTAAGGAGATACAAGACAAGTGTGTATGTGCATGTGCTTGAATATCTTGTTTGTTTTCACATCCATGCAGCTTACACCAATCGTCTGACTGTTGGTACTCAATGAACCAGCCACTAAATTTGTCCTCTAGAATGGGCCTGGATCAATAACTAATTTTGAAACCTGATTAGTTTGCAGCAGGAAGTAGACACAGTGCCGAATCTTGCCGGGGGATATAATCAGTCAGTAAACAGCAGTATTAGTGCACTAGGTAATAGGCTGCTAATAGCAGAGGAAGGGAATATGGCCCAATTCTCTTACAAAGCCCTTCTTCACAAAGGATGATTCAAATCCTTTTTTAAAGGAACATAAATTGTAAATTGAATTTTTTTTAAGTTGAAATAAAGCTTAGTTTTATCACATTCTATACTTGGTTAATAAGAAATGTCTGTAAATGCAGCCTAATAAAGCTTGCAAGTGAAGCCTTGGGTGATTATTAAAAAGCCACAAACATTTTTACACATCTTTGCTGGTTGTGAATTCCAGATGTTTCCAACATGAAAAATGTTATGTTCTAACAGTTAATGTTGCACCATCAGCCATTCAGAAGACGTATCTTCCTATTAGAGCTGGAATGCTGCTATGGTGGTAATTGTAAAATTCTAACCTAGAAGGGAGAAAACAAATGTGTATAGTACAAAGAGGGCAAAGGTATCTATTAAGCCAATAAATGGGAAGACAACAAAAGGTAATAGGAAATTAAGGAAGGATACACAAATCTATACTGTATGCTTTGAGATATACTGTAATTAACAGTTTTTATTTTTTACATGCAACATGCGCAGACTAAATTCTGGATAGATAATAGCCTTTTTGCATGTAGGGAGATGTGTGCTCTGTCTGGGACTATAGAGCTCTTCATGAATTACAGTCCCCTACTCAGGAAAGCACTTAAATCAATCTGTATTCAGGACGGTTAAGCATGTGCCTAACTTTAAGCATGCATTAGGATTTACAGCACATGCTTAAGTGTTTTTCTGAATAGAAATGCTTTTCCTAAGCCATGGCCCAAATGCACTAGGATGAAAGTCAGTGCTGTAAAAAAGACTAGCCAAAACCCTACACTCCACTAAAAGTCTCATTTAAATCCCAGGCAAATCCCAAACAGAGTTGAACTTGTGCACCTGCTGTGTATTGGTCCTCTGTGCAAGGGTGATTTTCATCTTAAGTCTAGCTATTGAAGCATGTATCTGCATTATTGACAGAACCACACAATGAGCATCAATCAAGCTTAAAGCAACCCCTAAAGTCCTACCAGAGCATGCCCTGGGTCTAGTGTAAAACTAGAGATGAGTTATTTGGAAATTAGTTTCTTTATGAACTACTCCTTAGTCCTGATGTAAATTAGAGTGGATCTTCATAGGGTATTCTCTCTCTAATATCCTGAGAGCAACATGGCTACACCACCGCTGCATACGAAAGATAGTATCACATTTAGAATGAAACCACAATATCATTCATCTCATCATTCTGATCAGGAAATTTCTAGTTTTTATTTATTTACTTAGATGCACATTAGCCCAGATATGAGCATCAGGGAGAATGAAAGGTGGGGAGGAGAGCAAAGGGAGAGTCATGGTACTGATTTTTAAACTTCCCCCTTTTAATCACCAGAAAAATGGAAGGAAACAGAAAGTAGATGTCATCATTCATTATTTTTTTTTACAATAGTGCCTACATTATTTAAAAAAAATAAAAAATGACATTTCTGAACACTGAGGTTGATAAACCATCGGAACAAACTACCGAGAGATTCTCGATCACCTGAGGTCTTCCAAACGATGCAATATATTTCTGGTTGATAGATTATTGAGCTCAGTGTAGGAGTGACTGGATGTAATCCTATAATCTATGTAATGTTAAAGTCTATGAAGAGGTTCTAACCAAAGTTAGGATCCCATTGAGCTAGGTGAAGTATGCACAACTTGTGAGTGACTAAATTCTTTGGGGCACAGACTATCTCTATAGACAAGACAGAGTAAATGATGAATTCTCTGTAACTTGAAGCCTTTCAATCAAGATTTGAGGACTTCACTCAGGTAGAGGTTATGGGTCTATTGCAGGACTGAGTGGGAGATGAAGGTCTGGATTGTGATGTGCATGAAGTCAGACTAGATGATCATGATGGTCCCTTATGGCCTATGAGTCTATCACACTTAGCTTCAAATGTTAGCCTGCACCTTGACAGCATTTCACAATCATGAAGAGCTGTGTTTTGAAGCCATGTTAGCGTTGTGTTTTAGCCAATTCCATCCCCCCAGGCTAAAATACGGCCAGATATCACCTCCTGAACTATGTTAAATGGCATCTTTTTGGGAATTTTCAATTAACATGACTGAAAAGCATACCCTTCACCCCACCCCACCCCCCGCAGCCCTATCAGCAAAGGTAGAGCCTGGGAAAGGGAACAGAGGCATACAGAGCTGACATGACTCATGTCAGGTTACACAGCAGGTCAGTAGCAGAAGTAGGAATGCAACTGATGTCTCTAGAATTCCATTAGGAGAACACACTGCTTCCACTTGTTTAGACTGAACCTTGAGAAAGCTGTGAAATCCTTCATTTTTATTTTATTGTTTTTAAGGTTTAAGAAAAGCTATATTTCATATGGACATTCAACAGCATGATGCTATGGAGGACATTATAGGCAAACCCAGTTATCAATGATACCACTTGGTTAGCACTGAAGTACCACAGCGTCTCTCTCAGCTGGTCCAGAATGTTAATTCCCAAGATAGAGCCCTCATTGAATAGATTTGAATAAGCATTAAACTGATGGTTCCAAAGAAGGAAGTAAACTATGCAACAAAAGGGTTCAAAAAATGAAAAGGTTGAATGAAAGTCTCAAAAGACTTAAGTAGCGTAAGAATTTTTAAAAGAATGAGATGGTTATTTCTTTTTTTGGCAAGTGGTAGTGACTGGCATGAAAGTGCAGCTATATAAGGTAAAGTGAATGGTCAGGGTAATGATGTTGATAAACCATTGTGCAGAGATCACTTGAACTTGAGAGCAAAACCCGAGTCATCTAATGAACATAAATTTTTCACTTTTCAAATGGAAAATTTATAGAAAATGCAGACTCTACTGGAAACAGGAGCTAAGAGTAGTAGTTTTTGATTTTTGTTCATATTAATGAGAAAGGACTGTCCAAGCATATTGTGCCATGAATATATCTGGCCAAAAAAACCAATGAGTTATGGAAAATTGGAGCTTGGAATATTCAAGTAGCTTCTGCTGTAGAAGCAACAAATACCCCAGGTATGTATGGAATGATCCTGCCTGTTGTAGGTCTGACATTCACATTTTCATCCTCATTTCCCCGTTTCAAAGAGATCAAGAGTGTACATATACTTTTGCTTGTATTGAAAATACCTCGCCATGTGTTTCTAATTACCTCCTCATTGTTTCTTTTGGTAAATGCCGTACATTTTGCACATGCATGCATATAGGTAACTATATATACTCTGTGTGTGCACACACATATATACTGGTATTTTGATGCTATGGGGGGCTGCTTTGCTTGCAATTCATTCATTGGATTATCTATCCCAAACACTTTACAGTCTCCCCTTCCCCTCACCTTTTTGTGAATGGCATTTAAGCCCCTTTAAGAACTTAGCCTGAAAAACACGGTGTCTCAAATTATTTGATGAATTCATGTCAAATTTGCAAACAGTTTCAGGTCAACCAAAACTTTGCATCTTCCAGTGAATGAACTATTTGTCTGAATTTTTTTCCCCAGGGTTAGACTGACCTCAACCTCCCTCACCAGCTTTAGAACTCACCTGCCACATTGTACTGGACTACACGATCCAAACTAGTTTAATGAGGCCTGATTTCTGTACACTTATTTGTCTTCCCAATTTCCTCCATCTCATCTCAGCATACACTTGTATTCTATCAAAGAGAGCAATGTCTCTTACCCTAGAGAAGGGATCAAGTAGAATGCAGACATTGTAATACAGCCCTGGGTAGTCCTATTAAATGTCAAGTCACTGATTTGACTTTCAGTCCTCTGGAAGTCCGCAATCATTACTCAGTTTTTGTAAGGGAAACTGAAGAAAGCAAGCTTCTTTTGAAGACAGGCAGAATTGTGGGGGTAGCCAATGAGGCAAACGACCTCCTCCTATCTTTCAAGCCTTCACACATTTCTAGTATGATTTGACTCCAACAGACCTAGAATCAGTAAAGCAACAGTAGGCATAGGTAGTTGAGAATAAGAAGTGAGAACCCACACATCCATCCACTAGGGACTAATGTGTTACAAATCATATATGCATCAAGTGGTGAAAATGTACTTAAATATATAGAACAGTCAACTAAAATGTTAGATAAAAGTGATATGTAATACTGAGATGGTGAGACAAAAGAGGCAAAATCAACACAACAAAGAAAAGGATAATAAAGGCATTAGGAAATAGCAAACAGAACCAAATGAGTAGTAAAGGAGAACTGTCAGACACACACCATAGCTAGATGAAAAAGGGAAGGCAGAGAAAGCCCAGCCACACAGTTTGTTTCCTTTTAATGAAATGTGTTACTGCTAGTAATTCCACAGTCCCATATATTTAGTACTTTGCAAACAATCAATCAAGTCTCACAACAAGCCTGTGAAGTATTGTTATACCTCGTTTACAGATGGATAAGCAGACAGAGTAGGTTGATGTGGCTTGTCCAAGGTCACATATGAATCATTAGCGAGCTGGGAATAACCCAGGAGTCCTGATTCCCAGTCTTTTGCCTTAACAGCCAGAAATTCTGCTTCTCCAGTTTAAGTAAAAAGACACTAAGTTCAATTTCTGCCTCAGAATACTGCATTTAAATCACACAATGAATTGGGTAACTTGTGAGGCAGTGTAACTGGCAGAATGGGTGAAGCTGTCTTTTCCCTCAGCCAACATCCTCAGCTCTGTTTCTGATACAGAATACTTTTAGCATGTGAGTTGGACAGAGAATTACAAGCAAAGCAGCCAATGTAGCATCAACGTCTCAATAAATATATGGATTACCCTCACCTAAAAAACAAAAGGGGAGGGTAAACCTTTATCAATGTCAATTAAATGAACTGTCAGATGAGCATAACATGGCAAATTTGCACATGTGTTATGTTTTGCATACAGTCAGAACCTGCTGATGTCCGGTCTTAGTAGACATGACAGTTTTTATTAAATATCAGTGGGCAGAAGTGAATTGCATCAATTTTCATCAAGCGATAATGAACTACAAAATTGGTAGAGAACTGCAGGAGGAAAAACCAACCAACCAAACTGCTGCTGAATGAGTTAAAGTAGCAAATGAATCCAATAGAATTCTTAGTTTTGTATCCTGAAAAACCTGGTACAGCAGCCAAGTCTGTAATTGCTGACAGAGGAGCCTTGCGTACATAGGAGGTATAGGGAGATGTATTCTCCTAGCCCTGGGGAAGAGGGGGCAATCATTGCAACTGCAACCATTGCAGGAGACCAAATGTGGTATCAATTAAAAACAGGCTTTTATAGGTCACATTATATCCTTTATCCAAAACACACCGAATACTTTAAAGAGGCAATGTCAAATTTCACCTTCCAGCCCAAAAATGTCAATACATAACTCCTAATCACAGAAGAACTTACATCCTAGCTAAAAGAGCTGGGTGACCCAAACCTAGAGGAATAAAATTATTGGATTGATTAGGAATGTGGAAACAGATTTTCAACTTCCTTCGTGATCTGGCAAGAGATCTCTGAAGCCACAGGGCCAGATTACCCGATTTCTTAAGGCTGATTTGTTTTAAGACCAGTGGAGAACTCTTCCCCAACTCCAGTTTTAAATGAATCCTACTCTATTGTCAGGCTGCCATAGTGACTTTTCCTGCCATTTCAAACAACTTCCTACCTGCCTGACCTTCAGCAAATCACTTAGCATTTCTGTGCCTTGGTAAAATGAAGAGACCTCCAGCTGCCAAGGTGTTGTGAGGCTAAATCCATCAATTATTGTCAAGCACACATACATTGTATGGAGGGGGACCATAAAAATACCAGATAAATAATATATACATTGTATCCAAGAACCAGATACAATGTAATTGCATTCTCTCTCTTACCCACCATAAAATACACAATCTGCCTGGAAAGTCCACTACTATAATTCTTACAGAATCTTTTGAAGTGGAAGCAGACTTAAATGACAATGAAACACTAGCAGGATAGGACAATCCCCTTATGTACTCGCTTCTGAAATGAAAAAGTATGTCTTGCTTGATTTCAACTGCTGTCAAGTGCTTTAGACTGTCCTCCTCCCAGCTTTTATTCAGAGTTTATTATTTCTTGGTACAGCTGGGAAGGTTGCTACTCACTGACACAAATGTCTAATACTGAGACTACAGAGTGGAATGATTGACATGCTTAAATGGTAAACAAAGACTTTTTCAACCAGCAAATGCTGCTGCTGCTGCTAGAGATGCTGATAAAGCTTCTGACACAGATAGTGATGTGTAATGTCAGCTCCAGATAAAGAGGTTACAACAATGTGAAAAGGAATCCCCTGAACATGAATCCCATGGCACCAAAGCAGCATTTAACAGTGCAGACCTTCCTGACTTCCAGGGAGATGACTGACTAAACAGCTGGGAATGGCATCAATAACATATTGCCAGCAGGACAGAAGGAAAAAAATTCCAAAGATGTACTTCCTATTTAGGTTTAGTTTCTTGCTATTCATTCAGAGATTTTGCATGAAAGATTACCTCTGAGGTGCAATATACTACAATGAAAATTGACGACATAAAGTCACTTCTTACTCAGTTTCCTCTGTATGCAGAGTTTTATAGTATGCCAAATAAGCCTTCTTCCAATTGATTATGCTGTTGCATAGTTTATTAAACTACTGCTATTGCTAACCAATTGTGCTCTTAGATCCAATAATTATTGATTGGTGTGTCCTAGTTTGTTAAGGCTTAGACCAGTCTAACATGCTCCTTGTTGAGTGATAGTGTCATTTGCTTAAAAAGATAGGCAGCCTTTCAGCAAAGGAACAATTTCACCTTAGCTTCTAATGAGCAGAAGTGGAATTTTCATCGTACTGAATGATTTTCACAACAACATAACTTAATGCTGTAGATTCCCAAACAATTTTAAGTTGAGGAAACTTTTCTGTTTAACTTTGAATATGTTTCCATTGCTGAGTTGGAAACCTCTGAAAATTGGTACTTTTAATGGAAGTATTCACACATCCCTAGATAGAGTAGCACAAATAGAACTGCTGTAATACAAATATTTTGTAAAGATGGCTTGTAGTTTTCCATAACGTTAACACTTAATGATATCTGATGTCTGAAAGGTATTAGAGTGTGGTGGTAATAATCACAATAATTGTAACAGTTCATGCTGGCTAGACTGCATATCTATTCTTCATCTGTCAAATTAATTTGTTCTACATATGAATATAGCAACATCAATTTCAAATGCCTCCTTTGGCTATGAAGGCCATTAAGGAATATACATTATGTATGAGTCAAACACAGCAAACTTACAAAAATGCTTTTTGGTAGAGTGTAAAAGAGTTGCTTTAGCTGATTTTTGCGAGTTATTCTAATCAAAATCCCAAGTCACAGCTGACCAGCAATCAATTACTCCTCCGTATATGGTGTGCCTTGCACGATTATAGTTGTACTGTAGTTCTACCCTAAGTAGACTGAATATAGCAATGAATCTGATTATTTTCAGCTTTAAATACAATTAATCAACAGTCTTTTCCTCCTCATTGAAATAAAGCTTTATGGATGACAATCAGATCATAGCATTTTAAGCCTTCTCCGATCATGTTCAGACATACAATTAAGGGTTAATTTTCAAATACCTGTTGGTCATTGGTACATAAAACCTGGCACACAGCAGCACTGGATTCTTCAAATTAATTCTGTCCTTCAGGGCGAATTCCCCCTACAGAACACAGACCTGTGTGTGCTCAGTACTTTAACCACAATGGGGCCCTGGATCCAGTTTGGGGCTAAATGCTAGTGCAACAGGAATATTCCACAAATGATATCAATAAGAGTCACTTCATCCAGGAATGGATGAATTCTAAAGAGCTAGGGATGTCGAGTGACAATGTACATCTTTGCACAGAAAGTCTGAGAAATATGAATAAGACTGAATGGCTCAATGGATGTTACAGGGAGCATTCTTCTTTGTGGCTGCTAGTTATAACCTGGACCAGGATGGTAGAGATGAAAAGCTGCTACCATCTGATCTCTATCTGATAGTCAATATGACACTACTTGTTTGCCTCAGTCTTGTTCCTACTATACAGATGTCCCATAACAAATGCACCACCAATGTGTCACCCTTGTGGGACAAAATGAGAATTAAAAATGAACCAATCCACACTTTAACCTTTAGAGCTGGTCATCTCAAAGTTAAGGGACCATGGCAAAATTTGCACTACTACTGCCTGTACTGTAGTTATTCAGGGCTAGATTGTTACTAAGCTAAAATGGACCTTTAGGGGTAAGGCATGTTTCATTCCCTGACACTGCCTATGCAAATCAGAGGAGCAGCACTCTTCCCCTCTCGAGCAAGTTAGGGAGATGCAGGAGTGTCCAGAAGTCACCAGTTAGCAGAGCTGGCTAGGCTCAAGAGTGTGGGAGAAGTGTGCAAGAGAGGGGTAAAGTAGGTAACTTCTGCCAACACAACAGGAGTACATCTTGGGAACAGCACCACTTGGACTGATGTGATTGCATGTTACCTCTTATTCACAGCTAGAAAAGAGCATAACCTAGAACTCAGTGAAAAAAACAAAGGATGTCCTTCCTCAAGGCTGGTAGCTTGTTATCCTTCACACACACTGAATTTAATAAAAGAAAGTGATTGCATTAGAAAAAGGGGGAAAAATGTATTGGGAGATGAGCAGTTCTCCTAAAATACACACACAACATTTTATATTATTTTACACAAGCCAATAACATCTTTCTTAATTTCAATTAATAATCTTATGATTACAGTAGATGAACACTAAGAGAAAGCCATTAATATTTTCTTATTTATATTATTGAAAAATTCACAAGTTTTTCATCGTTTTATTGGTCATTACTACAAAATCCTTTTGAAACTGATCTGAATACAAGTTACCAAATTATAAATAGCATGTATTTTCTCAGCCGTGACATGATTTGCCATTGCAAATACCTTCTGGGTATTTCGTAGCAGTTGGTAGGGATACTAACCTAATGCTTGTAGATTTAATTATACAAATATTGTATATATTTCAGTGTGTAATGTGGGAATCTTTCTTCAGCAGCACATATTTTCCTCACATTAATGCAGTGACTTTGGATTCTGACTTTTCCACCAGACTTGTCTTGACAAAATACATTCAGTTAACTATAAATACTGCTTCCAAATCATTTATCCTGTAATAATCATCACAAATAATCTCAGATCCAGTAATTCGGTGGGACTACTCACATGCAAATATTGAATACATGCATGGGTAATTGCAGGGCAGGGATCTGAGTTAGGAAAAGTCCCTTCAACATGTTATAGATGCAGGACTACCCCTACAGTGGAAGAAACACCCAAGTAGTTTGTCTTCTCACCACGAATCAGTTATTTGACAAGGAAGAAGAGGTCATCTTCTTCTTACAGAATTTACTAAGTGGAATGGGCCAGATACTCAGGGCATTCTATTCAACAATAGAAGACCAGGTGTAGACTAACCCTCAAGCTGATATAAAATGGGAAACTTCTCCAATTTACATCAACTAAGGATCTCGGCCAAAAATGTGTGGAATGAAGGGCAAAGCGTTGTCTCCTTTGAAAACATATTTTGTAGGAAACCGAAGAAAGATTTAGATATCACAGGCTGCCTACTGTTCCTGAGCAGATGCCTGAAGTACTTGTGAAGTTATCACTGAAAAATTCAGCTCAGAGTTGGCTCAGATTTGTCTCTCCATTTTGCTTTCACAGAAGTGTCCCCATTTTATATCATCTTACAAGTAATTTTTTTAATTCTGTTTCTAAGCATGATATGTATAGTCTAACCATTTTCACTGTGTAACTCCTCCCCTCCGTCCTTTCCTACATTCAGCTCCAGCATTGCCCTCCCCATGTTGCAGTCCCAAACCCAGAAGCAGAGACTGTGTATCCTAGGAAGGGTGTGGAGTATTGAATGGTCCACAGTGAATAGTGGAATGTCTGCTCATTGTGTTATTATAGACTGTGATGTTGTGCTGATTTCTAAAATAGAGGCCAAAGCTGTCATGAATGAATTGTAATTAAAAAAAGAGAAAGGAGAAGAAAATAGAGTTGAATGAGATTTATTGTTTGAAAGGCAGGTGAGTGTGTGCACATGCTCAGTAGCGGATATTTTCAGATATGTAATGAATATCTGAGGTTACATTAGAATCTAGACTTCTCTATTTCTACTTGGATAATAAAATCTAGTTGAGCTGTTGTCTGAACATTGTTTATTCCTTATGATGTAAAAGTCAAAATGTACTTAGCATGATTTCCATTTTTCACACTCAGTTTAATTAGGAAAGTGATACACAATGGCATTAGTTTGGAGTGGAAGATGGTGAAATCAATTATTGCCTTTAGCACTAAGTTATCCTGATAATCAACGATGATTAGCTTCTTTACTTTAAGTCATGTGCATTAGCAAGTACACTTCACAGTGGCATTCATAGTAGTGTTTTTAATTTACTGAACTATTTAATGTCACAGCTACATTTACATTCTTATCCAAATGTAAACAAGGTCAGAATTTAAGCCATGTCCAGACGTGATACTTTACTCCATCCCAATTTAAAGATTATGATCCTGGCTGCCTGGCATGTGCACAGACTAAGCACTCATAAACCCTCTTCAATAGAATGGAGGGCTATGGTTTGATTTCAATGGCCATGTTGAGATGTAATTTGGTTTGCAAAGTCGTCCCTGATGTTAACATCAGGAGGCTTAGATTTGTCATGGGACTGCTAATTTGCCATAAAGATAACCTAACGGTTGAAATCAAGTATCCTACATTACAACAAGACAATAAAAAGGCCCTTGTATTATCTTATCCTTGTTTTAGGGCCCTATAAAGCAAATGGAAAAGCAAACACAAACCCTCAGTATTTTAGCTCACTTAGAAGCTATTTGGCTCATGGGCATAAGAAAGACAGCATATTAATATGTTTTACTAGACTGAAAAGGAAACATATGTTGCTGTAAGCCCAATGATTTTGACCTGGTTCAAGACTAGCTAACCTGTTTCCCAACACACATGTATCATATGCATAACAAGTGTAAATGTGCACCATCCCGAGTGCTACGATGGACTGTGGTAGACTTAGAGGGAAAGGGGGAAAAAGACAGTTGTGTGCAGCACCTCTGTGATACTGTCCATATATTTCATTCACAGACTTTTCCATAACAAACTACCCTATGTGCTAGCTTAAGTCTCCAGCACTGGCCAAAACGGACAACGGCAGGAAATCTGAAAATACAATAGTCCTAATATTAATTCACAGGAAATAACATCCACAGTGTGTTAGAAAGAGGGAACAGGCAAAACTGTATTTACCACTTCTTCACAGAAGCTTATTTGCAATTCTGACATCAGAATTGAAAAGTAACATTTATTTTATGTACACTAAATTCCCCTGGCATCTTTCATCCCACTACATATTCCGCTCTCTTCCCCCTTCAACACTGTAACCCCTGCCTCTGTTCCATGCCTTTGCACATGCCCTCCCAATAGCCAATTCATTTTCTTAGCACAAGGGGACATTTTACTGACAATGCCAGAGAGTAACTGAAAAGTTTGAGGATTCCAAAGGTTTGCTGCTACATATCCACATGACTCTCCATGTGGAGATTCGTTTGGAAAAGTACATTGACTACTAAGGGAAGTGTAGCTATACCCAGCAAGATTTCATTTTTCATCTTCCTTAATGTTTTAGTAATTTTCCAATCCAAATCACTATTACAAAAGCATGAAAAAAGTTTCAAAGAAATTATAGCTGTTCACTCTGTACATCATTTCATGACACTTTTTTTGGAAACTTCTGTGCCATTAGGATTTCATTTGTAGAATTTTACCAGTGCCTGTTGTCATTTGTGTAGTATGACACTATAGTCACAGTGGCTCTCACCAGCCTTTGCTTCATATCCTAGTAGTTACCTATTCCTTTCTCCATGTATTTTAAGAGGTCAGAATACTTTCCTCTTTCTTCTCTCCTCTTCAGTAACAACTCCAAACTAGCATCCAGATCAGATTAGTTGAAATGAAGATTATTTTATTTGGAGTCAATGTCTGTTGAGATAGACAAGCACACTCAGACCCTCCAGGAATTACATATAATCTGTAAGAAACACCCTGTGGGGCAAAAAAGGCTGCCTGAGAAGTAAAGGCTGCTGCTACAAAGAGCAGTAGCCATTACAAATTCAGAGGGTGAGTATTTGTGCACTTGTCAGAGTATTTGAGGGAGTCTCCAGGGAGTCGCTGAGGCCATCCGCTATTCTCAATATTTAAGAGCAAGTGCTCTGTACCTCAAGCTAAAAACCACCTGTGGAAGCCTCTCCTGCCACATGATAGGAGAATTGATGTGGCGGGGTTTGTTTCAAAACAAAAGTGTAGTGGAGAGATCAGCAGGACAGATATTATAAATAAGGCTAAGATTTTGTCATGGATATTTTTAGCAAAAGTCACAGACAGGTCATGGGAAAAAAGAAAAATTCATGGAGGCTGTGACCTGTCTGTGACTTTTGCTAAAAATATCCATGATAAAATGGGATCTATGGGTCTCCACACCACCTGAAGAGGGGCAGCTGCACAGGGGCTAGGAGCCACCTGCAGCAGCTGCGGTCTGCAGGGTACCCCTGCTGCCTGCAGCTCCTGGGCTGGCCCCATCACCCGCGGGGGCCAGGAGCTGTGGGGGGGTCATCAGAGGTTGGGGGGTACACCACAGCTCCCTGCAGCTCTTGACCACCACAGGCAGAATTCACGGAGCTCGCTGGAGGACACAGACTCTGACTTCTGTGACCTCCGTGACTAAATCGTAGCCTTAATTATAAAGTTACCCATGAGCACAAAGCTGTCCAGTCCTCCTCACAGCTATTGGGAGAAGGATATGATCTATATCCTCTTCTCACAAGAGATTTAGTGTGAAACTGGTTGCGAGGGGAAAGGACACTGGGTCTATGTCTGGCTAGTGTATATCCGATTCACTTATCTCAACTTGCAGGCAAGGAGAAAACTATAATATCAGTGATCATAGCTGGCCCATACTAATATCGCTGCACAAGAAAATGCATTTTTTAGTAATAAGTGAGCAGAAAAGAACAAAGGGTGTAAATAAGACTAAATGAGACTTTCTCAATCTCTTTTTAATCAAAATTTTGAAATGTTTGCTACATGGTACAAATCACCACTTTACCTCAGATTTTTTGAAAGAAACCTCGAAAAAGTATTGCAAAGGGGACTTCATTTTCTAAAACCTAAAAATCTGGTCAGTTTTCAATAGTTTCTTTAAATTGCTCACCCATTGCTACAGTGTAAAACAGAAACATAGAAAAGTAATTACTCTTTGCATCTGAAGAGCTATTTCTATGGCTCCTACAAGATTATTTATAGGAAGAATATTTCATAACAGTAACACCATATGTTATAATGTGAACCAACTGCAAGCACTTGCAGACTTCTTTGTAGGTGCCACACTGGTTTTTTAAACAATTAAACCATCATTTATAGAAAATGCTGTCAGATACACAGGTCCTAATCGGCATTTGAGCACATAGATTGCTTGCTTGCTTGAGAACATATCAATCAATTTATTAAGAATTAAACTGAAGCCTTGAGCTCTCTTAAAATTGCCTAATGTTTTGGCAAACTACTTGAAAGGGTTCAGTAAGAATTTATAAGTGTAGCTAGGAACTCTTTTTTCTGGCCCAACAAAGGGGATACTGTTTCCACTCTGAATAAATCTCTGTTCTAGTTTAACACAGTAATGGATAGGTTTGCCAAAAATCACAATTTTTAATGGCCTTTCGCAAAACTGTAGATTTGTCTTTCGTTCTTACTGTGTACAGCATTTCTGCTGTTAAAACTCCTCTTAGTGTGCTTGGAAGTGTCAAATGTTTCTGGCCTTGAGAAAACAGTTTGTGCATTGACTAGAAAGTATAAACTTGTCAAATACCACATTGCCTCTTCTGAACAGAAGAGTAAATGGCACTGAAGCTGAAAGTTCTAATTTCTGGTGATTTTCAGCCCCCGACATAAAAATGTCAGGAGCCCTGGGTAAATTCTAAAACATGAAAGTCATATTAACTCCATAAAATGTGCTGAAATTACATGAATGATGTCACTCTGAACAACACTTCTAAGCAACAGATACTTTGAAAACTTTTTACTGGTTGGTCTTGGCCTTAAATACATAGTGGTGTGCATGGCTGCATACATAAAATCAGCTAAGAGCAGGTTCAAGCTATTAATATACAATGTGTGTAACTACAAAAGGCAGTAAGTGGTATCATGCATGTTATTCAAAGTTGTTACAACTTTGAGGTTTCTGGTTTTCAAATACTTCACTTTAAACAAAAACAATGAAACAAAGTGGTACTGATGAGCCCTTCACTTTTTCCCCCAGTGTATATACTTAATGAAAACTATACTAATGTCACACAGGAAGGAGCTAAAAGTCATATGAGAAAAATCTACACAGGGAACGTGCTTAGGCATCATAGGCAAACCAATTCCAAGCTGCAAAACTGTGGCTACAGATATGAATGTGTATACACATAGAATCATAGAAGATTAGGTTTGACAAAGACCTCGGGACAGAGGTGGGCAAAATGTGGCCCGCGGGACTGTCCTACCCGGCCCTTGAGCTCCCGGCCAGGGAGGCTAGCCCCCAGCTCCTCCCCTGCTGTCCCTCCTCTCCCACAGCGTCAGCTTGCCGTGCTGCCAGCAGTCTGGGTCTGCGAGCTCCTGATGGGCAGCACAGCTGCGAAAGCCATCGGCCTGCCCCAGTGCTTCAGATGGCGTAGCTGGCTCTGGCCAGCTGGCACGGCTGCCAGTCCTAGTGCTCTGAGCAGCATGGTAAGTGGGTGGGGAGGAGGGGGTTGGATAAGGAGCACGGGGTCCCGGGGGCTGGACAGGGAGCAGGGGGCAGTTGGCAGGTTCAGGGGGACAGTCAGGGGATGGAGAACAGGGAGGGTTGGATAGGCGTGGGAGCCCTGGGAGGCCTGTCGGGGGTAGGGGTGTGGATAGGGGTCGGGACAGTCAGGGGACAGGGAGCAGGGGAGGCTAGATAGGGAGTGGGTTCCCGGGGGGTGGTTGGAGATGGGGGTCCTGGGAGGAGGTGGTCAGAGGACAAGGAGAAGGGGGAGTTGGATGGGTCAGGGGTTCTGAGGGAGGCAGTTGGGGGCAGGAAGTGGGAGGGGGCGGATAGGGAACAGAGGCCAGGCTTTTTGGGGAGGCACAGCCTTCCCTACCCAGCCCTCAATACAGTTTTGGAACCCCGATGTGGCCCTCAGACCAAAAAGTTTGTCCATCCCTGCCTCAGGAGGTGACCTAGTCCAACCCCCTGCTCAAAGCTAGACCAACCCCAACTAACCCCAACCCCAACTAAATCATCCCAGCCAGGGCTTTGTCGAGCTGTGCCTTAAAAACCTAAGGATGGAGATTCCACCACCTTCCTATGTAATCTATTCCAGTGCTTTACCACCCTCCTAGTGGAACAGTTTTTTCCTAATATCCAAATTAGACCTCCCACACTGCAACTTGAGACCATTGCTCCTTGTTCTTTCATCTGCCACCACTGAGAACAGCCTAGCTCCATCCTCTTTGGAACCCCCCTTCAGGTAGTTGAAGGCTGCTATCAAATCTCCCCTCACTCTTCTCTTCTGCAGACTAAATAACCCCAGTTCCCTCATGTGCCCTAGCCTCATGATCATTTTTGTTGCCCTCTGCTGGACTTTCTCCAGTTCGTCCACATTCTTTCTTTAGTGGGGGACCCAAAAGTGGACAATACTCCAGATGTGGCCTCACCAGTGCCAAATAGAGAGGAATAATCACTTCCCTCAATCTGCTGGCAATGCTCCAACTAATGCAGCCCAATATGCTGTTAGCCTTCTTGACAACAAAGGCACACTGTTGACTCATATCCAGTTTTTCATCCACTGTAATCCCCAGGTTCTTTTCTGCAGAACTGCTGCTTAGCCAGTGCCTGGGATTCTTCTGCCCTAAGTGCAGGACTATGCACTTATCCTTGTTGAACTTCATCAGATTTCTTTTAGCCCAATCCACCAATTTGTTTAGGTCACTCTAGACCCTATTCCTATCTTCCAGCGTATCTACCTGTCCCCCCAGCCTAGTGTTATCCATGAACTTGCTGAGGGTACAATCCATCCCATCATCCAGATCGTTAATGAAGACGTTGAACAAAACTGGCCCCAGAACTGACACCTGGGGCACTCTGGTTGATACTGGCTGTCAACTAGACATTGATCTGTTGATCACTACCTGTTCAGTCCAATGATCTAGCCAGCTTTCTTCACCCATACACACGCACAGTGAAGTAGGCCAAGTGTTCCTTCACTTTGATGGGACATTTTACTGATGTATCAAGTGAAATCTCTTCTGCTAATAAAAGTGAACCTTTGCTAAATGTATAATTGAATTGGATGCTCTCTATTTTCCCCTAATGCACTTATTGTCTTACTTGCAGCCCCCTATTCCATAGTGATGAATAAATTGATGCGAACAGATAAGCGTACAATTTCGGGGTGAGGGGGATGAAAATATTTCTATCCCTCAGGTTAAATCCTGACCATCTGGAAGTCAAGGGGAGAATTTTGACATTGACTTCAGCGGAACCAGGATTTCACTTCAAGATGAAATATGGGTTCTCTTTTTCCTTGTACTTTTTTCACTACAGTTCAAATCCTGCAGCCCTCCTGCACATGAGCAATCCCACTGGTTTTAAAGCGACTAGTTGCATTAGTAAGGACTAAATAGCTTGAGTACAAATTTCCGGTCATACCAAGCTTTCCAAGGAACCATATTCCTTTAAGTCAATAATTGACAAATATTTGAGGTACATTTAACAAATTAATACACTGGAGCTGATATTTCACTGAAGTTATTACACACACTATCATATAATGCTGAATCTCTAAGAATACTGATAAAGAAGAAAAATTTTAAGTAAGTTCATAGCATTAGATAAGATTTGACTCACTGTACATCAAGTCTGCCATTGTCTCACTGTAAATTATACAGGACAGCAACAACTGAAATCCAAGCTAACCACATAAAAGGATATTGCAATCTTCTGCAGTGTGTTTCAAGCTGCCAGTTTTGTGAAACAGCTCTTACAAATTCTTCTAAAAGGGGGACTATATATTCAAAAGGTGAAAAGGGAAAAATGTGGACAGAACTGTCCACCTTCTTTTGCCCTTTTCTCCCACCTTATTAATTCAGAACTTTGCATGAAAGAAATGGCAGTAATTAGCCTTGACATGGACCAGTGCCAGAGACTTTTCTATCAGGTTTCTTTCCTGTTTATCTTTGAATTACTCAGAGGCTGCCTCTGTGTGCCCTTTGGACTCAACAAATGTGGCTCCCACTTCTCCCATGGTACAAAAAACGTAATCTTAGCTGATGGGGCTCTGTTGTATATCATCATATTTCCTTATTTCAACTATGGATTCTTAAAGCAGTGGAGAAAGATTACTGCTTTAAGAATCAAAGTTTTAGCAGTAGAAAGTTTTCACATAGTTTAGAAATGTTGCTTTGATTGAAGGCTTGTTTGTGCTCCGAGATTCTAAAGTTTGGTCTAGCAAATCTATTAGGAGAGTGATAGGAGTTGGACTCTGATCTGGACAGTTTTAATTGATAGTGTAGTTTTCCAATTACCAACTCTTTCTGTCTCCAATTTTGACATTATGAATTGCCATACTGGATCTGGTCCAAGTTCCATCAAGTTCAGTATACTGTCTCAGAGAAGGGCCAGAATCAAATGTTTCAGAAGAAGGTTCAAGGGATACTGCAATGGGGATAAGCAGCTCTGAGAATGCCTTTTCCTAATCTCCATTAATTAGATGTTGACTTGCACTCTGAAGAATGAGTTTTTATCTCTCTCCCAAAACTCGTGTGTATTTTAACATTTTTTTGTTGTAATTCTGGATGATATTATTTAGTTTCTAAACCATAGATAGCCAGAAAACAGCATACTATACTTGGAACTTTAGATATAGTTTGAAGCTAAGTATTAGAGTTCAAATTTTTCATTAAAAAGTTGATTTTAGGTGAACAAATTCAGAACACTTTTGACCAGCTTTATTAATTCTCTATCTACATATCCTGATTTTTATAGTTAGTGTACATTTTCTGAGGAATTTTGAGATTTCTAGGTATCTGGTTGGCCAATATTCATTAAGTGCTGCTACAGTGACTACAGGAACACTACTTGCCCAATGAAAATTTTAGATGGCAGTTTAAAGCACAACCCATTGAAGGATGCTCTATAGAGATCCATCAGTGACCAGGTTTGCTGATGTTTTTATTCTTGAATGAACTTGGGGCTTGTGAAAGTGAGTGACAAAGTAACCCTCACTCAAATCATGGGAAGTGCAAGCCAGGCTTTTCCATTAGTTTCTTCAACCATCAATCACAGTGCACTTAAACAGGGATGGCAACAGACTGCTTCCCTAGTTCTGTGCTTCTCTTGAGCTGGGGTTGCAAATTCGGCCAGATTTCACTCTGATGGCCAAAGAGCCAAAGAGCCACAGTAATATGTCAGCCCCCTCATCAGCTCACCCTTCCACTCCCAGTGCCTCCCCGATCAGCTGTTTTGTGGTGTGCAGGAGGCTCTGGGTGGGAAGAGGAGGTGCGAAGGTATAGCAGGCTCAGGGGAGAGGGTGGAGTGGGGGTAGGACCTGTGGCAGAGCCAAAGGTTGAGCAGTGGGCATCCTCTGGCACTTTCGAAAGTTGGCACCTGTATCTCCAGCCCTGGAGTCGGTGTCTATATAAGAAGTCACATATTAACTTCTGAAGAGCCACAGGTTGACCATCCCTGCTCTAAACAGTACATTAACACCAAACACCCCTCCCCTCCATCCTTTTTGTGATAGGCATTTGGCTCTGATACAGCCCTTTGCCGTCCCATAAACCTTGATCTAGTGGATTATCTGATCATATAGATACAGGAGAATAGAATAACTCTGATTTTTTTCAGAAGATGGAATGAAAATAACATTCTATATAAAATTTTAAAAACATTTTTCTTCTGCGTAAGGATTCCTGGAAGTCTCTGGGGATTTGGTATCAGATAAGGTCCCTTTTCATCCTTATGTCATTAGTGTGAATGTAGCCTTAGACAGTGGTGACTCAAAGAGTCTGATCTTTGACAGTCATTTAGTATCCTGTGTGAAAGGAATCACTGCCTGATTTTCAGAGGGGTTGACTTCAATGCCTGCTCTTCACCTGTAACGATCAGGCTGTATATGTCAATCCAGATCCATGTGCCCCGTAGGAAAAAAAATAATTAGTCACTCTCTCTCACACGCAGATACACACACAAAGCCATCAGAGTTGGAACAAACTGACATTCATCTTTACAGCCTCAGAAAAGGGTCCAAGTACAGAATGGACATGAAGACTGACAGGGCATGGCCACCTCTAAAAGGTGGTTCCTCTTGCCAGAAAGGAGGACTACTTGTGGCACGGCACAACATGGAGAACTTTGCATTGGCTCTGCCTGTGGCAAAGATGGAGGATCAGACTTTCCATGGATGCCAGTCTGGCATCTTTCTCCAGTACAATGTGTACTTAGAAAGAGAGAAAGATATAAATATGGAAATGTGTGTAAGAGACAGTGTGTAGGGGAGGGGGAGTTGATCCATGGAAAGTAATTTATTTCAATGCTTACAAATAAAAATTATTACTATTTGTCCCAGTAACGCAACATCTACATGAATGTACATTTATAGTTGAAGGGATAATTACAATATAAACATAGCAGATGCCACAACAATGTTAGATCATCTTTGCTTAGTTCATAGTCTAGTTAATTGAAATGTAATCAAAGGATAAAAGAGGGACAGCAGATTCTGAAACTCTGCCGGCTAAATATGTTCCTAAATACGTTTTGATTGGATGACCTAATTGGAGACTGAACAAGGGTCCCAAGGCTACTGTCTCAGTACCATACTAGGTAACTTAATGGGTCGACAGCATGGTTTGAATTCTCTATTTCCTCTTGCAAAGTCATTTTTTCTCTCTAATTTCTCTAGCCTCAAGCTATTTACATAGGATTCTATAGATTTTTTGTGTGCGCGGACTCTAAAGCTATCCCCTAGCTATAATTCTATTTGTAAGATTCACTGATCTCAGGGCTATTCAATATGAAGGCAATTCTGGAGAACATTATGTCCATATGCTTACATGTGCGTGTGTGCGCGTGCGCATGCACACAAACACCCCTCCCTTACTACATAGATGTTCACATATTTCTTCAAAACATATGGAAAACTATGCTGCATGTCTGAGAACTCCTTGTTGAAAACTGAACTTTAATTGCAAATCATAGACTGAAAAGGTAAAAATAAAAAATTAGAATTTTTTTTACATTGAAACAACACAAAGAGGTTGAGCATTCCTATTACTAGGATACCATTGTCAAATTCCATAATGGAATTCATTTGATAATTACACATTAGTTATTAATATTATTCTCTTGTTATTTTATGCATTGTATTGTATTGTGGTAATAATGGATGATAATGTGCCTTAGGAATGGAACATCTCTGAATATCATTAGGAGTTCAATATATAGAAGGAGAGAAGTGAAAAGATAAAATGGTTTTTTCTGCCTGATAGTATAAATGGAATGTTATACGATAGGAATGAAATAATGAGATGCTAACATTTATTATGTATATGAATTTCTCTGCCACCATAGCAAGAAAAACACACATCCACACACTAAAGACAGTATTAAGGAATTAGCGATCTTGGCATAAACCCTGTTAGAATTTTGAACTAAGATGAGTTTGATGGTTTCAGTTTACTTCCTAATTAATAGTCATCCACACTACAAAAACACATAAGAATTTGTGACAAACCTGCACAGCTGGTTATTTCTGGTCAGAGGGAGTAAGGGGATGTAGCTAATATGGATATTAAGAAACATCTTTATTTTAGGAAAGGTGGTCCTTTCCAGGGTGGCCAAGAAAAGGTCATCAAAGAGCAACAGATATTAAAAAAAAAATCAAAGGACTCCTTAAAATTGATATAAATTTAGAATAGTAAAATGTACTTCTTACCTATTTGTTTTAACACTCAAAGCATGAATATGGAAAACAAGAATTGTTCCAAGGAGAAATATACACACAAATAATGGTCACCTTTTGAAAACCAACATTTAGTACAAAGTGGCACTGGCGATACCACTGTTATGTCTTACTTTACCTATAGAGAAATAGCTATGGTTTCTTAAAAGCCATGGTGGTTCCTGTAGGAAAATGATTTTTAAATGGCAACCGCTGTACACATATCCACAAACACATAGCATCTTTCTCCCAGCAGAGGGGGCAAGAGTCAGCAACTACAGAGGGGCCAACCCTTGTAAGGTCAGCAGAAAGAATAAAGACACGTTTCAGAGTAGCAGCTGTGTTAGTCTGTATCCGCAAAAAGAACAGGAGCACTTGTGGCATCTTAGAGACTAACAAATTTATTTGAGCATGAGCTTTTCTGGGCTACAGCCCACTTGAGCAGATGCATGCAGTGGAAAATACAGTAGGAAAATACACACACACACACGATGAAACAATGAGTGTTACCATACACACTCTAATGAGAGTGATCAGTTAAGGTAAGCTATTACCAGCAGGAGAAAAAAAAAACTTTTTATAGTAGTAATCAAAATGTTCCATTTGCAGCGAGGAACAGTAGGTGTGGGGGGGAATAAACATGGGGAAATAGTTTTACTGTGTGTAATGACCCATCCACTCCCAGTCTTTATTCAATCCTAATTTAATGGTGTCCATTTTGAAAATTAATTCCCATTCAGCAGTCTCTCATTGGAGTCTGATTTGGAAGGGCTTTTGTTGTAATATTGCAAGTTTTAGGTCTGTAATCAAGAGACGAGGGAGATCGAAGTGTTCTCAGACTGGTTTTTGAATGTTATAATTCTTGACGTCTGATTGTGTCTATTTATTCTTTTACGTAGAGACGGTCTGGTTTGGCCAATATACATGGCAGAGGGACATTGCTGGCACATGATGGCATATATCACATTGGTAGATGTGCAGGTGAACAAGCCTCCCTTGGCACCTGCACACAGGGTTGGCTTTAGGCCGATTCGACCGATTCTGGGGAATCGGGCCCCACGCCTAAGAGGGCCCTGCGCCGTAGGCACCTTTTTAATATATATATATTTTTTTAAACTTACCCCGGTCCTTGGCTGTGGTCTGCTCTGGGGTCTTCCATGGACCTGCTCCTTTGAGTGAAGCGCCGGCGGGAGCGCAGCGCGGCCCCACTCTCCCAGCTAGAGCTCCAGCCGGGGCGGCGGGGCTTGCCACGCTCTGGCCGGGGCTCCAGCCGGGAGAGCGGGGCAGCGGGGCTTTGCCGCTCTCCGGCCGGGAGAGCGAGGCTGCGGGGCTTGCCACGCTCCAGCCGGAGTGCGGCAATCCTGGCGGCTCCGGCTGGAGCACGGCAAGCCCCGCGACCCCAGCTGGAGCTCCGGCCAGAGCGTGGCAAGCCCCGCGACCCTGGCTGGAGCTCTGAGCCCCTCACTGTCCCAGGGCTCTGGGGGCTATTTAAAGGGCCCGGGGCTCCAGCTGCCTTTGCCACCCCGGTCCTTTAAATAGCCGCCAGAGCCCCGCCTCCGCCATGCATTCCCCAGCACTCCCGCTGCTATTTAAAAGGTCCGGGGTGGGGTAGAAGGGGGTTTGGGGGCTACTTAAAGGGCTGGGGTTCCAGCTGCCTCTGCTGCACCCCCTGATCTGCCCACACCAGTCCGGCCCCCGCTGCCTGCAGCCAGCTCTGCACCCCATGCCCACAGCCAGCCCCTGCCAAACCCCCTGTCCTGTCTCCAGCCAACCCCTGCCACACACCCCTGTAGCCCTGCCCAAAGCCAGCCAGCCCCACATACACTGCTGCCCGCACCAGCCCTGCACACCCTGCCCAGCCTGCACCCTCTGCCCTGTCTCCAGTCAACCCCTGCTGCACCCCACTGCCTGAAGCCAGCCAGTTCCACACTCCGCTGTCTCCAGACCTGCAAACCCCTGCTGCACCCCCCTATGGCCCTGCCTGAAGCCAGCCCGCCCCACACCCTCAGTCTCCAACCAGCCCCACACCCCTTGCCCTGCCTGCAGCCAGACCCTACCTCCAGCCAGCCCCATGTCCACTGCTGCCCTGCAGTTTCAAGGGCAGTAACCCTGCACACCTGCTTCAATGAGGGGGGCAGGGAGCAGCTGGGACCAACACATGTGCACAACCCCAGGGAGTGGCGGGGACCAACGCATGTGAAATGGCGGTCATTAATAGCCAATCAACAGCATATATGATGCAATGTATATAATATATAATTTTATTATTCATATAGTTATGGAAAGTAAATACTACATGAAAGAAATGAAAGGCTTTTTTTTCCACTTTTTTTTTTTAAGTCATCCCTGCCAGGGCCCCGCCGAAAACGTTCGAATTGGGCCCCGCACTTCCTAAAGCCAGCCCTGCCTGCACATCTACCAATGTGATATAAAAACCTGTCAGAGAACACTTCATTCTCCCTTGTCATTCGATTACAGATCTAAAAGTCACAATATTACAATTAAAAAAACTTCAAAAACAGACTCCAATGACAGACTGCTGAATTGGAATTAATTTGCAAAATGGACTCCATTAAATTAGGTTTGAATAAAGACGGGGAGTGGATGGGTCATTGCACAAAGTAAAACTATTTCCCCATGTTTATCCCCCCCCACACTGTTCCTCACACCTTCTTGTCAACTGCTGCAAATGGACCATTTTGATTACCACTACAAAACGTTTTTTCTCCTTTGCTGGTAATAGCTCACCTTAACTGATCACTCTCGATAGTGTGTGCATGGTAACACACAAACACACACACACACGATGAAACAATGGGGTGTGTGTGTGTGTATATATCTTCCTACTATATTTTCCACTGCATGCATCTGATGAAGAACGAATAGAAGTGACCTGCAAAGTATTTTAAATACAAAAAGCCACTAACAATTCAGTTTTACTTTTTTTGTTTCTTTTTAAAATTTAAAGCAAAGCTGAATATGCCCCTCCTCCCCTTTAGAAATATCAAAAATGTCAAGATAGGTCTTCCTGGGTTTTATTATAGAACTTTTGGTAGTCTTGCATTTCTATTGATCTGGAAACAAGATAGCAAGGGCACAGGCCTTTGCAGCATAGATGTACCCTTCTGCTACAGAACCTCAGCTGAAGCACAGCAGGATATAGCATAAAAGTCCCTGAGGCACAAATGACTCTCCCAGTGACAATCCCAGGATGCCACAGTTGATTGAGAAACACACAAAGCCACTTAATTAGGAGCAGACAAAGTCAAGGAAAGACCAGAAGGTGTAAACAGAATTGTGGAAATCATGGACAGGTTTCCACTTGGACATGGTATTCGATAACTCTAGAGCAGGCCCAGAATAATCATAATTAATCTCAGTGTCCCCTTATTTAAAGCATGATGGATAATGGTAGCTGGCCCAAACTGTGCTGGCAAATGAGTCCTCGTGGCAATGAGAGCTCCCATAGACTTCAGTACAGTCAGGATTTCAGTTCCAGCTAGAGCTGGTTGAAAGTTCTGTCAAACCTCGTTTTCCACGTTTAGACTATTCTTTCACGAAAATCAGCTGCTAGAAATATCATTTTCATAAAAATACTTTGGTCCATAACTGAACTATTTAAGATAAAAAAGGGAGTTTTAGTGCCTCATGGGAGTTATAGGTTGCTCCTCATATCCCGCTTCTCCTCTTTGGGCCAAGATCCCCAGCTGGACTACATATCTCACAATGCTACAATTAAAGTTTTTCTTCTTTTCATTGAAAATTGTCAGAAAAAATGCTTCTGACAGAGTAGAAAAAACTCATGCCTGATAGGAAGGGGACAAAAAGGAGCCCTGGGCTCAATTAGCCCTACCCTGCTACATCTGTGGTCAGCGTTGGACTTAAGAGGATTAAAGTCTAACAGTTGGGGATGGTCTGGGAAGGTGAGCAGATAGCTGTGCTCCTGCACAGCATTTTTCTCCCACATCCAGATGGAACCTTTTTGAGGGCCAAGAGTTTGGTGGGTTTTGGAAAGGAGGAATGTGTGGTTGTCTTTTATTCGTCAATATTCCTGCTTCCTGCTGGAAGAAATGGGTACAGTGTCAGATTCCTTTGATCACAGTGCATTTCTCTGGACAGGTTTCCACTTGGACAGTCTGCTTGAGAGGAGGAGGAGGAGAGATCTGGTCTGGGTAATTGATGAGACAACAGCCGTGGAGCCAGTTGCTAAGTAGGAAATCAGGCTCTTGTAGCTGGGGTCTGGCCTGCTAGAAAGCAAGATGAAGGATGTGTCCAGCTGGCCTGAGGAGACTTTTGTTCATTGTATTTAAACTAAGTAAGGGGGGTTGAACACTTTGAAGTGGCTTGGTTGGAGTGCCAAGTCACCTCTACAGCTGCAGTAGGCTAAAGAACATTGTGAGGGCCTGAGGCAGAGCTCCTGCATTGCCAGCTCCAGCCATGAAGGGTGTGTGCTGGACAGCACCTCAGACCCACACTATTTTTGGATCAGCTCTACTGCTAGCTATTCAGCCCCTTGGAGGAGGGACTGAGTTTACTCTGAGCTTTGTATATACTAAGAGTATTAATATTTAGGAAAGAAAGATTTTATTACTCTTAGCACTCCTCTATTAGTCTTCCTTTGCTTCGCATTTCTTTTCTCCCCATGCCCTTTACCACTCTTTTTCTTACACATCCCTTAAAAATGTAACTTTATGCTTAACTACTTCCGCATGCAGCACTGAGAAAGCACCTTAGAACACTGCAAGACCTATCACTGTATAGTGTATTTAATGTTTAAATACAAAGATGGGGCTAAGGTTTCCAAAATGCCTAGTATGATCTGTGCAAGATGACAGCACATATGTGCCAAATGGCTGCCTCTCCAGCTTAAATCCTGTGAGCTGGAGGAATGCTGGCCAATCAGCATTCCTCTTCCCTCCAGTTAGCCAAAGGGTGCTAAAGACTCACAGAGGGACAGGCTACGTGGTGTGTCTCAGTGAGTGACCTCCTCCCTTATTGCTGGCAGTGTCCGCTTTCATTGGCTGCTCCATCAAGTTCCCCCAATTGTTGAGGCAGGTCAGTGGCATTTTTCCCTCTTGCTGTCGGATTCTAGAGAAATGTTCTGTGATGAAAGTAACCGAGAACAGTGGCCATTTCTTTTGGAAGGTAGCAGGAATATTGAAAGATAAAAGAAAGGTTGCTCTCTCTTCCCCACACTCACGTCTCTTCACTCCAAAACCTACCTAGCTTTGCAATCTGAACAAGATTCTGTTCATTTATTTGTATTAAAGCTATCTATCTATTCCCTTCTTATCTTGGTGGATCAGGCTACCAGAAAGTGTAACAGACATACAGAAACTGTGGCCATTTCATAGGGATAATACCCAGGATGTTTAGAACCAAAGCCATAGTGCATTATCACTGTAGCAGTGTGAAAATAGTGGGTAATTGTCAGAGGTGAAAGTAAGCTGGTACCGGACCAGCTTCCCCAGGCCAGCAATTTAAAGGGCCTGGGGCTCCTGACAGCAGCCAGAGCCCTGGACCCTTTAAATCGCCACCGGAGCCCCACTGCCGGAGCCCTGGGCTGGCAGCAGGGGGGAGGGGGGCGCTCAAGAAGTGATTTAAAGAGTTAGGGGCTCCAGGTGCCGCTACCACAGTGGAGCTCCGGGCCCTTTAAATCACTGACGGAGCCCCAGAGGCTCCCGGTTGCCACTGCTACCCTGGGGCCTGGGGCTCTGGTGCAGATTTAAAGGGCTTGGGGCTCCACTGCGGTAGCAGCACCTGGAGCCCCCGGCCCTTTAAACCACAACTGGAGCCTCGCTGCCACTACCCCAGGGTTCTGGCAGTGGGGCTTAGGCGGCTACCACCCCGGGTCCTTACAAATTGCCACCCAAGTTCCGCTGCCAGAGCCCCCGGGGTAGCGGCGGCAGGGGTCTGGCGAGGATTTAAAGGGCCACAGGGTCCAGGTGCTGCTACTGCAGCTGGAGCATCTTGATTTAAAGGGTGCGGGAATTTAAAGGACTGCTCTTCCATTGAGGCCATGTCCCTTCTGGTTGAGATCCCACCCCCTGCTCAGGATTCTGGCTTTTAAGTTACTTTCACTCTGGTAATTATAGTTTCTAGGGCCAACTAACAGAGACCCAGACTAGGGCATTACACGAGATTTTTTCACTCACCTCTACTTCACGGCTTTAGCCATATTATTTAACTTAAATACCAGAATGCAGTACTACGAAAAAACAAAAACTCAACACTTATTTTTCCCCTCAGCTATCCAATTCTCTTGTTGCAAAATTCCCTATTCAATTTCCAGACTCAGAGGTCTGAATAAACTCTGCTAAATAGCTGAACTTTGGGGCACAAATCTGCACTGAACTGATAAATCTATTGAGATATGTAGACTTCTGCCCTAATAGATCTGCCTTTGTTTGTTTAGTTTTAAATTACTGACAACTTTGAAAAAAAGAGGGACTGTTGCCCATCTGCAGTGTTTGATCTGGTCTCATTTTCACTAGACCTAAATGATGCTGTTTCTTTGCTTCTTTTTCCCATATCTGGGAAAGATTAAGGCTTGGGAAAGGCGAAAGATGGTGGTTTTGCGGTCAGAAAAGTAGACCAGGAATCAGAAGATATAAATGCAACTCCCAAATTTGATACAGACTGTGCATCAGTCTTAGTTACTGTATATTAATTAACTCTCTTCCACACAGAGATGCTGGGAATAAATTTGTAAATTCCTTGGACATTACAATGATGAGCACCATGGAAAACCCTATAAATAAAATTTTAAAATAACCTGAATTTTAATACAAATATGACAGACGTACAGAAGTTGGTGGCTAGGGGAGAAATGAGAGCTTTTGATCAGTAAATTTACCTGGATACCTGATTTATCATTTTTTATCATGCTTTTGAAATTCTGTCTTGTCATCCATGACTTTGTGATCTAAGGCCAGATTTTAAAAAGGCAGTTTGGTGTCAAAAGATGGAGATAGATGTCTGGTGGGATTTTCTAAAGTGCTCAGGAACCTAACTCCCATTTGAACAGTTACTGACTCTTCAGCACTCTCTCTCTCTCTCTCTCTCTCACACTCACACACACACACACCTCATTACGTACATGCAAACATGCAAAGCTTCAAATAATGTTTAACATTTAAAACTAAAAAAACTCTCAAAGTTTTCATTTAAATAAATGCATCAGTTTTAGATGTCTAGGTATCAAAGCTAAAAAACCTCTCTTCTTTAGTCTTAGTACTATTCTAACATGTCTATGGGAGGGGAAGCTAAGGATTTTTTCCTTTTGGGGAAAGAAAGACCATTTGCAGCATACATCCTACATCTGGCAGTCATGCATTGATGAACACATGTAGCAGCAGGATCCTACTTATCCCTCTTGCCCTTTTTAGAGTTACCATGAGTTTTGCTCTTCCAGACAGGGGAAACACCACATGGAGGCAAAAGGCTTTTTTCTTAGATTTCCCCAGTTTTAGGAATGGATCACAAATTACGAGCAATAAATTCTAAATATTTGCTAGATATTTTTCTACTTATGTGGTTCACTACTCTACATTTATGTAATGCACACAAATGTATTATATACACTACATTTTCTAGCTTGATGCAGAAAAAATGTGTATAAGCAAAATGAACAGAACTCTTAATATTTTATTGGAACTTTTAATTTACAACAGAAGCAGCTCATTCTATATACAATAGCCTCCTCATACTACCTCCTGTTAGTTTCTAGGGCCTTTTCCCTTCAAAATTCCCAGATCATCATGAGAGCACTGGTATGTGCTTCTTGTGTGAAAAAGAATTTGCAAAGTTGGTCCCTAAAAATGTGCCAGTATTATATAGAATTTAACCAAACTGGGTTAAATTTAATCCAGTGATAAAGTTATAAGTCACACTTGCTGTGCATACATTTTGCTTGAACAGTTTTTGAGCAGGACTTCTATTTAAAATTAGATTTTAAATGTTATTGGGTTAAACTGCTTGTTGAAAAAAACACACACCATATAAAGGCCTCAAACATGCTTAAATTTACAGGCTACAATTAAAATAAATAAATAAATAAATAAATAAAGTGTTCCACACATTCAAATCCTCAAGCTCCATTTTGTAGACAGCTGCTCTTTGTTTTGACTATGGATCTCTGATAACACACAGCACTGCAGAGTTGTGGAGAGAGAAAGCATTCCATGATCATCATAGAAAGAAATCCTCATGATAAAAACAGCTGTATTCCTTTAGCAACTTTAAATATGCATACATATTGAGAGTTATTTGCTCAGTTCACATGATGTACAAAATATAAGATCCTAGGTAAGGCTGCTCTCAGTCACTTGTATAAATCTGAATTATAAATGCACTGATTTCAATGGTGTTGCCTCAGAGTTATCCCAATGTAAAATGAGAGCAGAGACTTTATCTAGGTTACTGTATAGTTGTCATCACTGTGATACCTGAGCATCTAAATAACTAGTAGGTTTAGGTATACATGTTGGTGGGAAGCAATCAGCAAGTCTTCATTTCCTATAACCTAGGGGCATGTAATAGTTTACAATCATACAATGGTTCATATCACATGGCGCCATTTTAAAGTCTGGCATACAATGGATCTCAGTCAGAATCCCCGAACATTACATTAACACAACAATAATACTAGTCCTGCTGGAAATTAGTATCATGCTCTACAAAGGGAGGCAGGCATTTGCATTTTAAAGATGGAGAAACTGAGCTGTAGAGTGGTTATACATTTTGCTTAAGATCATCCAACAGACTCAGTGGAAAAAACAGGGACTAGATCATGAGATTCCTGGCTCCCAATTCCAAATGTATGTGGATAATAGGAACATCCACAGTTACATGAGAAAGGATAAAAATATGTAAGGAATATAAACTATGCTGTAGGATTTATCCCCAGGACGTTAGTGATTGGCTTAAGAAAAAACCTGAATGTCAGTGGGGTTCGAGCACATAACTCCCCTTTATGCCCCACTTGCTGATCTGGTATGGCAATTCCTATGTTCAGTCACAGGTCTATGTTGACACTTATGGAGAGGATAGTCCGTGGTTCAAACCCTAAGACGGTCCCAAAACATGAGATCTTATGGGGTGGTGCACAGCTGCTGCACTTCTATTACCATGGCAACATTTCCAGTAGAGGGGAAATGCTGTTACTTCCGTCATTGGAGCACTGGCTTTAGCCCTAGTTTCAATATCCTCTTTGCCTCTTTTCTATAAGGACTTAATTGAGAGATCACGTCTCTGCAGGAAAAGTGATTAGGCAAACAGATTTGCATACAGGAGTTGTGGCTACTCATCATCCTAATGCTTTATATAGTGCAGGACAACGTACAGGGAGCATGAATTGCAAGTGAAAGGCACCAGCAGCACTAAACTTTGGGCTTTCTAGAGAGAGAAACAAACCATTAAATGGCATTAAAAGAGGAAATCAGTTATAAAGAATGGAAATCTTTGACTTGGAATTTGACCAGAAGTGTGGGGCTAATACTTTTTTTTTTTTAAACTTGGCAACAACTGCAATGGGGATTTTTAATTGCCAGAGGTTTTACCAAGCTTCACATTTCATCTGAATGCTTATCTCCCCAGTGTAAATACTGTGAGGCTGGCTGTGTATTGATTCTTAGGTAGGGTTGGAAGTATTAGATTGATCGGTAAATGTCAGTAAACAGTTTCTATGTTACAGTGAAATCAATAGAAAAAAATATTTTGATTGATAATCAACATTTACAGACAGGTGAAATAAGAAAAATGCTGCTTGAGGACTTCAATAAAACTCTAAGAATATTTATTGTGTATGTTTTGACATGTGATGTTGATCATTTGTTTTAATGGTTATAAAGCTTTAACTTATTGAGTCTCATCAGCCACAGTCACTAAATAATTGTCTGATACCCTGTTATCTACCTCCCTTCATAATTGCCCTCAACTATGAAAATTTAAATTGATAAAAACAAACAAGCAAGCTTAAAAACAAATATCAATTTTGCTTGAAATTATACATCATTATCAAGTACTGCCGGTCCTATTCATAGAAATAATGCTGCTCAGTTTTAACTTCATTAACTTCAATGGAGGCACTACAGTCTTGCACCCAGGTAACTGATTAACAGAGTTTGTTCCTGTGGGTTTTACTTGGCATTCTCTCAGGCAAGAGCTAATAGACTCAGTACATCTTACTTTCTGAGACCACAGTCCAAGGTGGTATGTCTTCAAGGCCAATACGCAGATGGGAGAAAAGTAGTTGTCATTTTTCAGTAACTGATGTTTTATTTATTTTAACAGAAAATATTCAAGCTAGCACACTCCTGATGCTTCCCCCATCTTCCCTCCAAGAAACAAAATCTGAGGACAGGAAAGGCTGGGAGGTAGTAGTGAGGTAATCAGATTAGTACAATAGGTAAACTGAAAGATTATAGGATTTTAGTCACTTATTAGCACATTAGCATTTGTAGGTCATATTTTTTGTATGAAGATGCTAAGCATGAAAAGGAAGAATGATGTTATTTACAGAGGTAAGGTAAAAAAAATATGTAAGTTTTAACAAGTAGTATCCTTAGATCTGTAGAAATTCTCCACCTCTAACTTACTCAGGCTGGTTTAAACATAACTTTCTAGACAGATAAATTGTTAAATTGATCCCAGATCTAGATAGACCAATTGCAGTCAAGCCATGTTGTAATGAAGCTTATAACAGGGTCACGGTCTTTAAATCATTAGAGGAATCACGGTCTCAGAAATATTGGTAGATCATGATGCACAAAGTTTTAGAGTACTTTCAGTGCTTCATTTATATAGCAAAAACATGCAAGAATGTAAAATGTACACTAGATTTCAGTGCAAGGTTGTAAATTATTTTAACAAAGAGGACATATTTTTCTGGTTAAATCTATAAAGGTCTCATTTTGGGGCTTTTATTTTTGGAAGGTTGGGAGAAATTGAAGGGTAGAAAGAACGAACATAAAGGGCTCTGCAATTAGAGATGGCAAGATTTTAGGCATGCAACATGTGTGAATGTTTACACTTGGCAATTAAGTAATAAATCACCACTCTCTATTTTTGGCCATGTTTTAATCAGTGCCATGTTCCTTCCAGCAACATGAGATAAAGGCATTTTCTAGAAAGGGGGAGAGGTCCAGACACTGATTTACACACTGTAAAGATTGATGTCATTTTGAAAACTCAGCCATAGCCTGGTTTGGTGGAAGGAAGTTGACTGGTGCGAGACAAAGGAGAATTATTCTATGTCTGCAGAGGAGTTAATTGCTCACTTCATTTTAAGTGGTTTCTTGCATGTGTTAATCCTGCATGCTGAACAGTTTATCCCACCTTGTATTTAGCTGTGACACTCTGGTTACCTTTTCTGACTTGAAGACGACCAACAGAAGTCGGTCCAATAATAGACAATTACCTCTCCCACCATGTCTCTCTTATCCTAGGACCAACACAGCTACAACAACACTGTAAAATTCTGATCATGGCAGATGGCCAAATACATGTATTTATACAAAATGTCTGTGACTTCACAGAGCAAAATATTTACCATGTGTCAGTCATTCATTTCTCACACTTCCACACCTGGCAAGCTTCCATGGATGGAAGCTCCGTTGGCACATGGAGTAGAATGAAAGTTGTTTCAACTTCAGAGATTAAACCAAATAAGAAATGCATACAATGAAGGGAAATCTAGTAGCCAGCATCAGTGCATTTCTTGATAAGTTTTCCTTAGAAATACTATATATTAAAGAGACAGAATATATATTACCTTAATACTGAATACTGATGGCTCTCAACCACAAAGACAGGATGCTTGTCAAGAAAGCATTGGAAACTATGGAGGACAAAGATCAGCAGGATTTCTATAGTTATTTTGTTGTATCTTTTAAAAAAGGGTTTCTAATCGATCAATTCTTTGCTTATGAAGAGGAGAAATTGGAGCATAGTAACTATGAAACACATGCTTACATTTCAGCATATAGTGATGCTAATATGGAACCTAATGACCAGACCAAACATTGTTGGTAGCGTATCTAAAGGTCTATTTTAATGTTCCTTCCCTCCCCTGCCTTCCACTTCCTATCCTCAGACTGCAGTCTTAATGACGCCTACTCAGCATAGCTTACTGGATACTTAAAATGAGACCTGATAAAGAGTTCTGCGTAAGCTCGAAAGCTCATCTCTCTCCGAAGTTGGTCCAATAAAAGATATTTCCTCACCCACCTTGTCCTCAGACTGGAAATTGATAGTCTTAATGGCCTATATCTTCAAAAGTGACTAGTGATTTTGGATACCTCCATTTGAGTGCTAAACTTGAAACATCTCAGAGGCCTGATTTTCAGCATGTGTGGTTGCTCAGCACTTGGTGGAGGGGGGAAGTCAACCCGAAACACCTGAAAGCCTAAGTGCACAAAAATCACCAGTGGCTTTTTCAAATTTGAGAGATCCTTTTGGGGGGATAAGAAGGGAGGAAGGGGAAGAATAAAAAACCCAAAAAGATAATGAACAGTGAAAACACTTTCCATACCCATTAGCATAGCTCAGCTAAAGTGACAATAAATCAGAAGTATTCAGTATTCATTGCATCTCAGATTTGACTTTACCATAACATTACTTATACTCATACTAATATTAATTATGAACTGTATCAGCATTGCTGAAAGTGTGAAAAATGCCATCCAGTAGGGGCACGAAGAATTAGCCAGGGCAGGACATAGGGAAAATATACATTAAGATGGGCAGGGCTTTAACACCACATGGAAGGGTTGCACATGCGTGGCAGGGAGGGGAGGGAGGAGGAAGCATTGATTTTCTATCATTTAATATTTAGATTGGGAATTAGTGTTGAGAATTTAATGGCAACCACTGCATTCTGATTCACAGAATGACAACTAGCATTCCTACACATCAGAATCTTTACTGATATATATATATAGCCAGTGAAATCCTGAACCTATTGAAGTTCAGCAGGGCCAGGATCTCATTCAATATGTGCAAATACAGGGATTGATGTAGTCACCTGATTCAATGGGTGTACTATACTAAACTGCCAAGGTGGCAACAACCATCAGCAGCAGCACCCATCACCCTGGCTTTGCAATCCCAGTCAGATCTAGAGGAGAGGCCCTGCGGGTTTGGGAGAGGGCTGAAGAAAGAGGCCATCCTGCATTCACTCTTCAGCAACAGCTTCATTCTATGGGGCTGGTCCCAGCTCCCTACTCCGAGTCTTGTGACCTGGAGAACAGGGTCCTGTTAAAAGGGTCTCAAAGCCACTAAGGGTTGACTCAGCCATCCATATGACAGAGCTGGGGCCTCTCTGCTGCACAATACAAGGAAAAGTGTATATTTGCCTGTTTTTGCACCATTGGTTTCATGATTTCCATGAGTGCAACTGAACCTATCAACCCCCCTGTAAGCCGGTCGTGTCGGGGCTCGTCCCTCTCAGGCGCGGCGGGGAGCCAGGGCACCTCCTTACGCACTGCAGTCCAGGTAGGCTTAGCCCCTCGGCAGGTGTTGAGCGGGGTACAAGGTCTGTACACAAGGTAGAGCCCCGGCCCTCTAGCCGGGGTCGGGGCTCTCAAAGTAGATAAGCCCCAGCCCTTGGACAGTGCGGGCAGTAATAGTCCAGGCTCAGGCCTCTAGCAGGGGCTGAGCAAACACAGTATCAGCCCAGGCCCTTGGCAGGGCGGGGCAGTAATAGTTCAGGCTCAGGCCTCTAACAGGGGCTGAACAAACATAGTATCAGCCCGGGCCCTTGGCTCGGGCGGGGCACCAAACACAAGTCTAATTGGCTCTGGCCCTTTGGGTCAGGGCAGAGCAGTGGCAAAGTCAAAGGGGCCCAGCCCTTGGTTCGGGCGGGGCACCAAACACAAGTCTAATTACCTCTGGCCCTTTGGGTCAGGGCAGAGCAGTGGCAATAGGTGGGAAGAGAGGGAGTCTGCCACCCGGTTGCGGGTGGCAGGGGGAATGCAGGCCCTCCCACTCCACTGCGTTCCAGTCCGGGGCCCTAGCAGCGGTCAAGACCCGCTGCGGTCAGTGGGGATCCTGGCCGCAACACACTGACATGGGTTCGGGGTCTTCAGGATCCAAACCAGGGTCGGCTACCCCCGGGCTACTTCCAACCTCCTCCTCTCTGGGTACCTGGTCCTTGCCAGCGTCATCTGGTGGGTCCCAGACCATGGGTTCCTCTGGGTACCGGTCCTGGGGAAGCTCAGGCCACTCCTCGGGGTATCGGGCACACGGCAGGTCAGGCCGACGTTCCTCCGGGTACCAGGTCTGAGGCAAGTCCAGCCAGCGCTCCTCTGGGTAGTGGGCGCGGGGCAGGTCCGGCCAGCGTTCCTCTGGGTAGTGGGCGCGAGGCAGGTCCGGGCAGCTCTCCTCCGGGTAATGGGCACGAGGCAGGTCCGGGCAGCGCTCCTCTGGGTAGTGGGCGCGAGGCAGGTCCGGCCAGCGCTCCTCTGGGTAGTGGGCGCGGGGCAGGTCAGGCCAGCGCTCCTCTGGGTAGTGGGCGCGGGGCAGGTCAGGCCAGCGCTCCTCTGGGTAGTGGGCGCGGGGCAGGTCCGGCCCGGCGGGAGCCCAGGCACCAGCGTCTGTCCTCTCCGTCAGCCTGCGCCCAACTGAGCGCTGGGGCCGGGCTTTTATACTTCCTGTCCCGCCCCTTGACTTCCGGGGGGCGGGGACAGGCTGTGCTGACTCCGCCCACTGAGGCACCTGCTCTGGCTCGTCCCTCTCAGGCGCGGCGGGGAGCCAGGGCACCTCCTTACACCCCCACTAAACCACCACTGGCAAAATGAGGTAAAATAGATTTAGCATCTTCCTATAAACCTTCCAGTAACAAAAAATGCTAAATTGAAGCGAATGAAAATTCTGTCAGTTCAGTATTGCGTACCTGATATTTAAAATGAGACTTTAGTTCTTGAGAACTTCGGTGGTACACAATTTTCCTCATTTAGATAGTTTGCTGGGATCTGGCAGGTAAGCAGCTTTATTTAATCATAGCTATGATTTATGCTTTTAATCAATCTCCCAATTTACTGTAATGTTTACATATTTAAACAATTTACTGTTTAATGGAAATAATTTTGTTAGTCATATTTTTTGATTTATTTCACTAATTAATGGTGCAACCATGCACACTTGGATAGTAAGACTTTTGAATTCTGGTATGTACTGTAGCTGCAGTATGATACTTAAGTGTGTTGGGGACAGTATATAACAAGTGTTATTAAATGAACAGTGTCTTATAGCTCTAGTACGTCTTATCAACCAATCAAGCTGTAGGCTGACTGCTATTTCCTGATAATAAATCATATGACTGTAGCTTTCTAAAGACCATCAGTCCCCACCTCCATCAAAGAAACTGACAATCTCTAGGTTACACAGACATTCAGGCTTTAAGCAAGAGCCAAATCAAATAACAGAAAATACAGAAAGGAGTAACTTACATGCAAAGAAAGTGAAGATTAATGCTATTCAAATGTGTATATCTATATTTTTATTATCTCAAAGTCCTCTTCCCAGTCTCACTCCTAACTCAGGGAATATAAACTATATGTTTACCATTGTTCTGCCAAGTTGCTGGCACTAGTTATTTTTAAATTGATTGCTTGGCTGATATAACAATATGGATAGAATTAAATTTTATAGCTAGATAATTGTCTCCTGCTCTGGAAAATAATGGTATCTGCTTTGCCTTGATGTTTACATTATACAAATACCTTGTTTCCTCATGATAATTTAGTAGTAGGAGCTGAGAGACTTCTTATTCTTTCATGTAACGTTCAGTTGTAGTCACAACGCGGCTGAAGCATATACACCTTCGTATTGATGTTTTTATGCCTCCAAGGGGAGCAAATACACAGAAGTGCAACTGTTACTAAAGTATTTCACAAAGTATTGTTCACAGCACCATGCATATATTACAGTCTCCCTCCCATTCGGTTAAGTATCCTGATTGTGGCTTAATTTAACCCCAGATTCCAAATATGATTAAACTTTAATAATGAAATTAGGGGATTGTTTCAGCTGTTTATCTTCATTAGATATTTTAAACTAATATCTGGACAATTTATTTTATGTGTCCAAGCTGAATTCCAAACCACACCTAACTCCTCCCTACCCAAAAACCAACCAAACAAAAAACTAAACTTTGGGATCGTTGAAAATCCAATTTTGCAGTTTGGACCCACTTCTACCAGACTCCTGTCACTGGGTATGTGAGTTCACTATATAATGAAAGTCAATGGGACTTGTGCTTTTAAGGCACCAAGGGCTGGTCTACACTAAAGCTGCAAGTCAATCTGAATTAGGCTACTTCAGTGACTTAAGTTAGGTAACTGAAGTCGACGTAACTGAGATCGACTTACCACAGTGTCTACACCACACTGTATCAATGGGAAACTCTCCCACTGACTTACCTTCTGCCTCTTGGGGAGGTGGACTAGAGACGTTGAAGAGAGAGTGCTCCGTCATGGACTTAAATGGTCTTCACCAGACCCACTAAAAATCAACACTGCTGCATTGATTGCAGTGGTGCTGACCAGAAGCGGCACCAGAGTTTCTGGCACCCTAGGCAGAATTCAGGGGCCACATTTTGTGTGCTCCCCAGGGGGCGCGCAGGAGCTTCCGCTTCCACTCCCATTGCACCGCTGAAGAAGGACCCTCCACCGAAATGCCGCAGGCAACAGCGGCAGTCATTGAGCTGCTCAAGTGCCTGCCGCTGTTTTCCGCGGCATGTCGGCAGAAGGTCCTTCTTCGGTGGCACAACAGGAGTGGAACCGGAAGCTCCCGTGTGCCCCATGGAGAGCGCACAAAATGCCTCCCCTCAAATCCTGGCACCCTAGGCAACCGCCTAGGGTCGCCTAATGGAAGTGCTGGCCCTGGTGCTGACTTAGCCGGAAGTGTAGACATGGCCTTAGAGTAGGTCTACACTGCAATAAAGCACCTGGGCTGGTTCACGTCAACTGATCCAGGCTCACAGAACTCGGGCTTCAGGGCTACAGAATTACAGTATAGATGTCCCAGGCTCCAGCCAGACTGTCTGGACTGAAATTTTCTAGCCCTGCAGTCTGAGCCTCATGATCCCAAGTCCACTGACATGGGGAAGCTGTGGATGATTTATTGCAGTGTAGACACTTAGACACTTTAGAAAAAGATCCATTCCTAGATTTTTTTGTGGGCACAAGTAAATTGTCTCTTCCAGTTTTCTAGCTTTGCATGATACTTGTAAAAACATGCCTTACACCTTCGTTTTGTCCTCCCAATAGTTAAACAGGGACTTCCTAAAATTCTGTTTTACTGCAGATGGAGTTTCTACATTACATGTTTAATCAGTTCTGAACATGATGGAATAGGAAGAAAGAAGAGCAAGAAAAAATATGGATAGCTGAGTTGATGGAGAGGAAAGAAGCAGTTGAGAAGATAAATTTTTAGAGAGAAAAAAAGTTGCAGATGAAGAGAAGCTATTAAGAGGTACTGGGCTACCATTATGGTTATCCACCTATGACACCTCACTGTTGGGTGTAATTTCCTTCTGGCCACTTTGTGAAGTGTTTGTCCCTTTAAGAGCATCTCCACCCCCTAACAGGCAGGTAGCAATGATGCCTTTAGGGCTAGAAACCATCATGCCAGTTGCCTCTCTGTACCAACCTTCCTCTCGCCAGCCAGGACACTAATGGAATGTGTGTGGAGGTGGTCTGTCTTGAAGTGCTTCCCCTGTTCCCCCTATACCACCTGGGCAGCTTGGAATTGCTCCACTAAAAGTCCATCCAGGACAGCTGGTGTCTGCCCCTTAAAGGGTGACATGGCCCTTCAACTTTCTGGTAGTATCACTTTAAGTTTGAGGAAGAGGCAGTAAAGCCATTAAGCAAATGACAGAAAACACTAGAGAAGAAAAAAAGGGGGGAGGGGGCAGAATGACAAATATTTGCAAGAAAAAATGGTGCATCATTACCATACATTGTGAACATTTCACACAAAATAGTATATTGCCTTGTGTTTGCGAAAGTAGTACCCCTCAAGGAAAGGTGTGGAAGGCGGGAAGGTTCATAGAGGCAAGGTTTCTACATGAATCAGCTTTTTCTTTTCCCCAAAGGAAATTTTAAACAGATTTCTTAACCGAATTTTGAAGGGAAAAAAGTTGGCATTCCTTTAAAATTCATTTTTCTATGTTTCTCTTCAGCTACTGCATTATTGTTTCTGCTTCTCCTATATGCGGTCTCTCTCAAATAGTGTGCCTAAATCTCCTGATCTACTTCAATTTTTTATTGCTCCTGCTGACAAAATAAAAATGAAGTGTTCAATTTTGGCTTCATTTAAGTTAATGGGAGTTTTGTCATTGATTTCAGAGGAGGCATGATTACACTAAAAAAAATTGGAATGAAAGTATCTGAAACTCATGAGGATAAATCCTGATGTCTTCCAGGTCATGTCCCTGAGGGGGAAATACCATACACAGACCCTCCCTGCTTAATATTTTGAGTCTCCTTCATTATTATCAGTTCTGTGACTGCGCAAAGCACAGCCTGCATAGATTGTGTTCACAATGCTTTGGCTGGAAATTAAATGAGAAATTATTCTGATAGGAGGTACACACCACTCTATGCCAAAAGTGGTTTTGCTCCCACCCTGTTATCTGACTTGAGGCTTTTCAGTTTTCATAGATCATAAGTCTGAACACACAAGTACAGGTGGAATGCACAGTTATTGTGAATACTTTTGTTTGCTCTGCATTGAAAGGATCAAAATTTCATACACCCCTCACTACACACTGTAAACCTGAGCGTCATAATTCTAATCCAGATTTAAGTATCCACAACACACTACCTTACAGCCCTCTATCAACTAAATCTCTACAGTATTCTGTTCTCCTATCCTCCTCCATCACAAAAATACTGTGTGCATAACCATTTACATGCACAAAATCAGATAACTTTCACTGCCTCTTCCACCACCCTTTCTCCTCACAAAAGGGAAAGTTTCAAAGTCGGGACTTCTCCTGCACCCAGTCGAACTGCTGAAAATATAAATCATGCTAAAATGACTTTTGACATTCTGAGAAAACAAAAAGCAGCAAAGAATCCTGTGGCACCTTATAGACTAACAGACGTTTTGGAGCATGAGCTTTCGTGGGTGAATACCCACTTCCCCAGATGCACGAAAGCTCATGCTCCAAAACGTCTGTTAGTCTATAAGGTGCCACAGGATTCTTTGCTGCTTTTACAGATCCAGACTAACACGGCTACCCCTCTGATACTTGAGAAAACAGTATCCATGATCCTGAAACTACAAAAGCAGTTTCAAGGGGTAAAATACACACACACACCCCGCAAACAAACCCAATGAAGAGTGGTGATATTGTTTCACAAAATGACTTGTTTTTAAATAATCCCTACTTCCACACAGCTCTGCCTATAGCTAAAATGTGGTGAAAGTAAGCAGTTTTTCCCTTATAAGTAATGGCAAATCTCACATTGTACAAAATGTATTTCATTTATACCACAAATTAAACCTTTGATATTTTCCATTTTTTTTAAATCTGTCACTTTGAGTTTTTAATAAATGGTGGTACTGTGCTGGAAACACCAGTGCTATTTCCAGTAGGTGGAAATAATATGTATTCAATCACTTTGAGGCCCTCAAGGTGGCATAAATACAGAAATAATAGTGAGTATGAGTGAGGAGGAGAGAAAATTACAGAGGAATATTTGATTTAACGTGGTTAAATAATTTTGCATCAGTAAGCATCTTTTTTTTTAAAGATATTTTAAGAACATCAGCAGCTTGTGCTATTCAGAATTTAGAGGAAATATTTGAGTGTACTGTGATAGCTCAGTAAAATGGGACAATTCATATAAGCTGTTCCTATTTACTTCTGGAACTGCTTATATTGTCAAAGCCTGCTGCCATTGCTTTCAGGCTTAATTCAAACTACTTAGGAGGGAGGGTGCTAATCATTTTTTGTCATACTTCAAAACTAATTTATGATGTACCTCTCGATACCAACAGAATGCCAGGTTTACACAGCACAGAGATAAAGTAGTACTCAGTGTAATTTAAAAGGGGCTGACCTTTAAAAGCTGTTAATCTACATGTGCATTATAATTAACCAATTAAAAGATTCAGTCTAGCACCAACATAATTAGATGCTCTTTCATTGCTGACTACATCATAACCCTAGACAGATTAATACAGAATCCATCACTTTCTTGCATTTTCAAGCATCTCAGTCTGTAGCTTCTGAAAGACAATAAGTAACTCCCAAAATGGGATCTATGTAAGTATGGACAGCATGAACAGTAGATGGATTCCTTAACTAAACTGCATTCCATATATGGTTCTCAGGAATAATGTTTAGAAAATGCTTCTAGGCATAACCTAGAGACTGCTTAAATACCTGCCTTCAGGGAGGAGGAGATGGTAGTTATGCTACAGATCACTGTGGTTAATAGTAGAAAATTATTGCCAATGACTATTTTCTGAGGTCTGTGAAGCCATCTAAAAAGATCAAAAAAAAAAAAAAAAAAGCTACGGCAATGTATTGTATTTAACCATCACAGCTAATGGTCCTTGACCTAAACCCAGTGGGAATATACCATGATTTGAAACACCTGCAGATTAATAATTAAAGCCAACTAAGCACAGAGACAATTAATATAGGAAGTCTCCCAGGGGACGAAGAAGGGCAGAACATAGTTTCAAATATGTGAATGCTTCAAATTTCTTTCAGTATTCTTACTTCCTAGGGACACCAATACTATTGCAGTCATTAAGACAAAGCTTCCATTGATGTCAATGGGAGTCTTGCTCCAGTAAGAACAGCAAGATTACAGATACATGAGTGATTTGGACCCATCAGATCAATGAGAGGTCGAAAACTACTAGATGGTGATTGTGTGGAAGAACAAAAAGCAGCCATTCCCTTGGCCCACAAATGTAATGGCTCCACTTTTGGGGGATTATCAGAGAAACACAAAAAAGGTCATTCGAGTAATGTGTTTTCAAACCAAAACTCTTATTCTAAGAACTTGAAAAGAAAGGCATATCTAGTTATGCATAAATAAATCAATTTTACATTCAACCCTAAAAGAAAACTGTTTATTACACTAATTTTATATGAAAATATTTAGCAAATAAACAAAAGCTTCAAGAAACTGATTTCACTTAGAAATCTTATCACTCAGTTATAGTTTCCCTTCAGACGACATAATATGTAATTAGTGCTTCACTGTTCATTTTCTCTTCAAAGCCCACTGTTAAAAGTAGCAAAGGCTAATATATTCCTCAGCAAAATGAAAAAATGATAAAGTGAAAAAGATACATAAAGGGACTGTTCTGGCCATGTGACCTACTCATTAAAAAAAACATTTTCAGGGTAAGAAATTTCAAGCATTACAGAAATACAGGTTTATAAATTATTTATAGCCATAAGGGCCCCTGGAAAACATTCAAAATTCAGCCCCTAAATCATTTAGTTTCAGAACTACTCCAGTTATTTTTCTTTGTCTTTTAATGAATAAATAATTTGATTCAATATTTCAATGTATTCAGGTCCCACAGCAGAATTTTCCCCCGTCAAAAAAATAGACATGAAAGCTAGCTGGTACGCCTCAATTCCCCTCTCTTCACTCCCCACCCCCTCTCAGGAGCAGTTTTTTTTATAGTTTACAAGATACTTAGGAGCCGATGTGCAAGAATATCCTATCCATTGATTCAGTTCAGGTGTAAAAGGTTTGAATATAAGAACAATACACAGTGCTAAGCAATAGCAATATTTTTCTTTTTTGTTAGTGTACTAGGGTGGGAAGAGGTGCTGGGAGCCTGCTTTCTCCTCCCAAAAGCACCTGCACAGTAATAGATCCAGATATGGACCTTCTGAGTGACAGTCAACTAGTTTGCAACGTACCTTGCAGTGCTCTGCGGTTCCAAGGTGGCAAAATGAGTTGATTTAGGGGAATGGCCAAATCCTAATTCCAGCGGAGATGAGCATATTCTGCTGCTGGCAGCTGTCCCATTCTGGAACAGTAGCAAGAAGCACTGCAAAGGAGGTCTCACTGAACCATCCCTGCCTGCATAGTCTGGTTATCTTGTACCTTACAGAAACTATGACACCACCCTGTACTCCTACTTTGTTCTCTCCCAGCAAGCCTTATGATACATTGTCGACACTAAACATTTAGAATATATTAGCTAAAACCTTCTAACATCTTCCAATCCAGTCAAAATATGGCCAACAAGATCTCCATGGCAAAAAAAAAAAAAAAAAAAAAAGATGGCTTCATATTACTTAGTTCTTTAAGTTTCAGTCCAAACGGACCTCTCTGAATTTAGCAGAGGACCTGCTATTACCTCATTTTGCTTCAAATTCTTCAGAGAAATACCTCATAGGTTTTTTTAATTGAGTAAATGACATCCTCATTCACATTTCTATTTTAGAATGGTAATCGCCAGTTCTGAAGATTCCAATTTCCAAATGTCTATTTATTAAAAGCCAGCATGTCACAGAATTTATAAATGAAGCCTTGATACCGAATATTCTCCTATCATCTAGCTGTGAAGATTTGTAGAAGTACAGTAAAACAGAAGAGGAGATTGAGAGGGAACAGCAGAATTCATAAGCTGTGCAAAAGAATTAGTGATAAAAATTTGTCACAATTCATCTGTGATCTTCTCCCAAATTTGATGTGACAAAATCACATTGGCTCTACTAACAACCAACAAAGGAATATGATTTGTTAACATAACAAAAGGTGAATAGTGATTATAATATATTATGTTTAAGAACTAACTGTAAGTAAAATAAATGCTAAAATTAAATCAGTCTCATCAAGACCCTTCAATTATTTATGTTTTAAAGGAGCTGTTTTACAAACAGTTTTGTGAAACAAATAAGTTCATGGATAGCACTGACCAAAACAAATAATCCTGTTGACACATGTAAACCCATCTGGACAACAAAGGACTGTAGGTCTCAACACGGCCAGAATAAAATTATAACAAAGCAAGTCTCAGCAAGAACACAACAAAACTTGAGCAACTTGAAAAGAAATGGAAACCACATTCAAGTATTTCAAAATAAATATATTTAGACCTACCTCCTACCACTTGGTTTGTTTAAATACTATAATATATGTATAGTGCCACCCATTGTTATATTTAGACATTACATAAAACAAAAGCAAAATTATGTACCTATACATTCTTCTAATATTTAGAACAAAGAGTTTAAAAACGGTTTTAGGGGTATGGCACGCAAGGCATAAGAGGCTGAACTTTGCCCCCTCGATCCAGTCACCTGACTTGCATCAGATTTACAAAAAAAAAAATCATATTCCTGTCATATGGCCAGGGGCAACACGCATAGAGTCCATTGGCTTTAGTGATTACATCTGTCCGATTTTCCTGTGTGCGCTAGCTTTGAGTGTGCTAGAATCATGTGGTGAAGTAATCTGAGCCAGCTTAGTCTGTACAAAGATATTCATATTTCAAAAATACTAATGAATCCACTTGTGAAGGACAGTGTGGCCTTGTGGGTAGAGCACTAGATTGGACCGAGCTTCAGAAAACTTGGTTCTAGTCTTGGCTTTGTTACTGCTTGGTGATCTGGGGCAAGTCACTTCACCCCATGGGCCTCAATTTACCCTTCTGTAAAATGGGGATAATGAAACTGACCTTTATATTGTGCTTTGAGATGTACTCTTGAAAAGTGCCTTACAAGAGCTGGATATTGTTATGATTATTATTGTGTGGCTCCTAATCCCTTTGCAAGGTCAATCTGTGGTTACAGAGATGCTAGGAAGAGTCTGTAATGGAGTCTCTCATACTCATTTAATCTCTAAAACAGCCAGGACCTTTGAGGCTGATCCTGAAAGTGATTCACCTGGAACTCCCATGTGAAATGCAAAAGGCTAAATGAGAACTGAAAGGTTATTAGAGATGCTTCCTCCATCCTTAGCTGCACACAGGGCAAAGCAATCAGCGATCACATCTGAACCCAAGGAACATGCAGCCAGAGCTGACACACAGGATATGTCTACACAATAGCTGGGAGGTGTGATTTCCAACTCAAGCAGACCTACAACCTCTAGTTCTGCTCAAGCTAGTATGCTAAAAAAAGCAGCATGGCTGTGGCAGCATGGACAGTGACTTGGCCTAGTTGCCCAAGTCCATCCCTAGGACCCTGGACAGTGCTATACTCATGTCCTGCCACTGACACACAGAGCTAGTGTGCAAGAGAGACTTCTACCTACTTTGTTTAAAATCCTCTAGCAGAGCCACTTTGGACCGATTTAATCCAAAATTGGACAAACGCCTTGCACCCTCAGTCCTTTGTTTATTTACATTTTACCAGTGGAACATTGTTATTTACAGTACATTCCATAAGAATTATATTAATGCCTTGGGAGGTAATATATATCATATGTGATTTATACTGTGACCCAGGTGATTTAAGTCAGTCAAAGATGACTATGCTTTCTCAAGGCATCGTACTGTCACTATCATGAATATTTATTGTTTTGTACACCCATTTATGATATCACTTCTTTGGAATTTCCAAAAGTTCTTGCTTCTGTTCTCCCTCCCTCTTCCCCACCCCATACTTAAAAGAGAACACTGTAGTTCTGATCTAAAGCTGTAATACCATGCAGGATAATTATGTCTGAATATGAAAGACCATGATGAAAAGAATGGGCAAAAATCCTGCCCATATATCCTACCAGGGTGGAAAGAAAATGGCATAGAGATCCCCCCACTCCCATTGCAACCAGGAGGACAGGATTGCATCAAGGGAACAGTAGGTGAAAAATACAACGTAACTCACAACCAAAGAGAGAAGACTAGAGATAATTCGGAGTCTCTTGAAACCCACAGTTGACCAACAGAAATTGCATACAGCGACAAATACTAGACAAGGACTACTCTTTTCCTGAATAAGTAACACTAACCTGTATCCCATTATGTGGTGCTTTGACTAACCAGAGATATCTGACTACCTGCAGGACCTCTAAAACAAGAATACATCGTCCAGTCTCTGCTCCTGCATCACTGTACTGACATGGGCAGATTATCCCACTATGTTGTAAGAGGTTTTGTAGCTTATGTAACTATGAACACAAGGCAAAATAACAATTTCTGAGTTTGACCTTTCATTTTTGGTACAACAGCAGCAGTATGCGTCCTTTTCTAGGGATGCATAGGTCTGTACAGTAGTTTTATGTTGTATACTGGATCTCTTATACTGCTATTCAGGTTTAAGTAGTTACACAAAACAATTAAACTCATGATTCTTATAGTACCCTAGAAACTTGCATTGGCTAAGAGAAAGGTTTTTGGAAAACAACAACCTGTTTGGATAACCCAAGCACATGCTGCTCCACAAAACAGTAGAGCATTGCTCAAGGAAAATCATCCAACCTATTGTAACTCTAAGAAACTTTTCTCCTCAAATTTAAAATCTCTCAGGTGCTATAGTAAAGTAAAATACGTTGCTGTTCTTGGAGCCCTCCTGCCTTAATGAATCCAAGCCTGAACTTTTGAAGCTTTGCACACTATTCACTGTAGCATAAATCAATTTTTAGAGAACAATTAAAATATTTATGAAGTTTTCTTGCCCTGTTGCACATGAACTTTACCTCAGCAGAGGTTTAAATTTGATTGTTCCATTGCCAGATGACATTAATTAACCTTTGTGATGTTTAATGTGCATTCCAAGTAATCTTAGTCTAGTACTGCTGTCCTGTATTCATTTCCTGGGTTTTGAGCAGGGGTGGCTCAAGGCACCAGAGCAGCAAGCACGTGCCTGGGGTGGCGTGTCAGTCGCTGTGAGGGTGGGAGTCAGGCAGCCTTTGGTGGCATTTCTGTGGGAGGTCTGCCAGTCTAGTGGCTTTGGTGGCAATTCAGCGGAGGGTGCCAAGGGTGCAGGACCGTCAGATCACCCGCAGAAATGCTGCTGAATCCGAGTCACCAGCGGACCGCCCGCAGGCGTGCTGCCAAAGACTGCCTGACTGCCATGCTTGGGGAGGCAAAAAACAGAGCCGCCCTTGGTTTTGAGAATGCCATGAAGGGTTAATATAAACCTGTAATTACAGCAGAATAACAAGAGCACACTAATAGTATAATGTGAATCTACACTGATATTATACACATCAAATATTAAGGGGAACGTGGTCCTTAACCTGCCAAGACCCAGAAGTAGTAACATGGCTTTAGTAAAACACAGTCAAGAAAATAAGAAGCAAGAATGTTTAAAAGAACAAGATTAGGAATTATATTTGCAAAAAAAAAATTAAAGCTTCATTTTTGTGATTCCGTATTTTAATATCATTAAATTCTGGTAACAGGTAACAGCTAAGCATACACCAAATGCATGTGGCACAAGCAAATCTAGGCATCAAAATGAATGGTGAAATTGTAACAACGTTCCATCAAGAGATTAGTTACATACTGTCAAAGGTGCTTTATAGATATATAGGCAGGTCCCTGACCTAAACGTCTTACAAGCTAAATAGACAACACAGAGAGGACAGGGAGAATGGAATGCAACTCAGATGGGCACAAAGATTTGAAATGAGAGTTATGTATGTGCCCATTCAAAGATCATATTGAGTTCTTCTAAGTTTGCAAGAGACATTATAGCCAATTGCAAAAACTCTTGACCTAACATGGCTTGCTGATTACAGAATAAATGCCAATTGATATTCTTTTGACACTGAAGAGACAATCTGTGTAGTATATAGGAAAGTCACAAACCTTCCTAGGCCTCTCTAGTACTGCAATTAATTTTTCAACAATGTTGTGACAACCCTCCCTCCAAAAAAAGAACCCCAAAGATGGTATTTTTTGCCATCTCCGCTGAAAGACTGGAGCCTCATCTCTTAAGAAAAAAAATAATGGTGACAAATTGCTAGGATGCAGACCTCTCATTTCCATCATCACTGGATTTTCTGAAGCTATCTGCAGTAACAGCTATCCAGCGATAACATATCTGGCCAGTCCTGTTTAGATTTAACCCAAAAGTTGGTGTCACCAGGGTCTCTACTCACCGATGGGATGCCTCCTTGTGGCCCTGTCTGGGGATTAGCTTTTTTCAGGTCTGACACCCCTCTGACGGTTGCTCACATCACATTCCCCCTCACTTAACCTGCTCTGTCTTGTACCTTACAGAAACAAACAGTCTTGTGTGGGGTCCCCATCACAGTTGATCTTGAATGGACTCTTCACATGCAATGTTGTCATAGTTAGAAATCACACTTGCTTCGCATTAAATATGACCAGATGTACACACCACTAAGCTGTAGATAATAGATACATGTCGAGAGGCAATGTTCTCATCTTCTGAACACCTCACTTTATGCCAGTGCAATTTTTGTGAATTTTACCTGTTTTTTCCTGAAGTGCCTTACTGAGTGAATTTCATGCCAACTCAATAGTGACAAATACCCAGACAACAACAAAAAAAGCCAAGCCAGTACTCAGTGAGGAAATCTCGGCCCTACAATACGTTCCCACTATTCAATTCTAAAAGGAATGTGTCACTTCTGACTATGGAAATATATGGCAGAATGTGGGTAAAACAGAGCAAGAGTCATACAATTCTCCCCCAAGGAGTTTAGTCACAAATGTAATTAACATTTTTTTTAAACAAGCATCATCAACATGGAAGCATGTCCCCATGAATGGTTACCAAAGCATGAAGAGGCTTGTGAATGTTTAGCATATCTAGCACATAAATAGAGAGAGAGAGAGAGAGTGCAAATGCATAAATACCTTGCAATGCTGGCTACAGAAGTACTTGTTCTCACTTTCTTGTGACACCGCAAATAAGAAGCGGGCAGCAGCATCTCCCGTAAATGTAAACAAACTTGTCTTAGCAACTGGCTGAACAAGAAGTAGAATGAGTGGACCTGTAGGCTCTAAAGTTTCACACTCTTGTTTTTGAGTGTCATTATGAAACAAAAAAAATCTACATGTGTAAGTTACACTTTCATGATAAGAGATTGCACTACAGCACTTGCATAAGGTGAAGTGAAAAATAGTATTTCTTTTGTTTATTATTTTTACAGTGCAAATATTTGTAATAAAATATAAAGTGAGCACTGTATACTTTAATAGAAATCAATATATTTGAAAATGTAGAAAAACATCCAAAAATAGTTAATAAATTTCAATTGGTATTCTATTGTTCAACAGTGCAATTAATTGTGATGAATTTTTTAATCGTGATTAATTTTTTTGAGTTAGCCACATGAGTTAACTGTGATTAATCAACAGCCCTAATACTATGTTATTTTAATACTCATTTTACCATAATATGGACTGAACCTTCAGATATTTGAGAAAAAAAGTGAATTTCTCATCGCATACATATTTTAAAAACATTTTTGCCATAGCATTTTTCAATATGCTTAAACATAACAGCCTATGATGGATGAACACTACAGATTAAACACAATATTCTAGACATTAACACCTTGTGATAATCCATTCTGACCTTTCAAGAAAAGGATGGGCCAGATCTCAGATCTTATAAGTCAGCCTAGTTCCACTGATTTCAATGGAACAGTGAAGATTTATACCATTTGAGCTTCTAGTTCAGTATTTTAACCTTTGTCTCTATATAACATATTGTGACGGTCAGGCCAGATGGCTACAGAAGAGTGATGGAAGGTAGATACATTAGCCCTAGATTAAGCAGGTCCCTTTTCCCTGAGTAAGATAATGGGCTGTTCCAGAACCATTAGGAAGTTGCTGGAACCAGTTAGGACAGGCAGGCGAATCAGGGCACCTGGTTTAAAAAGGGCCTCACTTCAGTTAGTGAGGTGCATGCAAGGAGCTGGGAGCAAGAGGCGCGCAAGGAGCTGAGAGTGAGAAGGCGTACTGCTGGAGGACTGAGGAGTACAAGCGTTACCAGGCATCAGGAGGAAGGTCCTGCAGTGAGGATAAAGAAGAGGTTGGAAGGAGGCCATGGGGAAGTAGTCCAGGGAGTTGTAGCTGTCACACAGCTGTTACAGGAAACATTGTAGACAGCTGCGATCCACAGGGCCCTGGGCTGGAACCCAGAGTAGAGGGTAGGCCTGGGTTCCCCACATCCTCCCCCTGCAACTCCCTATTTAACACAAGAGGAGTTGACCTGGACTGTGGGTCCCACCAGAGGGGAAGGTCTCTGGCCTGTCCCCCGTCCCACTAGGTGGGTCAGCAGAGACTGCCGGGATTGTTCTCCTCCCTTTCCCCAGGCTGGCCAGTGATGAGGTTAGCTGAGTGAATGGCAGGTTTGAGCCACTAGCAAAAATGGCCAAACTGAGGGTTGCTGTGAATCTCTGAGGTGAGCAAATCTGCCAATAAGTGCAGGACCCATCAAGGAAGAGGAGGAACTTTATCACAATATGCATTACTCATGAAGCTCTTGTCATAACTTAGTCCCAGATTTGGACCTTAGCCTCCAAAATATGGGGGTTAGCATGAAAACCTCCAAGCTTAGTTACCAGCTTGGACCTGGTACTTGCTGCCACCACCCAAAAAATTAGAGTGTTTTGGGGCACTCTGGTCCCCCTGAAAAACCTTCCTGGGGACCCCAAGACCCAAATCCCTTGAGTCTCACAACAAAGGGAAACAATCCTTTTTCCCTTCCCCCCTCCACGTGCTCCTGGAGAGATACACAGACACAAGCTCTGTGAATCCAAACAGAGTGACTCCCCCTCTCCGTTCCCAGTCCTGGAAACAAAAGCACTTTCCTCTTCACCCAGAGGGAATGCAAAATCAGGCTAGCAAATCCAACACACACAGATCTCCCCCTGATTTCTTCCTCCCACCAATTCCCTGATGAGTACAGACTCAATTTCCCTGAAATTTCCCAGAAAAGAAAACTCCAACAGGTCTCAAAAAGAAAGCTTTATATAAAAGAAAGAAAAAATACATACAAATGGTCTCTCTGTATTAAGGTGACAAAATACAGGGTCAATTGCTTAAAAGAATATTGAATAAACAGCCTTATTCAAAAAGAATACAAATCAAAGCACTCCAGCACTTATATTCATGCAAATACCAAAGAAAAGAAACCATATAACTTACTATCTGATCTCTTTGTCCTTACACTTAGAAACAGAAGATTAGAAAGCAGAAACTACTTCTCCAAAGCTCAGAGAAAGCAGGCAGACAGACAAAAGACTCAGACACAAACTTCCCTCCACCCAGAGCTGAAAAAATCCGGTTTCCTGATTGGTCCTCTGGTCAGGTGCTTCAGGTGAAAGAGACATTAACCCTTAGCCATCTGTTTATGACACGCCCCCCAAACTGCAGACAGTGGGGAAGCTCACTGGCGGCGATTTCCTTCTAGAACTTGAAAATAAACAGATTAATACAAACACATGCACCTTTACATATACCCCTAAGTATATAACTAACAGACTTCTACATTTTAAGAACACTTTTTAACTACTGAATTCTGGGAAACTCTCACGGGACAGAGCATCAGCAACTTTGTTAGAAGCTCCTGTGATGTGTTGAATTTCAAAATCAAAATCTTGGAGAGCTAAACTCCAACGAAGAAGTTTCTTGTTGTTCCCCTTGGCAGTATGAAGCCACTTTAGTGCAGCATGGTCAGTTTGTAGCTGGAACCGCCGTCCCCAAACATATGGGCGTAGCTTTTCCAGGGCGTACACGATGGCATAGCATTCCTTTTCATTGACTGACCAGTGACTTTCCCTCTCAGACAGTTTCTTGCTGAGAAACACGACAGGATGGAAGTTGTGATCTGTTGCTTCCTGCATGAGCACTGCTCCTATACCACGCTCAGATGCATCTGTGGTTACTAGGAATGGCTTGTCAAAGTTCGGGGCCCTGAGCACAGGTCAGACATGAGCATCGCCTTAAGCTGGGTAAAGGCCTTTTGACACTCATCAGTCCACTTAACTGCATTCGGCTGGGTCTTTTTGGTCAGGTCGGTCAGTGGGGCAGCGATTTGGCTGTAGTGTGGTACAAATCGCCTGTAGTATCCGGCCAAGCCTAAGAAGGATTGGACCTGCTTCTTGGACCGTGGGACAGGCCACTTTTGGATAGCATCCACCTTGGCCTGTAGGGGGTTTATGGTTCCTCGACCCACCTGGTGCCCCAGGTAAGTCACTCTGTTTTGGCCTATTTGACACTTCTTGGCCTTAACAGTTAGTCCGGCCTGCCTGATGCGCTCAAAGACCTTTTCCAGGTGTAGTAGGTGTTCGGGCCAGGAGTCTGAAAAAATGGCCACATCATCGAGGTAGGCAACTGCAAATTCTCCCATTCCAGCTAGTAGACCATCTACCAGCCTCTGGAAGGTGGCGGGTGCATTTCGAAGGCCGAAAGGAAGGACATTGAATTCATACACCCCCGCATGGGTGACGAATGCTGACCTCTCCTTGGCAGGTTCATCTAGCGGTACTTGCCAGTACCCCTTGGTTAAGTCTATTGTAGAGATGAACTGGGCACGTCCCAACTTCTCCAATAGCTCATCGGTGCGTGGCATTGGATAGTTGTCCGGACGAGTTACCGCATTTAGCTTATGGTAGTCCACGCAAAAGCGTATTTCCCCATCTGGTTTGGGTACCAGAACCACTGGAGATGCCCATGCACTGGTAGATGAGTGGATTATACCCATCTGTAGCATGTTCTGGATCTCCCGTTCTATAGCAGCTTGGGCATGAGGAGACACCCGGTAGGGTGGGGTTCTGATTGGGTGAGCATTACCTGTATCAATGGAGTGGTATGCCCGTTCAGTCCGTCCTGGGGTGGCTGAGAACAATGGGGTGAAGCTAGTGCACAGCTCCTTGATTTGTCGCCGCTGCAGACGTTCCAGGGTGGTTGAGAGGTTCACCTCTTCCACGCCACCGTCTTTTTTTCCGTTGTAGTAGACACCGTCAGGCCACTCAGCCTCATCTCCCTGGACTGTAAACTGACAAACCTGTAAGTCTCTGGAATAGAAAGGCTTGAGAGAATTAACATGGTACACTTTAGGCTTTAGTGAGGAATTGGGAAATGCTATGAGGTAATTCACAGTTCCCAGGCGCTCTTGGACCGTGAATGGCCCTTCCCATGATGCTTCCATCTTATGGGCCTGTTGCGCCTTCAAGACCATAACCTGGTCTCCTACCTTGAAGGAACGTTCTCTGGCATGTCTGTCATACCAGGCCTTTTGCTCTTCCTGAGCATCCTTTAGGTTCTCTCTAGCAAGGGCTAAAGAGTGTCGGAGGGTGCTTTGTAGGTTGCTTACAAAGTCCAGAATGTTAGTTCCTGGAGAAGGCGTAAACCCCTCCCATTGCTGCTTCACCAACTGTAATGGCCTCTTAACCTCGTGACCATACACAAGTTCAAATGGTGAAAACCCTAAACTGGGATGTGGTACAGCCCTGTAGGCAAACAGCAACTGCTGCAACACTAGGTCCCAATTATTGGAGAATTCGTTGATGAATTTTCGTATCATGGCCCTCAAAGTTCCATTGAACCTTTCCACCAGGCCATTGGTTTGATGGTGGTACGGGGTGGCAACCAAGTGATTCACCCCATGAGTTTCCCACAGTTTTTCCATGGTCCCTGCCAGGAAATTAGACCCTGAATCTGTAAGGATGTCGGAGGGCCAACCTACCCTGGCAAAGATGTCTGTTAGGGCCAGGCACACAGTGTTAGCCCTGGTGTTCCCTAGAGTGACTGCTTCCGGCCATCGGGTAGCAAAGTCCACTAAAGTCAGTACGTACTGCTTTCCTCTGGGTGTCTTTTTTGGGAAAGGACCCAGAATATCCACAGCTACTCGCTGAAATGGGACCTCAATTATGGGGAGTGGCTGGAGAGGGGCCTTGACCTGGTCTTGAGGCTTTCCCACTCTTTGGCACACCTCACAAGACCGGACATACTTGGCAACGTCCTTGCCCATCCCCTCCCAGTGGAAGGACTTCCCCAACCTGTCTTTGGTTCTGTTCACCCCAGCATGGCCACTGGGATGATCATGGGCTAAGCTTAAGAGCTTCCCTCGGTACTTAGTTGGAACCACCAACTGTTTTTGCGGCTGCCATTCTTCCCGGTGTCCACCAGAAAGAATTTCCTTGTATAAAAGTCCTTGGTCTATAACAAACCGGGATCGATTAGAAGAGCTGAGAGGCGGGGGGGTGCTCCGTGCCACCGCCCACGCTTTCTGAAGGCTGTCATCTGTTTCCTGCTCAGTCTGGAACTGTTCCCTTGAGGCTGGAGTCACCTGTTCTTCCTCAGACTGTGGACTTGGGCTTGGTCCCTCTGGAAGCGATGTAGGTGATGGGGTTGTTTCCGTTGCTGGTGAACCGCTCTCCGCTGGTGCACCTGAGGGTATTTCAGGCTCTGGCTGAGCCTTTTGGGTATGGCTGTCTGTTGCTTCTGCCAGTTCTGGCTCGCTGGCGCCCTCTGGCGTTGAGTTTGAAGATGTGGTTGCACTTGCTGGTGCTGGTTGCTGTTCCAGTTCCGGGCCTGGGACTGGAGATGCTGTGGCTGTTTCAGTGGTAGGCATGGAATCCGGGTCCACTACCTCTGTCTGGGTCTCTGGTAACACAGATGGGGCCTCTGTGGACGGCTCAGGAACAGGAATGGGTCTGGAAGCTTGCCTGGTTTGGCTATGTGTAACCATTCCCACTCTCTTGGCCCGCCTCACCTGGTTGGCCAAGTCTTCCCCCAGTAGCATGGGGATAGGATAATTGTCATAGACTGCAAAAGTCCACATTCCTGACCAGCCTTTGTACTGGACAGGCAGTTGAGCTGTAGGCAAGTCTACAGCTTGTGACATGAAGGGGTAAATTGTAACTTTGGCCTTTCGGTTGATGAATTTGGGGTCAACGAAGGATTGGTGGATAGCTGACACTTGTGCCCCCGTGTCTCTCCACGCAGTAACCTTCTTTCCGCCCACTCTCAAATTTTCCCTTCGCTCCAAGGGTATTTGAGAGGCATCTGGGCCTGGGGATCTTTGGTGTGATGGTGGTCTAATGAATTGCACTCGCCTGGTGGTCTTTGGACAGTTGGCCTTGATATGTCCCAGTTCATTACACTTAAAGCATCTTCCATCTGATGGGTCACTGGGCCGAGGTGAGTTACTGGAGACTGGTGAGGTGGAAGAGTAGGGCGTCTGTGGCTTTACTTGGGTTGTATGTGGGGTCTTTGGCTGTCCTCGGTTGTAGGGTTTATGGTCGGTGTGCCCCCTGGGGTATTCGTTCCCCTTGACAGTAGCTTTCTTGCTTTCTGCCACTTCCATCCATTTGGCTCCAATCTCCCCCGCCTCAGCGAGATCTTTGGGTTTTCCATCTTGTATGTACCGTGTAATGTCTTCAGGAACACCATCCAAGAACTGCTCCATTTGTATGAGGAGGTGCAGTTCTTCCAAGGTTTGAACGTTGTGTCCTGTTATCCAGGCCTCATAGTTTTTTGCAACGTAGTAGGCGTGTTTGGGAAATGACACCTCTGGTTTCCACTTTTGGGTTCTGAAGCGCCGACGGGCATGATCTGGGGTTATCCCCATTCTGTATCTGGCCTTGGTTTGAAAAAGTTTATAGTCATTCATTTGCTGCTTAGGCATTTCAGCTGCCACCTCTGCTAAAGGTCCACTGAGCTGTGACCTTAATTCTACCATGTACTGGTCTTCGGGGATGCTGTACCCAAGACAGGCTCTTTCAAAATTTTCCAAGAAGGCCTCGGTGTCATCACCTGCCTTGTAGGTGGGAAATTTCCTGTGCTGTGGAGCAATAATTGGCGTCGGGTTGTTAGGGTTGGCTGGCACATGCAGTCCAGCTTTTGCCAAGTCCAGTTTATGTTTTCTCTGTTTTCCCGTCTCTTCATTTTCTTTTTGTTGTTTTTCCATTTCTTTTTGTTGTTTTTCCATGTCTCGGCGGTGGGCCGCCTCTTCTTCTGCTTGTTTCCTTCGGTGGGCCACCTCTTCTTCTTCTAGTTTTCTTTTGTGTGCTGCCTCTTTGGCTGCCTGTTCTCTTTGGTAGACTGCCAGTTTGATGCTTTCTTCCTTTTCTTTCAGCTCCATCTCTTTTTGTTTTATTTCTAGTTCCTGTTTGTGTTTTTCCATCTCTCGCCTGTGTTCAGCTTCTTTGATTTGTTCTTCGGCCTCAATTTTTGCCTTAGAAGTCATGGTTCCTGTTTTCTTGTGTTGGGGTTCCCTCCGGTATTTATCTTCAGAACTGCAGGTTCTCTGTTGCCTCCTGAAGTCTGCCTAGCAACAGCTAATCTTCAATGTTAAGTAAACCTGAAAAACCACTTTATTTGCATGTATATAGTGCTGGTAATGACTCTCAATGGGAGAGCTATTGCATGACAAAAGACCTGTAACAGCTCCTTAATGGCTTCTTGCTTAATATGCAAGCCACAAGCTGCCAGAGAGAGCAGAAAAAAAAATTCTCTCTGGTTTCTTTGAAAACCAAACCCTCTCTGCTAAAAAGTCCCTAGCAGAGAAAAGAAAAATATAATATTCCTACTGGCTTCTGGATTCTATCCCACCGCTGCACACCATGTCAAACCTTAGTCCCAGATTTGGACCTTAGCGTCCAAAATATGGGGGTTAGCATGAAAACCTCCAAGCTTAGTTACCAGCTTGGACCTGGTACTTGCTGCCACCACCCAAAAAATTAGAGTGTTTTGGGGCACTCTGGTCCCCCTGAAAAACCTTCCCTGGGGACCCCAAGACCCAAATCCCTTGAGTCTCACAACAAAGGGAAATAATCCTTTTTCCCTTCCCCCCTCCACGTGCTCCTGGAGAGATACACAGACACAAGCTCTGTGAATCCAAACAGAGTGACTCCCCCTCTCCGTTCCCAGTCCTGGAAACAAAAGCACTTTCCTCTTCACTCAGAGGGAATGCAAAATCAGGCTAGCAAATCCAACACATACAGATCTCCCCCTGATTTCTTCCTCCCACCAATTCCCTGGTGAGTACAGACTCAATTTCCCTGAAATTTCCCAGAAAAGAAAACTCCAACAGGTCTCAAAAAGAAAGCTTTATATAAAAGAAAGAAAAAATACATACAAATGGTCTCTCTGTATTAAGGTGACAAAATACAGGGTCAATTGCTTAAAAGAATATTGAATAAACAGCCTTATTCAAAAAGAATACAAATCAAAGCACTCCAGCACTTATATTCATGCAAATACCAAAGAAAAGAAACCATATAACTTTCTATCTGATCTCTTTGTCCTTACACTTAGAAACAGAAGATTAGAAAGCAGAAACTACTTCTCCAAAGCTCAGAGAAAGCAGGCAGACAGACAAAAGACTCAGACACAAACTTCCCTCCACAAAGAACTGAAAAAATCCGGTTTCCTGATTGGTCCTCTGGTCAGGTGCTTCAGGTGAAAGAGATATTAACCCTTAGCTATCTGTGTGCAGGACCCATCAAGGAAGAGGAGGAACTTTATCACAATATGCATTACTCATGAAGCTCTAGAAAGCATAACACATACATTTTAAATATTGTTCAAATATTCATTTAGTGAAGATCAGTTCTATAGTTATTATTTGAGCTTATGAGCCAGAAATTAGGGGAAATTTGGCTCTAGATTAGATCTAAAATGTGTACCTGACTACTACAAGATGATACTACTACAATATGCTGGCCTGATTCCATTCTCCTTTTAATACCCTTTACTGCGCCTAGGTACTGCAAAACTTTTGTATAGGTCTTATATTTTGTACTTGATCTTATATTGAATATATGGCATGACCCACATAGATAAAGTAATTAGGAGAAGTAGGAGTGAAAGTGACCTATAAACCCTGAAGATTCTATTTTCAGCTGGATATTTGAAAGGTATATTTTGTATGCACATTTGTGTGTGTGTGTGTGTGTGTGTGTGTGTGTGTGTGTGTGTGTGTGTGTGTGTGTGTGTGTGTGTGTGTGTGTGTGTGAGATTTAGTAATGGCTTCACTTAAGGTATTTTTTTCCAGGTAGATTCTTAATCAGTAACTAGCTGTCAATAAGATGGTTCATTAGTTACATAAGTTGAAGTCATGGAATAATTCCGCACTGTAAAACCAGTAGGAATGGCTGAATGATTAACACAATTCATTAAACGACTGAACCAGATCAGACACTTGAGAAATTCTTGATGAATTGGAGAGTGGAAGTCGAGATGTGCAGGTGCGGGTACTTATAATTTCTACAGATTATGAAAATGATCCTCTTCTAGCAGTCATTCATTCAATCTGATTATACATGTTAAAGTCTATTGCTTTTCTCATTCATTCCTGATTTTCCAAATTGTGTTATCAGGGTTAAGCCACAAACTTGGCCAAAGTATTCATGGAAAGGGAGTGGGTTAAATATACATTTCAAAATCACTCTTCAATAGAAACCCTGAGCAAACACTCAATATCCAGCAGTATACAGCCATTTCAAGTAGGTATTAGTAAAAGCATATTGATGTATGCACTTCAGGTAACAAGATATCTTCAAGTTCACTGATCACACACTTTCCTACAAGTTATTTATCCATTTTGAAAGCTATGTAGTTTGAGCAGATAAAGAATATAGCATCATACAGTAACAATGAAAAGGTCAACTGAATGTACTCCAACATGTGTCACGGTGAACAATTTCATTACATTAGAAAAGTAAAATCAGTATTAGATCATTCAGTTCATCTTCCTGCCAAAGCAGAGTTGTTCTCTGAGGTTTATTTTCTCATGTTTCATCCAGTGTTGTTTTAAAAGATCATCATTGCCCTGGGGACGATATTATTGAGCCCAATACATCTCACCCTCAAAAAGTTGCGTACCCCATCCCCAATGTTCACAGTAAGTTTTCCTCTTTCTTAAATTTTCTCTCGCTGGATGGGCTTATTGCATTATGGATTGATGCATTATGTGAAAGTTCATCTTAAAGCATCTAGAAGTATTATTGACCTAATTTTCCCTCTGATTACGATATGTTGAATATGCTGAAGCCTGTTTACCACAGAATTTTTCACCTATGGAATCCAGCCTTTGTTAGGAAACTATATGCATTGCATTTGACTTTAGTCAAACTACTAAAACCAGCATACTTTAGCTAAACAAATCCTAGTAAAACTGAAAACATTCTCTGTACATGAAAAATGCCAGAACTATACTCATTCCAGTAGTTTTACACAGATTGGTAGAGCTGTCTCAACATTAATTCCTTCAGACTTGTATAGAAGTTGGGAGGATGGAAATCACAGCTACTTTCATGACAGTACAGAAGAGATTTCCATCACAGTGTCTGAGCTGGACTGATTGTATCAAAAACCACAACATCAAGAGCAAAGAATCAGTATCCCAAAGTAACAGACCCACAACCAGGCTGTGAACATCCTAAATATTACAACATACAAAATGACTAACTAAAACACAAATTTTATCATGGAAAAAATGTTTGACTGTATAATGATGTAAATAAAACCAATCTGCTTCACTCTTTTAGCACAACCCTTTGAGAATTGAATAGAGTTTTAACAGGGAAACGTCTATGACAAATTTATAATTCTTCTATTTTGGAAAAGAATGCATTATTAAGTGGAGTGGAGTGTAATGAGTAATGAGATTCAAACTAGATCTGCACTGCTGGTTCTGGATCATTAAAATCAAAAGAACACTTTTCACAACTTGGAGTCTGGAGGCACTTTGAAAACCCCAGACTTTTCTTCCTTTGAACCAATGAAATGGAGTGAAACATATAGCCATAGTTTTTGGTACTGAAAGATCAAATAGAAGCTATTACAGTGCTATTTACTTGAAACCTAAAAGAAAGGATCTATTGAGAGACTTGTGTATTTGTCTACTGCATAGGGAGGGAAAAAAATTAAAATCCTGTTATTGAAACTGAAGTTGTGTTAGAGTGGGCCCAATCCTATGACTGAAAAATGCAATATTTGGCACTGGATCAGGACCTAAATTCAGCAAACAGGAGAAAGGTCCAGATTGGGTCCTATCATTGAGTTAGGCATAGCAGAGTCATCTGAAGTTTGACCTATACTTTTAAAAAGAAGGAAATTAAAAAATGAGCAGGTCACATTAACAACTGTAAATGAATTATCTGATTATATGAGTCCTTGTTTCTATTCACAATCCCAGCTTCGGTTAGAATATTAGTTATTCATATGTATCCTAATGGCTTATGTCAACATATATTTTAGCCTCTAGGCTGTTTGTGCACCTTTTTTTTCCAGTTTGGTTTGGTCACCTAAATCACATTATTGTTCTGCTCTCACACTGGAGGACAAACTTGGAGAATTATGAGTTGTGAACAGCAAATAAGGCAATTCCATTATGAGTTTTTGGATGACTAATCAGTTAAATTAACTTTTTGAATTTGTTAGACTTTTCATAATAAAATGCAGAACTCCACCTAATCAAAGAGCAGCATCACCCTGTGAATTTATTCCCACAAAAATTATTCCCCTCCATTACATTTTCTATTCTTTGCCATGCTTCAACAGATATTGGTCAAAGCTTTCCAACAGAGAAGTTCAGCCAACGAGTTATCATGAAGATCAGCTCCCCAATACTTCTCATTTAAGAATTGGAACTTCCAAATGCTGCACTGTGATTTCACACTATTCTTTGAAATCTGGCCATCTTTGAAAATTAGCTTTTCATGCTATAGTATTTTTACTGCCTCCCCTGTGCAGTGTCTTTTGGAAAAAGACCAACACTCTGTCTGTGAATACTACAGTCCTGACACATGCAATATGATGGGCATACAACAGTACCAGAAAAGTCACTCATATATTTAATTAGCTTCTGCCGCCTTGGTCTATGTCCATTTCAGTGCTCAGCCCATCCAGAGTGTGTATCAGGACACTCTCTAGGGTTGATAGTATGATTCTACATCCCTCTTTGAAACTAGCAGCTCAGCAATGCATTCCTGTTCCATGACTCCTCATTGCCTTCCTTTGGAACTAGAGACAAACTCTAAAGATGGCCTAGACAGATTTACTATGACGGAAGAGTCTTATTTGCAGATCCATGAGAGAAAATATATATTCAAGAAAATGAACCCAAAAATCTCACTTTTCAGTTGAGATGTATTAGAGGTGAATTTAGTCCAACTTGCATAAACACGATATTGCTCTTAAAATCTTAATACAGGGTAGTTGAACTGAATCAAATTTTAATTAACAATCTTGAGCATAGAACTGATCAACAAACAATTTCTATCCCACAGAAAATTCCAATATTTTTGGTATTTGTCCCATGATTCTGCATCAGCCAGAGCTGGAGACTATAGTGCACCATGGGAAGAGTAGTCTGCCTGGGAGCAGAGCTTCTAAGAGAGCTGGAACTACAGTTCCACTAAGGTATTATTATGACTCAGGAGGACACAACCTGACAAAAATATTTAATTTTAAATAGTTTAAGATTCCATCAAAGTGTTTCTCCCCCGCACTCTCCCTGAAAAGTTTGATTGATGAACCACCATTTTCTGGTGGGAAAAGATTTCATTTGACAGGCTGCAGCCAGCCCTATTTTAGTACAGCAAGCAGCTCAAGTTCACATTTTTTCCTGAGCTACACATAAACAAGCCTTGCTCAGACCCCTCTGAAATGCTGTCCACCACCACTCTAGAAGCAGTCATCTTTTCATCTTTTCATCTACTTCAGATGCTTTGGAAAAGCTTTTCTGTGTAGAACACAAACTGCTTGAGAGGAGAAGGTAAAGTGTTGATCGTCCTTCGGGAGATTTCAAGACTCTAGTTGCTCACATTAAGTATTCCTAGCTGCTTACAGTGTCCCGTTACTATAGTTCCTGGGAATTACTATGTTTTCAGTGTCATAAGAAGTACGCTTGGTATCTTCCCCTATGGACCCTATGATGTGTCAAGCACACGTTAGCAGCAATTAGTTTCCAATAATCCTGTGATACTTCCAGTTCTGCATATGCATGGATTTTTCCCACTTCAGACATGAGCAAAACTCAACATTTTGCATCAATTCACAAACACACTGCTACCAAGCACAACATTAAAAATCCTAATCAAAGACAAGAAAATTCTAAAAAAATAGGTAGGTTGATCAATGGTCACAATCACATTACGTAAACCATAATTAGGCATGCAGTTACTTGAACAGAAACACACTACTCTATCATGCATATGCTTCCTATATTAGCTAGTCTTAACATCTCATCTTGTTGCATGAAAAAAGTGCCCTTGATTTTACATTTTTGTCTCAGGGAAATATTTTTAAAGAGTGTTTAAGTGACTCAGCTGCCTAAAACCTGTTTTTAAAAGTCACTTGGGGATTTAGGAGATTAGTCTAATTGAAAGTCAATGAGAGAGACTCTTAAGTCACCTGGTTGTGTTTAAAAAGTGTATTCCAGGTCTCTTATCATTGGTGGTGGTGAAGTATCGCACAGTTCAACTTCCATTAGGAAATATTCCAGACTGAAGAGATAGGATATTACAAAATGTTGGGGGACAAGTGTTTTTAAATTCCATAAATGTAGAGAGGAATCTAAATTTTGGAGGGCCTAGGTTAGAACTATTTTATACATCATAACCTGTTAAGTCTTTACACTTGGACTATCTATTCATTTTTAAGCTGAAAAAAAAAAAAGATTTTGCTAGTATGGTTAAACAAAATCATTCTAAAGCTATGAAAAGGCTGAATGCATATTTTAACTCTAAAATAATCAGATTTTTGCAATGGGTAATTCTTTAGAGCCTGTGATGCATTCTCTTTCTGTATGAGGGCCAAATGATCAGACAGCAAGCAAAAGATTACTTAACAAAAAATTAGTTCTGAAATATCACTTATTTTATGAAACTTGTATTTCTTAGCGAGTAGAGCAGAGGTGTCAAGGAATCTGGAATCTATTCCCACCTTTGCTGCTGATGTACTGTATGTTACTGGGCAAATCACTTAAACCTGCTGTGCTGACCTTTGACCCATGACTGCAGTTCCAGGTGCTACATCAATAGAAATTAATGAAATATTAAAAAAGACAACATGAGTAAGCATTTCATGGGCAGCTGGTGACCCTGCAATTGGGTGAGTTTAGCTCCTATCCCCTCCCCTTGTGCCCAAGACCCCATCCCTCCCCTTCTGCCCCCGTCTCCTGCAGGAGCCTGGAGCCCAGAGCCCCAGCACCAGGCAGTGAGGTACCAGCCCTGGTACTCTGGGCCAGACACCCCTGGTGTTCTGGGGGGTGCAACCACAGCATCAGCTGCCCTGAGTACCTGCAGGAGTGGAAGGCAGGCCAGCCTGCACGCCCGCCCAGGCAGAGCGCTGGGAACTGCAGGAGGGAGCCTGGCCTGGGGGCAGAGCCACACTAGGCTGTTTGGGGAGGCATAGCCTCCCCCACACCTACAACACCTGCCGCCCATGAAGCACTTCGTGTTCATCAGTAAAGCACATCCCATGGCCAAAGCTACAATGTTTTCTCTGTAAGGAACTGTCTCACTTAGAGGAAATAATCTCTGAAACTACTTCCAAACTTTGTCTTTCACAAATGTGTGTTGTCATAAACAGATAGCTAAGGGTTAATGTTCTTTTACCTGTAAAGGGTTAACACAGGGAACCAAACACCTGACCAGAGGACCAATCAGGAAACAAGACTTTTTCAAATCTGGGTGGAGGGAAGTTTTGGGTGTGAGTTCTTTGTCTTGGGTCTGACCCTCTCGGCTCTGAGAGTGATTTTTCTATCTCCTGGCTTTCTAATCTTCTGTTTCCAAGTTGTAAGTACAAGGATAGTAATACAATAGGTTTATATTGTTTTCTTTTGTATTTACATGTGTATAGTTGCTGGAATGTTTTAAATTGTATTCTTTTTGGATAAGGCTGTTTATTCATTTTCTTCCTTTAAGCAATTGACCCTGTATATTGTCACCTTACTACAGAGATCCTTTTATGTCCTTTTTTCATTCTTTTTATATAAAGCTTTCTTTTTAAGACCTGTTGGAGCTTTTCTTTAGTGGGGACTCCAGGGAATTGAGTCTGCAGCTCACCAGGGAACTGGTGGGAGGAAGAAGTCAGGGGGAAAATCTCTTTGTGTTAGATTTACTAAGCCTGACTTTGCATACCCTCTGGGTGAGGGGGAAGAGAGATTAGATCTCTCGGTACTTGTGTTTCCAGGACTGGAAGCAAGGAATCTCCTAGGGTCGTCCAGGGAGGGGAGCCTGGGAGGAAGTAACAAGGAAACAAGGGGAGGGGGTTATTTCCCTTTGTTGTAAGACTCAAGGCATCTGAGTCTGGGGGTCCCCCAGGGAAGGTTTTGGGGAGACCACAGTGAGCTAGGCACTGTATAATTCCTAGCTGGTGGCAGCAATACCAGGTCCAAGCTGGTAACTAAGCTTGGAGGTTTTCATGCTAACACCCATATTTTGGACACTAAGGTCCAGATCTGGGAAGAAATGTTATGACATGTGTTTAGGTATTCGTTTGGCTCTTATCAGTTCAGTGGACTAGCAGTTCACATTGTCACAGGAAAATTTTACATCATCGCTTGAATAAAAAAAAAAAAAAACAACCCAAAACACTCAAGAGTTATTGCTGCCTGCCTTCATATAGATTGTTGACCTCAGTGAGGAGAAAAGAATTAAGGCTGGGATTTCCAAAGAAGCCTAAGGGAGTTAGGTGCTAAAATCTCATTGAATTCCACTTTGATTTAGGTACCTGGGTCCTGTTATATTAATTTAGATGAAACACAGGTCAGGTGTCACCATAACCCATTCACTGTCTCACATTCAACAGTTTTAAACAAGGCTCGGTATACAGAGACCTCAGCCTGCTTAATGAAATGACAATCACTTTGAAAAGTCTTTTTAGCCCATTACTAAAGAAACAGAAAATAAGGGGGGAAACAGTTATGAAACATTTGAAATGTTACATATTAAATAAGGCTTCATTTTGACACTATCCCTTGTTCCCTTTCACTGGAGATAATTTATAAAGGGGGAAAAAAATCCACTGCTTGACAGGCTCTTAGAGGCATCAAAGATAAGTGTATTTTCTGAGGATAGTAGTAGTTAGTTGAAGTGGGCTAGAGCTTCTGTTATTAAAGTCCAATCCAGATTCCCTGAGGACAACACAAGACAAATACACACAAGAGGAAAGAGAAAAGAACAGCAGAGAGAGAAAATGAAGCTTATGTTTCTGGTGTTGACTCTCTTGTAACCTCACAGCTTAAAAACAAAAGGTATGGTTTTATTGCCAATATGAGACCTGGCAAACTTGTACCAGTGCATTGGACTATTTAGATGAGGTAGTCTATTTTTTGTCAAGGTCCAAATTTCTTGGTTAAGATATACTCAAAGGGCAGATTCCCACTCAGCTCCTTTCCTCTAGCCCTACCAATTGCCCCCCTCCAAGTTCCCTCCTCACCCTGCCCAGAGAGTAGGGTAACCTTATTTCTCTAAACTGAAAATGGGATGCCTGGGGCTGACCTGAACCACTGTGCATGTCCTGTACCCCTCCTGAAACATTCCTCCATGATCCCAATTGAGCCGAGTAGCAGAGATGGAGGCAGTGGGGGAAGAGGAATGGGTATGGGCTGGGATCTTGGCAGCAAGGCAGGGTGTGAGTGCGTGAGACTGCTTTAGGGCTCAGAGCCAGGACACGAAGCTATTGGACTATGATCCAGCTAATGCTGCAATGCCCCTTAGTGGGCTGGGATAGCAGAGCAGCAGGAAGGATGCTCTGGGTAGCTGGGAGAGACCAAAGACTCCAGATAGTAGCCCTGGGGAGATGTGGGGAGGCCGGGATGTGGCAGAAGAGGGTGAGTGGAGGCAGACTGTGGCAGGGGGTGGGGCTGGATAGGGTTCTGTGGACTAGCCCCAAAGAACAGGGGGGTGGGGAGGACATGAGGCCAGGATGGGGGGTTTGCGGACGGCTCAGGGGGCAGAGGGCACAAGGCTCAGGAGGAGGGAGAAGAGGCACCTCTGGGAACCACTTGGAGCACAAGCAGCCACTCAGGGATCCTGTGCTGGAGAGTGGACATGACTCCAGCCCCACCTCAGCTTCAGCCCGCATGCAGAGGCCATAGCTGTGGTTAGTAGGTGGGAGCCCAAATGAAAGGTTCTGAGGCATCACGTGTGTCTTTCCCACCCCCACCCGCAAAGATTTCTCAGGACACCTCTGGCAGGGACACCCAGAAGAGGAGGCAGCAGGTAAGGAGGAGAAGCAGTCCAAGTTAGGCAGGGGAGGAGCTCTGCCAGGAGCCAGCTGCTTCCTCTCTCCCCACTGCAAAGACAGAGAGAGCACTGCCTCCTAGCTTCTGGGCATCCCCATCAGAGGCGTTATGAGAAATCTGTGGGCATACCCCACCCACACTCTCCTCTGCTCAGCATCTGGCAGTCTGTCTATTGACTACCCCTAGTTTAGGGCATTGCTTTTAGTTGCCTCTCTGCTCACACACATACAGCAGCATTGCCAAATATGCAGTCTGGGACAACTAGACACTCTTACTAAAGAGAAGGAAAGAAATAGGAAGGAGAAGGTAAGGTAATGGCAATAAGTGGAGATATACCAATATCCTAGAACTGGAAGGGACCTCAAAAGGTCATTGAGTCCAGCCCCCTGTCTTCACTAGCCAGACCAATTTTTTCCCCAGATCCTTAAGTGGCCCCCTCAAGGACTGAACTCATAACCCTTGGTTTAGCAGACCAATGCTCAAACCACTGAGCTATCCCTCCCCCCTGGTGGGAAAGGAAAAGGAAAAGGAAAAAGGAGGAAAAATAAGGTGGGCAAGAAAAAAAAAAATCACACCTTCCAGGTGGCGTTTAGGTTTCAGCTGGTGGAGGTGGTGGCAGCACCTGGTTCACTCTCTTTAGTTTGGTCTGATCTTTCTGTAATAGGATGAAGAAGGTCCAGGGTCACAGATGATGGTAAACTTCACTGCAGTGACCAATTTCTCCCCCCTAAAATTTTTAAGGGCCCAAAAAGGGAGTGGTGTTGGGAATAGCGCACCCTCTCATTATTTTGTTCACCAACTAGGTCCAATCTCTTACACACCAATTTTGATTTCAGGGATTTCTGGTTCTACTCCTTTCTTGTTTCCCAAAAATGATCTCTTAACATAGTCCTTGAGTTATATTAATAGGCCTTTTTGTCTTTTTTTGCACCTTTTCACATTGACATTTGTTGTTTATATGTTATAGTGACATCTTATGAACCTGTACTCACTATTTACAGTTGAGCTAACAATTAGGGTAAATTTGTAGGCCCAATTATCACAACAGTCCCTTCAGCTTCTTTTGAAGAAGAGCCTCATTTCTGTTCTCTTGACTGAGGAAAAACAAAACAGTGTCAGCCTCTAGACATCTGGTCGAGAATTTAAAATTTAAGTTTATTTTCGTAGCAAGAAGCAGAAAAGATTCTTATGGTTAATAAAAATTGACTCCAATGTTTTGCCTCTGGGATAGAGCTAAAAGGAAGAATAGTAGAAAGCTAATGAAAACACATAGCATGAGTGACCCATTACATTAAAAAAAAACAACACGTATTTGAGCCACCATACCTTCCAGATTTTTGAAAAATAACCTTTTACAAACTAGTTCCTTGCTTTCCCTCTGGTGACTGAAACAGCTGGGCCAATGGAGAATGGGAGAATTATTGGAATGGCAAACAAATCCCAACTGCATGGATTAAACTCCACGTCCCTCCATCCAACATTTCAACCCAGTGGCCCATATTAACAGTGGGAAAGAGTTGCAGGTCTCACTTCTGAATGTTATCCTGCTAAGAAAAGATGGAGAGGGCTAATTATGTTCCTCTGAAAAACTTGCTGTCTATTTGTGGGATGGGAGACTAAGACAATTGCAGAGAACAGGGAAATTTGAGCCTGTTATGATGCCTCTGAAAGGCATTCTGGGTTGTGCTGTCAGACAATTGCAGGGAGGAAGCAGGGCTGCTAGACAGATGTGCAGCATCTAAAAATGTATAGCATTTCAGATACTACACATAAGCATCCAAATTTATGGACAACACTTGGCACAACTGAACCCCAGAAATTTGAGCTTTGCTCTTAGTTACTTGCCAAATTTGCCTATTATAAAGTTTAGGAGTGAAGAAATCGGATTCCCTCCTTAGCCATTTTGTCAGACACCTTTTTTAAAAAAACCAAAAACCAAAACAAAAAAAGCCAAGTGCATTGCTTGTAACTTATATTTCAAATTAGTGATTTGATGCCTCCATTTATATTCACTTAGTCAGCAGTCCAAAGCAGAGGTACCAATTAGAATACTTTATGAAACAAGAAACAAGTCTAAAGTTTCTTCTCCTGGTACAATCAAAAAATATATCAAAGTACTGCAATCAGACATTTCTAATATGAATATTCATTGGCAACTGTTCAGGACAGATTTATGAATGCTTTCACCTGCTGCTGGAAAGAAAAAGAAAAACATTCACTTGCAAAATAAAGCTATTAACGTAAGCAAAATGAAAAAAAAAAGACACACAGATGGATGATGATCTTGAAATTATGCAATCTTGTGAGGAAAAGAATGGTTTCATTTTTCATATTATGAAAACATTTGTTTTATATATGCAGATTGCCCAGGTCTTCGCATTTAACTCACGATCTCCAAACAACACTCTAAATAGTATTCCTGGTTTATGTGAAACAATGCACACAACTACTTGATTACCTTGTGGAGGAACCACATGCAAGAATAATTTTCTAAGGACTGACTGCCATACTGATTGCTATAATCTTAAATTGTTTGAACCCAAGAGGAAGTTTCCATTTACAGAACAGCCTTTCGTTGCTTGGGATGAAACATTTTGATTATCATTCTTAAATAATAATTTAAAAAACACACTTCTAGAGTGACTTTAGTCTGAGAATCTGAAATTGCTTTTAATAAATTAAGACTCAACCTCCCCATGAAACAATGAAGCACGAGTCCCATTTTATAGATGGGCTAATCAGTTATCCTCTATGTACATCACTTCCTCAAATTTAAAAAACAGGTCAGAAGCAGAGCTACAAATTCTGTGGTTTACATATCAGAGGAATCATGGCCTATTGGTAAAGTACAGTTTTAACTGAATGACACCAAAAAATCATCATTGCCCCAGATTTGCAAAGATTTGTGTAGGTGCTTCACTATCTTCACCATGAACAGTTCCATTAACTCCAATGGGAGAATTCACAATGCATACATTTAATTAATATGATTAAGTGTTTGTAAGACTGGAGCCAAAATTTTCATTTCAATGGTTTATAATAAGATAGATGAAATGCAAAATATTATCCAGGTTATATTAATAGCCTTAGTGTAAAATTAGTCCCTAATCTTGCAAGTTCATTCCTTCCATCCAAATGCCACCCTACTGAAATCAATGGGGCTGTGTGTGCGCATAGGGGTCAGCTTGCATGGAGTAGCTTGCAGGACTTCAGACAGACTGGAAATAGTTTCCAAGAGAGGGTGTATTCTATATATGCCAATACTTCTTGCTTCCAATAAAGCCATCTCTCTCTGGCAAATACTGGAAGTATGTAAAAAATGAACTTTTTCCAAAACATCTGAAAACTGGTGTCTCATTGTGGGCTGAGAACTGACTGGAGATTGTTTTGATTGTAATAAATATTGTTTGTCGTGAACTGGATTTTCAGTCTTACTGTCAAATCATTCAGATACCTCACAAGGAAAAAAAAAAACAATGTAGAGAGTCAGAATAGGGAAATATTAAACTGATAGTTCTCTCATTGAGCTCTCAATGTTTTACTGCACTGCAATGTCTGCTGAAAGTTTAAAGCCTACATTGATTTATACGCTGCCCATATTCTTCATGAATTACTTCCTGCAGGCACTGTATAAATTGGTTTTTAATAAGGAGTTACAGAAACAAAAGCAGTTGTTTCTCCTGTAATTAGGAATGAAACCATAATATACTATACCAAGATTTAAAGAAACACCTTTATGCATGTGCACCATATGTGAAGTGAGATACTTACATTTATTGAACAAGTATGAAGTACATCCCGACTACACTTAAATTCTATTACGCCTTTCTCACAGACGACACTGGCATTTTCTGTAATTTACTTGTTTATGAATTTTTTGGCCATATTCTTTGCTTTTCAGATTAAGATTGGTCCCCTTCACTGATTATTCCCATGTGAAGCCTGTTTTCCATTTTATTGAATTCAATTTTACAGTGTTCTCCAACCTACTGGGTAATTTAACACATGCTGTCAGTTTTCAGCAACAAAAGGCAGCTGTAGCAAAAGTGTTCTTAGCAGAAAATATTTCCCCTTCCTTCTATTATTAGATTAGAGGAAGAAACAGGATGATATTTAGTCTGGCAAGTGTGATCTCAAGTTTTGCTCTTGTGAGTTATGCACCAGAAACCTAGTGTTGTGTGCTTACATGGCAACTTCTTAACTAAAAGTTTTTTGTAATGGCATATGTAGGGAAGATGCAGAAATCTGGGTTCCTTTATTACTCTGTGTGAATTCATGGGAATAGTTTATTTCATTCATTCCTCAAATTTTATGAGATGGCTGAGTTCAGGATCCTGACACAAGGAAGAAAGGAGAGCAGCAGAATACGGACCCTAGACTTCAGAAAAGCAGACTTTGACTCCCTCAGGGAGCTGATGGGCAGGATCCCCTGGGAAAATAACATGAGGGGGAAAGGAGTCCAGGAGAGCTGGCGGTATTTTAAAGAATCCTTATTGAGGTTGCAGAAAAAAAACATCCCAATGTGTAGAAAGAATAGTAAATATGGCAGGCGACCAGCTTGGCTTAACAGTGAAATCCTTGCTGATCTTAAACGCAAAAAAGAAGCTTACAAGAAGTGGAAGATTGGACAAATGACCAGGGAGAAGTATAAAAATATTGCTTAGGCATGCAGAAGTGAAATCAGGAAGGCCAAATCACACCTGGAGTTGCAGCTAGCAAGAGATGTTAAGAACAACAAGAAGGGTTTCTTCAGGTATGTTAGCAACAAGAAGCAAGTCAAGGAAAGTGTGGGCCCCTTACTGAATGAGGGAGGCAACCTAGTGACAGAGGATGTTGAAAAAGCTAATGTACTCAATGATTTTTTTGCCTCCGTCTTCACAAACAAGGTCAGCTCTCAGACCGCTACACTGGGCAGCACAGTATGGGGAGAAGGTGACCAACCCTCTGTGGAGAAAGAAGTGGTTTGGGACTACTCAGAAAAGCTGGACAAGCACAAGTCCATGGGACTGGATGCACTGCATCCGAGGGTGCTAAAGGAGTTGGCAGATGTGATTGCAGAGCCATTGGTCATTATCTTTGAAAACTCATGGCAAACGGGGGAGGTCCCGGATGACTGGAAAAAAGCTAATGTAGTGCCCATCTTTAAAAAAGGGAAGGAGGAGGATCCGGGGAACTACAGGCCAGTCAGCCTCACCTCAGTCCCTGGAAAAATCATGGAGCAGGTCCTCAAGGAATCAATTCTGAAGCACTTAGAGGAGAGGAAAGTGATCGTGGATCAGGAACAGTCAACATGGATTCACCAAGGGCAAGTCATGCCTTACTAACCTAATTGCCTTTTATGAGGAGATAACTGGGTCTGTGGACGAGGGGAAAGCAGTGGATGTGTTATTCCTTGACTTTAGCAAAACTTTTTATATGGTCTAAAAACAGTATTCTTGACAACAAGTTAAAGAAGTATGGGCTGGATGATTGGACTATAAGGTGGATAGAAAGCTGGCTAGATCGTCGGGCTCAACGGGTAGTGATCAACAGCGCCATGTCTAGTTGGCAGCTGGTTTCAAGTGGAGTGCCCCAAGGGTCGGTCCTGGGGCTGTTTTTGTTCAATATCTTCATTAATGATCTGGAGGATGGTGTGGACTGCACTCTCAGCAAGTTTGCAGATGACACTAAACTGGGAGGAGTGGTAAATACGCTGGAGGGTAGGGATAGGATACAGAGGGACCTAGACAAATTAGAGGACTGGGCCAAAAGAAACCTGATGAGGTTCAACAAGGACAAGTGCAGAGTCCTGCACTTAGGACAGAAGAATCCCATTCACCGTTACAGACTAGGGACCAAATGGCTAGGAAGCAGTTCTGCAGAAAAGGACCTAGGGGTTACAGTGGATGAGAAGCTGGATATGAGTCAGTGTGCCCTTATTGCCAAGAAGGCTAAAGGCCTTTTGGGCTGTATAAGTAGGGGCATTGCCAGGAGATCGAGGGATGTGATCATTCCCCTCTATTCGACATTGGTGAGGCCTCATCTGGAGTACTGTGTCCAGTTTTGGGCCCCATACTACAAAAAGGATGTGGAAAAATTGGAGAGAGTCCAGCAGAGGGCAACAAAAATGATTAGGAGGCTGGAATACATGACTTATGAGGAAAGGCTGAGGGGACTGGGATTGTTTAGTCTACAGAAGAGAAGAATGAAGGGGGATTTGATACCTTCTTTCAACTACCTGAAAGGGGGTTCCAAAGAGGATGGATCTAGACTGTTCTCAGTGGTACCCGATGACAGAACAAGGAGTAATGGTCTCAAGTTGCAGTGAGGGAGGTTTAGGTTGGATATTAGGAAAAACTTCTTCACTCAGAGTGGTGAAACACTGGAATGGGTTACCTAGGGAGGTGGTGGACTCTCCGTCCTTAGAGGTTTTTAAGGTCAGGCTTGACAAAGCCCTGGCTGGGATGATTTAGTTGGGAATTGGTCTGCTTTGAGCAGGAGGTTGGACTAGATGACCTCCAGATGTCACTTCCAACCTCAATATTCTATGATTTTATAATCACCCCTCTTTTCTTAACCATTATTGATAAAAATTGAATACAAGGGTTGGTATTGCATTGCTGTCATGATTTTGACATCTCAGTTTCATCTCAGGTATTTCTACAGCCCCCATGAATGTAGTACAAGACCTCACAAACTTTTTATACATATATTCTTAAAGCAGGAGTCGACAACCTCTGGCATGCAGCTCGCCAGGGTAAGCACCCTGGTGAGCCGGGCTGGTTTGTTTACTTGTCATGGTGGCAGGTTTGGCCAATTGCAGCTCCCACTGGCTGCGGTTCACCATCCCAGGCCAATGGGGGCAGCAGGAAGTGCCACAGGTCCAGGGATGTGCTAGTCACAGCTTCCCAGCGTCCTCATTGGCCTAGGATGGCAGACCATGGCCAGTGAAAGCTGTGATCAGCTGAACCTGCCAACGTGGCAGGTAAACAAACCAGCCTGGGTGCTTTCCCTGGCAAGCCATGTGCCAAAGGTTGCCAATCCCTGTCTTAAAGCATTTCCCTAGAATCATAGAATATCAGGGTTGGAAGGGATCTCAGGAGGTCATCTAGTCCAACCCCCTGCTCAAATCAGGGCCAATCCCGAGACAGATTTTTACCCCCTGTTCCCTAAGTGGACCCCTCGAGATTGAGCTCACAACACTGGGTTTAGCAGGCCAGTGCTCAAACCACTGAGCTATCCCTCCCTTCACAAGGATGTTATTTCCCCACATTTTACAGATGGGAATTGAGTAGAAATGTGCAGGAAACTGTTTTCCAATCTTGTGATATTTTCCCCAGTTTCAAAAAGTTTTCTATTCTGCAGCAGGATAACTATTTATGGGAGCAGAGACTTGAACCCCAGCTTCCCAAATGCCAGAGGAGTGCCCAGCAGCTGGGCTAGAGTCAGGCTAGTTCAGACCCACTAAATATTAATTTTTTACCATGAGGAATAGCTCCTACTGGGTCCTAAGGGAGAGACTGGTAGATTTCCATAACCCAAAATAGCCAATTGCAGAGTGGTAAGTGCACTCCCTTCAGATGGAGGAGACCTGGACTGAAGTCTGTGCTGTGAATCAGGCAAAACAGAGACTTGAAACTAATCCTCTGATGTTTCCTATATCCCAGACGAATGCTGTAACCACCAAGCTTTTAGTGGGTGTGGGTTGGTGTCTCTTTTGCTCCATCTCCAGCGAGAATCTCATCTTGGACCTGAGAAAAATTTTAGATGAAAGTTTAATTGAAACCGCCACTTTTGAAGGGGAAAAATAAAGTGGTGAATTGTCTTTTTTTCCCCAGGGGATAGCTGTTTAAGCAAAACATTCCCAAGTAGCGCTAGAGCTGAGGAACAGAGACACTACGTGGAAAATCTGGCCACATTAAGTCAAAAGAAAAAATTCCCATTGACTTTCAAATTTTACTCTAATTTATTTGTCCAAGATCATACTGGAAGCCTGTGGTAGAGCAGGGAACTGACGCTTGTTCTCAGGTCCCAGCCTAACAGAGCATTCTTTCATCTAAAAAAATTAAATACATGTACAATGATTTAACATTAAAACAGAAGCATTCATTTTCCATATATTTTAGCAATAGAAAAATATCCCAATTTGTCATGACAGTCAATATCATCAGTCATTTAAATACTTATTCTTTATTGCACTGTTTGTCCATTTGCCATGAGACAGTAATATTTTAAGATTTACATGCTTAAAATCTAATTCAAAAAATCCCCTTCTAAAATCTTTTCCAAAAGTGTGCCAAAAACCATGTGTCAGATTTATAAAAAACTGATTTTTATTTCCACTGGCATATAGACACAAACACTGTCACACATTAAATACTGTAATAGAAGAATGAAATGTAATGGCATGTTTACCATATGTGCTCATTGTCTAAAACTATGCAAAAACAGCTCTCAACTATATGATTTTTTCAGCCACTTTTTGAAAGAATAGAGAAAATATGCCAACTCCTACCTTAAGTTTTGTGCCTGCTTGAATCAGGAACTATTTTGTTTCATACTACTTCATCTCTTTCTTTTTATTTGTGAAGGGTGAGAAAAAAAAATCCCTAGTTAAAAAGGCCAGACTGGGTCCTGAGCCTACACCCAAGTAGGGTATAGGTTGGAATAAGGATCCCCAAACTCCCTTAGCAGTGTTCAGTACAACTAGCACACCAGGGACACAAGGGCTACACCAGTAATTCCCACCACACACCAACGAGCAACTGGGTGGGGAGTGGAGTAGCACGTGGCACTATTTCCTCATACTCAATCTGATGAGAGACTACCCTACTTTGAATTGCCATGGTACAAGCTTAGGTGTTTCAGATGTGAGGTAGTCAGACATGTGGCAAATGACTACAACACTGCATACCTACAGAATGGCTGCTTCTCTCATGCTGGTCTATCAGGAAGATTTTCCCAACTCCAAACTGCTGACCCTGACGCCTTTCAGTGGCTAAAATTTGTGTGATGTCTAAGCCCTTTTGACTTAAAAAAAAAGTCCACTTTTACATCTGCTCATCTTCCTGCTTTGTGTTTTGAACCTTTTCTCATCTTTATACTACCACTTATGCACACTATCAGCCAACCAATTGTTTTACTTATGAACTATCACTGACCAGATCTGTTCGGCCATATATGGGGTGCAGAATGCGTCCTTTTCTCCTAGGTGGTTAGCAAAAAGAGGACAGTAAATACCTGGAAAAAATAGGAAACTACAGATATTGCCTGGGAAATTCTGCATTTGAAACTACTTTTAAGAACTTTTTTTTTAAAATGACTAGATTTGTTGATTATCATTCCTTTAAATTCTTTGCAAATTCATCAAAGATTCTTGAAAATCCTCTGTTTTCCTTTACAGTAAAAGGGGACATTTGCTTACTGTAGTGGAGCTCTCTCTTGTTTTAGTTAAGTGCATAGCACACACTGCCAATATGGTTGACTTTTCTGATCCCTGTCATTTTCTACAAAAGAGGATTCACACACTATGAAAACTAATCTACATGATAAATCACACTTCACAACAATTTGCATTTAAGAAAGGATTGTACAAGTAGCAGATCAACACGGCAGGAAGCGGTACTGGAGAAATCTAACTAAACAGGCCAATAGACATGAATAGGGATGTGAATTTACTTTTGTAAAGGAAAACGAATATTGACATTCCCAGTTCAAAAGACCATTAAAAGTAAATGAGTTGGTTGTTGCTGGCCCTCTGCACAGGGGTGAATTTTATTTCACAACGTGTCCTTTTTATTTCTGTTGCAGGAAAAAAAAAACAGTTAAAAATGAAACGAGGCCTGAAGCAATAGTTGAAGTACCTCAATGTTTTCTCCCTCCCATGAAATGTAAACCTCTATTTTTGATTTGTATTAGTTCTTAGAAAGAAAAACTCATACCTACTAAACACAGAAAATACTGGCATTTTAGAGTGAAATTTAACAAGAGCTTTTAAGTAAATCTAGTGCTGTTGTCACTCCAGGCAACTAACATCCTCTATCTATAGGACAGGTGCTGCTGGACAATAGTCCTCATGCTGCTTTGTCACTATGCCTCAAGTCTGACCTGGATGGAACATTCCTAGATGGAAGAGTGACATTTCTGTTTGAACTTGTTTTTGTGTTTCTATCTGGGCATAAACATTGAATGTTACAGAAGACCATGTTACTTCCAGAAACAAGACCAGTGCACACTATTCTTTTTAGAACCTTACAGTCAGCTGGCAAGACATCACTGCTGAGAAATACAAGGCTCTCCCTCTCCCTCCTTTACCATACAATCCAACTCCAGTTCAATTCAACCGGAGTCTTTCATGAATTTGAATGTGTATTGGGCTGTATCTTAAGAAGGAATCACTCTTCAATTATTTTTTATTCTAGTTAAGAAACTCTAGACTTAAATTCTTCTGTCTGAATGGCTGAAACCAATTTTTCTTAAGACAAGGAAATATTAGTAAGTCAATGAACACAAGGTAAATCAAATCAATTTTTCATCCGTTACTATACCAGAACTATTAAAATGCCAAGACAATCAAATTTATTTTCATAAGGATTTGTGATTTCCAAGAATATCTGCTAACAAACAATATCTTAATGCTTATTTTTCCTCTGACAGTCCTTAATCAATACATTACTATTAAACATTATTTTGGATACTCAACTCCTGTATTTAAATTATGGATTGGAATAGATGACAAGAATAATCATTGTTATTCAACTATCACGTGTTCTTAATTCTATGCATTTCAAATATGACATTGGGATTGTTTTTATCATTTACTGTACTGTAGGTGTTCAAAGTGTTGGTGTATGATTGGCAATCTTTTCAATGATTGAATGACAAATAAGATTTATCTGACCACAGTCTGCATAGTATTATTGTTAGACTGATGCCCGGACATTGATGGGTATGGTATAAGAACTCGAACAGAACAGAAACTGCACATAGTTGTGGTCAGAAAAATAGGAAAACATTCTGATGAGTGCTTCACCAAGGTCCACTTTTGTCTTCAAATATTACAGTGATAGTTGGAGAGGGAAAAAATAAAAGCTAGATTTTGCAGCTGTGGCACACAGAACAAAATTAGTGATTTTGGGTAGCCAACCTGAAACATATTAAAGAGAGTCCTGATTTTCAGAGAGTGGGTAATCCACACTGTCCCAGGCTGAGCACCCAAAGCCTAAGGCATTCATATAAAAATCACCAGTCATTTTTGAAATGTAGTCTCCTAAAGAAATAGGGACCGATTTCTAAAATTCACCTGTTTTGAAAGGGGAAACTTTACAGCACTTCATAAATGTACAAACTTTCAGGGAGAAAATAGAGCTGTCTAAAGGAATAAAAAGAAATATGCATTTAAAGATCACTACCACATCTTCACTGAGTACCTTTGTTGCTCTGTGTAGAAATCCTTATGTAGACCTGGACACTGCTACTTCAAAGTAGCAAGTATCTTACTACAGATGTGTGAGTGAGAATCTGTGCTGGTCATAACCACTTCAAATATTTTTTTTTAAATGTCCAGAGAGTGATGGGGACATTTGACATTATCAAGTACAAATGTCCAAGCATAATGTTCCTTGAGTAGCCTTTAAATATGTTCCACACCCTGTTCCTCACCACTCAGACATGTAAATTCTTATTTTAATTCCCTGCCTTCTGTCCTTTTTTCTTTCTACAAAACATCAAGAGCTGGCTCTCTTAAATTTATGTCATACTCCCATACAGTTGAGGTTGACAGAAGGGAGAGAAAAACTCAGCAGGAGTTTATTAGCTTAAGGAAAATTTTGCCACTGCTGATGGATATTTTCTTGCTAATATGTCACATTTCGCCATAGGCTCAGCACAGTTGGATATCTAGGGAGAGTGATGCGGCCTGACTGTTTTGTCACAGATATTGCATTGACATGCCTTGACTTTGATACACAGCTAAGCCACCTATTTTCAGTTCTCATGCAGAGGGTACAACTATTCTACTCATATCTCATTGCATCTGCTAGTTTTTTCCTGTAGCTTTAGAAGAGTTTTTTTTCACCTTAGTTGGTCCTTTGCTCTTAATACAACATATATTACTATTCTTCAGTTGTATCTAAGAGTAAATGTGAAGCATCTTGAGGACATTAAAGTATGTAGATTGGGTTCACAAAGTAAAAGAGTCAGTTTCTACATATCGGGCAAGCCTTCCTGGTTAATGCTCAATTCCCCCTCCCCTCCCCACCCCCAGCAAGATGAAGACACCTACACTTGTTGAAAATTTATGAAAGCTGGTCAAATCATCATATTCCAGCAAAATTCTCATTGTATTATATAAAGTAATAACCTACCCCAATCCACAAAGTAAACTGAATCTGTGTACAGTAGTTAACCTATGTAAGAATTTTCAGATTATGAAATTGTAGCATGCCAAAATATGGAAAAGTGACTAATCTTGAATTTTTTTTCTGAACAAACTCTGTGCATGATAGAGCTACTCAAAAGTCTACAGCATGGTTAAAGGAAAATTAAAAAAAAAAGAGCATTCATTTAACGAACAATGTAATAATGTACACAGCAATGATGATTCTGAAGCTTCATTGAGTGGTGAAGTTAGAGAGTGGAATATTTCCCAGGGAATGCCTTTCTGCTAAATGATGAACTGGCATTCGGCTGAGCCCTCAAAGGTTAACACATTATTGTTAATATAGCCAACAGCTGAATTGCCAGCAATTGATAGCCTGCTGGGCTGCTGCCGCATAGGGAACTTAGGAGAGTGGGGAGCTGATAGGGGGGCTGCCAGTCCACCCTGGTTCCAAGCCCCCACAAGCTAGCTGCAACAGGCTGCTCTTAGTTTTTTGTCTAGTGAAAAAATTTCCCTGGAACTTAACTCACCCTATTTACATTAATTCTTATGGGGAAATTGGATTCGCTTAACATTGTTTCATTTAAAGTTGCATTTTTCAGGAACATAATTACAACGTTAAGTGAGGAGTTACTGTATATCATCTTATTTGGTGGGGAGAGTCAAGGACAATAAAAGAAGAAATGCTTGAGCAGATCAGACATTCCATCCAGTGAAAGGCAGTGTTATGCTCCCAAGAGCAATGGAATATCAGAGCAATATTACACTCTTCCACACTCTCAAATTAGCAGAAATGTGCAGGATGCCTAATCTGACACAATGAGTTGAATAACCCAGTTATGAAAACCACATCTGCTTTACGTTTATGCATTACAACATATGGTCAGTTTTAGTCACTTGTGCATATACCTATTCTGTGCATGTGCACTTAAAAACCCGTCTAAAAAGTCTAAACTTGACTTTTAATTATTTTTGAACACTGCTCATTACTTTTCATTTTCCGGACATATCATACTTTAGACATTTGTTTAAACATCTGCAGGTCAGAAATTTAGAAAATGGTTACCACAAAATGCAAAACTCATTAATATCTTTCAGCAAAACGCATCCTTTACTGCCATTGGTAATCAGACAAAATAATATCCATACTGATAGTCTCATCTGCTAAAAAAAAAAGACCTTTTTGTATTATTTCTAAGAAAACAAAGAGTTGCTATACTTACAGTAAACCATAACATTCACTTTTGAGAGGTGATATTAAAGCTTACAGTCTCTGTAAATTGAAGCCAGTTGAAGATGAGATAGCATCTACAATCCAGTATTTCCAAGTACCATCAACATATAAAGCAACAATGAATATGCTGTTGTTGAATGAAGAGGGTCTTGTCAAAGCACAGGACTGGGAATCCAGAAGTCTATGTTCTATTCCTGTTTTGCCACAACCTCAGTGTGTCTCTGTTCTCCCATCAGTACAAATAGAGATATACTTCCCTACCTCAAAGATGTTATGAAGTATAAATTCATTGGGGTATTTCCTGAGCCACTGTAAATTGCCATAGCCTCATTGACTTCAATAAAGCTATGACAACTTATACCAACTGAGGATCTCCCAATTATTTGTGAGACTATTAGATGCTACAATGAGAAATACTATAAACCCATCTCTAAAATGAAGTTAGTAGGTAAGAAAGAGACAAACATACCAATTTAAAATATATTGTCTATCCCTACTATCCAATGAGACCTGGATTATCTGAGGACCTTCAAAAGACCAACGATGCACATAAACTGACTTGATCAATGACTAGCTGAAACGACTCAATGTGGATATCATATCCCTCCAAGAAACATGGCTAGTACCAAGCAGATCTCTCAGATAAAAAAAGAAGACTACACATTTTTCTGACAGGGGAAAAATGCGGAAGAAACGTGAATATGAAGTGGGATTTGCCGTCAAGAACTCACTTCTGGGGATGATTGAGCACCGACAAATGGATCAGAGAATTTTGACACTATGCTTGTTCACATCTGAGAATCCAGCCAACCTTGTGAATGTGTATGCCCCAACATTCTCCTTGTCTTCAGACATTAATGACCAGTTCTATGTCCAGCTGAACACCAATCAGCAAGATTCTGAAACATTAATATGTTTTCCTGCTAGCGGACTTCAATGCAATGGTGGGAGCTGATCATTAAGCATGGACCAACTGTCTTGTCAACATGGAACTGCTAAGATGAATGAAAAATGGTTAGACTGCTAGAATTTTGTTCCTATTATGACCTCCATGTTACAAACTCATTCTTTCAGACTAAGGTACAACACAAAGTGTCTTGGAAACATCCCAGATCTGGCCATTGGCACCAGCTGGATCTTATTACCACAAGGCATACCAATCTTAACATAGTCCTCATTACTCGCAGTTATCAAAGTGCTGATAGACCACTCTCTGGTATGCAGTGTCACAGCAAGGTAAGATTTAAACAAAACAACAAAATATAGAGATCTAAAGGATATCCTTGTATTAACATCAGTGCCATAGTGGACCAAGAAGTCACAGCATTACAAGAACATACTACAACAAGCCCTTGACACCAGTGATTATGCCACAAGAGCTGAAGTGGGAACAATGAAAAACAGTCTACGATGCAGATCTATCAGTCCTTGGGAAGAAGGAAAACAATACCAATGATTGGTTTGATGCATATTCCAGTGTGTTGACACTAGTGAGATGGGCCAAATGCACAGCCCAAACAAACAAGACAGACCCAAATGAAAAAAGCTTACAAAAACATTGAGTGGCGAGAACCAAGGTGCAACAAACTGCTCGATGCTGCACCAATTACTATTGGCTGGACTTATGTGAAAGCATCCAAGTAGCAGCTGATGCAGGCAACATCAGAAACATGTATGACGGGATCAAAAAAGTCTTGGGTCCAACTTCAAAGATGACATTCCCTATTGAAAACCAAAAATAGGGGAAATAATCAAGAAGTGCACCAAGCAGGTGGATCACTGGGTAGAACACTCCACTGAGCTTTACTCTCATGAAAATTATTATTAGAGATGAAGCCATCAATGCCATCAAAAGCCTGCCTGTTATGAACCAACTCAATGCTGAACCAACTATTGAGGAGCTAAGCCTTGCCATAGACTGTCTCCCCAACGGAAAGGCTCCCGGAAGAGACTGCATACTGTCTGAGGTCATAAAACATGGAAATCCTATTCTAATGCAACATCTTCATGAGTTGCCCTAACCTTAACCCAATGGTTCCCAAACTAGGGTTCATGAACCCTTGGGGGTTTGTGAAATTTTACAGGGGGTTCTCAGGAAAAAATTCCTGAATGGCAGCCAGAGCTGTCCCTAGGGATCCCAGGCAGCATGGGGCCAGCAGCCTGGAGCTCCTAGACTTCCAGGAGCTAAGCAGATCAAAGCAAGCATATCACACTGAGGAGATTTAAATTTCAAGACTCCTTATAAGAAATGCAAAAGAAGGAATATTTTTTGCTGTTTTTAAAATTAAATAGGCAGCTAGTATTGTTTTTAAAATTATTATGAAGAACAAGTTAAAGCTTTTTTGTAACATGTGCTGTTTGCCTCGACTGCTCAAGACCTGAATGCTTGTGTAGGAGAAACTCTTGAGGGAGATCTTGGAAAAGTGAGATCTTGAAAGAGCATTGCCGTTTTCATAATGTAATAATACTGTAATGATAAATAATTAATAATCAATAGTGTGTAATAAGCATGTCATAAAAACAAATTTTATATTTCCAAGGTAACTGCTTTTATAATTTATACTCTGGTACAGGAGAAAATGCCTGGAAATATTCAAGAGGGGGTTCGTGAGACTTGACATGCTAGTGAAAGGGGTTCACAGGCTGTTAAAGTTTGGGAACCACTGCCTTAACCTAATTCTACACCAAGGAGTTCAGTCCCAAACTTAATTAATGCATTATTATTTTAATGAGCATCATCAGCATGTAAGCATATCCTTTGGAATGGTGGCTGAAGCATGAAAAGGCATATGAATCTTTAGCACATCTGGCACGTAAATATCTTGCCACACCAGCTACAACAGTGCTATGCAAATGCCTGTTCTCACTTTCAGATGACATTGTAAATAAGTATCTCCCATAAATGCAAACAAATTTGTTTCTCTTAGAGGTTGGCTGCACAAGAATTAGGACTGAGTGGACTTGTAGGCTCTCAAGTTTTACATTGTTGTGTTTCTGAATGCAGTTATGTAACTGTGATAAATGACAGGGGGGACATAGCTCTCTTATGGAAATGCAGCAGATACTAGCAATAAAATCCCTCTTAGTTGCTGTTCTCTAATTGTTCTACCTCTAAAGGGTTAAAAAGTCTCATTGCTATATATAGGTAAAAGGACGTGAGTGGGCACCTGGCCAAAAGAACCAATGGGAAGACTAGAACTTTTTAAAATTGAAACAAGACTCCCATTTTGTCTGTCTGTTGTTGTTCTCCTGGGGAGAGGTGAAGAGGACAGCAGCTATGATGTAAGATCTTGGGCCAGGTATAAAAAAAAAAATCATCAGTATCATAGCTAGAAACCACTCATTTAAAAATCCAGATATGTAAGAGGAACAGGAAATGTCTAGGAAGATGCAATTAGGTTTATTCCTTTTATTTTGTTATAGTTTGTGGATTCCTCTGTGCTAACCCCAGGTGCTTTTGTTTTGCTTGTAACATTTAAGCTGGACCTCAAGAAAGCTATGCTTAATGCTTGTAGCTGCTCTTTTAAAAGCCAGTAATAGTCTGAGTTCTCAGATGTATTCTCTCTTTTTTATTAATAAAATTTACCTTTAAGAACAGAATTGGATTTGTGTGTCTTAAGAGGTTTGTGCACATGTTTAATTAGCTGGTGGCAACAGCTGATTCCCACTCCCCCACCCCGTTCTCAGCTCTTCCCTGCAAGGGTGTGTGTGAAAGAGCTTGAGGGTACCCCACAGGAAGTAATTCCCAAGTGCGCCTTCCTGGGCTCTCAAAGAGGTTCTGCACTTGGGTGATGGCAGCATCTACCAATCCAAGGTCAGCGAAAAACTCCCAAGGTTATAGCATAATACAAGCCTGGAGTGGCCAGTATTAATTTTTAGAATCCTTGCGAGCCCCCATCTTCTGCACTCGAAGTGCCAGAATGGTGAAATTAGCCTTGTCAGTAACAAAAATAAATAAATAAATAGACATTTGTAAATTGCACTGTCATGATAAAAAGATCACACTGCAGTACAGGTATAAGGTGTATTGAAAAATACTATTTATTTTGTTTATCAGTTTTGCACAAATATTTGTAATAAAAAAATTAAGTGAGCACTTTGCATTCTGTTGTAATTAAAATAGATATTTGAAAATGTAGAAAAACATCCAAAAATACTTAAATTTCAATTGGTATTCTATTGTTTAACAACGTGATTAAAACTGATTAATCGTGATTAATTTTTTTTAATTGTGATTAATTTTTGAGTTAATTGCGTGAGTTAGCCGTGATCAATCAACAACCCTAATTTTAATATTTGTCACATCAGCCAGAATGTTAGTCCAGTTTTGGACTACATCATGTCTTTTTTGCCTTTATTGCCTCCTAAGTACTAGAATGTAATAGTATCTAGTAAGTGGCATATTGGTCTGAAATATTTTATTATTATATATTTCATATTGCATTAAAACCTATGCATTACTTGTGTATCCATTTAAACTTCAATACAAATCAAATTGTATCTACAACAACCATTACCACCACTTTTCTCTCCCAGAGATCTGATTATACTGATAGAAAGGTATAGCAAAGGGTCACATCCAGAACAGAATTGGCTCAGCTATCCACCCTAAAAGGTAAATATTTCATGGATTGTATGGATACTGTAATGTTTATAGAAAGGATGCAGCTAGTCATAGGTCATGCAAACAAGCTCTCCTGAATGCTGCTAATCATAACGTGTCAGTTTTCTCATCCCTAACCACAGCGTTAATTTGCAGGAATCAAGAACTTAGACGTTTACAGACACAGGATTGTTCTCTCCAGTCTAAGCATACTTCCAATATAATTAGGCTCTCTCCTGTGGAGAATATGTTGTCTTTTACTGGAAGGATTAGAGACTTGTACTTCATTTCTCAGTCGAGAGCCATGTTAGTGTATCAGGCTAGCCATGGCATACTAAGTATATTAGTTATGGCGTTGCATTACTTCACACAGGTGGCTGTGTTCCAACACTACTACAGTTATCTCCATTCAATTCAGGCCGTCCTGCTAAACAGAAAGGGAGGATGTATTGACTGGGAAGATGTCATACAACTCCTTACACATGCACATTGAGTTCCCAAAGTTTGTTCACTCATCCTGCAACACTTACAGTAATTATCCTTGAAGGTGGTAGGACATTTACATGAGTAATTATGCAAGATTGGGCCCCTCGTAGCAATGAGGAACAATTATCTCTACTAGCTGGATGTGGAATGAGAGGAGGACAATTAAGACAAAGACACAGAAGGTTAGATCTAGCCTTGTGCGGCAGTACCTTTCATTTTTCCTGAGAAGCAGTCATGAGTTCCTGAAGTTACAGTTTGTGGAAGCTGGCAGCAGCAGTGGCAATTACTAATAGATGTTTCTTGTTGCACCATTCATTTAACACTTAAAAATGTGACTTATACAGATAATCTTTCATTGGAAAAAGAAAAATAGTACAGCTGTAAAGGAATGACACGCCAATTACGTATCCTACAAAATAGTCAGAGGACAAATGAACCAGCATACCTGTCCAATTTTTTGACTTAACACTTTATAGACATAGCTAGTTTCTTAAGTGTAATCACTAGAAATAGCTTGCCAGAGGTGTTGTAATGGTTCTCACGCTAACATGGTAAAACCCTGTTAAAGACACATCTGATGACTATATTCCTGTCTAAAGTCTGTTAAAGCTCACTGTTGCAATGATCATTGTTTTGCTTCTGATACTTACCTGGCAAAGATTTATAGATCTGTTAGTATTTTCTAAATAAATAAGCAGTAAAGGTACCTTTTCAGAGGTGCATCTTGTGGCATTAAAAAAAAGTGTTCTGCTAAAAGAATACTCTGAAAAAGAGACATGTTTGCATATATGTAAATAGTTAATATTAAGTATGCCAGTAGATGGCACTCAAGAATGTGTAGAATTCTGCACAGGTTTTGCAGAACCAACAAGAGGTGGAGTTGTGCACTACAATGGTTTCCAGTGTACAGTTCTTTAAATGAATAGTAGAATTAAAAGGATAGATAAGGGAAGCCTGAAGTTTCTAACTCCAATAACTGCAAACAAAGTGACATATTCAGAGCATGTATTGTGGTTTTCAACCCTTTAAGCCAGAGTTAGAACTTACACCTCTACAGCCCCACTAAAAATATCAAGTTGGAGCCTGTCATGGTATAATCCCCACTCTGAACCTTACCGTCCTAAAGATGGGGTACCAGCATGAATTCCTCTAAGCTCAGTTACCAGCTTAGAACCTGTAGCGCTGCCACCAACCAGGAATTCCAGTGCCTGGTACACTCTGGTTCCCACAAAACCTTGCCCGGGGACCCCAAGACCCAGACCCTCTGGATCTTAACACAAGGAAAGTAAACCCTTTCCCTCACCGTTGCCTCTCCCAGGCTTCCCCTCCATGAGTTACCCTGAAAGACACTGCGTAATTCAAACTCCTTGAATCACAAAACAGAGAGGACAATTCACCTTCCTCCCTCCTTCTCTTTCCTCCTCCCAGACTCTTCCTGAGAGAAAGTAATCCTGGCACAGAGAGAAATCAGCCTCTCTCCCCCCATTCTCTCCTTTCTCCCCACCAATTCCCTGGTGAATCCAGACCCAGTCCCCTGGAGTCTCACCAGAATAAAACAACAATTAGGTTCTTAAACAAGAAAAGCTTTTAATTAAAGAAAGAAAAAACAGTAAAAATTATCTTTGTAAATTTAAAAAAAATGGAATAGGTACAGGTACTCAAGGAGTTAATAGAAGAGGTATCTGAGCCTCTAGCTATTATCTTTGGGAAATCATGGGAGACGGGGGAGATTCCAGAAGACTGGAAAAGGGCAAATATAGTGCCCATCTATAAAAAGAGAAATAAAAACAACCCAGGAAACTACAGACCAGTTAGTTTAACTTCTGTGCCAGGGAAGATAATGAAGCAGGTAATCAAAGAAATCATCTGCAAACACTTGGAAGGCGGTAAGGTGATAGGGAATAGCCAGCATGGATTTGTAAAGAACAAATCGTGTCAAACTAATCTGATAGCGTTCTTTGATAGGATAACAAGCCTTGTGGATAAGGGAGAAGCGGTGGATGTGATATACCTAGACTTTAGTAAGGCATTTGATACGGTTTCGCATGATATTCTTATAGATAAACTAGGAAAGTACAATTTAGATGGGGCTACTATAAGGTGGGTGCATAACTGGCTGAATAACCGTACTCAGAGAGTAGTAGTTAATGGCTCCCAATCCTGCTGGAAAGGTATAACAAGCGGGGTTCCGCAGGGGTCTGTTTTGGGACCGGTTCTGTTCAATATATTCATCAACGATTTAGATGTTGGCATGGAAAGTACGCTTATTAAGTTTGCGGACGATACCAAACTGGGAGGGATTGCAACTGCTTTGGAGGACAGGGTCAAAATGATCTGGACAAGTTGGAGAAATGGTCTGAGGTAAACAAGATGAAGTTCAATAAAGATAAATGCAAAGTGCTCCACTTAGGAAGGCACAATCAGTTTCCACAAATACAGAATGGGAAGAGACTGTCTAGGAAGGAGTATGGCAGAAAGAGATCTAGGGGTCATAGTAGACCACAAGCTTAATATGAGTCAACAGTGTGATGCTGTTGCAAAGAAAGCAAACGTGATTCTGGGATGCATTAACAGGTGTGTTGTAAACAAGACACGAGAAGTCATTCTTCTGCTTTACTCTGCGCTGGTCAGGCCTCAGCTGGAGTATTGTGTCCAGTTCTGGGCACCGCATTTCAAGAAAGATGTGGAGAGGGTCCAGAGAAGAGCAACAAGAATGATTAAAGGTCTTGAGAACATGACCTATGAAGGAAGGCTGAAGGAATTGGGTTTGTTTAGTTTGGAAAAGAGAAGACTGAGAGGGGACATGATAGCAGTTTTCAGGTATCTAAAAGGGTGTTATCAGGAGGAGGGAGAAAACTTGTTCACCTTAGCCTCCAATGATAGAACAAGAAGCAATGGACTTAAACTGCAGCAAGGGAGATTTAGGTTGGACATTAGGAAAATGTTCCTAACTGTCAGGGTAGTTAAACACTGGAATAGATTGCCTAGGGAAGTTGTGGAATCTCCATCTCTGGAGATATTTAAGAATAGGTTAGATAAATGTCTATTAGGGATGGTTTAGACAATATTTGGTCCTGCCATGAGGGCAGGGGACTGGACTCGATGACCTCTCGAGGTCCCTTCCAGTCCTGGAGTCTATGAGTCTATGAGTCTTTCAGCTATAGACACTGGGAATACCCTCTCAGCCTAAGTATACAAGTACAAATTAAAATCCTTTCAGCAAAAATACAAATTTGAACTCCTTTCAGCCAAATGCACATTTGCAAATAAAGAAAACAACCATAAGCCTAACTCGCTTTATCTACCTAGTACTCACTAGTCTGAACTTATAAGAGCCTGTACTGGAGAGATTGGAGAGAAACCTGGTTGCACGTCTGATCCCTCTGAGCCCCCAGAGTGAACCACCACCAAAAACTAACAGCACGGCACAAAAACTTCCCTCCCTCAAGATTTGAAAGTATCCTGTCCTCTGATTGGTCCTCTGGTCAGGTGACTGTTCTTGTTAACCCTTTCCAGGCAAAGAGATATGAAGCACTTCTGTTCTATTAACTTTTCTTATCTGTTTAAGACAGCCTCAGACCCTACGTAAGCAAAATGTGACTTAAAGCTACCTTAAGGCAGCAGGTGACGTTTCTCCTGTTATAGGGGACATTCTAAGGTGGGGAACATACAGGGATTGGGGATACCAGGGCAATGTCAATGATCTTGACTGGCTGTACGGTTCCCTGAGAGATGCTATGTGCTGATAAAAATTACAGCATCCCAAAATCTAGTTGTTAAAACCACCTATTCTCCCACTCCAAGATGTGTCGAGCACAGCTCTGACACATCTGGGGATCTGGTCCATCATTCAAAAATACAACCGTTATAGACCAACTGACTAGGGGAAGGTGGGGGAGGAAGAGGGGCATCACACTCTTCACTAGAGACTCAGAAATCCTCAACATTTAAAAAGAGTTGCAGAGGATAATACTTCTACCAATATAAATCATAATAAAGAAGCAGTGTTTTAGAAAGCTCTGGGATGTAGGATGCTGTGCATTTTCAGCGAGTAAATTTAGCCATACCACTCCCACTGAGGTCAATGGGAGTCACATGGACAAGTGTCTGTACATCCCACTGAAACTTCTGCTTGGCTGGCAAAGAGCTATGATTTTGAATTTCTAATGGTAGAAAGAGGGAAGGAAAAAATGCCATTTTCAACTGCAACTATCATGCCAGAATGTCAACTGGAATCTGGCAAAGCTAAGGCAGCATTTGCAGACAGATTTGCTTTTAACATTTATACCCTCCACGTGGTGTGCCAAAATAATAAGAATCACAGTTTTTTGCAAGAATGTTAAAACTATTTTTTCTATGGAAATATATATATTTATTACATGATAGGTTACATATTGTAAAGATTATCAGGATGTTTCCTTTCAGTGTAGAAATAGACAGCAGATTCCCTGATGATTTAATTACTAGTTGCATGAACAGCTAGTTGTTGTACATTCTATACTTCTATTTCTGTTTTGCTTTTGTGTCATTCCTTTTATGTGAAACTCCTCTCTCATTTATAGAGGATGTCAGTGTCCTGTATGGTTCAGTTACAGCTGGGACTCTAGTGTCTGACATTTGTTTTCCTGCAACATCTGTATGAGCAATTCTTGTCACTGTAGTTTTATTTGTGTTAGGGCTGCGACAAGCACAACAAATATGGTGATAAGTTTGAAATCTAAATTTGAATTGTTACTCAGATTGTTAAAGCTATTTTTCCAGCATGCAAATGAAGCACTTACGTTGTACAACTGTCTGACTGAAGTGCATGTGTATAATGCACACTATTATTTTCAAACAAATATATTATTAATGAAAAGTCATATCTAGTAATAGATTTAAGAAATACTAAAAACACATTAAGCTGGTCAGCCATGCAGTTAACTAGACTGGCTTCACATTCATAACACTATCATTTTGAATATAATGGGCAAACTACATACAGTGAAAACTAATTAGTGTGAGATTGTTCAGCACTATTATAATTGTCTATTTTATTTAAAATTTGTAGTAGGGGAGAAATTATTAAAAAAGTCTTTTAAAAGCTAATTTTGTTATTTCACATACAAGTACAGGAGACTGAGCTTGATATCACACAAAGCAGCTTTAATAATTTTAAATATCTAATGTATAAGGCATGACAAAAATTGTTCCCAGATATATGATAGCATCTTTCTTCAAGTTCAAGGCAATCTAAAAGAGACAACACTAGACTGGTAACAGAAGCAATGCAGAAAAATTGCAGTAGTTGCCATTAAAAAGTTAGGATTTAGCCACAGTGGCAAGAGAACAGTCATTTTATCTTTTGGCTACAGGGAAATACTGCAGTAACTCAGATCCCACTATATGCTAACTGTTGGGAGCTGCTGCCCACTGTAGATGCATACACTGAATTCATCCCCTCTGAAAAAATTTTGTTGTTGCAATTCAGAAACAGTAATAGGAGCAGAGAGTTAAATCTTGCCCTCTAAGCCCTCAGATCTGAGGTCAAAATTTGAACCATTTACATTTTTATGTTGTTCCTTCAGTTCTACATTAAAATAGATGCTCTGAACATCAAGTCTCATTCTCCACCCCCTGGCATTTTCTGCAATCTATTACCACTATTGAAAGTGAGTGAAAAAGAGAGAGAGAGAGAGACTGTTAAATACTACCAACACAGAATTCTCCAGTCATGGTGATGGCAGTTTACATCCACTTTGTGGAAGTACAAAGGGCTACACAAGATGCAAGGCAAAGAAGAGTCAGGCCCCAGAGGTTTTTTAACTAATTATACGATATGGTCTGCAACCTTCTCAGTGTTTACAGCAAAGAAAGGCAGATTCTGAAAGGAGACTCCAAAGAAAGAGAATCAGAAAAAAAAAGTCATTTATAAAGGACTGAAATTCCAGGAACAGTCAAAATACTATCCACTTCAATATTTCCTGTTTAATAAAAGTACAGAGAAAGAAGAAAAAGATTAAAACCAACACCTGAGTTATTATTTAAGGTTTCAGTGTGAGAAAACAAAAAAAAAAAAAGAGAGACATATGTTGTTAAGTAAAGATACACATTGGAAAAATCAGATTTAGCTATAGCAAAGTAGACAATTGTGTAAAGAGCAAATCAGTTATTGGCTGTATGAACTTCTGGACAGAGCAACATGCACACAGTTCTACTAAACTGCTGACAACCTGCACGTTCAGAGAAAATGGTTATTTCCCAGTGAACTATGAAGCACACAAGTACTTTCACTTAAATCTGAATAGAATTCCAGGTATATTCTTAGTTCATGATCATGCCACATATTCAGTGGCATGAAACTTTAGATCAAAGTCTTGCTTTCATTTCTAATCAGAAGCTTTATTATAACAAGTCATTTCATTTTTCCCCACTAAGTCTCACAGCAAGTTTACCAGTCCAGAGAAGGGAAATGTTATCTTAAAAAGTGACTGATAATATGAAAGTATACAATAGAGCAGACTTGAAATTCTCTTCTGTGAAAAATAATTTGAGTGAACCAAAATTAATTTATGGTAATTTTAGTAGTAGAACAAGAATGAAATAAATTATCTTCACTTTATACTGCATTTCAGGTGTCATACAGTTTCTTGAATATCAGAACAGCAAGAGTGGAGGGTGAATTTAAAATTTTAAAGGCCAGTTGGGACCATTTTGATTGTGTAGGTTGGCCTCCCTCATAAACATGTCTTAGAATTTCTTACAGAAAGGCACATCACCTACAGTGAAACATTGTTAATGGATTTTCAAAGAAAAAAATCTGTGCCACCCTCCTCAAAGGAGATAAATTTTAAGTGGGAGAGAAAAAGTAAGTATATATAGGATGAGTTCCTGTGTTATGGAGCATTGGGAAGGTTCTCCCTTAGATGGGCATGTTGGGTTTCTTCTGCTTTTATTTTTCTTTCTTGCTGGGCCTAAAGTATATTCTTTTATATCACAATTGTAGAATATTTTGATTTTGTGATCAATAGCTCCACATACATTACTTGTATTTCAGTTTGAGCAGATTTCAAACACTGATCATTTACCTCCATGATACCAGCTAACTCTTAATTTACTACTATAAATTGAGAAACTATATTCTTGAAGAAGACATAAACAGAATGAAGTTTGACTTTAAATTAAATATACATCATCAGTTATTCCAGTGGATTTTCCTGTTTGAGAGTTGATGAAGGAAGTGGGTTGTATTTAACAAGGAGGTGCCTGAACAACTTCTACACCAGATCACATATGGCAACTGGAAATTATTATTTTGTCATTTTTTCTTTTACACTTTTTGGCTTCAGAGGAGTCACTGACAATTAAGGTCTTGATGTAATATAGCTATAGACATGATATATGAAGAAGGATAGAGAAGGGAGAAATGTTTCCTCATCTTTAAAAAAAACAAAAAAAAACACAAGGCAAACTGGATTCCTAAAGACTGCAAGTGTCCGGCCCCTAGATACCATTTAATCTTACCATTATAAAAATTGGCTGACAGTTATCAAAGTTTCCATTTTAAGCCTGCTGAGTAGCCCTTATTTGAGGCTCCCATAAATCCATTTTAAATTGTGGGATAAGCCTCCAATTGCAATGCCATTACTTCACCCACCTCCCAACCACTTTAAGACAGTGGAGTGGGGCATATTCTCCCTAGTGCATGAGGAGATACTGGTGGTGTGCAATCCCTATTAATGAATCCTGGCCACTTAATTCCACACATAACGCATTGAAAACATGCCTCTGTCATCTAAGGCTGCACCCACATACACTATTGACACATGCCATGTATCCTCATACTTTGTTTTTCTTCCACTGAAACAACATGTCTGACTGCAAAAGAACCTAAGATTTTCTAACCAGTGCACTTTTATAGATCTGAGAAGGGCTAATATATCCTTCTATAATGAAAAATGAACTAAAACTTTAGAAATTATACAAGTAGTACAGGCTTGACTCATAAGCTGCATACTGAAGACTAACTAAAAAAAATCTATGTTTTTGGCTTTAAAGAAGAGCTTTCTATATACTGTGGAAAAAAGAAAAAAGTAATTTCCTCCACCATCTCCCATCCACTGCACACATTTTCTGGATCCTTAAATCCATCTCAGAATAAAAACAAAGGCATTCGGCCAATTTATTCCTAGAAGATATGCTGAAGTTGAATGGATTAGATACCCTTATGCTCCAAGAAACCAGTTAAGCAAAAAGGATTTCAGGATTTTTAGGCAGAAGACATTTTAAGGAAGTGGTGATGTGCCAGATTAAATAGGACTGTGTAGATATTAGGATGACCTCATTTTCTGAGCATAATCTCATCCTGAACATCAATTCTCATAATTACTGAGTCTGTATAGTGTGGCAAGGCACCTTCTCAGTCTCCCCAGCCTCTGCTGCTTTTAACCCCAGTGAGACAGGCTTGGGTAATGCAGTTCCCCTTGGGACACAGGGGAAGTCTGCTCCCCATATCTCCACCAGTCCTGTTTATCGTATTCTTACTCCCTTATAGGAGAGAGTACTGCCTCCCCTCCTGGTGAGTCTATTTTGCTGCTCTGGGAACAGGGCTCCTTCTCTCTCCGCTCTCCCCCACTTCCTTCTTCCCAGGGAAGGGTTTAAAAAGGTCTCAGGCAGCCGCAAGTTGGAATCAGCTGATCCTAATTAACCTCAGGTAGCTCCCCCTCAGCTGATTCTAATTTGCTACCTTGGTAACCCTTTCACAGCTGAACCTGGTTGACCTGTGGTTGCCTCTCAGTTGATAAGGAGGAGGGCCTTTTAACCCTCTGGAACTGCTTCCTACCCCTCCCCTGCAGCTGTCTGTCTTGAGTTTGTCACAATAGGCTGTAACTCAAAAATAATATTACTCAAAGTTAGTCTCAACTTAAATGAGAGATATCCTTAAATTAGTAATAGCTTGCTTCAATTTTGTGTCTGAACTGATTCAAAGCTTTTTCTGAACTATTTTGCTCACTGGGTAACTGAACTTTTTCAGGCTAAGGTCAATGGCAGTTAAGTTCCAATCTTTGTGCTGATAGGTCAGGATTTGGCAAGTCACGTGATATTCCTCTTTTATGCCTGGACTGCTTGAGCCAATCCTCATATAATCAGAAGAGTCTGCCAAAATCAGCACAAGCTATTTTCAATTGGTTTTACAGACAGAAAATGGATTTTATTTGAGAAATCTGATCCAGTTGGATACATTAAGGGAAAAATAATGTTCTCCAATTTATAGCCCATGTGAATATTTGACACTGGCAAAAAGTGATTTATTACATTTCTCTTCTCTAACTAGTTTGGGAATCATCTTATTCTATATCTGACCTAATTTAAGTTTCTCTGAGTTTTACAAGAGGAAATATTTATTTCAGCAGGAATGAGAGTTCTCATGTTGCACCAGAGGGTATTTTTCCTCGTTAGAGTCCTACACTAAGAAGTAGTAAAAGTCTTTCTGGAATCCAGTCATTTATTGCCTGGGAAAATGATTTATATATGGTAATAGCCTCTTTGCGTATTGTAACCTATTACATTAAGATTTAAGTTTAAATTGTCACATATGGATACATGGTTAACAAAAAAGAAAATGTCCATAGTATATGAAGGTCCTTAAACTTGAATTTTAAGAACTTAGAGTCATGGTTATCAGTCTCACACTTGAAAGTTGAGGGTACCTGAGAGCTGAAAGTAACAACTTTATGGAATTCCATCTTAAGCTGTTTTATACTGGAATAAAATTGTGTCTTATGCATATATAATTAAACTGTTTCATTGACAGTTAACAAATCCAACCCCAGAATCTTGGAAAAGACATTTCTAGGATGAAATCCAAAACCTACTGAAGTCAAAGGCAAAACTTCCCTTGAGTGGAGCCAGGATTCCCCCTGCCCCATCATGGAACTAAATCAGTATGCAGACTATATTGTTCCAGTTTCCAGCTTAATTTTTTTCCCTGTTTTCTCTAAAGACCCAAGCTATCTATTTCTAGAACCCTTTTGATATGTGCAGATGGGAGGGGCGGGAACAACAAAGGAATCTCTTCATAAAACCTTATAGATTACAACAAATTAAATATGTTACTCAGAACCTATTGACCTCTTCTGGATGAGGCCACACCCCTTCTGGACAAGACCATACCAGTAAGTCCTGTGAGTTACTTTCACCCCTGCCTGGCCCTCTCCTCTGCAAGCAGCAAGCCGAAGGTGTTGGAGAACAAAGATCAGGTGACCTCTTTGACATTGCACTCCACGTTTTATGAAAATATGTTTATAAGTGTGAATATAATGTAACTGAAATATGCTTTATGCAAAAGATCTCTTGTACAGTGGAATTACAAAGCTTATAATCTCCTGAGTGTGTTCATCCTATTTGTATAAATGTATCATTCTTGTATCTGAAGCTAGAAATATGAAGTATTACTCTGAAGTCCTATGCTAATTATGCAAAGTGTGGGCCATCAATGGTGGCTTAGGATCTTGATGGCTCCCATTAACTAGAACAATTGGTTGTAAATGGCTCTGTTGACTTGTAAGCCTTCCTTTGTGTCAGGTCAGAAAGAATGGAGGCTTGGGGTAAATAATAATAATAATTAATAATAGCAGATATACCTATCTCCTAGAACTGGAAGGGACCTCAAAAGGTCATTGAGTCCAGCCCCCTGCCTTCACTAGCAGGACCAAGTACTGATTTTTGCCCCTAGATTCCTAAGTGGCCCCCTCAAGGATTAAACTCACAAGTCTGGGTTTAGCAAGTCAATGCTCAAACCACTGAGCTATCCCTCCCCACTATGTCTCATGGGACATGTGACCTAGTACTGGAATCCATCTTAAACCTGGTGCTTTTCCATTTGGAAGGATGAGTGGGGACCCAGAGAGACAAAAGATTCTTGTCTTGTAACAAAGCTATAAAAGAAGGTGAAACAGAACAAAGGGGGCTGCCAGTCATGAGAAATCCCCTCGTTACCACCTGAGCTGGAACTAATAAGAGCTGTGCCGGGGAAAGGATTGGGCCCAGACTAGAAAGGAGACTAGTCTATGAAAGAAGCTTATTGGAACATCTTTGAGGGTGTGTGGGGGGAGAGCTGATGAAAGGTTGCTGGTTACTGCTCAGCACCTCCATTTTTTCCCCCATGGGCGCTCCAGCCCCAGAGCACCCACAGAGTCAGTACCTATGGTTTCAGAGCACCGAGACAGAGTTCATGACACACCGTAATGTCTTTGAGTAACAACCTTCCACTTCGATGTTATTTCTGATTAGTTTTGGGCTTGTTCCAAAACATTAAATGAGAGTAGGGTGACCAGATGTCCCGATTTTATAGGGACAGTCCTGATTTTTGAGCCTTTTTCTTATATAGGCTCCTATTACCCCCCATCCCGATTTTTCACATTTGCTGTCTGGTCACCCTAAATGAGAGGCTGACTGAAGTCTAGGATTCCTGAGTTCTCTCCCTGGCTTTACCACTGACTGGTATTTTTGGACTGGAGCTCAGTGAATAGCTACAAACAGTATCTGTAAAGACGTTGGCAAATCTGAATTACCATTAAAAAAAATATACATCAGATCATGTTTGTACCCTTTTTTACTAACTTTTCTGTTAATGTTGATGTGATCAGTTTCTCTCTCACACAAGGCTGAAGCTTATATGATATGAATATGCATGCGTACATGCAAACTAGCAAATTTGGCCAACGTAAGGTAAGCACTTCTGGTACATTTAGAAAACAAAAGTTATACCACTAAAAAAGGCACTAAGCTCTCACAGTTATTATGAATAGCAAATACTTATGGTAGTACCTAGCTTCAAATAGTTAAACTCCTCATTGGGCCATTAGAATCATGAAATCAATTTACTGAAAAAGTAGTAAAAATCATGAGCCTAGAATTTCAAGAGTGACTAGCAGTTTTGGATAGCTCATTCTTTAAATGCCCAGCTTGAGACAATGTAAAGGGGCCTGGTTTTCAAAAAAGTTTCATACCCATCTCCTGAAAACGTGGTCTCAAATCGGGCAGTCAGACTAAGGCAGTGAAAAACCACTTGTCACTTTTGAATTGTTGATCATAATATATTCATGGACAATCTGACAAAAAACACATCAGATCAACAAATTGACTGTAGAAAATACTGAATTATTTAAGCCACAATTTTTAAATATGGAAGCCAAAATCCATATAAACACATTTTCCATATCTCACTCACATTTAGATGCCTACGTTTAGACACTCAAGAGGGAAAATTTTTGGCCTGAACCTCTCTCCTCAATTTTACATATTCTGTAAAAAGGAGGTGATCATAACCTGTTCAGTTCACATGAGATTTATAAGGCCTGATTAATTTAAAAGGCTGTCTGAGATAAGGTAAAAGCTTAAGAGAAATATAAACTATTTTTACCAAAAATATTTCTCCACTCAATATTATTAAAGAAGAAAACTTTTATATTATAAATAACGTCTCACCTACAGGGCTGCTTCTTGCTTACTTCAGTGATGTATCTGACAAGACTATTTCATTTGGATGCAAGCCAGAGTTAGTCTTTTAATTACAGTTATTTTCCTGCCCAGTATCATTTTGATAATGTCAGGGAGAAACAAGGAACTCTACACAGAGTAACACATGTTTTGAAAAATAAAATAAAGAATTTTGTTCTTTTGCGGCATCATGAATATTGTGACTCAAGAGAAATCAATAATTAATCCACAGCTAAAGTGGCACTCAGTCAAAAGGCCATATGTACATAAAAGTGAAAGTGTGTGTGTTGGTGAAGAAAGCTTCAAAAGCAAAAGGTTAGATTGTAGATACCATTTTATAAACAGGAACAATAATTTCTTTCCTAGTAGCCAATTTACATTTCTTTTTGCACATAATTTTATACTCCACTGTACTTCACTATGCTCCCCACCCACAAATAAAGTAAACCCATAAAACCAGGAGGGAGGCATAGATCCTTTACAAAGAGATCTGCATAAGTTTGACCTTGAGAGTGGCATGTGAAAAATTACAAAAGTAATATAAAGGAAAACTTTAAAATTTGTTTAAAAATTAAACTTCACACTGAACAGAAAAATTATTTTTGTAATGCACAGAATAGGCACAACTCTAGATGAATTCACACCCATAGAAATTCAGGGAGATATTTCACAATGATCCATATGTGCTTTGTTCTAATGTCACTCCACAAACCGTTTTATAGATTTATGATGATTATTAAAATGTGTTACTAAGATCCAAAAATAGAAGAGGAAGGAAGATAGGTTACTGAACTAAAAACAAAAAGCATATTCTCCACCCACTCCACCCCCCTCTATAGACTCAGCCTGTTTCACTGTGCCATATAATTTAAACAAGCAAGAGATGCAATTAATCTGAAAGGCAGGGTTTGTTCCATCTGGGTAGGACTTTGTTGTGGTCCGTTACAATAAGTAAATAGGTTGTAAGTGTTCATTAAACTGGGAAGTAACAGCAATAAGAGGTTAAATAAAAAAAGCAGAAAAATGTTAAAAATAGAAAAAATAGAGCACCTTCAACAGGGAATGAAACAGAGGTTGTGGTATGGACATTCCAGTGATTGAAAACATCAGGAGGGAAATCAAACTGATCGCAATCCTGATGGTTTCTGTGAATGTTTATGCTTCAAAGACAATAGTTCCATTCTTACTATCAGATGAATTCTATCTCATGGATAAGAAAGACTAAGTATGCACGTGTGCAATTTCGTAATTAATATAGCATTCTGCAAGGTTCAAGGTGATGTGATGCATACCTAAACCTTCAGTAGCTGTTCCAAGTTAAAACATAAATATCGATATATGGACTTTAAGTGCTTTTGTTAATTTCCAATTATAAAGTTCCATTAAATTATTTAGCATATTCAATTACTAACTAATTAGTGTGCTGAAGTGTTTGATATGGCAACAAAGCATGTGAAATATGGAGAAGAGCATACCTTTCTCTTCTAACCATCTAGTGCTTTTTAAATTGAATCTAGAAATGTTTTTGATATATGAAGTGAATCTTCAGCATCACGCAGGGGACGTTAGCTGGCAAATAGCATGAATGGGATGCACGTTATATTGCCAATCAATCATGACAAGTATTTTTACCTTAAATTCGGGGCTTCAGAATATTTAAAAAAACAAATGTATTGAACTATATTTAGTGTGACAATTTTTTTAGGATGCAAATATCAGCTATTTCTGAGATCTGTCATATTTTAAGTAAGTAGGAATTGAAGCAGTACAGGAACAGTGCAGGTAGGTGAGAATAGAGGTGTTAACAGGAGGGTACTGAGACCTAAACCACATTGCTATGGAACTTAGAGGACAGGGTGACAACAAAACAAAAGCTCTGGTTGGGAAGGATTCTTGAGATGTACATGCCTCAAGCCAGCTCATTATCATTTCCACTGGAAGATGCCTCTGGGCAGCTAAGCAGGTGGCCAGAGAATCAACAGGCATTTAAGAAAATTGGGACAAAGCAATTAATTTGGTAGACCCAACAGGGACACTGTAAATAGGGTCATGCTTATTCATCCTGGCTAGTACATGTCATAGCTTTGATTTGCATGGTTCTTTGGTCACTGCTGTAACACAGTACCATACAATAGCCTACAATTACTGCATGTATCCTATGAATATCAGCCCCAGGAGGAAAAGAGGATATAATTAAAAACATGATCCAATATGAAAAAACCTATAGGCCATTTTATTGTCTTTTTAAAGCGTCTGAGTAATTTACGAAGCAAATGGAACATCAATCTCGCACACTTAAAAAAAACACCACCCCACACACACACACACACACACACACACACACACACACACAGTTAGATCCAGTTGTCAGTGCAATTAAAAATGAACAAACAAATGTCTCTGTGTGGTGGGGGAGACAGCATTTAATATAAATTTGGATTTTAAGTACAAATGGTATACAGATTTTTAGTGAATTAAACCAAAGGGCTTTGACAAAATGAACAATGAAGTGAATACAAAGAGCCATGGGAAGAGGGCTGAGGGAGAGTGGCAGTGGCATTCTAGCTATCCCATGCTCTGAGCACTTAAGTGCATCCAGGCTACATCCCCCTAAATCCCACTGAGAATTTAGGAAGTGCTTTAAAACAGACAAGACAACGAAGTATACTGAGTGCCCTAGTTGCCACCAATATCAAGGGAAGGAGAGAGGATGCTGGGAGCTTACAGACCTTAAATCTCATGAATAAGCACTGTATTGCCTTGCACAAACACAGTGTTCTGAAAGCAGTGATGCCAAAACTGCTGAAAAAGTAAAGCTTAGATTTTCATGTAATCCACTGGTCAGTGGATGTTGTGCCTCCCCATGTGCCTCATCTATAAAGGATGTGATCCTCCAACACCTCTGTTGAGAGCATGGCTTTTCGGTTCAACATGTTGATACCCATGGTTTTAGCTCTGGATGTCCCTATTCCACACCCTCTGTGTCTGCCTAGATGGCAGTCATCACATTTGCAAGAATGAAACCCAAAACACTGAGAAGAAAGTGAGTCAGATGTACTATGATTGAGAATTAGCATCTACCATTTGGTAGCACTAGCCTCAAGTAAGTTTGAACATGCAAGCTCTTGAACATGTAAGCTCCTGACAATATATCTAGAGAGGCTCTTGAATTGGTTCCAGCATTCCATTTACAGCAACATCCATTAGTATTATGTCAGGCATATAACACAGAGTTGCAAGAAATAACTGCCCTATCATATTTAAAGATTATTTGAAATGATCAACAAATTGAATACACTCCCTGCTGCCTAAGACTTGCCATTCTGTTGCATGAGTATCTAAGATGTGCTCATGGAAAGGCCTCTTTACAAAGTGGTTGCAGAGATGCACCAGTTGCCTTCATTCTGGTTACCTTGGTAACTATTGCCAAATGGACACACAAGAAATGGCCAATGATTCTGTAATTGCAGAGCCACTGATCATTCCTCAATACATTTAACTTCCTCTTCATAATTGGATGTACAGAGCCCATATGAGCAATATGGTCCATGGCATTCAGAGTGTAAAACCCCTTTGCAAGCTCCATGTATCCTCCCTTGCTCCAAACAAAGCACAATCACAATGATTCTGCTGTTGTCAGGGCCCTTTGACCCAAAGTAGTAGAGGCAAGACTTGCCCCTAACTCAGATAGGTAGAATTATACAGAATAATATTCATCTCTCTCCGAATAAGTTAAATGAAGAGGCAGAAGTAAACTTTTTTTTAAGTTTAGATATTTATAAAAGGTACCTATATTTATTTTGCATAGATAAGCTGACAAAACTGCATTCCAGACATTATATTAAATTTACAGCTCAGAACTGCTTCTGAACTCTACATTCTTTCCACAATAAACTATTACTAAGGCATGGCTTCAGATCAAAGCTACCAACATACTGCCATACAAAGATCATTGTTATTTGGAGATTTACTCTGTTACAGAAGTTTTGATACATTAATTTAAATGAGCTCTAAATGTGTTTGTAAAATTCTGAAGACAGCTGTTTTTGGCTAAATCCCAAATTAGTATAACAAAAGGACCTCCTCATAAATATCCATTGAAGCAATCAGCATAGAATTTTCATACAACTTATTGAGAAGAGCCAATATACTTCATGCTTATTGGACAAAAAATTCTATTATCTCACTATTTTCAGTCCTTTATAGGACAGTTAGACAAGTCTACACATCCTAACTTTACTTGACTTCAGGGGGATCACATGAACAATTCTTTGCAAGATTAGGGGCCTTGGAATGGTAACTGAAGAGAGCTCTTAAGTGAAAAGTACCAACGTACTATGTATGAAGATATTCTGGGTAAATAGAACACCAATGAATTTAAGAATTAATTTCTGATGTTTGTTAACAAAAGCATATTGAAAAAGTAGACTCAGACCAGTATGCTATATCAGCAATATATTGTCTGCGATGTAGTTCAAGTTAGCACAGTCAAATAAATTACACTCAAGCAAACCTAGCTTTAGTGAGAGTGACCACATTTCAAAACAAGACTCTGTTACACACAGTGATTCGATTAGCTATGGACAAGTTGTAACCTGTGTTGGTGTCGCATCCCCGTTGCATTACTAGGTCGTGTTTCAGCCCACACCTATAGTGATGGGCCATCAGAGGCTATGGCTCCACTAGAGAGAGTGTACAGTGGTGCCACTGTAAATTTATCTAATGGAGGTGCTTAAGATGACAGGAGGCTTAATTACTCCAGGCCCCTGCTGAGCAGCGGTAGCTATATTGGCAAGAGACTCTTTCCCACCGACATAAGCACCCATATCTAAGCACTAAGTCAGCATAAATTATGTCACTAAGGATAGCGGCTAATTCAAACCCGAGTGACATAACTTATGTCAACTTGAACAGTAGTGTAGCCATAGCCTAAACTTAGATTTAAAGCACCACTTAACTCGAATTTGACATTTTTGCATGTGGATGGGAAGAGAGTTAGTTATAACTCAAGCTAACTGTGCTGTGAAGACTGTGTGTGCACACGCACGCGTGCATGCCTCTAAACCATGTTGCTGCAATTACAGACATTTTTAACTTTGAGTGTACATGCATTTCTATTTAAGTTGTAGGTTCAGTGTAGCAGCTATGTTAATCTGTATCCGCAAAAAGAACAGGAGTACTTGTGGCACCTTAGAGACTAACAAATTTATTTGAGCATAACCTTTTGTGCACTACAGCCCACTTCATTGGATGCATAGAATGGAACATATAGTAAGGAGATATATATACATAGAGAACATGAAAAGGTGGAAGTAGCCATATCAACTCTAAGAGGATAATTAATTGAGATGAGCTATTATCAGCAGGAGAAAAAAAAAAACTTTTATAGTGATAGTCAAGATAGCCCATTACAGACAGTTTGACAAGAAGGTGTGAGGATACTTAACATGGGGAAATAGATTCAGATGTGTGTAATGGCTTTGAAACTTTGAAGTTACCCATAGCTCAACAGTAAACCAAAACATGACCATTACAAATTGGAACATACCTTATGTTGGCTTTTCAACAGTGGTACACCTTAGAAGATAATGGGAGAGGCCTTTTACTTAATTGAAACATCAAATGTAACAATTATACATTTATATAAGAAATATTAATTGATTTCCCACATTACTTCTGAAAAAGTTGAACTGAATTGCATGAAATGGTATTTGCATAGTCTTATTAGATGAAGAATATTGACCATGAAAAAGCTGATATATATGTGTTAAACAGATGGTTAAGGGTTAAGGCCTCTTTTATCTGTAAAGGGTTAAAAAGTTCACCTAGCCTAGCTAACACCTGACCAGAGGAACCAATGAGGGAACAAGATGTTTCAGAAGGAAGGAGGGAAGTTTTTCCTTTGTTTAGAATTTCAGTTTCAGCCAGAGTGAAAAAGATCAAGGAACCAACCTCTTATTAGAGTAGTAAGTTTTAGAAAGGGATAAATAGGTTTATGTTTATTTTCTTTGTAACTTGTCTTGGTACCATTAGGGAATTATCAAAATTGGGTATTTGCGTTTTTTTTTTTTTTGTGTAACTAAATTTGTGCCCAGGGGAACATCCTCTGTGTTTGCAGAAAGGGACGGGGATGGTTAATTTCTCCTTGTTTTAAGATCCAAGGGGTTTGGATATGTGTTCACCAGGGAATTGGTGAAGTCCCTCAAGACTATCCAGGGAAAAAGGTGGTACTTGGGGGTGCTGGTGGCAGCGATACCAGATCTAAGCTAGTAATTAAGTTCCCTAAAGTTCAGAGTGGGGAAGGAACCTTGACAATATATAAATAAAGAGGTTGTGTACTGTAGATGGATGCAGCCTATTCATTATGGATATAAAATCCTCCATGAAAAGTCACTAGTTTAAAAGATGTCCCTGAGTGCAGTATTTTTTCACTTAACTTAGCCCTCTGACTTAAAAACAAACCAAAAAGGTACTGTAAAAAAATAAAACCATGACTCATTTTTCATTATCTTTGAAAACAGCTCCATTATTAAACTGAATTAAGGACTTGACACAGTAACCTTTCTTCACACAGGGCTGGCTCTAGCCATTTCGTCGCCCCAAGCATGGCGGCATGCCGCGAGGGGTGCTCTGCCGCTCGCCGGTCCCGCGGCTCTGGTGGACCTCCCGCAGGCATCCCTGCGGAGGGACCGCTGGTCCCGCGGCTCCGGTGGGGCATCTTGCCTGTGGATGCTCCACCGGAGCTGCGGGACCAGCGGTCCTTCCGCAGGGATGCCTGCAGGAGGTCCACCGGAGCCACGGGACCAGCGGTCCTTCCGCAGGCATGCCTGCGGGAGGTCCACCGGAGCCCGCCTGCCACCCTCCCACCAACCGGCGGGGCGCCCCCCACAGCATGCTGCCCCAGGCACGCGCTTGGCACGCTGGGGCCTGGAGCCGGCCCTGTCTTCACATAAAGTAGTCATGGCTATATGACTAGTCCCATAGTCACTAGTTCTACAAGGTAAAGGATGACTATTTAGGTGAGCAAGAGTTGCAGGATCTGGCCCTTTTCTGGAAATAGATCTTCCAAAGAAAAAGAGGTCGAGGTTAAGGCTAGTCCTAGCCTTTCAGACTCTACAGCTTGTATACATGAACACTTAGTTTATGGCAAGCTGGGTGTGAATATACAATGCACTCACCATCTGCACACTGTCCATATGGATCCTGCTCACGTGCACAAGTTCTGCAGTTCACTTTCAAAGCAGGGTAGATCAAACGCAAACAGATGAAAAGTGCACTATGGAACTTTTTGTGGACCCTGCTGGCATGCACTGAGACAGTTAGGTGTATGTAAGTTTAGGGCAGGAGATTCACAACCTGGCTTGCCATAAACTAAGTGTTTGTGTAGACAAGTCTTACATTTGTTCTATTTTTGATGCCATGCATGTACAGATTTGAGATCAGAACCAATCTCTTAGGGCCTGTTTGCACAGAGACTTAGCGAGCAGCAAGCCAGAGTGTAAATGTATAGCACACTAGCCTGCCACTCACGAAATGGCCATATGGACCTCATTGCCGTGCACTAAAATGTTCCATAGTGTGCTTTGATGTACTACAGTATAAAATTGTAGTTCAACACAGTGACTCCTGAAATGGATACTTCAGATGCTGAAACATACTGAAGAAACACAAAAACAAACCTGAAGTCACTGATTTCATGTGCCCAAAGAGTTGACGTTTTCCAACCTTTTTTTTTTTTGCTGCTTCTTGGAGCTCATAATTGTTGCTGCTTTTTCTCCAATAATTCATAAGAATATTAACAGAAGAACAGGAACGCATGGCAGAAGCACTTGGAGTAGAAGAAATAATTTATCTTAAATAGTTTGAGGAACACACATTTCTGAAAGAGTGCACATATGCATGTGATTATTTATAGTCATACAAGTTATATTCAGAAGGAGCCAGATGGTTCTAACAGCACATATGCTACCTTCAAGAGAACTTCTGAAGCAAACTTGGGACACTCACCCCTACAATAGAGCTGGCAGTGACTTGGAGGTTCTTAGGACTACATTCAGCATTGAAATCTGTAACAGTTGCACTCGCTTACACAAGAGTTCAGTTTGGCTTAGAGACAAAGAAATAGAAGAAATAGTTTGCAAGGACTACCCCATAGTGTCTTTAACTAGGTTCAACATTCATAGCTGAAAAGTGGAACAAGTGCCAGTATGAAAAAGTAGCTTTTTAATATTGAACTTCTAGCCAATGCATATTTTAAATTTAAATATTTTAACAAAATGCATGTGTTAAATTTGCTTTTCAATTAATGAAAAATGCATGAAAATGGGTCAGAAATGGGTTAGGTTTAAAAAAAAAATCAGTTCAAGGATCAACACTAAATTATTGATTGATTGGATTCTGGTTTACCAGATGTTAAGTAAAAAGAGTTAAGAAGGATGAAACAACCTTGATTTACAAGGCACCAACTAGACAGTAAAAATAATGTTTTTAGAAGTAGGATGACCAGACAGCAAGTGTGAAAAACCAGAATGGGTGTGGGGGTAGGGTTAAATAAGAGCCTATATAAGAAAAAGACCCCAAAATCAGGACTGTCCCTATAAAATTGGGACATCTGGTCACCCTACTTAGAAGTAAATCTTGTAAGATGTGTCAACACTTACTAAGAGATAAATGGCCAGAATTTCCCATACTGCCACTGGGTCTAACTTCTACCTGGACAGCCACTAGAAATAGGGAGAGAAGACATCTATTTAGCACCTTATCCAGAGGCAACCGGGTAGGTTTACTCCCACAGGCACAAGGACTGCAATTTGTACTTCACGGTCTGGATCTAGATTGCTTTGTTATATAATGTTGAATCTGCCTTTCCTGTCACTGGGAATGCACCCCACTCCCATTGCCCAGTTCCACCAACTTTGTGGGCTGTACTGTGTGATCAGCTATAACCCTCCTGGTATAGCACAGGTATCAGGAACTAGGCACCAGTGAGCCACAGATTGATTTTCTGCTGCTGGAGGCTCCACGCCTGTTTTCTGCTACAACACATAACATAACCTTGCTGTTCTATTCACTAATACATGACGAACTTGAAGATTTCCCTCTGAATTTTAAACACCCAGCAGGTCTATGGATAATTATTTGGATCTCTAATTTTTTTTTAAAGCAAACATGCCAGAAATAAGTGATTAAAATGTAAGCATCAGAAGACTTCACACTGTCCAGCTGTCACTTAAACTAGCTAATTTTACCTTAAATAAAATTATTGCAATATCAGCCTATTTCTCTTTACTTCCCTATACTAGAAGGAATAACATGAATTCTGCAAACACTAAGATAAATACAGAATCAATAAAATACTTTAGTGAAATTGAACAATTTTCTAAGACGTAATCATTCTGAAAACCAGTATGTTTCTTTAGCACTACTAATTTTTAGGGCTGTTAATAAACCACAGTTACACACATACACACACACACACAATTAAAAAATGATTTTTAAAAAAAATCGATTAATTGCCCTGTTAAATTTTAATTGTATTCTATTGTTTATTAAATATTTTGGGATAATTTTCTACTTCTTAATATATCTTGTATTCTGTTATAATTGAAATAAAAGTATATTTTTATTACAAATATTTTCACTGTAAAAATGATAAACAAAAGAAACATTATTTCTCAATTCACCTCAGACAAGTACTGCAATACAATCTCTGTTGTGAAAGTGCAACTTACAAATGCAGATTTATTTTTGTTACATAACTACGCTCCAAAACAAAACCATATAAGCCTTCAGAGCCTATAAGTCCATTAAGTCCTATTTCTTGTTCAGCCAGTCCTTAAGACAAACAAGTTGGTTTACATCTGCAGAAGATAATGCTGCCTGCTTTTTGTTTACAAGGTCACCAGAAAGTGAGAACAGGCATTTGCAATGCCAACAACAAAGGTGCCATGCAAATACCTCTTCTCACTTTCTGGTGACCTTGTAAACAAGAAGCAGGCAGCATTATCTCCTGCAGATGTAAACCAACTTGTTTGTCTGAGCGAATGGCTGAACAAGATAACAGACTGAATGGACTTGCAGGCTCTAAAATTTTAGATTGTTTATTTTTGAATGCAAGTTTTTTGTACATAAATTCTACATTTGTAAGTTTAACTTTCATGATAAAGAGATTGCATTATAGTACTTATATGAGGTGAAACAGTATTTTTAATTCTTTTGTTTTTTACAGTGCAAATCCTTTAATTAAAAAATATGAAGTGAGCATTCTACACTTTGTATTATTAGGTATTGTAAATGAAATAATACATTTGAAAATGTAGAAAACATCCAAAAATATTTAAATAAATGGTATTCTATCGCTGTTTAATCGTGTGATTAATCTTTTTAATTGCTTGATAGCCCTACTAATTTTTATTTATATTGTTTCCCAAAATTTACAACTAGCTTCTAGAAAAGCCATCCATGAAGAATTGGTAGGGAGGGCTTGTATGTTATCTTAAAATAGATATTAGCCTCTCTTTAAGAATTGTTCTTAATTTCATTAGGTTACCTAATTTCATAAAGGGCTACCAAATATCCCAACTAAAATAGAAAGTTTTTGGGAGGTGGGAGTGAATCTGACCTTTTTGAAATACTAATTCAACTCCTTAGCTACAAACCCATGATTTGTATTGTAGAGCTCAATGAAAAAAATCCATCAACTTGATGAAATGATAAAATGAGTTTAACCAAATCACTGAAATTAAACAATGACTTCTAATCTATTCCAACCAATATGAGAGAACCAAACACACCTAGAGGTCATAGGCCTTTAAAAAGATCTGTTAATCTTTTACCAAGTTATCAGCACTACCTTACAGCAGGACAGCATGTGAGCAGACAGGGAGAGGCATCTCCCCGGCCAGGTGTTTACACGAAAACAGACTCAAGTAACAATCCATTGTAAAACCCAGAAAAAATAGAAGGATGGGCCATTCAAGTTAATAGAAAGACATTGAAACAACTGGGGATTTTCCGAGTTTGAATCTCTATAGTGACTGGAAAAAAAAATCCCGCAAACTTTTTTACAATGGATGGTACTTGAAGTGAAAGTCATCTACACTCACACTGCAATGAGACATCCACAGCTGGCCCTGCCAGCTGACTCTGTTTAATTGCAGTGTGGATGGACATTTGGGCTCAGGCTGGAGACCAACCCCTGGGACCTTGCAAGGTGGAAAAGGCCCAGAGCTCAGGTTCCAGCCCAAACATCTACACTACAATTAAACAGCCCCTACACAGCCCCTTAGCCTGAGACCCTTGAACCACAAGTCAGCTGGCATAGAACAACCATGGGTGTCTAACTGCAGTGTAGACATACCCTGAGGGACAGCTTCTATGTGTGAAGCAGTCTAAAATGCTGGATGCTTACTATAGTTTGGAGTATGCTGAGAAACTGACCAAAGGCAATAGGTAACTTGTATTAGACAAGGAAATTCTGTCTAATGTGCAAGCATAAAGCCTGAAATTGTCTCTTTATATTTCCTGTGTAACTTGTATGTTTGCTCTGTCTTACTATTTTATCTTTTAATCTGTTTTTTTTCTACTAAATAAACCCTGCTTTTACCCCAAACAGGGTTATGCAAACTAGGTGGCCTATGGGGGCCAAGTAAGCTGGTATCTGGGCAGTGGGGGGTGGTTCTACACCTTTTGGAATGACATACCAAAGGCAAAAATTCAGAAAGAGTCTTAGTTAAGAGCTCAAGAAGGACAAATTTGGGAGTCTCAGGATAGGAAGCACTGTTGGTGTCACTTTGCAAAGAGTAACTAGGGGGAAATCAGGGTAAAACCTTGTGACTGTAAGCGGATTCAAATCAAGTTTGGTAACATACACATTGGCCCTGCTTGAAATCTCTTACAGCAAATCTTTGCCCAGAGTGGGATTTTTTTTTAAATAACCAAAATTCTAACTGCATGGATATTATTATTATTAAATGTAAATTTAAGTACTTCTGTCGATTAAGATATATCAAATGGGATATATAAAACAGCAAATAATATCAATTCTTATTTTTCATAAGAACACTGATGATACTTTCAGACTATTTTCCAAAAAGCTACAGAGTAGTGCATGGAACAGTTGCAATGGAACAGGAGAAAAAATTAAATTATTTTTATCTATGCAAAACCACAAACATACATCAGCAAAGGAAGTCTGGTGTCTAAGAACATTAAGACTGAATGACAATTTCCTAAGCCTTAAAAACCCAAAGGCACCATGGTAAATTCACGTATTGCATGGCAATTAGTCCAACACCACATAATTTATTGTATTTTTTTTAGCATAATGCAACTGTTGCCTAGCAACATTAACTATGTAAGCATAGAGTAGGGGAAGATCAGAAGTCACGCTACATTTCCAAGCAGTCTAGTCACATCACTCTTTCTTCAAGCGTTTTCTGCAGTGTCAAAATAGCACAAAAAACTGACTGAGCAGAGCTAACATTTCTGTATTTGAGTACTTCATTGACTATACAGAAGCACTGTACAAAATATAAAATCTATTCAAGATTACAAGAACTTAAGATAAACTGGATATAAATATAGAATAACTAAGTTGTGTGAAATGTTCCCAGCAAAACTCAAATCCATTTCAAACTCAATATGTGTTTCAGGTTCATTTCAAATTTCAACAGACCATGTTTGTTGGACCATTTAAAGGATCATTGTTCTGTTTTAGAATGAGCCTTGACAGAGATGCAACTCTGCATCCAAACCATAATTCCAACACAAAACCTGGTTAACTTCAGTGGATTTCTTTTCTTCAGAGTCTTAAATCTCTAAGTGAAATTTGGGGGCTACAAATCCACATAGTCCAAAAACCACAGAAATTGTTAGCATAAAAACCGTTCAAAGAGAAACCAGCAAGTTTCACAAAAGCATAACCCCACTAAATTTCAGGTCAAACCAAATGAAACTGAAGGATATGCAATATTTCAGATTATGCATAATTTTAGAGAGATGGGTTACAGATGTAAACCCTGGTTTTATGGGAACAAGAGCTCTTCAGTTCTCTCACTTAACCTCTAGAAAGAGCTAAAGATGAGTTCCTACCTGTTGCTGACATAGAATCATGGGGTCAGAAGGGACCACAAGCATCACCTAAGCCTAACCTTCCCAGAGGCAGGATTTGTTTTTAAACCACCCGAGAAGATGGCTCTACAGCATCCTTTTGAGAGCCTCCCATGAAGGAGCTTCCACAACCTCCCTAGGCAGTCTGTTTCATTGAGACTGCTACCTTGTTCCCTCTTAACCTCTTCTTTTCCAAACTATGATTTGCATATATAGTTCTTTGGCTCCCTCTGTGGGCAAGTAGAGAAAACAATTCATCTTTGTACTGCGAATAGGGAGAATTTGTATATTTTAGTGACCCAAACTAAACAATCTGTGCTTTTCCATACTGTGAAGTATGAGAAGCCTATTGTAACAAAGCAAAGACTCACCAGTGTGGCCCCTCCTGCTGGTCGTTGTGGGAATTAGCTCTTCACCAGCTTCGGAGCGCCCTCTGCTGGCCAGCTGATGTCTCACCTGCCTCAGGCCCTATGTCCCTCCTGGACCCCAGTGCCCTTTTCCTCAGGATTTTACCCCAGCAATAACCTCTATACTCCAGGTCTTCCCCCCCCAGGGAACCCCCAAACCTCTTAACCCACCTTGCCTCAGTGGCTACTGCCAGTCATCACCTAGCCCCTGCTGACTGGAGAAGACTGCAGTCTGTAAAGGCCACTCATAATTGGCCAGGGAGTCAGACCAGCTGCCTCTGGCAAAGCCCAGACTGCACCTCTGCAGCCCCAGTACCTTTGTTAGGCCTTGCACAAGGCCTGCTGTCTGGGGAGTTGCCAGGCTGGAGTGCTCCAGCTCCTCTTGCCTCCTCCCCAACACCATTCCCTGTACCCTGAGCTCTCAGGCAGTCAGGTCCTTCTCTCCCTAGAGCTAGAGAGAGAGAGAGAGAGACTGTTCCAGCTCCTGGGCTCCAGCCCTCTTGTAAGGGCCAGCTAGGCCCAGATTGAGCTGGCCACAGCTGTGGCTGCTTTCCCCATCAGCTTAGCTTTTCTCAGGCCCAGCCCTCTCCAGGGCTGCTTTTAAGCCCTCTTTACTGGAGTGGGGCAGCTGCCCCACTTACTATATTGACTATATTGTGTCATCCATTAAATTAGTTATGCATTTTTAAGGAAAATGTCAAGAGTTAATGAAACATAGGAGAACATGTGGAACCTCCCCTAGGTACAATTTTGCATTCATTTGTTTTTCATAAAAAATAGATACACATCTTTCACCAAAGAAGGTATATGTTTGAATTAAAACTGATACTGGGTCATTTTAACTGGCTTGCAGCAGAGAGTCAAACAGTACTGGAAACCACTTCAACAAGTCCCTAATCTCATGATCCTGCTAATAGTGAAATAAGAGTGAAATAATTTGTTAATATGAAATTTATAGGGCTCTTCCCCCATCTCTCCCCGGGCTCCCGACACTGAAAACAGTGCTACTGAGTAAGGACTATAGGGCTGACCCACAAGGATTGATGTATTCTAGTAACTGCACAGTCCTAATGGAACTGTAATAAGACTATGACCAGTGAAGTTACTTGAAGTATTCCCTTGAATAAGACTAGAAGAAGCTAAAATGCATTAGAAATCATTTACTGCGCTTTCATTAATATAGAGCTAAGATCATACTAGCAATTTTATACCAGCTACAGTCCTTCTTCCACTATATTCAGTTCATAAAATATGAAAATCTGTACACTTGGCTCCAGACCCAAAGCCCTCCAGAGTCAATGACTTCAATGTGCTTTGGAGAAGACCTATGATGAGAATATGGTGTAGTTCATCAGCAAATTGAAATCTTGATCCAAAACAGAAGCCAGTGGCAAACTTCTACCAACTACAATTGGCCAGGATTGCACCTTATATTTCTTACTTTAAGTTAGTATTGATGCTCAGGTGGATAGGTAGAACTCCCCAGTGGAACACAGTAACATCCAGAAGGAGTTGGTAGACCACTGGAATCAGAAACACATGACTAGATGAACTAAGGCAAAGGAAAGAGGATATTATTACAGTTTGCTCATTTTGTACAGCTAGTTCTGGGAAGTTTAGATTTAGTATCTCAGATTTCAAGGGCAGAAGGGAACACATGATCATCTTGTCTGAGCTTCTGCATAACAGACCAAAGAACTTCACCTAATAATTTTCTGCATCAAGCCTATGTATTTGCTTTTACTGAGCTCATTTTATCCATATTAAAACAGTTGAACTCAAAGGGTATGTCTATACTGCCATTAGACATCCAGGGCTAGCCTGTGCCAGCTGACTTGGGCTCCCTGCATTTGGGCTAAGGGGCTGTTTAATTGCAGTGCAGACATTCACGCTCGGCCTGCAGCCAGAGCTCTGGGATTCTCCAACCTCACAGCTCAAGCTCCAGCCCAAGCCTGAACAACTGCACCACAATTAAAAAGCCCCTTAGCCCAAGCTTGCAAGCCTGAATTAGCTGGCACGGGCCACTGTGGACTTTTAATTTCAGTGTAGACATACCCTAAGATTGATGGATTTTTTCTCTCATTATTTTAGTTCCTGGGCCTGGATTAGAAAGCAAGGTCTTGCTGACTGCCATTTTGAACACCCACCATTAATACCAACAGCCCCATTATGGCATTCTTCAATGCTTTCAAAGAACACTTTATGATCTGACAACAATTCACTGCAAATAATTTAAAATGATTTCACTAAAACATTTCTTTTAACAAAACAGAAAGCTCAATGCAAAGTGCAATTCTCCCTAGAAAGCCTTATGTTCAAGAAAATTCACCATATGAAAGCAAAGTTGTGGCAAAACCAACTGTTTTAAAATACTAGAGTTATAATCACAACTTAATGCAAACTGCTTTCCATTTATCTCCTATTAGTATTAATGAGAATTATTCAGATTTGATCTACACATTCCACATGTTCTGCTATTTAGGGAAGTAATAAAGACTATTAAGCCAAAATAAATACTACTACTAACAACTGTTCTGCTAAAATGCAGCATGTCCATTCCTAAAGGCACAGAAATACAATAGATCTTTGTTCTCCTTACAATTTAAATATAGCTTAACTACTTGTTTAGTTAAATTAAACTTCCAGATGTAATACCTCCTGCTGTTTCCTCAGTAAACAGCATCAGTGTATGTATGTGGATAGCTGATTCCTTGTGTTCTCTATGATGTTTTGGCATGTCCTGGATTAACCCTTAAATATGCAAGTTTTACCTTGTGAAAGAAAATGTGTTGCGCAGAATATTTAAAAGGTACTGAACCTTTAAAGATGGCTTTTGCACTTAGGGGGAAAATTATTTTCTGGGGAAAAGTAAAAGAATGAAAGGATGAATTATAAATATTCATCCCAACAACATTAGACATTTTCGTAATATGTTTCAAGACAAAGGTACCTGACCTGCTGATCTTACACTGTCTGGCCTGGATCCTACATTGCGATCTACTGATAGGGACTGCTGCACCCACATGGATCTGCAATTGAGTCAACAGGACTCCGCACGGGCCCAGCAGAGCACTCACACAAATCAATGCAGAATAGCCCCCGTCAAAAACAAACAAAAAATCCCACAAACATACACCAGGGGTCAGCAATCCCTGGTACATGGCTCGCCAAGGTAAACATCCTGGCAGGCCGGGTCAGTTTGTTTACCTGCCGCGTTGGCAGGTTCGGCCAATTGCAGCTCTACTGGCCGTGGTTCGCCGTCCCAGGCCAATAGGGGCTGCGGGAACGGGCACGGGCCGAGGGATGTGGCCAGTGGAAGCCGCAGTTGGCCGAACCTGCCGACGTGGCAGATAAACAAACTGGCCCGGCCCGCCATGTTGCTTACCCTGGTGAGCTGCGTGCCAGAGATTGCCAACCCCGGACATACACATTTCATATGATGCAGCCAAATTATTTTTTGTCTGTAAGTTACACATTTTGCTTATTCCACTAAATGACTAGCAAAGGCAGAGAATCTGCTGTTTATCTTAGATCTCAGCCTTTCAGTTTATAGTCTAATGTCAGTGTAGCCACAAGACTCATTTAAGTTTATGTGGGAGGAATAGTTTTATGTTTGACCTCAGATCCATGGCCCATTTGGGAAACAGTTACTAAGTGGCAATTTTGTTTTCTGTATTGAAAACAGAAAAAAAAGTGACATTAGTAAGGGGAAAGGGAGTATGAAAACAAAACAAAAATTGAATGTGTCTTTAAGAAAGTCAGTTTAAATAATCTGAAACCAAACACACAAAATGACTTGGCTATAATTGTTTGGCTATTGCATGGCACCATTACAGAGCAGAGTTAACATTGCTTGGATACTTTAAATGTGTATTTGCATTCCTTGGCATTTTTTTTTTCTTTTCAATGTAACCACACTCTGAATTTTCTGTAATGGTTAGCGTGTATGTATGTGTATATATTCATTCATCCATTATGCTACTGTTATATACTCAAGTCCATTTTAACTTAATATTTTAGCTTCGAATATGAGAGAAAGAGACTGAGTTGATTCCTAGAGAGGCCTTTTGATAGTATAGTTTATACCCTGCTAGAGGTGACATGTAAAAAAGTTTGTGCCTAAGGGTAAGCTTGGGGCTAAGAATTTTAGTCCCAGATTCAGCACAGAATTGAAGAACTTGTTTAATTTTAAGTATGTTGTGTGCCAAAAACCATCAGTTATCTCCCTCAGCTTGGTGATATAAACTAGTCAATAACTCCATGAATTGGAGGCTAATATACTTTTGTAATTTTTGCTTTAGTTTTCTTTTAATAATGTTTATAAGGCTTTTATACAGGTAATTCTCTGGTTCTTCAGTGTGATAGTCCAACAGGGTGACCATTTATATTTTAACGGGTTTCCCTTATTTGGCAGGGCAGTGGTAATATAGTGAGCCTTCAAAAGAGAAAAGTAAAGGAAGCATATACCTTATCTGAGAAACAGACACTGAATTCTTTTTGTAGCCTCAGTCACTAGGGGAATAAATTAATTTATATCATTTAAATGGTAAATAATGGGATAGATTTTTATATGGGTCATTACCTATACAGATAATGATTACAAAAAAAAGAGACATATGAAGCTTGTAGTAGTATTTACCCTTTGAGGTATTGACTTTCTTTGCACTTCCTAATACAAAATGGGTGTGTGTGTGTGTGTGTGTGAGACAGATTGCTGTTTTGCAATCTGTTACAACAGAACACAGTTAAAGTACTACTTACAGATCTTTCCCCAGACAGCTCTGTAACATGAGTATTTAATATATATGTTTTCCAGGAATTCTTGTCCATTCAGTCTTTTTACCCATTTTGGTTTTGCTGAATGAATTGCAAAATTCTTCCACAGAGCATTAGGTTGTTTCTGACAGCAAAGGAAGTTAAGTGTTAAATAAGAGAGAACAAAAGAAGCTGCTGCTGATACTGGCAAACCTTTGCCCCTCTACCCTCCAAGATATAAGACAATTTCTTATAGATTCCCAGCCCTCAAAGAGGCACATGGAGGAAAAATAAAAAGAGTGTACATGGTGAATCAAAGTTTTCAAAATAAAAAACTCCATTTCCAACATTTTATTCTTACAAACTTAAACTGATCGTAACAGATGTGAACAAACATTCCTCAAAATCCAGTGTCCCTTGGCTGGGTCAGGAATGTGGCACATTGGTCTCCAAAGGGCTGTAGAAGTATAAAAACACTCTCTCTGCATTACTTGTTAGACTATCTGCAGGGGTAACTAACAGTTCCCAACAAGTTCTTGTGCAGTCACTCAGAAACCATGCCTGCTAAGGAACATTATGCTTTTAGAACATTTATGCCCGTCTGACACTGCATCCCACATTCTTCACAGTGATATTATGATATTATGGCATAATTATGATGCATGTTGTACAAGGTGGGTCATGTGAGGCGTGTGGAAGTAGAGAAAGAACTGACAGGGATGTAAAGGGGATTTCAAATCCAGGCAGTCTCCTTATGTGAGCAAGAGTCAGGCTAGCTGTGACCATAATAACGCCAGATTTGTAAAAGCGAGGATTGTGTGGGGTGAGTGGGAAAGAACTGTGTGAGAAGTTGTTGCGATCTTGAGTTAGGTAAGTACGGAATGTAGACTATAGTTTAAATTGGTGAGAAAAACAAGATATCAGGATGACCTATGTATAAATAAAATGCAGCTGTTGCCCATTATTGTTCGTTACAAAAGGTATAAATGCTTGCTGTAATTGTTTACCTGGAGAGAGAACTGTTTAGCTCTCTCCCTTCATGCAATTGCTAGAGATAATAAAGTATCTGACTTGCTGCACCCAACCTGAGAGTGAGAACACTGTTTTTCTCTGACAGGTGTCATTAGAAGAGTTATGATTTGCTGAATAGGATTATCCTATTTATATGTATGTATCAATCATGCATATAAAGTTATGGCTATTGAATCATTTTTCAAAGGTAGTTACACCTGGGTGACACCCACTAGACAAAATGCTTCCAGTATAGATAGCCAGCTGGGAGGTGCTTATTCAAGATAACGGGCCATTAGGAAAAACAATAGGCCTAAGGAGAAACTTATCTCCTACCTGAGAACACTCCAGACAGCCTGTAAGTAATGGCTGTTATGACTCAGCAAGATAAGCAAGGGCATGTGACCAGGCCACATGACTCTGGATGTCTGTATATTTCCACAAACTGGTCTGGGAACCAAGTTTAAAAACAAAGGGCTCCCATCATATGCTAAAGCTGTATAAGGCAGGAAGTGACATCGGTTGTTCTTCACTCCCCACACAGGACGATGCCTGGAATCACCTGAGGAACAAAGACTGAACTGGGGGAAGTGGTGGACCCAGACTAAAGAGATTTTTAGCCTTTGTATGAAAACATGAGGACCCCAAGCTGCAAAGGACGTGCAGCTTGATGTTTGAGAATCTGCAGCCTGCTTGTATCATCAGCCAGGGTGAGAATTTGCTAATTGATATCCTATCTTTCTAGTATCTTAGACTTAGTTTGTGTTTTTGTTTATTTACTAGGTAACCTGCTTTGATCTGTTTGCTATCACTTAAAATCTTGTTGTAGTTTATACGTTTATTTTATATCTTAATCTAAACCAGTAAGTTTGGAGTGAAATGCTAGCCCCTGGCCTCTGCCCCACAGCCTCAGCTCATCGTGCCAGCAGCGCTCTGGGTGGCGGGGTTGGGAGGTCCTGATGGGAAGCACGGCTGTGAGAGCCACTGGGTGTAGTATATTAAATTGCTCCCCATAGGAATGTGCTACTTATGGAGCACCAGTACCCTGTAAGTAGCACATTCCTACAGGGAACAATTTAATACACTACACCCGCCCTCCATTCAGTTTCAGAACCCTGATGTGGCCCTCTGGCCAAAAAATTTGCCTGCCCTCGTTCTAAGGGACTAATGAGGTCTTACACGGTTCCCCTTTCAAAGCACCACTTCTCTCCAGCCGGCTGCTCCTCCTGAGTCCTCCAGCCACTTCCCCGTGCTCCCGCTACCCGCCTGCTCCCGCAGTCCAGCCCCGGCCCCATGGCAGTGCTAAGCTGCCCGAGTGCCTGGCCCTGGGGCCCCCTGTTGGGGGAAGGACCGGCTTTAGGGCGATTCACCTGATTCCCCCGAATCAGGCCCCATAACATCCCTAAGAACCCTCCGCTGACGTGCCGCCGAAGGCACCGGCAGCCAATTGAGCTGCCGCCGAAGTCCCACTGCTGTCTTCAGCAGCAGCTGTTTCAAATCGGGCCCCATAGAGCCCCTAAAGCCGGCCCTGTTGGGGGGCCCCAGGCCAGGGCACCCTGTGTTCACTGTTATATCTGCCCCTGAGCAGGACCGGTACCAGTGTTTTTGGCGCCCTAGGCGCACGGCCATTTTGCCACCCTGCGTGCTGCTCCCGTGGCTCCAGTGGAGCTGCCGCAGGCATGCTTGCGGGAGGTCCATCAGAGCCGTGGGACCAGCGGACCATCCGCAGGCACACCTGCGGCAGGTCAACCGGAGCTCCCGGCAAAATGCCACCCCCCAATAATCCTGGCGCCCTAGGTGATTGCCTAGGTCGCCTAAATGGAAGTGCCGACCCTGCCCCTAAGCCAGCCACATCACCACACTGCCGGCACAGCAAGCTGAGGCTGTGATGGAGGAGGGACAGCAGGGAAGGGTCTGGGGCTGACCGGGAGCTCAGGGGCTGGGCAGCATGGCCCCGTGGGCTGGATGTGGCTCGCGGACCATAGTTTGCCCACCTCTGTCTTATACAATTCCTAGCAAGTATTTCTCTCTCTCTCAATCCCCAATTTAAAAATGGAGTTGGAGGTGCAACATAATGAATTATTACCATTTTTGAGTATTCAGATGCTGACATTCCTGGTTCATCACTTGTTATTAGAGCTGGTTAGAAAAGGGATGTTTTTCCTGCAAAAAATTGTTATTTTTCCATCAAAAAAGTCACTTTTCAGCCAAAAAAAGATCTCCCATGATACACCACTGTCGCCCCTCTTTCGGAGATGCCATGGTGCATCACAGGAGTCACTGGTCGCAATGTATTATGAGAGCTGTATTCCACATTACCACTGGCCCTCTCCCAAGTCTAATTAAGAGCAGCCTCAGAGCTGCTCTACACTATGAGGAGGCTGTGTGCCATGCCATTGGGGATTGCTGGAGCACAGAAGGCTCTGACCACACATAACCCACCCTCTACACATTCATAAAAGCCAAGGAAAGGGTGGTAGAATCACCCATACCTGGCTTTTTACCAGCAAAGGATGCCACGTTACCCAGGGAATTTTCAGCTCCCCTATTAGGATAGCTTTCCAGCCCTTTTGTGCTGTGTCATTAGCATAAAAAAACCTGAGTTGGGGCCATAATCTGACACTCCACCCTGAATGCTGCTGTTAGAATTTTTGTGTGTGTGTTTTAGGGTCATAAGGAGGAGGTGGGGTGGGGGGAAGTAGCATCAGTCAGGATTTTTTTTTTAAATCACTTTGGTACTTTGCTCCATGGACTTACATTCCAAGCATTTCTTTACTAGTAGCTCTTGGAGGTTGTGTTATCTTGCATGCAGCACCTCCTATATCATACCATACCTTATCTGAAGTATGGACTGTGACTATTAAATTATGGAAGATGTAGGTTTATTCCCCCAGTGAAATGCCTCCTGAATCTACTCTAAGTTACCTTAAAAATTCTCTCCATCATGATATTTTCCCCACTCATATTTGGTTTCAAAAACAGAATACTGCATTTCTCTGAGAGAAAAATCCTACACTAAATTATATTAGTTTTGTTATATTGCACCATTAGTTACTACTCCTTAGTGATGAAGATCCTAACAAAATAATCAGTATCTCATTACTCTCAGCCATCAAGCTGATCACAACTGTGTTACATACCTTTATCCTGACAAAAAGCCTCCACTTATACGGAGAGTTGAAAGTGATTTGTCGAAGTTCAAACCCAAATCTGTGGCAGAGTCAGCATCAGAAGCTGGTCTTCTAACTCTGCCTTCTATTAATATATTCAGTGAAGTGGTGGTGGAAGCTTCCCACATCAAGCTACTCCTAATTCCAGTGATTTGTATTACTCTCCATCCTTACCATAGTAGGCAGCTACTTTTTCTTTCAAGAGCATTAGCACTGCTCAAGGGTAATTTAGTGACATCAATGGTGCTCCAGTTACCCCTTTATTTCTTCCTGTGACATTACTCACACCAGAGGGTACCAAAAAGCCAGGATGAAATAAGAATTGATGCATCTCCAAGGAGGAATATTTAGTATGTGCCTAATAAGGAAAAGGCAAGATGATGCCATAAGAGGAACATTCATCTCTTACTCCATTTCCAGAAGAAATTTTAGAAACTTTGGTAATTTATCCTCCCTCACCCCCTTCCCCCAGTTTTTATGGTTTCCTAGATTCAGACTTCTTTTCAGGGAACCTTAACACCCCTATACTTCCCTTCTCCTTTCCTTGCCATTTCACCTTTTCTCTCTCAATACAAAATCGAGTTTAGCTGATTAGCAGGACTCAGCTTTCATTGATTAGAAAAAAGTGATCTAATTAACTCTAAAGACCTACTGTATAGATGCACAAGTAGGGCATTAGCTTATTTCCTACAGTTCTTTATTATAGCAGCTGTCCTACTTTTCTTTTCTCTCAAGGTCTCTAAAGAGTGAGCATGGCTATATGGGTTAATATTTTGATTGATAACAAAATTATATTGCAAAGGGTATGTCAACTTTTGACCAAGCGGCTGTTGTAATTCAGAGATACTGTAGTAGTGCTAGCAGCAAAAGTGATAGTTTCTCCCACCCACTAGCAAACAAGGTGAAGAGGAGAGTCTGGCTGCTTTTATGCAGGTGTGAAATTTGTCACATGAAGTTGATTTTGACATGATGAATTTAATATCTCTTAAGAGCAATTACAGTCTATTGCCTAAATGAATACTAAGGGACTCTAAGCCATGGATAATTTGGCTCCCATGCATCCATGGTAAACACAAGTGCTTTAAACCCTCATTATGTTTACACTGAAGTACAACTAAATGTAAATGTCTTAACAAAAAGTATTTGATCATTATTTCCTTCTCCCCAAGACCCAAAGGGTTTTTCTCCCCCAAATGATCATTTCTGTAGACTAAAAGCTCCAAAAATGGAAGAAATTGAAAATTAAAGTTGTGAGAAAAATTGTTTTTAGTTTTTGCACTCCTATAACTAATTGATTTCTCTTTCAAGTACGTCTTTTTAAGTCTCTTATGGACTATCTGTAGCTAAAGATCTGCAACTCGGCCATTAACCATTTCTCTTGATTGAAATTTAATGTTGTACTAGTCCGAACAGAAGCTTTGGTCAAGAGAAATTTTGTAATGGCTGAGTTGCAGATCCATACCAAACATTAAAGTACCCAATGAAAATAAAATATTAGGGGGAAAAAATATTCAGCATATACATAAATATCCATTGAACTCCCAAACCATAATCCCTTTTCCAAATGACTGGGGAAAAAAAAGACAGCCAGATGGCATGTACCTAGAAAGGATGATAGACACATTTTACAAGGTAAACATAAAAAACAGATACAAAACACTGGTTTGACTCTTTCACAGTTCATCATTATCACCACATCAGCATGGAGTTGTAGACAAGAAAGAAAAATGATATTTTAAAGTTCTATATGTTGTATTAAATGTCTGGACCAGATTAAATGCTGTGTAGTATTAAGAATGAGATTCCCCATGCTTTCACTGGCATACACAATTTGCTACTAGCTATGGTGTTATATCAGACAACAAAACTACCATTAGTCCCTCAGTCTAGCAGAGGTTTTCGGACTGGATTAATGACTGTAAACAGCAAGTCTTCTGACCAGTATAATTTTCAGTTCCTAGTATATATCAGTCAATAAAGGCAATGACAGTCAACTCACTAATTTCTTTATTCTTATGCTAGATGAACATACTACAAGTCTAGCTATATATAGCTACCCAGTCCACTTTGTTCACTATTACTGCTGGACAGGTCACAGTGTATAAAGGTTAAACAAATAAGTTATGTAAAAAACAGGCAGGTTCTATTTATTGTACTGTATTGCTTTGCAACAAGAAAAAAGTTCTTTCAGAATCATGCATAGGCAAAAACCTTTCACTGTTTCTGGAAGTTTACTTGAGAAATAGCAGTTTCTGCTTCTACAAAAAAGTCCTCAATAAAGTTCCTACGCTATTACATAACATTACTCTAAATATGCTTCTTGAAGTTGGTTTCTTTCTGAAAAGATTCATCACAATATTGAGTGCATGATAAAAAAATATCTGTAAAAAAAGATGCTCCTTTTTGTATACGATACAAAGCAGAAGAAAGAGGTGACAGGACCTGCTAGATGCTCAGTGTCTACTGGACCATGCTTAGCACCATTAGCTCCCATTGCCAAGAAGGCACAGGATCAGGTCCTTATCCAGCATATAGAGCTAATCAGTGTTCTGTCAGGATTGTAAATATTAGGATGAGGTGGTCAAGACTTGCTGTCTTGCATGAGTAATAGGAAAGTTTGGATGTCGTCTCAAAGAAATTCCATTACCACGTGAAGGCCCGAAAGGATTTTCAGTGGTTTTGAGACACAAAAATAAGAACCCTAAGAGTTATTCCTTGTCATCAGGTATTCTTCACTTTTTTGTGAAACCTGCTCAGCTTCCCTAGTGGATAAGAACTAACTATGGATTTCTCTTTTAATTATATGAATGAAGTTCTGGTCCCCTCAGAATAAACTCTGGCTATCCCATTGATTTCAATTGTAGTTTTCTGTGTGAGAGTAGACACTAATATTAAAGTGCAATATATATTTAATCTAAAGATGAAATGTGAGTGAGTCAGCCAGGTTTTGAAAGTTTCAGTCTTAACTGGACATCTGTATGGAGTAATAAACTTATAGCAATGTTTTATATTCATTTATTTACCTTTCATTCAGATGGATCCTTAAAGTATTTTATGGACTTTTACTCAAAAAGTATATAAACTAATGTGAATTACATACAGGATCTATTGCCATAGCAGCTATTTTAATTATGCAAAAATAAAAGAATGAGATTGAACAATTAATAAAATGTTAAACTAAAGAAAAGTAAACAGAAGAAAAGAGATATTTGCCTATTTATCTGTATAGTGAGTTCCAGAGACACTTTTTGAATTTAAGGTCCCAGTAGACATGCCCTGGTATCTGCTGTTCAATGGGGCCCCATGCAGGCACAGGGCTATACTTACATGCAGTCAATTTCAGGAATGGGGTCTCAATATAAATTTCTAAAAAAAGTTAAAAATTACATTATATTGGACACTGCGTAATTTGGAAATAACATTTCATTCATTCAGTACATTTCTTCCTTTGCTAGTATAATCCATATCCTATAAAGTATCAGTGTTTACAGTATAGTAAGTGAAGAATGAATTTTTTTCATGGTTTATCCTAATAAAATACTATGGTGCAACCTGGTAGTATTTCTACAATTAAGTATCTTAATTTTCATTGAAAATCCCTGGTTTCATAGGTTTATAACTCAAGCACAAAAATTTACTTTAGGATAGAATTTAGCAAACCAGAAGTTAACCCAAGAGTAATATTTTATTTTAACCAAAATTTTTTGTTTGTCCCTTTTAGAAATACATATACATACACAGAAATAGATGTATGTAAATTGGATAGATTCCTTCATTCTCCTCCCTTCCTCAAGCCAACTATTTTTATAGTATTCTCTTAAAGATCCAGTTTCCTTTTTAGAAAGGAAAAATAAGTATGATTAAATTAATCTGCAACACGAAGATTTAGATAGAAAAGAAAAACAAACCAGTATCTGACCTTAAAATTTGATATATCATCTCTCTTGAATATGTTCAGTAAATTCAATTTGAAAATAAAAGAAGATATTCTCAACAAAATTGTTACTTTTTTTTAAAAAGTGAATTTTATCAAGTCCTTTAAAAAATTCCTCAAAGATTGTGCCACACATAAAATAAGAAAATACTTTCAAGACCACAAGAGTATGAGAATACACATTTCACTAATACATCACACATATAGTATATTTTTAATAGTGCACTATAAACAGTAATTAAATATCCATCAGCATGATTGGAAACCAAATATTATGGAAAGCCACAAATATGTTCGCATCAGATTCATTTTTATAGGTCTCAGATTGGGTTTCTCTCATGAATAGGGGTCTTTTATGCATAAGAACATGGTATGTGTTAACCTTGGCCTGGTCTACACTACGCGTTTAAACCGAATTTAGCAGTGTTAAACGGATTTAACCTTGCACCCATCCACACAACGAGGCCCTTTATATCGATATAAAAGGGCTCTTTAAACCGGTTTCTGTACTCCTCCCCAACGAGAGGAGTAGTGCGGAAATCGGTATTGCCATGTTGGACTAGGGTTAGTGTGGCCGCAAATCGACAGTATTGGTCTCTAGGCGGTATCCCACAGTGCACCATTGTGACCGCTCTGGAAAGCCATCTGAACTCGGATGCACTGGCCAAGTAGACAGGAAAACCGCCACGAACTTTTGAATTTCATTTCCTGTTTGGCCAGCGTGAAGAGCTCACCAGCACAGGTAACCACACAGAGCTCATCAGCACAGGTAACAATGCAGTCTCCTGAGAATCGAAAAAGAGCTCAAGCATGGACTGCACGGGAGGTACTGGATCTGATCGCTATATGGGGAGAGGATTCCGTGCTAACAGAACTCCGTTCCAAAAGACGAAATGAAAAAACATTTGAAAAAAATTTCCAAGGTCATGATGCAGAGAGGCCACACCAGGGACTCAGTACAGTACCGTGTGAAAGTTAAGGAGCTCAGACAAGCCTACCAGAAAACCAAAGAAGCAAATGGAAGGTCCGGGGCAGGGCGAAAAACATGCTGCTTCTACTCTGAGTTGCATGCAGTTCTAGGAGGGTCCGCCACCAGTACCCCACCCCTGTCCCTGGATTCTGAGTTGGAGGTCGTAATCTCAGCCATGGCTGAGGATTCTGCAGACGGGGAAAATGAGGAAGAAGAAGAGGACGACGAGCTTGCAGAGAGCACACAGCACTCCGTTGTCCCCAACAGCCAGGAGCGTTTTCTCACCTTGACGGAATTACCCTCGCAGACCTCCCAAGCCACTATCCCACACAATGAAGCCATGGAAGGGACCTCTGGTGAGTGTACCTTTGTAAATATAAAACATAGTTTAAAAGCAAGTGTTTATTGATTAATTTTCCCTGAGGACTTGGGATGCATTCGTGGCCAGTACAGTTATTGGAAAAGTTTGTTAACATGTCTGGGGATGGAGCGGAAATCCTCCAGAGACATCTCCATGAAGCACTATTGGAGGTACTCCAAAAGCCTTTGCAGAAGGTTTCTGGGCAGCGCAGCCTTATTCTGTCCTCCATGGTAGGACACTTGACCACACCATGCATGCAGCAAGTAATCTGGTATCATTGCATGACGAAGCCTAGCTGCATATGGTCCCAGTGTTTGCTGGCATTCAAGCATCATCCGTTCTTTATCTCGCTGTGTTATCCTCAGGAGAGTGATATCATTCATAGTAACCTAGTTGAAATTCAGGAATTTAATTAAGGGGACAGAGATGGCCATTCCTATTGCACTGTTTGCCTGTTGCTTAAAAGAAATCCTTCCTTGCAGGTAGCCAAGCAGGGGGAGGAGGAGGTGATTGGCGCTGAGCTTTTTCGTGTTTGGCTAGCAGGGATCTTCCTTGCTACCAGCCACGCGGTGGGGGTGGAGAGGGGGGTGTTTAGCAGTGATCTTCCATGATACCAGCCACGCGGTGTGGGGAGGGGTAAAGCGATCATCCCAGAGAATTGGATGGAGGGGGGTGGTTTCTGCTGCTGCATCTTAACAGGAAAGAAGCAGCACTGAATGGGCTTTGCTTGGTATTTGGGAAAGGAGGACACTGTGTATATGAAGGCTGCAGAAGCCAAAAGACAATGGCTTACCATGGCCGCATGCAAACTGAATTCTGCTGCCCAGACCTGCGTCTATGAGATCTCTAACACCAGAGCCGCAGGCACTCAATATTAAGATGCAAAATGCGACCTTGAAGTGAAATCACATGTGCCATGTAAGGTGAATAGTGTTGTTCACTGTGAAAGAGGATAAAGCATTGTTCTGTAAAATGTATCTTTTTAAATACCTCTCTCCCTTTTTTCCCTCCCTCATGCAGCTGCATATTTTTCAACCCTCCCTACTCCATCCCAAAGGCTATCTCAGATAAGGCGGCGGAAAAAAAAGACACGAGACGAAATGTTCTCGGAAATCATGGAAGTGACCCACAATGAAAGAGCTCATCTGAATGAGTGGAAGGACGTGGTATCAAATTACAGGAGGGATGCCAGTGAACGTGAGGACAGGAGGGACCAACGTGAGGAGAGGAGGGACGCTCGAGATGAGAGGTGGCGGCAGGAAGATGAGCGTTGGCGGGACGCAACGCTGGGGCTGCTGCGTGATCAAACTGACATGCTCCGGCATCTGGTGGAGCTTCAGGAACAGCTGCAGGATCACAGAGTGCCGCTGCAGCCCCTGTGTAACCACCCTCACCCCTCACTATGTTCCACGTCCTCCTCGCCCAGACGTGTAAGAACGCGTGGGAGAAGGCTCCGTGCACCCGCCCACTCCACCCCAATGGACAGCCTAACCAAAAGTTTGTCATTACTTTGAAATATTTTTAGTGGCCTTTTCCTTCCCTCCTCTCAAACCACACCGGGGCTATCTTGTCAGTTCTCTCCCTCTTTTTATAATGAATTAATAACAAATACATCATTTTTAAATGATAGTGACTTTATTTCCTTAAGCAAGCTGTAATCGAAGGGGGAGGGTGGGTTGCTTACAGGGAATGAGTCAATCAAGTGGAGGGAGGCGTTCATCAAGGGGAAACAGAACACAGCAGTCACACTGTACCCTGGCCCATGATGAAACTCGTTTTCAAAGCTTCTCTGAGCACACCAGGAAGCGGTGCGCATCTTCTAATTGCCCTGCTGTCTGGCTGCGCGTAATCAGTGGCCAAGTGATTTGCCTCAGCCTCCCACCCTGCCATAAAGGTCTCCCCCTTACTCTCAGAGATTGTAGAGCACACAGCAAGCAGCAATAACAAAGGGGACATTGGTTTGGCTGAGGTCTGAGCGAGTCAGTAATGTGCACCAGCGAGCCTTTAAATGGCCAAATGCACATTCTACCACCATTCTGCACTTGCTCAGCCTGTAGTTGAACAATTCCTGACTACTGTCCAGGCTGCCTGTGTATGGCTTCATGAGCCATGGCATCAAGGGGTAGGCTGGGTCCCCCAGGATAACTACAGGCATTTCAGCATCCCCAACTGTTATATTCTGGTCTGGGAAGTAATTCCCTTGCTGGAGTCGTTTAAACAGAGTAGTGTTCCTGAAGACGTGAGCATCATGAACCCTTCCCGGCCATCCCACGTGGATGTTGGTGAAACGTCCCTTGTGATCCACCAGTGCTTGCAGGACCACTGAAAAGTACCCTTTGAGGTTGATATACTGGGTTCCCTGGTTCTCCGGATATGGGTTCCATCTATCGCCCCACCACAGTTAGGGAATGCCATTGCAGCAAAGCCATCCACTATGACCTGCACATTTCCCAGAGTCACTACCTTTCGTAGCAGCAGCTTAATGATTGCTTTGGCTACTTGCATCACAGCAGCCCCCACAGTAGATTTTCCCACTCCAAATTGATTCCCGACTGACCGGTAGCAGTTTGGCATTGCAAGCTTCCAGAGGGCTATTGCCACTCTCTTCTCAACTGTGAGGGCTGCTCTCATCTTGGTATTCTGGCGTTTCAGGGCAGGGGAAAGCAAGTCACAAAGTTCCATGAAAGTGTCCTTACGCATGCGAAAGTTTCGCAGCCACTGGGAATCGTCCCATACCTGCAACACTATGCGGTCCCACCGGTCTGTGCTTGTTTCCCAGGCCCAAAATCGGCGTTCAATGTCTACAACCTGCCCCATTACCATCAGGATCTTCAAAGCGCAAGGGCCCACAGTTTGAGAGAATTCTGTGTCCATGTCCTCATCACTCTTGTCACCGTGCTGCCATAGCCGCCTCCTCCTTGCCTGGTTCAGCATAGACTGCTCAATAATGCGCGAGGTGTTTACAACATCCATGATTGCTGTCTTGACCTGAGCAGGGTCCATGCTTGCTGTGCTATGGCGTTTGCACAGTTCACTCAGGAAAAAAGGCACAAAATGGTTGTCTGCTGCTTTCATGGAGGGAGGGGTGAGGCTGTACCCAGAACCACCCGCAACAATGTTTTTTGCCCCATCAGGCACTGGGATCTCAACCCAGAATTCCAAGGGGCGGGGGAGACTGCGAGAACTATGAGATAGCTACCCACAGTGTAACGCTCAGATAATCGACACTAGCCTCGGTACATGGACGCACACTGCCAAATTTATGAGCTTAGTGTGGCCGCATGCACTCGACTTTATACAATCTGTTTTACAATACTGGTTTATGTAAAAATCTGAATAATCCCGTAGCGTAGACATACCCCTTGAATAAGGAATGCTTGAAGCAGGAGCTGCTTGGAGAAATGTCCAGGTTAAAAGGTATCAGTCACTGGCCTTACTGAAACCCATCTTAAAAGATGAGGCAAGGAAAAGATACACAGCTATCTTACGTGATTGGGTGTTCCGAAGATGAGAAAAGAGTGTTGGGGGGGGGGGAAACCACACGCGCACACACTGATCAAACATTTTATAGAAGCCAAAGTTTTCACACTCAACAAAGCTTCTGCCAGGAACAATGTCTCCTCCTTACATAAATATTTACATGGCCTGACAAGAATAGTCATTCACTCAGAGCAGTCTACTCTTCTGGGTCAGCTAAAATCAATACAGAAGTCCAGTGCAGGTCACTCTGCAGTGAATATGTCAACCAGCTGCTGAATGCATCCTAAATTTCTTTTGAACACTAATATTAGGACTACTGTAAGTTGGCCACAAAATGGTCTTAGCAAATTCTCTATCAAAATCCATAGAGCCATAAATTAGCCTAAAGGAAAGGAGGCAGAAAACTGTGGAATTATTATGGAACTTAAAGCATGGATGAGTTCTTCTTTTGTGGCTGTAGAGACAGTTCAATATTATCTGGAAAACAGAATCAGTCTCATCTGACTGGCAAAATGGGATTATTTTACTGCTGTGAAAATGCAAAGACACTAAACACTATTGCAACTATTTTAGCATTATTCTTCTAGCTGTTCAGGAAAAAGCTTTTGCTTCCATCTTGTTGGCCCGAGACTCTAATATCTTAAGGAGAAAGACCACCATGACAAGCTGGCATTAGTCCCAGTGTAAGTCCCAGACAAGTAAATGTATATTAGGAGTAGGTCTGGATGACAAGAATCTTACAGACAATTGCTTTTGCTAGTAATATAGTGCTAGTTGTTGAATTAATGGGCAAACAGGTTGTGGAACTTAAAACCTGGGAAAGGTCAGCAGCAAAAAAAAAAAAAAAAAAAAAAAAAAATCAGTCTGAAAATTAACTGGGGCAAAACCAACATTCTTCTGGTCAATAACTTTGAACTTGCTACAGGTTTTGTTGTGGATAAGTCGGGCGGCATCAAGAAAGACCCTGAAGCCCTCTCAAAATAAAATAAAATAAAATCAGTAATGGGGAGTTTCATCAAACCAAGCATCTTCATTTCATCAAACCAAGCATCTTCATAAGCAGAGAGAGTAAGCTGAGGCTGTGCAATGCTTTGGCCGTCAGTATCCTGACCAATGGGACTGAAACATGACCCCTCACAAGACTGAAAAGAAACTGCATGTCTTTAAAATTAACCATCTGAGTGACCAAAATCATCAAATTATTTAAATTCAAGTTGAAGAGATATACCTTCTAGCTAAACAGCTCCTGTTCTGCCAACTGTCACCCAATGATCTCTAAGGTGGAATGGTCATTTGCCTCAAATGCCTACCAGCTTCCCTGCAAGAATTATCTTTGACTTCAACCCAATGAAAGCAGGATGAAAGAGACCTCAGGGAAGACCTAAAACACAGTATTCAGACATCATCAAACATCTGTCCCTTAGAAGCAATTCTACCTCAATGCACCAGATTTGTTCCTAGACAAAACATCCTGAAATCACATAACATTTGCAGTGGCCTCTAAGCTGTCCAGACAACATGAGAACTAAGGCACTATTGGGCTCCCACATTAAAGTAAACTAATGTGCTCTGTGACACCAAGTGCTGGGTATTTGAGACTTGCTTCCCCCAGCTTATCTGACAAGCTGCATTTTAGATTATATCATTGGTTGTATCACCCAACCATTCTATGGTTTTCATAGAACAGGCCACATACCACAAAGCTTTAGTCCTGTGTGTATAAAACCTCACTTCACTGGCACGTATGGTGTTTAATCTTTCTGTTTAAAGCATGGCTCCACTTTATCTGTTTGAAAATGATCTGAAGACGGGGAAGCCAAAATAAACTAAATAAATGAAATATATGTCGCCTTTAAGATGGTTTCAGGAACAAGCAATCTTTTACCAAGGTTAAGGCCCTAGTTCAGAGATCCCAGAATTAGGCCTGGCAGTCTGGCACAACCACAGGAGCCAAAAAAGTCTTCAAGAAGCTGTAAGGAAGGTCAAAATATGTACAAAGTTATCCAGTGTTAAGCTGTTGAAGTGACAAGGACAAAATATTTACAGTAGCCAAATTTTACTTAAAACTATTAAAAGCTAAGATTTTATAGGAGGTCTAAGTAGTCTATGGGCAACTGGAAGTTTTATTTTATAAATGTAAAAAGAAACATCTAGGCCTTCAAAATGCATACTCCCCCAGTAATGGAAACCAAGAACCGACCCTGCCCAGAGTCATGAAACAAAGTCCCTGGCTCACTCAAACTAGTCTCCTGCGACAGAGCAGTGTGCCATCTCCTCAGCTGTCTTCTGTTTAAATAATCCAGCCTCAGGGTTAGGCAGGAGGCCTTCTTGATTACACCCAGATTGTTTGGGTTGCATGCTCCAGCCTGTCCCTTAAAAGGGTAGGACACTCCTTCAGTTGTGAAGGAATGCTACTTCAATTGTAGGAACAAATGGGCTAGAAGAAACAGAACAGCGTTTAAAGTAGTAACATTAACATTTTTAATTCTCAGGTATCTGTAGACCTGGGAGATGGGAGTGAATGATCTGATCCACAAAAATAGTAAAGGAAAGATCCCAAATACTGAATATAGATATCTAAGCAGAGGGACAAATCAGCTCCTACTCTTTGGAGACAAAAAACTCACATGTGAAAGTGTTCACACCTGGTCTCCAATGGAAACAGAAAACAATACATAAGCTATCAGGCTTGGGTACATTACATATAAAAAATATAAACTCCAAAAATCATTGACAGAAAATTCTAGACCAGGTCTATCAGTTGGAATTTAAATCTAAATATTGTTTGCCTAAACTGGTAATTTTTATCATTCATAATTGAAAAGCGTTCTATAACTTGCGTGCATATTCCATCAAAGGGAAACCTTTGCACTGAAATGCGAAGTAATTCATTGAAATATACTGATTGGCAGTGATAATAGTACTTTTAACCTGAAATACTGAATCTTGAACCAATTCTATTCCCAAAAGAACACAAAATGATTTGTACTTCTAATGAAAACTAAAATGCCTTCTGATAGGAGACTAAGAAAGAAAGAATTTCTTTAACTGGAATTCTAAGAATCTCAAGCATCATGCAATATTGTCCTAACAGCATACTAGAAGAAAGAATTTGACATATAGTACCCATCCTATACATCAGTAAAATCAGCATCAGCAAGAACTAAAACAATAGTTTAAAATGCCCATTTCTATCGTCTTTTGGCATTTAATTTTAATTGTTTAATAAGGATCCTAAGTGGGAGGTTAATAAAATTAATCAGTGGGTGTTTCTATCAATGAGCAGAATGTGAGGAGCCTAGTACATGATGGTCTATCAATGAACCAAGAGAAATGATATTTTTCATTAAATGGAGAAGGAGTGTATGTATTTCAATGAGATATTTACATACAGCAGGTTAATTTCAAGGGTGAACACAGCTGACACTGAAAAATTTTGCAAGTGAGAAGTAGTTCAGCATAATCCTGTGGTGCAAAGAGAAGGAAAAGTAGAAATCTAGCAGTTTTCATAGCAGGTAAATGCGTCTGTCCAGTCTTCATGAAAATTTTAATAGCTTTATTTTTATAAAATTTGTCATTACCTTCCAGATTTAGTTTGAACTGTGACATGCATTGTTTCAATTAACCTAAGGTTTTAGTCATAAAAGGCTAGGGAAGGATGAATTGAGGGTTTCATGTTTTGAAACTGGAACAGTGGAAAATTAAAGCTTCATAAAGGTCAAGCTTAGGCCCCAAATGTGGGCTGAGGTGAGGTCCTTTTATGATACTCCTGTAAAGCCCTGGCAAAAGGAGTACTACAGGCTCCAACAGCACTGCTCCCTGCAAATGGCCTCCAAGGCTTCACCTGCACAGCAGCTGGGACGTGTAATGACAGCAGTGTGTGTGGGTACAGTGGGATGGACAGCAGCTCAGGCTAGCCACTTGAGTGACACTCTGGGTATGTAGGCAGGCAGCTAGCTAGTCTGAGCTACTGTCCATGTTGCTGCATCCACACTGCTATTTTTAAGTGTTAGCTCAAAGCAGTACTAGCACATGTAGATCTACACAAACTGGGAATTACAACTCTCAGCTGCTGTGCAGATGTACTTTTATAGGCCACAATTTAGCAAACATTTAAACATGTGCTCAAGTCCGTAGTTATTTAACAAAAGCACGATGAAATCGATGGTACTTGAGAGGGTTCTTCAGGGCCTTGCGTACATTGTTGCAAGAGAAAAACAGAATGATCCCCCTTCTTGTTTGCCACCCCTCAGATGTTGGAAGATTCTTAAAATCACTCAACATTTTATTTTTGCTCTCAGCTTTTTCTGAAACATTTACTACAAAATGCCCACATCAGCTATTGGCATCTCCAAAGCCTGCAGGAGCTCACAATCATTTAGCCCTCACATATAACAGGAGTTCATTTAATTGAAATTTAGCTTCAAGGGAATTTGCAGCTCCTCCACAGAAGGTCAATATGTCCCTGCCTACAGTGGAAGTTTCTGCAAACTTTATGAGCTTGAAACATGTGTACACTTATGTACATGAGGTTCTTTAATTCTCAATATGTTCAGCAACCAAATGCACATCATGAACTAAATTCATCCTTTAAGTTGCAGTTAGTGCTCCTAATAGTTATGAATGTACTTAGATGAAAAGCTGCCTTTCAGTTTGTGGCAAAGCCATGTACAACTGCTGTAGTGAACAGTGTGATTTTTTTCCCCCTCAAATGGACACTCCTCACACTTGTATATACAATTTTGCACAATGAATTCATGCTAGTTTGATTGTCTAAGACAAAGTTTATCTGTGACTGGTCTGAAGTCTGGCACTGGTCCCCATATAGTTTAGGAAGGCAACAAGCTGGTCCCTGGTACCAAAAACGTTGAGAAACACTAGTCTAAAGGTATTAATATCCTGTTGGCATTGCCAGCTTGAAAATCTGAACCTGAAAGTCTGTTCAAGTGTTCTGGATCAGGAATGATGAAAGTTAAGTTACAGAATACACACTTCTAGACTTCAACAGAAAGCTGCTGATCAGACATCTATTTTAGTATTCCCCGTTTTCTAATCCAGATTCTACATAAAATGCTGCATCATATTCATCTGATCATGAAGTAAAACTATTCTCTAGTCTTTAGGATCTGAAGATATAACAGCCTTAGTATACTACGTTGCAATGTCTACACTATGCACCTTATAGCAACACCTGTGCCTTTACAGCCGTGCTGCTAAAAGGCATATCGTTGGCAGGAGAGAGCTCTCCCACTGACAAAGCGCTGTTCGCACCAGCGCTTTTCGTCGGCAAAACTTTTGTCATTTGAGATTGTTGTTTTTCCCCCACACCCCTGAATGACAAAAGTTTTGCTGATGAGAGTCCAGTGTAGACAGCCTAAAAGTACCTTCTTATAATTTGGACAGAAAATGCGCTGGGGGGGGGGGGGTCGGGCGGGGAGGGAAGGAATATGAAAGTAGACTGAGAAATAAAGCTAACGGATTCAAATTAAACTCACATAATTGTAATTGCAATGGTTCCCTTATTTAGTCTCTACCTACTTGTGTTGACAATTAGAATTAATGTATACTCTGACAGAATTCTATCAAATTACAACATTAGGATTATATGTAAAATTGCTGTAAAAACTCATATAAAATAATTAATATAATTAAAAGAAACCGGAGTAATAGCTACTACTGACAACTAAATCTAACTCTTGGGCTTCCTGGAAATTCTGACTTGTCTGCTAGATGTGTTTCTCACTACACCTTTGAAAGGTTGAAAGGGAGGCTCTCCCTAAGGCACCTGAGTTGACACTTGTTTTGGCCAGAAATTCAGCCCTCTGTTTGAGCTGCTATTGTTCTCAGTCACATTTTGGCATTCATCCTGAATGAAATACAGCAGTTTATTCCCACTCCGTATCAGCAAGGTGTAACCCAACCCACAACAATATCATGAAAATGGACTCCAGTGCTACCATCCCAGAGTGTTTCTTTAAACATGCATTTTGAGGAAGGTTGGTCTAGTGTTTCAGAATCTAGACTGAGAGGTAGGAAATCTGGGTTCAATCCTTAGCTCTATTAAATGCTTCTTGGGCAAATAACCTCCTAGTTCCCTATATGTAAAAAGGGAATATTATTTCTGAACCTTACTTGGTCCATTAAAGTTTGAGGTGTTCAAACACAGGTGGTTATGAATGCATATACGTAGATGGAAATGCATCAGTAAACAGGTATTCTGGGAAGGTTTCCGCAAAAAAGTGGGTACTACACAGGGCTGTACAGACAACCAGACTAGAGTTCATTCTGATATCCTCCAGTAGGTGGTTGCACTGTGTAGAAGCCTAAGTCTCTAGCTCTCCAAATATTCACTTATGTACTTCCAGTTGAAAGGCCCCAGTGAATGCACTGGTCTTTTGAGGACTGCAAATGGAGCAAGAGTCTTTAAAGAATCCTGATCCAAGACCACTGAAGACCTTGAAGATAGGACCAGAGCTTTAAATTGGACCCAGAAACAAGCAGTGAGCTTGTTTAAAGGGTTCAGTGGCAAGTCTCATTCCAGAGTTGCATTGTCCAGTGTTGTACATGCTGGAATTGTTGACTTGTCTTGATAAAGTATCCCAGGAACAGAGGTTTAATGCAGTCAAGTCTTAAGTAACAATACATTGGTTCTAGTTGCTGGGTCCTCTGCTGTAGAATTAGCATTTTTGGAGGTGGAGTAAGATATTTATTGCTACTTTAACCAATTATCAGGCAAAGATATTAATATATAAATATTTACCACCTCTCATTTCTAAGGTTCTTGACCAACTAACTAGGGAGAGAATGGCTTTTCATGTTATGGATACTTCTGGGAAATAGAAACCCTTTAAGCTTAAAGAGAAGAGTTTTAGGTTTCCTCTTTCCATCTCTAGTGTCCTGATGACCTTTAAAAAAAAATTAAACAGGGCTGAGATAGTACTTAGTTTTCCCCAGAGAGACATTTAGAACTAAAATCTATTTTCTTACACTGTCTTAAAAATGGGCAATCACAATTAAATCTACAAGCTTTGTTTTGGTATATTTCAGCACAAAAAGGCACTGAGCTGACACTTGGGCTCTAGCCATCTGCTCTGTTCTTGTGAGCAAGGCAAGCTAGGTTTAAAAGGCGTAGAGAAATCCACAGTGATGCACTGAGAGAGAGCAGGAGTCATTACTTCAGATATTTCCCCAGCTGAAAAGAATGGTGTAGAGAAATTGATTACTTCTATCAGCATTTGCCTGCAGTTTCAAGGCTATGTTTTGAGTAGATCAACCCTCTAAATCTAGGGTTAGTTATCTACACCTGGTTGATTAATTTTTGATGCAAAAATTTTTCATCAAAAAATAAAATAAAAAGCTATTTTTGAAACCTCTGATTTTGTTTGGGAAATGAAATTCTTTTGTAATCCTGTTTCTACAACTAGAGCAGGAAGATTTTTTGAGATTTGGTCTGGGAGGACAGGTTTTCAAGTTTTTCTAGAGTAGGAACTCAAGTTTAAAAAAAAAAATCCATGGGGAGATCCTCAGCTGATGTACCCAGTGACTTCAGTGGAGCTATGGCAATTTGAACTAGCTGTAGATCTGCCCCAGGTGTTCTTCTTTGTTTTTTTAAAAGAAATTGATACTGATCATTGTCTGTATCTTTACTTATACTTTCTCTAGTGCACTCTAATATGGTAACCGCCCCCCCCCCAAAAGCAATTACAAAGTGATGGCTGAGTGGTTTTAGAACTTTGAGGGTAGATTAGTGATGTGAGAGAGAAAAAGGTTCCAGATTCTAGCTCTTCCCCAAACTCACATTCCAAAGTATACACATTCAAGATGACATCACTAGGTCATGGATGTTTTAAGCTCCATACATGTGCATCTTTACCACCTTTCTACCACGTAGGCTCATCTTTCAAAGCCAACCTGATGGGAGCATGTACAGTTCTATCTAGACAAATATTTTCAAGCACTGGGGCATTAACTTACCAGAAAGGGCAAGGGCAGTAGTTTTCTATATCATCTTCAATATTACTGGAAGTAGCAGAAGCAAGTAACCAAATGAAAAGCCTCTCAGAATTCCAAAAACAAAGACAACCATGACTAGCATCCAACTCCACTTCTGGGCTATTTTGAAGACCACTTTTTATGCCCTCATATTCCCCTCTCTTATAAATTCCTCGCTAGTTTTTGTTAAGCTCTCAAAGGACTCATGCTTGGAGTTGTTTTCAAATTGGAGAAAAAAAAGTTGCCTTGTCAGACTGGCTCCTTTAAGTCCTCACATCTTGAATTAAGATATCTGTATTATAAATGTAAGAACTAGACATGAGATTATAAAATGCAATCAGAATGTTTTTGTCTGTGCTACACCCTGAAATTAAAGATATCTCCCATCTTGGGCTGATTAATTCTATCAGAAATATCACCAGTTAATGTTCTGAAAAGCTTGCAGTTTAATTGGGAATTGCCTATGTAGCCTTTCCCTGCTATGGTATTCCAGGTCATTAGGATTTAAAATAAAGCAAAGTTACTGTCTAAAGGCTCCCAGTCTTTAAAATTTCTTGGTCTCTTTTGTTCTGACATCAAATATAAATACAGGCTTTCAGTTAAAAGCCAAAAACACCAGAGTTCACTAGGTTTATGAAGGGATTTACTGTGTCTCCATCCCCTTCTTTAGAAATATTCATTAGTAAAAAAACAAAAAATAATCCTCAAACATTTACTTCATATCTCAAAATAGTGTCCAACCAGGTGTTTCCTATTCAGACAAGTTACTGCAGGGGAATGGACCAAACATTGTCTCATGAGCATTACACATCAAGTGCCATAAAACAAAATGTGAGGGAGAAAGTAAAGCAGTGAGATTGTCTGTAAAGTTTAAGAAATCTCTATACATCTGTTTCCACTTTAAGTGTTTCAAGGTGTTTTACAAAATAATAATTTATTTAGTCTCACAACTAGAAATGTTAAATAGGAAAGCTTTTCCCCTCCTCTTAAGTTACTCACTTTTTACCCTATAAGAATTGAAACAAACATTTCTATAGTAGTTTGAAAAATGTGGGGAAACATTCAATCATAACAGTCATACTGGGTCAAACCAAAGGTGCATCAAGCCCAGTATCCTGTCCTCTGACAGTGGCCAATGGCAGGTGCCCCAAAGGGCACAAACAGACAAGTTATCATCAAGTGATCCATGCCCTGTCACCCAATCCCAGTTTCTGGCAAACAAACAGAGACTAAGGATACCATTCCTACCCTCCTGGCTAATAGCCATTGATGGACCTATCTTCCATGAATCTATCCAGCTCCCTTTTGAACCCCATTATAGTATTGGCCTTCACAACACCCTCTGGCAAGGAGTTCCAGATGTTGACAGTGTGTGTGAAAAAATACTTTCTTGTGTTTGTTTTAAATCTGCTACCTGTTAATTTGATGGCCCCTTGTTCTTGCATTATGTGAAGGAGTAAATAATACTTACTTATTTACTTTCTCCATACCACTCATGATTTTATAGACCTCTATCATATTCCCCCTTAGTTGCCTCTTTTCCAAGATGAAAAGTCCCAGTCTTATTACTCTCCCCTCATACGGAAGCCGTTCCATACCCATGATCATTTTTGTTGCCCTTTTCTGAACCTTTTCCAATTCCAATATATCTTTTTTGAGATGAGGCAACTGCGTCTGCACACAGTATTCAAGGTGTGGGCATATCATGGATTTATATAGAGACAAATATGATATTTTCTGTCATATTATCTATCCCTTGATGATTTTCAACATCCTGTTCGCTTTTCTGATTGTCATTTCACATTGAGTGGATGATTTCAGAGAACTATCCACAATGACTCCAAGATCTCTTTCTTGAGTGGTAACAGCTAATTTAGACCCCATCATTGTATATGTATAGTTAGAATTATGTTTTCCAATGTGCATTACTTTGCATTTATAAACATTAAATTTGTTGCCCAGTCTTGTGAGATCCTTCTGTAGCTCTCCACAGTCTGCCTGGGACTTAACTATCTTGAGAAGCTTTGCATCATCTGCAAATTTTGCCACCTCACTGTTTACTCCTTTTTCCAGATCATTTATGAATATGTTGAATAGGACTTGGCCCAGTACAGATCCCAGAGGGACACCATTATTTACCTCTCTCCATTCTGAAAATGGACCATTTATTCCTGTCCTTTGTTTCCTATCTTTTAACTTATTTCATGTTTTGAAATATGAAAATAGATCTAAATATCAAATTTTCAATAAGTAACCTATGTCAAATATACTTCCTGAGGTAACTGCACTTCTCACCTCTTTGTGGCTTCCTTGAGGGAACCTCCACTTAAATCTTGGACCTCCAGCTATCACTGTGTTCTGAGCAGGATCCCACAGTCCACTCTCTTCAGACTCCTGCAACTTACTATGGTTCCCTCAATAGGTCTGACTCTAGTTCAACACCTGCAGTCCTATTTTCTGAGAGGTTATGACATGGTCAGTGACCAGCCAGCTTTCATAAGAAAAAGTTAGTTATTCAGAACAAGAGCATTACAGAGAAGAGTATATCTTAAAAACAATACATGTCTAATTTACTAGTTGTTTTGAAGAGAGGTTGTTTTAACCAGACTGGTTTCCCCAAGCCTTCACTGTGGTAATTAAAACATCTGTATTTTCAAGTAATAACTAAATATAAGGTTATCAGAGACAATCAGACAAAGCTTTTGCCTGAACTACATCCTGAAAGTAAAAAGATCTTCCATTTTGAGGTCCTGACAGGTTTCCAAGTGCTTCAAGTGCTCTTATAGGGCCTGTCCCTCTTGGTCACAGTCTTATACCATTTATTGGATCAGATGAGTGACCTGCCTTCCTATATCAGGGTGGACACTTTATTCAGTTTTCAGTTACTGTTTCAGCCCTCTTGGACCAGGTCAAGCTAGTATTTTCAACTTCCCCCATGGGACGAAGCTTCTCCAGACTTGCTTCCTAGGGACTTGCATTTATCAGCTCAAGAAGTTTCCTCAGAAAACTATAGCTCCCCATGGAGCCAGAGCACAATTCTCAGCTCAAAAATACATATGTTTTGTGACAGGGTTCGGTCACAGAGACCCCCTTGGGACTGTCACCTGATGTACTGAAATTACCTCTGAACCTGTTTTCCCTGCCAGCTTGGGACTCCAGAACCCTGCCTTGTTGAGCCAAACACGCTAGCCTGCTGGAACACAGACCCAGGATCCAGGCCATGCCCCCAAAGCTGCAGACCTTAACCAAAAACAGTTCAGCAGGTTACCTTCCAGCACCCAGACACCCAGCTCCCAATGGGATCCAAATCCCAAATAAATCAATCAGTTTTACTCTGCATAAACCTTATACAGGGTAAACTCATAAATTCTCCACCCTCTATGACACAGATAGAAAGATATGCACAGATGTTGCTCCGCTGGGTACTGATCACTTACTGTGGGTTCATTAGTAAAATTGCTTTTGTTTATTAAGTATAAAAAGTAGGATTTAAGTGGTTTCAAGTAATAACAGACAGAACAAGTCACCAAGCAAAGTACATTATGAAACTGATTACAAGTAATATCTCACCCTCAGATGTTCCAATAAGCTTCTTTCAGAGATTAGACTTCTTCTTAGTCTGGGTCCAATCCTTTCCCCTGGTACAGTCCTTGTTAGTCCCAGCAGACATCTAAAATGGTAACTAGGGGTTTCTCATGACTGGCCCCCTTTGTCCTGCTCCACCCCCTTTTAGAGCTTTGGCACAAGATGGGAATCTTGTCTCTCTGGATCCCCACTCCTCCTTCTAAATGGAAAAGCACTAGGTCTAAGATAGATTCCAATTCAGGTGACATGATCACATGTCACTGTAAGACCTCCTTCTCCATTACCTAGTAGCTAGAAGACATGTACATAGGAAGGCTTGCAGGTAAACCAAGCCATTCACTGTTCACTGATTCTGAAACACCCTTAATGGCTTCCACTTAACACGTTTACATCAGTAATAGGAGAATAAGATATAAACTTGTAACTTCAAGACATAGAAATACATGCAAACAAATAGGATGAACAAAGTAGATTATAAACTTTGCAATAATACCTTACAAGAGCCCTTTTGCACAGTTACATCATATTCATAAGCATATTTTCATAAAGCTGATGGAGTGCAAGGTCAGACTTTTAGAGTGGATACATTTTTTGGCTGTTCTGTGTGTCCATAGTAGTCTCGGTTTAAAAATAACAAAAAACAAAAGCCACCAAAATAAGGTTTGACAGAGACACTAAGAGAATAACTCAAGATTAAATAGGAAGTCTCTGGCACTGCTTGAACCAGAAGACCATTCTAGCTTCTAATCCCATACCTTAATCACAAAACCATCTCTCTCTCTCTTTGAGGCAGAGACATACAATCAGTTTGGAACAGATAAACTTTGCCAATTCCCCAGCTCATCCTTCAGTTCAAATTCAGTGGACGATTGAGAAATAGCATAGAAGTAGCATTTTAAGAGAGCTACTACCAACTTAATAGATTTACTTTTTTAAAAAAGTGCATTTATTGCAGCTTTAGGTTAGATACAATGCTTTCTGCAAGCCAGCTTCTTGGGGTCCACATACAGTTCATTTATAGTCCAATCCAAATGCTAACCATCCAGAAGACAGTAACAAGCAAGCAGCAATAACATATGGCCTGATATTCATCATTCTGCCTTTTGCTGCTTAGGTCCTACTCTTGGACTGTCAAAAGTGTGATGTTGACTTTATTGAAGAATTCAGGTATGCTTGCCTGTTGGACATGGGATGGGGAGGGGGGCAGGAAGGCATACTGGTGGCTTGTGCTGTTAAAATACCACTGAGAGCACATGGCTAAACACTGGTCTACATTAGGGCAAGGGACATCTTTTTGATATGTATTTTTAAAATGACTTGTACAGTGGGGCCCCAAGCCAGGTCCTGGGCCCTCTGGTGCTACCATACTGTGTTATAAATATTCTTGTGTTTTGAAAAACTGAGTTGGATGACATAATGCCAACACCACCACTGAGGATCATCGTTGACCAAGACAAAAATCAGGCTCTTCATCATATCAAATAATAGAAATTAAAACCTTTAAGATTTAAACATCATTGGCTGACAAAATGTGTTCTGGTCACAAAATGACCACTGTTGTGCATCTTTGCAAACACACTTAAAGGCATTAGCAGATTAAAATATCCTTGCAGCAAGTAGCAAATCTTTTCCCCAAAAAACAGTTCTATGATTGTTTTAGAGCACATACTCTGCACCTAAAAAAGTAATATATACGAAAAAATAAAACTGCATTGCCCACAGTATAACACAAATTCATGAACTCATGCTTTGTTTCACTTGAATATTTATTCAGCTTCAAAACCAGAACTGCTACTTCTCCTAGATTCAGCAAAAATCTCATATATAACTGACCAGTGTTTTAAAATTAAAGCAATTTATTCAGTGGATAAGGAATTAGACTTATTACTTATCTCATAAATATTCTAGCAGTAGTTCTGGGTAGCCATCATTCTACAGCATAATATCTCCTTAAGAAGTCAGTCTTTTCACAGTGGATGATAACTTACACACTGAATTTGAAGAGTCTTCAACTCCTCTATATAATAAGGCTTTTGTGAAGTGTGTGATTTCAGATCAGTAAAATGGCAGACTAGCAGTTAAACACATTAGAATTCTGCATGCCTTGCTTAGTCTAATTAAGTCTGCTATTTTATGCCAAAAGTGCCATTAGTTTCCATTAAAAGCCCTGATACAGTGCTGACTAATTGTGTTTGAGCTAGAAAACAAAAGATAATCGTAATACATCTTTTTAGATTAAGGGTTTTGTTGTAAGGCTAGAAGATTCCCAGTTCAATAGCATATCTGAATGGCCATCTCGACTTGAATAAAGACAATCAACCTTTAATATCAAAAATTTCAGAACACTTGTTAAGTCGGAGCTGGCTGATTGGAAGTCAGCCAGCAAGCTATTTAAACACATTCAAGGGTTGCTACTGTGTTCATAAAAGGTAGCTGGAATCAACTGACTTGTGTCACAATTTTATTGTTGCACTGTAGTTTACTTTGAAGAAATTTTTCCATTGAATTGGGGAGCGATTTAAAAAGTCACAGTAATTTTAATTCCATTTACATGTTCTACATTTTCCTAAAATTTTAGTTCAGTTAATACTTCTGTGTAAAGATGGGTTTTTTTTCCTCATAGGACTGTGAGACACCAAACTGGCTTTCAACAGTTGGAATGACATTGGAAGTCAGGACTTGATAAATGTTATACAATGGTCGCTCTCATGTTTGCTACTTTTGCCTTAGATAGTTATTGGTTACCTCCATATTTATAGCATTCCCTTTAGCTAACACACTGGAAATACTGAGAACACCCTGTCAATTCATCATGGCAAAAGGGGCAATGTGTTGTGTTTTTTGGAAGGTCACCAAGGTAGTACAAGGACATAAAGGATTTTCACACATGGTGACAGAGAAAGGAGTGTTATTATATCCGACTTCTTGTGGTGTCACAGCCTGATCAAAGTTGAATTATTTCATTTCTTCAGAGCCCACCCATGTATAACAGAGTGGAGGAAGTTAAATCCTATCATTGACTAATAGGCCTCGCTGTAGGAAAAATATATACTCAATTCAAGTAGAAAGATCAAACTGCTAGACCAACATCTGAGGGTGTCCCACAGGCCATATGAAGCACTTTAGATTTTTAAGCATCATGTAACATTGGTGAAAGCACCAGTGGTGGGAGGCAAAAGGAGAAGAAAAGAAGGAAATTTGCCCTTCAAAACTGCTGACTAGATCACTGTCATAACTCACTCTACATCCCTTCCATGTTGCCCTACAGTGTATGATCTGTACAACAAAGAATAGGAGATAATTAACAGACTATGAAATGTTAGGATCTTGATTCATGCTCTTTATCTGCTGGGTATTCTATGTAGCCTCTCTTTCATGTCATGAACATGAAACCCATGCCAGCAACTCCTGATGTGGGGAACTCTTCACCAAAGCTTTCCCCTTCCCATTGATCTGTGGGGTATCCTTTTTTGCCATCACTACACATACCTCCTGATGTCCCTAAAGAGCTGTAGAATTAACTCTGCTGCTCTGGAGTTACTCATCCATCTGCTGATTCCCCAGTTCCTCCAGCTGTCCTTAGCTGAGGTGCACAATACCACACTAGGGGGGAAGAGGGTCAGGCTCAGTTTGGTAATGTCTAACTTTAGGTGCCCTGCAACTTAGTGGAATCCACAGCCCCAAGCTGGGCACCCAAGTTAGGCTCCCTATAGGGAGAATTAGGAGCCCAAGAATGGGATCCACAAAAGCCTGCATACTAAAGTGAGGAAACCAAGGGGAGTGTGGCTTAATGCCATGCCCCTCCAAGGCAGTTAGGTGCTTAAGTCTTGGCCAGAGGGAGATGCTTCCTGCTGCTCAAGATTCACAACCCTGAACCCTCTCCTGAGGTAGGCACCCAAGCCCTCTCATGAACATTTGAGAAGGCAATGCCCTGTAACCAGAGCACTCACCCAGAATGTAAGAGACAGGTTCAAATTCCCCCTTTGTCTGATGTGGAATAGGGTCTTGAACCTATGTCTCCCACCTCGCAGGTGAGGGCCCTGACCACTAGTCTGTAACTCAGTTTCTGGCTCAGTCACTGTTCATTTAAACATAGGGTGAACAGATGTCCCATTTTTATAGGAACAGTCCCGATATTTGAGGCTATTACCGGCCACCCCATCTCGATTTTTCACACTGGCTGTCTGGTCACCTTCACCCTATTTATACATACTAGACTGGCTTAAACAGAAGAGACTGATAGAGACCTCTCCAGAACATCCTATAGCTCAGAAGATAGGCCACTCTGAGAGATGACATGTTCAGATCCCTGCTTCACCTCAGGCAGAGTGGAGATATGATCTCTCACATCCTGGATAAGTGCTTTAATCACAGTTATAAGCTTTATAAAAGGAAATCGCACCACCTTCTCTATTTTGTGCAGGGCCCATTCTTTTAAATGGTCTCCAAGAATGTCTGCCATATCAGGCTCTGCAGGCAAGATAAGTGGAGAAAATGCCTATGTAATACTGACAGACCCCAGTTGTTGTCAGGCAGATCGAACCTGAGGCCTCTGGAGTTTAGTGCATGAGCTAAAAGCCATATGGTCCTTAGCTAAAGCTGCAGAGAAGACTCTCTCTCTCTCTCTAAGTGGTCTCTTAGGCCAGAACATAACACCCAGTAGAACAGTTGCCAACTTTCAGGTGGTAAATAAGCACCCCAACTTTCACAATAACACCCCAAGCTAATCCCATTTCAAAACAAGGCCAAAACAAGTCAGTCCCTAAGCACTCCAACACTCTATGTGACTAGATCCCCCAGTGTGCAGTCTGGGACTGTGGTGGGCTGGCTGTGCACCCCTGACTCTCTCCTCCCCTTATCCCTGCTTGCCCCCCCCCTTGCTGGTAACAGATAAAAAAAGCAACAAGCTACAAGCCAAAAAATTAGCCAACAAGCAACTCGCAAACCAATTAAGCCAAAGAAACAAAAAAAACCAACCCCCCCCCCCAATTTCTGCAGTTTTTTTGCGGGCTTGGCATGTCTGCCCAGGAGGTGTGTGGGTTAACCTAGTTGAGCATCCTACTGGGGCTTAGGCGTAAATTAGGGTCGGGCAACATGACTTAGATAGTGGTTATGCTCAGTGGTAGATATTTAGGTGCTTAGGGGACTTTACTGGAATTAAAAAAAACCAAAAAAACAAAAACAAAAAAAAAAAAAACTTAAGCACCTGGGGAATTTAGCCAACTAAAATATTAGGCAACAGCTGAGCAAGAGTTTTCAGGATCTACATTTTCAACATGATACCTAAAGTAGCAGTTAGGAACCAAAATACCTTTGGAGATCTGGCCCTGGGAGCCAATTGCCTGATGAGACTTAGTAGACAGATTTATCAAAGGGCAGCAGATGAACCAGCTACACCCAGATACTGGGACATTCAATTGACAAAAAGATCCTAAACTTTGTCTCAGCCCGAAGATGTTTATGCATCCATAAACAAGACATGGACTTCATGCTGTAAGGGGAAGAGCCATTTGCCGAAGAACACCTGGCTTGCTGTAACTCCTTGAACTTTGCTTGCATTGTAAGTAGATGAACTCTCCAGTGTTCTCTGCCGCATGTGATTCTACTTGCACTGGGGCTTCTGATGGCTTCAAGGATGTGGACCTTGGTCCTCTGCCATGAGATGTTCAACCCCATATCATGGGTGGCATTTTGGATGCAGGGCTGAAATTCTCTGACTTCTCCACAAGCAGGACAGTGTAGCCTTGGTAAATGGCCAGTTCTTAACCCATCTTCAAGACGTAATCATGAAACAGAGAAACTGGTAGATTCCATTAGCTTGGAGAAAGAAGGGGAACTGCAAGTCTTCACAGACTGAGGTTTCTGTCACATGCACTTATCACAGCTGAAAGGTGATAGGATTGTGAAATGGGCTGAGTCCTAGCGATAAGGCTGAATGGAGTCAGTCCCTACATTATGGTTATATAGCAGGGAGACACTTAAACAGCACATAAGACTCAAAGAAATGCCTAGTATTTTGGAGGGTGCAGGGGATTAGTTCAATTAAAGTTACAGTTGTAGCCTACTATCTAAAATCCCTCCTTGGGTTTTGTTCTCCTGTGTCCCCCAATCAAACCATTAGTTGGCTTTGTTTGTAGTTAGCCTTTTAGGCTATATCAAGCAATTGTAGTTAATTTATGACCAAACAATAATAAAGCATTAACACACTCAATGCAATGGATTCTGTAAAAGATCAATAACTAGCAAATATTTGTGAAAAATGTTAATGATATGGATTGCATTAAATCAAAATGATCAGCACAAATATTAACTCATGATATTAATGGATTCTACATTCAGTCCTTGCTGTGTTGCCTAGGTAAAAATCAATTCAAGCATTGCCAAAGATAATAAGCTACTAAGGCCTGGTCTACACTACGCGTTTATACCGAATTTAGCAGAGTTAAACAGATTTAACCAAGCACCCATCCACACAAACGAGGCCCTTTATATCGATATAAAGGGCTCTTTAAACTGATTTCTGTACTCCTCCCCGACAAGGGGAGTAGCGCTGAAATCGGTATTGCCATGTCGGATTAGGGTTAGTGTGGCCGCAATTCAACGGTATTGGCCTTCGGGCGGTATCCCACAGTGTACCATTGTGACCGCTCTGGAAAGCCATCTGAACTCGGATGTATCATAACCTAGTCCCAGATTTGGACCTTAGCGTCCAAAATATGGGGCTTAGCATGAAAACCTCCAAGCTTAGTTACCAGCTTGGACCTGGTAAAGCTGCCACCACCCAAAAAATTAGAGTGTTTTGGGGCACTCTGGTCCCCCCAAAAACCTTCCCTGGGGACCCCAAGACCCAAATCCCTTGAGTCTCACAACAAAGGGAAATAAACCTTTTCCCTTCCCCCTTCAGGTGTTCCTGGAGAGAGACACAGAAGCAAACTCCGTGAATCTAAACAGAGGGATTCCACCCTCTTTATTTCCAGTCCTGGAAACACAAGCACTTCCCTCTTCACCCAGAGGGAATGCAAAGTCTGGCTAGTAAATCTAACACACACAGATTTCCCCCTGACTTCTTCCTCCCACCAATTCTCTGGTAAGCTGCAGACTTGATTTCCTGGAGTTCCCCACTAAAGAAAAACTCCAACAGGTCTTAAAAGAAAGCTTTATATAAAAAGAAAGAAAAATACATACAAATGGTCTCTCTGTATTAAGGTGACAAATACAGGGTCATTTGCTTAAAAGAAATATGAATAAACAGCCTTATTCAAAAAGAATACAATTCAAAGCACTCCAGCAACTATAGACATGTAAATACAAAAAGAAAAACAATAGAAACCTTACTGCCTTACTATATTGTACTTACAACTTGGAAACAGAAGATTAGAAAGCAGGAAACAGAAATCACTTCTCATAGCCGAGAGAGTGCAGGCAGAAGTCCCCAGAACAAAGGACTCACACACAAAAAACCCTCCACCCAGATTTGAAAAAGTCTTGTTTCCTGATTGGTCCTCTGGTCAGGTGTTTCAGATTACTTCTTTCCAGGTGTAAGAGACATTAACCCTTAGCTATCTGTTTATGACAGGATGCACTGGCCAGGTAGACAGGAAAAGCGCCGGGAACTTTTGAATTTTGTTTCCTGTTTGGCCAGCATGGAGAGCTCACCAGCACAGGTGACCACGCAGAGGACATCAGCACAGGTAACAATGCAGTCTCCTGAGAATCGAAAAAGTGCTCCAGCATGGACCACACAGGAGGTACTGGATCTGATCGCTATATGGGGAGAGGTTTCCGTGCTAACAGAACTCCGTTCCAAAAGACAAAATGAAAAAACATTTGAAAAAATTTCCAAGGTCATGATGCAGAGAGACCACACCAGGGACTCAGTACAGTGCCGTGTGAAAGTTAAGGAGCTCAGACAAGCCTACCAGAAAACCAAAGAAACAAACGGAAGGTCCGGGGCAGGGCGGAAAACATGTCGCTTTTATGCTGAGCTGCATGCAATTCTAGAGGGGTCTGCCACCAGTACCCAACCCCTGTCCGTGGATTCCGAGGTGGGGATCATAATCTCAGCCATGGCTGAGCATTCTGCAGACAGGGAAGAGGAGGAGGAGGAGGAGGAGGATGACGAGCTTGCAGAGAGCACACAGCACTCCGTTCTCCCCAACAGCCAGGAGCTTTTTCCTCACCCTGACGGAATTACCCTCCCAGACCTCCCAAGCCACTATCCCACACAATGAAGCCATGGAAGGGACCTCTGGCGAGTGTACCTTTGTAAAGATAAAACATGGTTTAAAAGCAAGCGTTTATTGATTACTTTCCCTGAGGACTTGGGATGCATTCATGGCCAGTACAGTTATTGGAAGACTCTGTTAACATGTCTGGGGATGGAACGGAAATCCTCCAGGGACATCTCCATGAAGCTCTCCTGGAGGTACTCCAAAAGCCTTTGCAGAAGGTTTCTGGGCAGTGCAGCCTTATTCCGTCCTCCATGGTAGGACACTTGACCATGCCATGCATGCAGCAAGTAATCTGGTATCATTGCATGACAAAGCCTAGCTGTGTATGGTCCCAGTGTTTCCTGGCATTCAAGCAACATCTGTTCTTTATCTCGCTGTGTTATCCTCAGGAGAGTGATATCGTTCATGGTAACCTGGTTGAAATTCAGGAATGTAGTTAAGGAGACAGAGATGGCCATTCCTACTGGGCTGTTTGCCTGTTGCTTAAAAGAAATCCTTCCTTGCAGGTAGCCAAGCAGAGGGAAGAGGGGTGTGATTGGCACTGAGCTTTTTCGTGTTTGGCTAGCAGGGATCTTCCCAGCTACCAGCCACGTGGTGGGGGGAGGGGTAAAGTGATCATCCCAGAGAATTGGATGGCGGGGGGGGGGGTGGTTTCTGCTGCTGCATCTTAACAGGAAAGAAGCAGCACTGAATGGGCTTTGCTTGGTATTTGGGAAAGGAGGACACTGTGTATATGAAGACTGCAGAAGCCGAAAGAGAATGGCTTACCATGGCCGCATACAAGCTGAATTCTGCTGCCTGGACCTGCGTCTATGAGATCTCTAACACCAGAACCACAGGCACTCAATATTAAGATGCAAAATGCGACCTTGTAATGAAATCACATGTGCTATGTAAGGTGAATAGTGTTGTTCACTGTGAAAGAGGATAAGCATTGTTCTGTAAAATGTATCTTTTTAAATACTACTCTCCCTTTTTTCCCCTCCCTCATGCAGCTGCAATTTTTTCAAGCCTCCCTACTCCTACTGAAGGCTCTCTCAGATAAGGTGGCAGAAAAAAAAGATGCGAGACTAAATGTTCTCGGAAATCATGGAAGTGACCCGCAATGAAAGAGCTCATCTGAATGAATGGAAGGACGTGCTATCAAGTTACAGGAGGGATGCCAGTGAACGTGAGGACAGGAGGGACGCTCGAGATGAGAGGTGGCAGCAGAAGATCAGAGGAGGCATGATGCAATGCTGAGGCTGCTGCATGATCGAACTGACATGCTCTGGCATCTGGTGGAGCTTCAGGAACAGCAGCAGGATCACAGAGTGCTGCTGCAGCCCATGTGTAACCAACCTCACCCCTCACCATGTTCCACATCCTCCTCACCCAGACTTGTAAGAACACATGGGGGAAAGCTCCGTGCACCCGCCCACTCCGCCTCCGTGGACAGCCCAACTAAAAGGCAAGCGGTAGTCGAAGTGGGAGGGTGGGTGCTTACAGGGAATGAGTCAATCAAGGGGGAAGGGGGTTCATCAAAGGGAAACAAACACAGCAGTCACACTGTACCCTGGCATGTGATGAAACTCATTTTCAAAGCTTTTCTGGTGTGCTCTTCTGATCGCCCTGGTGTCTGGCTGCATGTAATCAGCGGCCAAGTGATTTGCCTCAGCCTCCCACCCTGCCATAAAGGTCTCCCCCTTACTCTCACAAAGATTGTGGAGCACCCAGCAAGCAGCAATAACAAAGGGGATATTGGTTTGGCTGAGGTCTGAGCAAGTCAGTAATGTGCACCAGCGCGCCTTTAAATGGCCAAATGCACATTCTACCACCATTCTCCACTCGCTCAGCCTGTAGTTGAACAACTCCTGAGTACTGTCCAGGCTGCCTGTGTATGGCTTCATGAGCCATGGCATCAAGGGGTAGGCTGGGTCCCCCAGGATAACTACAGGCATTTCAACATCCCCAACTGTTATTTTTTGGTCTGGCAAGTAATTCCTTTGCTGGAGTCGTTTAAACAGAGTAGTGTTCCTGAAGACACGAGCGTCATGAACCCTTCCCGGCCATCCCACGTGGATGTTGGTGAAACGTCCCTTGTGATCCACCAGTGCTTGCAGCACCATTGAAAAGTACCCCTTGCAGTTTATGTACTGGGTGCCCTGGTGCTCCGGTGCCAAGATAGGGATATGGGTTCCATCTATCGCCCCACCACAGTTAGGGAATGCCATTGCAGCAAAGCCATCCACTATGACCTGCATGTTTCCCAGAGTCACTACCTTTCGTAGCAGCAGCTTAATGATTGCTTTGGCTACTTGCATCACAGCAGCCCCCACAGTAGATTTTCCCACTCCAAATTGATTCCCGACTGACCAGTAGCAGTTTGGCATTGCAAGCTTCCAGAGGGCTATTGCCACTCGCTTCTCAACTGTGAGGGCTGCTCTCATCTTGGTATTCTGGCGTTTCAGGGCAGGGGAAAGCAAGTCACAAAGTTCCATGAAAGTGCCCTTACGCAAGCAAAAGTTTCGCAGCCACTGGGAATCGTCTCAAACCTGCAAAACTATGCGGTCCCACCGGTCTGTGATTGTTTCCCAGGCCCAAAATGGGCATTCAATAGCTAGAACCTGCCCCATTACCATCAGGATCTCCAAAACACAGGAGCCTGTGGTTTGAGAGAATTCTGTGTCCATGTCCTCATCACTCTCGTCGCCGCGCTGCCGTAGCCGCCTCCTCGCCTGGTTTTGCAGGTCCCGGTTCAGCACAGACTGCATGATAATGCGCGAGGTGTTTACAACGTCCATGATTGCTGTCTTGAGCTGAGCAGGGTCCATGCTTGCTGTGCTATGGCGTTTGCACAGTTCACCCAGGAAAAGAGGCACGAAATGGTTGTCTGCTGCTTTCAGGGAGGGAGGGGTGAGCAGAGCCAGTGCAATCATTTAGGGGAACTAGGTGGTTGCCTAGGGCGCCAAGATTTGGGGGTGCCAAAAAGCAGCGCTCCCAAATTTTTTTTAAGTGGTTGAGCAGTCACTGCTGCTGGGATGGAGAGGGAGTCTGAGCTGCCGGCGGCAGAGGCTGCTGGCGGCAGCGGGCAGCCCAGGGTGTCCCCTGGGTCAGCGCGCCGCCGCAGCAGCCGGCAGCCCAGGGTGTCCCCTGGGTCAGCGCGCCGCCGCAGCAGCCGGCAGCCCAGGGTGTCCCCTGGGTCAGCGCGCCGCCGCAGCAGCCGGCAGCCCAGGGTGTCCCCTGGGTCAGCGCGCCGCCGCAGCAGCCGGCAGCCCAGGGTGTCCCCTGGGTCAGCGCGCCGCCGCAGCAGCTGGCAGCCCAGGGTGTCCCCTGGGTCAGCGCGCCGCCGCTGGCAGCCCAGGGTGTCCCCTGGGTCAGCAGCCGCTGGATGGCAGCTCCCCGCACCCTGAGGCAGCTCCCCACCCCTGGCAGCCCAGGGGTTCCCCTGGGTCAGCGCGCCAGCAGTGGGCAGCCGAGGGGTTCACCTGGGTCAGCGCACCGGCAGCCGGCAGATCAGAGGTTCCCTGGGTCAGCACGCCGGCAGCCCTGGGGTTCCACTGCGCAGTCACTGCTTCACTTCTCCCGCCTCCTAGATTTGCAGCGTCAATCAGCTGTTTGGCGCCGCAAGCCTGGGAGGAGAATTAGAGCAGGACAGCGTGCTTGCGGAGGACGCGGAGCAGAGGTGAGCTGGGGTGGGGAGGTACTGCAGGGCTCCTCGGGCCAGGGGGTGGGAAGCTGCCGTGGGGTGCAGGGATCTGCCATGAGGGTGGGGGGGGGCACACTTCAGGGTGGGGGGGACGAGGAGCTGCTGCAGGGCTGTGGGGGCACAAAGTGGAAGTTTCGCCTAGGGCACGAAACTTCCTTGCACCGGCCCTGGGGTGAGGCTGTACCCAGAACCACCCACGACAATGTTTTTTGCCCCATCAGGCACTGGGATCTCGACCCAGAATTCCAAGGGGTGAGGAAGACTGTGGGAACTTTGGGATAGCTACCCACAGTGCAACGCTCCGGAAATCGACACTAGCCTCAGTACATGGACGCACACTGCCGAATTAATGTGCTTAGTGTGGCTGCGTGCACTCGACTTTATACAATCAGTTTTAAAAATCCGATTTCTGTAAAATCGGAATAATCTCGTAGGGTAGACATACCCTCACAAACAGTCAAAAAGATAAATATAGATGAGATTTCTTTTCTAAACTGTTCTGCTTTTTATAACATACCACACAGCGGGAGAGTTCTCTTTGCCAGAAACTTTCCAATATAAATGTGTGTAATATTCATAGAAACTGTTAATATGGACTTTAAATAAAACCTGTGACAATAGGCATTTTGTTTGCATAGCTATTTTTATATTATTCCTTCATGTCTGGATGAAGTGAAAGTGTTACTCTTTTCATATTGCCTAAACTAAGGTTTGCCATGGGGTTCAGAAACATTTTAAGTTGACTCAAACTTTTGTCCAGAAATCAAACTCTAACCTTTCTAAGGTTCCAAAAGCATGGTTAGTTTTCACTATTCTTGAACATTGCATCTCTGCACTTCCTTCTTTTGGCCAGAAGTACTAAACAACTGGGGGGGGGGGGAAGGGTGGCAGGGAAAGGAGAACTACACTTGAAGACTACTCAATACCCAGAACTCACAAGAAAGCCTGATCCAATTTCTGTTCTGATAATCATCTGAAACTTCAGATGTTCTCAATGTACCTTGAAATCTTCAGATAAAAAAAAAGGTTCCATAGGAGATGCAAGTTATTTGGATCATCATTACACTAAAAAATAAAATCAATCATTATTTCTATTGCAACTGCAAAAAAAAAATCAGTACTACACAAGACGATAGACGAACATAAATATCCCATTGATTGTCTTGCAAAAGTAAATCTTGCAATACAATAAGTGACAACTGGTGTGTACCAATATTTAATTTCCACATAAATTTTACACCAGACTTTACTGCAATATCCAAACACCTAAACAAATATTTTTCTATCATATACATTTGTAATATACAATTAGATGTGTAATAAATATTTGATTAAATGTCATTCTCCTCCCCCCGCATTGCATGATATTTAAACAAAATCCAGTTCTTATTTTGTACTTGAAAGCACCTGGATTTCAAGTGAATAACACTCACTCAAAGTACAATTTGTCTGTTAAAGTACCCAGAGAAAATGCATGCAATTTCTAGTACTAAATCTATATTCATAGGTTTACACCAAAAACTGCAGCATTACACATTCAATATTTTTAGCAGCATGTAAGAAAGGTTGCACTGAAGTGTAGCAACACCATGTTACATTTGCATAACCAATCTCAAGTTAAACCTTAAAAAGCCATTTGGGGAAAAAAAAGCAAACACCTGGGAAGAATAAGAGGAAGACATATTACCATGGTCTGAATAATGCCACATTCCATTATTGATTAAAGTGATTTTGCCATGACATTTCATTCATCAGATTCCATTTCTCATTATGCACAAACCCTGAATATGTATCAAGCTTATGAGACTTTTCCTCTATGAGGCTAGGTTATGTTGAATGGGGCTGTGTTGTCTTTCAACTCCTTCCATCTCACACTTGACCTTACAATCATCACTTTTTATTTCATTATAATAGCTACTATTAAGTATTTATATCTAACAAGGTGATTTCAATGGTTCACTCTTTTTCAAGCAATCCTTTTATTTTAAGTTAAGTTTTATTATATCAGAAAGCATCTGTCATCATTTAGTATTAATATTATAATCTATTGAGGATATTAAATCCTTCACCATCCACAATTACAAGACCAAATTTGATGATTAAGAGTCCCACCCTCCATTTATTGGGAAACTAAACCTCCTGTTGATTTCAAGGAGTATTTATGGAACCTAGGATCAATTCTCTTATGAATATAGGTCAAAGTGAGAATGCATTATACTACATCCATGGAAAGCCAAAAGGGAAATTTTTAGTGCATAACATAGGACTTAAAATTGTTAAAAATTAATCTGTTTCAAAAAGCTAGATTAACTGCCTATGAACACTTAATATTGATGGCAAATGTTGCATTTGATAATAAAAGTGATTCTTCTAGCTAATGTAGAATAAACAGAAGAAGCCTGGATGAGATGGTACCTGCCTTCTTAAAGAGTAACCTCTCTCCTTAACTCTCCTCAAAGTTCTCCCTCTCTCTCACACACACAAAGTCTCACAATAATTGAACGTTAACGCCTTTAGCATTCTGAAGTCAATGGAAAAAGACTCCTTTTGATGTCAACAGGCTTTGGACCACACTCATGTTATATCTTAGATTAATATAACGTCAGTTTAGTTAGTTCACCTAGAAGCACAAAGTACATACTACTATTACTAAGATCAATATGAATATGGTGTTATCCAAGGCATCTGCAAATAACGTACTAGTATAAGACGTTAGAATTTAGCAACAATTTAGGGCAATTCATTCAGCAAGCTTGTGTTTGCAACTGAATATGACTTGCTTAAGTGCTTAAATGTATTTGTTGAATACTTTTAATAATGTATATATAGCACATAGATTATACTCTGAGGTGACCTGCATTAGTATTAATAGCTATGTAAACCACATTGTATATTTTTGTTCACTAATTGCAGGAGTATGATTCAAAACATGGGGAAAGATTCCAAATTCATTTTCTATGAATATTTGAGAATATTCACTTATTGTTCACCATTACAAAAAAACCACAACACCCGCCCCCCGCCATACACACACACACACACACTCTAACCTCCTGTCACCATCGGCGGCTCTAGCTTTTTTGCTGCCCCAAGCATGGCAAGCAGGCTGCCTTCAGCGGCATGCCTGCAGGAGGTCCACCGGTCCCGCGGCTTCGGCGTACCCGCTGCCAGATTGCCGCTGATGCTGCAGGACCGGTGAACCTCCAGCAGGTGCACCGTTGCCTGACTGCCACCCTTGCAGGAACCAGCCGGGCACCCCCCGTGGCTTGCCGCCCCAGGCACGTGCTTGGAGCGCTGTTGCCTGGAGCCGCCAGCGCCTGTCACTAACCTCCAGCAGGATTGCTAAAGTATATTTTTAGAAAGGAAAAACAAAAATTGCTTAAAAAACTGAAATATATTAAAAATATTAAAATAGATTTTTTATATTAAATAGATTTTTAGTATTCATTCAGCTGTGCTAATAAAAGACCAAAGTTATGCTAATGTGATTTAATGAATTTTAGTCACCTGGGATATCTAGAAATCCAAGATGACATTTCAGTGTCTGGGATTGATTTAAAAAACAAACCAACAAACAAACAAACAGTCCAACATGGACCATTAACCAGAAACTAGAGCTGTTTGACAGCACAGCAAACTGCAGTGTTTTCAAAATAAAACATTTTGGAGGCTTAGAAATACAGTACATTGAGTGTGGCTTGATCATCTCAACATCTAGTCTAATCCCTCAGGATTTTATTATTTTAGTTACAGATGGAGCTGATAGCAATGTTGTTAAGATTATGTAACACAGAACTATAGTGGAGATCAAGTATGAAATAGTGTATAGGTTGCACATGATATATATTTTAAATGGTGTTATACAAGGACACTAACAAGCACGTTCATTTCTACTCCCAAGAATAAAAATGGAACAGTTTGTAGAAAATGTCAAATAGTAGGTTAATAAAAGCAATCATACCTACTGATATTTAACCTGAGTCAGTAGTAAGGTATTGTATTTTTGAAAAGCAGTATAAACAGTGAAATTTTCGATTGAAGAAGAGGAATCAAAGGAAACATCTAAGACAGATCCATCTGGAAGAACAGTTGAAGCAGTTACAATATATTTCCTACTTTTTAATGTCTTGTTTTCTCTTGCTTGGCCCTTAAAAATAGAGATCTCCTCAGTCTAACGTACTAAATAATATACTGAAGAAGCCCAGACCATTTTATTATCCTTGAAAACGAATGTAGGTGAAAACCAAAGTAACCACTGTTTTCTACATAAATCTTTACCATCTCTTTGGCTGTCTTAACTTTCATCTGTTGACATTGCACTTTTGCCTTCAAAATAAAAATTACTTGTGTTGCTGCATATTCATAAGAAACTGTGATATTTAAAAATTCAAGCTGTGTTGTAGTCTTTACTCAGATTCCTTGTGTTCCTTCAAAACTTTCCTCAACTGTTGCAAACCCTCAAGAGAGCTACTGGTTGATGGAAATATGCCAGATGCTTCTTTCATAACTTTTGATTAATCTCACTTTTCTGAGAACTATTGTAATGTGAACAGAATAAAGAGCATGAACCCTTTAGATATTATTTTTAAATAATCTTATTGGTTAGAAGTAGTAACTTGACCAAAAGTAGATTTGAACTATTGCGCTTTTAACAGGGAAGAGCACAGTTTACAGCTGATCATCTCTGGCCAAGAAGGCAACTGCTTTGTTAGCAGTAAATGATGCAGCAGACAGGCAGTGAGACAGAGTTGAATAAAGGATATTTAGTGAGCATGCAAGAGGCCAGTGTTACATGCTAAGAGAATGGTGTTTATTCAGTAGCAGCTTGGCCACTACCTTGGATTCTTGAATTCCATAGGCTAGATTCAAAAAGGAACTTACAAGTGGTGATGTTCAGTGTTAGTATATAGGTCTGTTAGCTTGGGATAGAATTTTGGGTTTGACTTTTTGATACCTCTTATATCTTATACTAAACAAAAGGACAAAGACACTGATGTTGCTTCTACTTAGTCAGATGGGTTTGTTAGTACAATGGGAACAGATAAAAGCAGTTAAAGAGTTACTTGAGAACACACTTTAAGATTGCCTCAACCCCTTTCTGAAGGCAAAAAAAAACAAAACAAAAAAATCAAGCAACCAGTCAGGAGGGGCAAAGAGGGCTTGAGGGGGAAGTTATAAAAACACTAAAAGACCAAAGAAATACCCAGCCTCGCTCCTTACCCGTCCCATGGGATACAAAAGATGTGGAATGAAGACCACAACTCACGATCCTCCCAAATGCAACATAACCATAAGTTGTAAGGGGCATGACTAGGGGTGTGCATTGAAGGTATATTGAAGCCTGCTAAGAAGGAGAAAGTATCAGAGGGGTAGCCGTGTTAGTCTGGATCTGTAAAAGCAGCAAAGAATCCTGTAGCACCTTATAGACTAACAGATGTTTTGGAGCTTGAGCTTTCGTGGGTGAGTGCCACTGATCTGGAGATATATGTTGTCATCAAATTTGAAATAGTTGTGTGAGAGGATAAAGGCACAGATCTCAGCCACCAGTTGTGCTGTGGTATCGTCAGGGATACTGATACACAGCTTGTATTCCATCTGTGTGTGGGATGTTCATGTAGAGAGCCTCTATATCCATGGTGGCTAGGATGGTGTTTTCTGGAAGGTCATCAATGCATTGTAGTTTCCTCAGGAAAATCAGTGGTGTCATGGAGATAGCTGGGAGTGCTGGTGGCATAGGGCCTGAGTAGACCCTACAACCCATCCTGGACAATGATCCCACACTTTCACAGGCCTTGGGTGGCAGGCCAGTCCTCGCCCACAGACAACCTGCCAACCTGAAACATATTCTCATCAGTAACTGCACACCGCACCATAGTAACTCTAGCTCAGGAACCAATCCATGCAACAAACCTCGATGCCAACTCTGCCCACATAGTGACACCATCACAGGACCTAACCAGATCAGCCACACTATCACCGGTTCATTCACTTGCATGTCCACCAATGTAATATATGCCATCATATGCCAGCAATGCCCCTCTGCTATGTACATCAGACAAACTGGACAGTCTCTACGGAAAAGGATAAATGGACACAAATCAGATATTAGGAATGGCAATATACAAAAACCTGTAGGAGAGCACTTCAACCTCCCTGGCCACACTATAGCAGACCTTAAGGTGGCCATCCTGCAGCAAAAAAATTTCAGGACTAGACTTCAAAGAGAAACTGCTGAGCTTCAGTTCATCTGCAAATTTGACACCATCAGCTCAGGATTAAACAGAGACTGTGAATGGTTTGCCAACTACAAAACCAGTTTCTCCTCCCTTGGTTTTCACACCTCAACTGCTAGAACAGGGCCTCATCCTCCCTGATTGAACTAATGTCGTTATCTCTAGCTTGCTTGCATATGTATACCTGCCCCTGGAAATTTCCACTACATGCATCTGACGAAGTGGGTACTCACCGACGAAAGCTCATGCTCCAAAACATCTGTTAGTCTATAAGGTGCTAGAGGACTCTTTGCTGCTCTGAAGAAGAGGAGGAATGGGAAATAAGAATGGGGAATAGGGGAATGGAGAACAGGGACACAGGCAAGGCTCTGTGATGTCAGAGCTGGGAATGGAACACTGGGAAACAGAGTCTGCCAGCTGGTAGAGCTATGGATATGCTTGCTTGGAACTAAGCCCAATAAACATTGCATTACCTGCACTTTGGACTTTTGATCTTCTGCTTTCTGTCTGCATGACAAGAACCAGGGCATAGGGTGAAGGGAAAGCCCTCTAACATTCAGAATCACCACCCCTAACTTTTCAGTGCCTAGAAAAATCACTGGGATTCACAAAGTCTGCATTTGGCTCTGCCTAGGCTCCCTATGAAATGAATGGGAAGAGATAGGAGCCTCAGTGTAGGATTCACAAAGGCCAATATGCTAGGCAGCTCCTTGCCTAAATTAGCCAATGGGAGACGTCAAGTTGAGGGGTGTGCACTAAACCCCACATGTCTCCGAGATAGATGCCTAAAATTAGGCAGCAAGGAGGTGCCTCCCTCTTCTTGGGATTCTCAGCTGTCAACCCCTTCTTGGTGTTAGTCACTCACTCTGTTTTAGCAAGAACCAGAGGGGTGGCACAGAGGAAGAGGACTACCTCTTTCATAACGTTTAGCCTAGGGTTATGATACTCATCTGGGATGTGGGAGATGACCCAGTTCAAGTACTCCCCTCCAGCTGAGCGGTAGGAGGGATTTGAACAGTGATCTGCCACTTCTCAGGTGAGTGCACTAGCTACTGGTATGTGGTATATTCTGAGGTAGGGCTCCTCAGTTTCTCTTGAGAAAGCCTTTTGACTGTGAATAATAAATTAAACAGTCATTGGACCATGGGAACTAGACCCTAGGTCTCTCACCTCCCAGCCAACTGCTCTACCCCTGTGGCTACAGTGTCACTCAAACTTGCATATTATCTCTCTCTTCCCCACCCTCCAATCCATTTTGTGTAATTTTTGCTTATAAGGATCCAATCCAGTAGGTGAGGTCTGACTATGTTTATGGGATCAGGCCCCACAGCGGAGTTAGGTGGGAAAAAATGCCCCTCTTCCCCCAGTTCATGCATCACTCTGGAGCTTAGGCATTTGGAGACCTGGTGTGCAGCTGCAATGTGCAGACTCAGAGGCAAAAGCATAGGTATCTAGGGAACTTTTACTGCATAAAATTTAGGTACTGAAAGTCGACCTTACAGGGTTCAGGTGCAGCTGCCTAAAGGTTTTGTGAATCAGTGGGACCTGATTCTGGTATTTAGGCACCCAAGTCCTCTTGTGAATCTGCCCCCAATGTCACACCAGATTAGGTCACTCTTTCTAGACCCACTCCTTGTAATACTGTGATCGGTTGTTACTAGCTGCATCCCCTTGGAAAGTCAAACTGATCAATGAATGAAAATTTAGGTGTAAAAATATTCATGGCACTGATCCTACAATCAGATCCATGTGAGTAGAAACTAACACCCATTCAGAGCCCCACCAAATCCAGTAGGGCACTAAATGGGGACAAGGATCTACATATATGGATTGGACTATCAAATTGGGATTGGGAAGGAATTGTGCTTAAATCTTTAGAAACGTAAGAAACTTGTTGAAGAGTCTGAAAGGGATTAAAAACGCAGTTAACACAATAGATACTCCTTCCCTGCGGTTTGCTGGGTGGTTCGGGGAACGCGAGAGCAAACCCGGGAAAGGAGACCAGCTTCGCCGCGGTTTGCTCTCGCGTTCCCCGAACAAGCAGGTCTCCTTCCCTGCGGTTTGCAGGGTGGTTCCGGGAAATGCAAGAGCAAACCGCGGCGAAGCTGGTCTCCTTTCCCGGTTTGCTCTCGCGTTCCCGGAACCACCCAGCAAACCTCAGGGAAGGAGACCTGCTTGCTCGGGGTTCGGGGAACGCGAGAGCAAACCGCGGCGAAGCTGGTCTCCTTTCCCGGTTTGCTCTCGCGTTCCCGGAACCACCCAGCAAACCTCAGGGAAGGAGACCTGCTTGCTCGGGGTTCGGGGAACGCGAGAGCAAACCGGGAAGGAGACCAGCTTGATTACCAGAGGCTTCCTCAGGTATGCTGGGATACCTGCTTATTCCACGGAGGTCAAGAAAAGCGCTGGTAAGTGTCTATATTTGATTACCAGCGCTGGATCACCAGCGCTGGATCCTCTACACCCGAGACCAAACGGGAGTACGGCCAGCGCTGCAAACAGGGAGTTGCAGCGCTGGTGGTGCCCTGCAGATGTGTACACCTCCTAAGTTGCAGCGCTGTAACTCCCTCACCAGCGCTGCAACTTTCTGATGTAGACAAGCCCTAAGTGTAAGGACAAAGATCAGATAGTAAGTTATATGGTTTCTTTTCTTTGGTATTTGCATGAATATAAGTGCTGGAGTGCTTTTGATTTGTATTCTTTTTGAATAAGGCTGTTTATTCAATATTCTTTTAAGCAAAAAAAAAAAAACAGCCTTATTCAAAAAGAATACAAATCAAAGCACTCCAGCACTTATATTCATGCAAATACCAAAGAAAAGAAACCATATAACTTACTATCTGATCTCTTTGTCCTTACACTTAGAAACAGAAGACTAGAAAACAGAAACTACTTCTCCAAAGCTCAGAGAAAGCAGGCAGACAGACGAAGACTCAGACACAAACTTCCCTCCACCCAGAGTTGAAAAAATCCGGTTTCCTGATTGGTCCTCTGGTCAGGTGCTTCAGGTGAAAGAGACATTAACCCTTAGCTATCTGTTTATGACAATAACCCAATCTGAACACCGTGATTGTTCCAAAGCAACAACAAAAAAAAAAAAACACCACGACAACTGGGGGCAGGGGAAGGAAGTTGCCCTAAAGTGGGGAAGTTATGTTCTTTGAATGGGCATATTACCCTCAAAGTTGTGTTATTTTCTATTGGAAAATATTTTATGGCTATAGCCCTCAGACCCTTTAAATACGTTTAAAAGCCATCACCCAGAAAAATGTATAATTCTTTTTATTAGAATGTGTGTAGATCTGTGTTGGTACCTCAGTTACCTGACAGAATTTATTAAACCTATAGTTGAATTCCCTTCAGCCATAATCTCATTCCTTGTGGGGTTTTTTTTTTTTGGGGGGGGGGGGAGGAAAAAGGGGCACAACACACACCTGAGTTATCAGGTTTCAACACAAGAGCTTAGGGAAGGGGAATTTCAAGATCATGCTCTAGTAATTCTTTGCGTTACAACTCTAAATTACAAGGTTTTCAATTATTGAAAGTTCGTATAGAAGTTATAGAAACTTTCAGGTCACAAAAATAGCCAACTGAATTAAGGTGGCTATAAACAATGTGTGGGATATACAGTATGGGAAGAGGATTAGCATAATTGTTTTTTGCATCAGAGTAACGAAAGAAAAGCTTTTTAAAGATGCTAGGTGAGATCCTGGCTTCAGTGAAGTTAATCAGAAAAATTCATTGATTTCAAAGGCGTCAGAATTTCAGCTCTTATGGTTGATAATGGTTGAGGACTCTCCACTTGCCAACATAGTGAGTTTCAAAATTAGAGATGAACAAACATGAATTGAGCCAATGATATAAACACAGAGTCTAGGTCCTTTAAACGTAGTAAATTTGAGGGCGAAATAAATAAAGTAGTTGCCTACAGAGCAATGGAAGAAATAAAGCATGTGTGTGTGTGTGTGTGTGTGTGTGTGTGTGTGTGTGTGTGTGTGTAATACACACACACACACACACGACTAGCAAAACAGTAATTTCCCAGTGCTAATTATCTCCATTTGTTATTTAGTTTCCAGTTTTCCTCCTAAGATAAGCTAAAAAAAGCATAATATCCCAACGTGTGATACAGCATCTCTGCTATATTGACAGAGTAGTGTCACAATGTTCACTTGTCATCTCTAGTTCATTTACAAAGTGTAATCTGCAGACTTCTTTAACCACTCCACTTCAAAAATCACAAAATAGCTACAACATTAATATTCAGACCTATAATTCTCTCAACACAGATTTGATAGGCATCTCTTCCTTAACTGCATACAAAAAGGAGCTCATAAAAGTATATTTTAAGGTCAATCATAGTGAAAAATGATCCCCCACTCTCACAGGCCTTGGAAAAAGGCCAATTGTTACTTACAGACAACCCCCTCAACCTGAAGCAGATACTCACCAGCAACTACATACCACAGAAAGACTAATCCAGGAACCAATCCCTGTAACAAACCCATTGCCTCCTCTGTCCCCATATCTACTCTAGCGACAATATCGTAGGACCCAATCACACCATCAGAGGCTCAGTCACCTGTACATCTACTAATGTGATATATGCCATCATGTGCCAGCAATGCCCCTCTGCCATGTACATTGTCCAAACCCAGCACTCTCTTCATAAAAGGATAAATGGACACAAATCAGACACTTCAATCTCCCTGAACACTCAGTAACAGATTTAAAAGTAGTCATCATTCCTCAACAATAACTTTAAAAACAGACTTCAAAGAGAAACTGCTGAACTTACCACCATCAATTTGGTCATGAATAGAAACTAGAAGTGGTTGGCTCACTACAAAAATTTTCCCTCTCTAGATATGGACACCTCCTCCCCAATTATTGGGAGTGGACTACGTTCATCCTGACTAAATTGTCCTTCAGCGCTGGTTTTCTCCCTTGTCTTCATGTGCCAATCTATATTTATGCTTGTATCTGTAATTTTCACTCCATGCATCTGAAGATGTGGGTTTTTTTAACCACTTAAGCTTATGCCCAAATAAATCTGTTAGTCTTTAAGATGTCACCGGGTTACTCGTTGCTTTTGTTGATACAGACCAACATGGCTACCCCTCTGATAGTATGCACAGCTATAGAGCCGTACATCTTGAAGCATATCTATGTTTGTACATTGCAGTTGTACTGAACATTTTACCTATGTTGATTTCAATTCTCTGTCCATTTGAAAACAGTTTTCAATTAAGAGAAATTTGTGTTTCGTAGTATTATTGTACTTTAGTGCTAACTTAAAATCTGAAGTGTTCTAAAAATGCAAGGTTAAGTTCACCCGAAAACACCGGAATAGCAAATACTCAAAATATATTAAATTACCTTAAAGTTTTGAATGGAACAGACATTTTCTATTTATGAAGACAGTTTCCCATATCATTGTGAACCACCTCTGGGTTTCACTGAAAATTAATGTGGAAATCAAGAGAGAAATGTGAAGTATCACTAATGGGGTAGTGTCTATTCTATTGGTTATTACTTATGATATTCTGTAAGATAATATTTCTGTGATACTAACTTCATATTTGTAAGTAAAGAATACGGATGCTACACCCTGAGATGAGAATTAGCAAAGGAAGCTTTAATTTTTGCATGTAGGCTGAAATTTGTTTGTATACAGAAGACCACATGGTGCAGTATTAATCCAGCTTAGGGATAGGTTGGAATTCAGGTTAAGATCAGACATCACTGGAATCTCAAACTTACTTTCAGTTCATTTCAGCTTGGGCTGAGATCTCATCCTTGTAGCATTTTAGGTGAACTAAAGCAGAACTGGAAGTTTTGGATCCACCACAAATTAAAGGGTGGCTGCTTAAGGCTGCCATCAGTTGGTGTGAAAATCCTAGTTATCATATAATTATGCATATATCCAGAAAAATACAAATATGAATACATGCATAAGCTATCTGACAAAACCCATTTAAAAGGCAAAAGCAAGCCTTTTCTTAAGAATGGTACCCTGTTATTCATGGTATTTACATAAAGGATATGCATATGATACATTAGCAACTTAAGACCAAACAATGAGACTATGGAAATTCAAGAGGAAATGAGGCCATCTGCCATTTAAGGGCTTGGCTACACTGGAGAGTTGCAGCGCTGGTGATGGGGTTACAGCGCTGCAACTCACTGACCGTCCACACTTACAAAGCACGGCCAGCGCTGCAACTCCCTGATTGCAGCGCTGGCTGTACACCTGGTCTGCCTGGGGTGTAGCGATTCCAGCGCTGGTGATGCAGCGCTGGTCAAGTGTGGACAGCAAAAGCTCTTTTATTGGCCTCCAGGGTATTAGGAGGTATCCCAGCATACCTTTTCAGCCACTCTGCTCATCGTTTCACACTCCACTGCCCTGGGCTCAGGTGACCCGCCCTTTAAATGCCCCGGGAATTTTTAAAATCCCCTTCCTGTTTGCTCAGCCAGGTGTGGAGTGGAATCAATCAATCACCGACCATGCCTCCACGCCTCAAACGAGCCCCAGCATGCACCTTCTGAGCTGCAGGACCTCATCAGTGTTTGGGGTGAGGAAGCTGTGCAATCACAGCTGCGCTCCAGCCATAGGAATTATGATACCTATGGCCAGATATCAAAGTCCATGCTGCTAAGGGGCCATGAACGGGACACGTTGCAGTGCAGGGTAAAAGTAAAGGAGCTGCAGAGTGCCTATTGCAAAGCCCGTGAGGGAAATCGCCACTCAGGAGCTGCCCCCACAACCTGCCGTTTTTACAAGGAGCTGGATGCCATACTTGGGTGTGACCCCACTACCAATCCGAGGAGCACGATGGAGAGTTCAGAGCAGGGAGAAGTGGGGGAGGGTGTAGAGGAAGCTGATAGTGAGGCTACTGGGGTGGAGGGAGACACCTCGGAGTCCCAGGAGGCATGCAGCCAGGAGCTCTTCTCAAACCAGGAGGAGGCTAGCCAGTCGCAGCAGTTGGAACTTGTTGGTGAAGAAGCAGCAGAGGAGCAGGTTCCCGGTAAGCAGATTTTATTTTTAGGATGGAAATGTTTTGGGAGAGGAGGGTGGGGGTTATGGCTGCCTGCATGCATGCCTAAATGTGGAACAGCCCATTGATTTGGTCTCTCAGGTCTCTGTAATCTGCCTCTGTAACCTCTTCAAAAGTTGCAGCCAGAGCATGGGCAATGTGCCTGCGCAAGTTTATAGGGAGAGCCACCGTGGTCCTTGTCCCGGTCAGGCTAACTCTTCTGCGCCACTGTGCCACGAGGGGTGGAGGGACCATTGCTGCACACAGGCAAGCTGCACAGGGATCAGGGCGGAATCCACATTGCTGTAGAAGACCCTCCCTCTCTTCCCAGGTAACACGCAGCAGTGATATATCTGGCAGTAGAAAATCCTGTTGATAATGTAGGGATATAGTGTTCAGTGCAGGTCCCTGCACTCTACTTTCTCCCCAGTGCAGGTCCTAAAGACCCCCTCCTGCACTCTGCTTTCCCCAGTGCACAGAAACCCCGGTAAGCCCTCAGGCAGTTCCCCTTCCCAGGTGAAGTCATGGCAGAAACACTCACCCCATTGCTCGCCATGCCTTCGCTGCCGTGGCCTGTCTGTGCTATGTTTGGTATGTGTAAAAATGATGCTACAAATTGTCTACAAAGTCTTTTGGTGTGATAAAGAACAATGTAGCCTCTGTATTAAATGCTTATATTTCTGTTACTTTAAGTGACCTTGAATACTGCAGCCATCTCACCGCCTGCGCAAAGACTACAGAACTTGAGGAAAAAAGCTAGAAAATCAAAAGAAGATTTGATCAAAGCAGTTATGGACCAGTACGCCAGAGACAGTAAAAAGCTGCAAGAATGGCGAGAGAAAGTGCATGACTGGAGGCAAACAGAAAGCAGGAGAAAGGAATTGGCTATCAAGAGAAGCAGGAAGCAGCTGATAAGCCTCCTGGCTCACCAAACAGACTGTATGCAGTCTCTCGTAACCATGCAGGCAGATCATTACCAAGGTAACCCCCACCCCTCCCCAAGCTCTCTCCCTTGTTCCCCGGTGTTTGCACAAAACACCTTTCTCCAGCAGTCTGGTTCTTACCACCACCAGCCGCCCCCAACACCTGTACATTCATCTACCACCCCTGAGAACTACAACCCTTACCCTATGCACTCAACCTCCGATCACGATGCAGCCTATTAATCCTGAAGTGCAGCAGGCATTGAACAGCAATCCAAGCAGGACATATTCAAACCTCTGAATGTACAGTCCACCACCCTACCCCCCTGCCCTTTATGTACTGTATTTTGAATAAATGAAATACAGTACCCCAAGGGAAAAACTGGCACTGCAAAGGCACCAAACATTACTGTTGGCTTTCAGCCTCAAATTGCTCCGTTAAGGCATCCCTAATTCTTGAAGCCCTTTGCTGGGCCTCTCTAGTAGCCCTGCTCTCTGGTTGTGCAAATTCAGCCTCTAGGCGTTGAACCTCGGAGGTCCATTCCTCACTGAATGTTTCACCCTTCCCTTCACAAATATTATGGAGGGTACAGCACGCGGATATAACAGCGGAGATGCTGCTTTCCCCCAAATCTAGCTTCCCACAGAGATACCTCCAGCGTCCTTTTAAACGGCCAAAAGCACACTCCACAGTCATTCTGCACCGGTTCAGCCTGTAGTTGAACCGGTCCTTGCTCCTGTCAAGCTTCCCTGTATACGGTTTCATGAGCCATGGCATTAAGGGGTAAGCGGGGTCTCCAAGGATCACAACGGGCATTTCGACGTCCCCTACAGTGATCTTGCAGTCTGGGAAAAAAGTCCCAGTCAGCAGCTTCCTGAACAGGGCACTGTTCCGAAAGATGCGTGCATCATGCACCTTTCCAGGCCATCCTGAGTAAATGTCGGTGAAACGCCGACGGTGATCCACAAGCGCTTGGAGAACCACAGAGAAATACCCCTTGCAGTTAATGTACTCGGATGCCAGGTGGGGTGGTGACAGAATAGGAATGTGTGTCCCATCTATTGCCCCTCCACAGTTAGGGAAACCCATTTGTGCAAAGCCATTCACAATGTCCTGCACGTTCCCCAGAGTCACGGTTCTTCTTAGCAGCGTGCGATTAATGGCCTTGCAAACTTGCATCAACACTATTCCAACGGTCGACTTTCCCACTCCAAACTGGTTCGCCACCGATCGGTAGCTGTCTGGAGTTGCCAGCTTCCAGATTGCAATAGCCACCTGCTTCTCCACTGGCAAGGCAGCTCTCAATCTTGTGTCCCTGTGCTGCAGGGTAGGGGCGAGCTCAGCACACAGTCCCATGAAAGTGGCTTTTCTCATCCGAAAGTTCTGCAGCCACTGCTCATCATCCCAGACTTCCATGACCATGTGATCCCACCACTCAGTGCTCGTTTCCCGAGCCCAAAGGCAGCGTTCCACGGTGCTAAGCACGTCCGCTACTGACACAAGCAATTTAGTGTCTCGCGCATCAGGCGAATCAATATCATCATCGTCTGACTCCTCACTGTCACTTTGGAGCAGAAGGAATAGCTCTGCTGCCAAACGTGATGTGCTGGCAACATTCATCAACAAAGGTCCTCAGCAGCTCGGGCTCCATTTGTAGCAGAAATCGCGCTGCAGACTCACAATTGCACCAAACTGCTTGGAAAGTGTAGCAAAACACCACGGGGTGTTGGAACAGTAAGCGGAAAGACCCGCACCCTTCCGTCCCCTTCCCACAACCCACAGCACCAAAATGGGACGAGGTGCTCTGTGGGATAGCTGCCCACAATGCACCACTCCCAACAGCACTGCAACTGCTGCAAATGTGGCCACACTGCAGCGCTGGTAGCTGTCAGTGTGGCCACACTGCAGCGCTGGCCCTACACAGCTGTACGACCACAGCTGTAACTCCCAGCACTGCACATCTGTAAGTGTAGCCATGCCCTAAGATAGCATCCTCAGAAAGACATAGTATCAGTAGTGTATGGCCAACTACAGTGTTATTATTTAACCTAAAGTGTATTTTTGGTTATTGTACTTTTAAGATGCTAAGAGATATACAGTTGTTCAAGCCCGAGACCTTTGGGTACAAGCGCCTTAAGACTTAAAATATTCTTATTTTATGCATGTGTTCATGCAGTCCCTTCCACAAAGGATTACCGAAGCAACATCAGAGTGGAGCTTACTTCAAACAAAACTTGAAAATGTTATTTTTTGGAAAACCTCTCTAGTGAGAAGCAGAAGGGTTGTAGAAGAGCAAGACTGAAATAGACAGACTTATCTGATGTCCACTGTCTGCTAATGTACCTGGTGGTATAACTATTTTATATAAAGTCCCAGTGTCACTAATATCTGACTTTTTAAAAGGAATTAAGATATATACAGGTATATATTAGCATGTTAAAGTAGTTACACCATCAAATAACCTTATTCTAGTATACAGTATTATTTTCCTTCATTTTTATTCTGTGCCGCTCGAACATATTGATCTGCTATGAGACAGACACAATGTGCCAATATGATCTCAAAGAACAATTTAGATATTGGACTACTTGGCCCACTTTAGCACCACTATACAAAGACTTAAGGACTGCTGGTGAAAGTATCTTTAGAAAGGCATCTCATTATCTTTTGTTACTGCAAATAAATTATATAAAAGTTTGAACTGCAAATGAAAATTAAATAGTTTTAACTGAAAAAGCTAACTTTCAGAATAGTATTTACACTAAAGATATGATTTATTAGCTTTTTTCGAAAGGCATCAATATATTTGATTAGTAATTATTTAAGCAATACTATTACAAGTGCACTCTTATGAGGCAATATATTCTCTAGTGAATAAGTTACAAGGCTGATCTTGTTCAGAGAACTAGATAACCACCTTAGAAAATACCACAGCACCACTTTTACTGCAATTTTGCTTATTGGTGTTTGTATTGTTGGGGTATTTAAAAAAAGGGGGGGGAGGCTACGATTAGGGCTGGCCAAAAAATTAGAATTCTGTTTCATGGAAAATGTCTAAGTTTGCAAATGTGTTTTTCTGCATCAGGACAAAAGAGTCACACCTTTCAAAAAATTTCCTTGAAATAAAATGAGATACACTGACTAAGGCTTGGTGGTTAGGACACTTACTTGAAATATGGGAAACCCCAGGCTCAACCTCCAGATCAGGCAAAGTGGAGACTAGAACCCAGGGCTCCCATGTTAATTAAACACAAGAGCCCTAACCACAAGGCTACTGGGGCAAGCTAGCTGTAGCTCCAACTCAATACCCATCTCATCCCAGTATTGAACTGAGCTCTCTTCCCAGCAAGATGCTTGTCAAAAAAAGCAAAAAACAAAAAAACAAACAAACATTCTGGTTTCAACCAAAAACAGCATTTGAAGACAGAAAAAGGTTTTATACATAAAACACAATAACCCCAAAACCTTTCAAACCGCTCTAGTTATGATAAGGTTATGGACTCGCTAAAACACACACCCACACACCCTCAAATACTCCAGAACAATTTGTAATGGAAAAAAGGTGAGGAGGAAGAAGGTAGGTGTCAGTACACTAAGATATTGAAAATATTGCACCCCATTCACAGTCCCATAATCCATTTAAATAATTCAAAGTAGAATGTGTATTTTAAGGTAAGTCATTAATTACATATTCAGATGGGATATTGAGCCATTTCATACAGCTTCATACACTAGTTCAGTGCCTCACAGATGTGATGGAATGTAGGTGAAATTATTGACAAACTAAATTGTGTACACAACTGTCATCAAGTCCTGCTTTACAAAGCCCCACTTAATAGCAGCAAGACTCGAGAACACCTCTGATTCCACTGCATTCTCTCTTTAAACTTGATGGTACAGAAATTTGGCAAGTCACTTCGCCTCTGTTTCCCCTGCCATTTATCTAGAAAAGGCATATAATTTAGTGAGACAGACTGCCTCTGTGTGTATGAGCATGGGAGCTCATTGGAGCACTAATCCTGGTTGTGGCCTCTATGTGTGTGATAAATGAAGGGTGAGGGGAGGGTAGCTCCCTTTTGTGGACATCCAGCCAGCTAGCTAGCTACAAAATCCCTGTTAATGGTTGTTCTCTACTTGCTTTACCTGTAAAGGGTTAAAAAAACCCATAGGTAAAAGGAAGGGAGTTGGCTCTTTTGGTCAGGTGCCCATGGGAGGGCTAGAACTTTTTAAAATTGGAAAAAAAAAAAAAACCCCGAACCTTTCCCTTTGTCTGTTGTTCTCCAGAGAGAGGAGAGACAGAGCAGCAATGCTGTAAGAAGGTTTAAGCCAGGTATGAAAACAATCAAACCAAACCTAGGAATTACTTATCTGAAACCCCAGATATGTAAGTAGATCAGGGAATGTCTAGAAAGATGCTATTTGGTTTCTCTTATTTCTTTATGGCTTGTGGCCACAAGCCATAAAGAAATAAAATCACAAGTACCTGGGGTAGACATTAAAAGAATTAGGTACAGGAATTTAGACAAGGAGCATTCTCAGAAAGAAGTGGTTAGAGGTGGTTGAGAAATGAGAGGAAGGAAGACAAGAGAAAGTTCTCCAACCCTTGGCTAAAGTCACTGGTATTCAGGACAAATAATTAATAAGTACATAGCATTTCCCCACATTGATCCATTTTTGTAGTGACGCCACAGACAGGGCCCCTCTGGGGAATGTTTCATCCCAGTCTCAAAGTGGGAGAGCCATGTAAAGGGGCGGGAGAGAGAGCGTGTAAACAAGCCTGGATAGGAAGAGCTAGGTTGCTGTCATCCTTCATCCACTCCACACCAATACTGTTGATAAACCCTTCCCTCAAACACTCTTCTTTCTAAGAACTCAGTCCTCAAGAGGCTACACCCACCACCACAACACTCTTAGCTCAAAACACCTCCTTCACCAGCCTCCACACAGAGATTGAAGCTCCAGGAATCCTATTTTATCCAAACTTGCACAACTGGCTGCCATTGCTATGGAAAACAAGACTGGAGAAGCAGCAGAGTCCTGTGGCACCTTATAGACTAACAGACGTATTGGAGCATGAGCTTTCATGGGTGAATACCCACTTTGTTGGATGCATGTGAGAGACTGGAGAGAATAGAAATGTGGATGCACATGTTGGGGGGAAGGATGAGCAGGGAGGACTGGCATTAGGGGACAGCAACATAGGAGAATGAGCCAAGTCTTATCCAGCTGTGTAGTTCCATTAAACTTAACAGGGCTCTGTGCTTAAATAACTACACATGGCAGGAGTAGCCATTTGAAGAAACAGGCCCAAAGTTTGTATGTGCAGTGCAAATCAATAGAAGAATTTGTAAGTGTAACAATGTTTGAGTGTGCTTATATGAACTACCATGCAATATTCAAATTACATGTGAGACCATGTTTTGAGTACATAAGGTCCGATCACATAACAGATGCTTATATGATTTCCTCAGAAACACATTATTTTTAAAAGTAACAAACTGCATTTTCAGGTATAATGTTAGATTAAGTCTTTCAATCCTCACTCAGGCTGTTTTAGTGGAAGTTATCGAGTGGTATTACAATGAAAGGTAGGATTACTAAGACGAAAAAAAAATATTACAAAAACTTAGTCCCTTCCCCCCCTTGCTTTGAGCTTGACTAGGGTCAGACTGGGAGGGGGAATGAAGATACTTGACTCTAGCTCCAAAATCGCCACAAATTATATTCATAAACCAAGAGTTGCTGAATATTTCTGCTGAAAGATCCATGGTGAAATAGTTAATGCTGACATCTACAGTCATTATTCTGCAGAATTAATATCCAGTTGAGATTGATAGATGCAGAGCTCATCTCTCAAAGTTACTGCTTAAGATTCAAAACTTCATCAGTTTTCATTCAGAATGGTTTCTTCATAACCAGAGGGGCTATAAAATTGTTTACTTTTTGTTATGTAGAAAGCTTGAATTCTGCAGAAACAGATGGGACGAACAAAAAGGGGATACAGCATTTTGGCCAGTAGAAGCTTACTCTAAGCCCTTGTGGTTAATTCATAGGAGCACGAAAAGGTGGGTACAGATATAGAAGGGTAACTTGAGTCTTGGTGAAAGAAGATTAATGGGTATAAAAGACAAAGCTTAGTGATCTGTTATATGACAGACATGGCCAAATAAAAGCAGATTCAAGTCTATTAACATGTATAATTATATTCATTCCTTTAAAAATTGCCTAAAGCTCAGCTGGATTTAATATTTCCTTCAATCAACATGCAATGTGCGCTGTAGAATAAATTATGAATAAAATATAGACAATATGAAGCAAGAGAAATAGACCATTAACTTAATTCCATAACATTTTCAATATCACCTTTGTTAAAGTCATGGATTTTATAGAGCTTTTGAGGTAAGCAATCTCTGAAGTCTCCTCTTTATTTGTTGTTACAATTATGAAATGTCAAAGAAAGATAGTAATAAATGAGTAATAAAGCAACTCTGATAGTTTAAGGGGGAATATCAAAATGAGATTCTCTAGCCAAGAATAGACATATAAGGTCATAAATTTTCCATGTTACTTTATAGGGTTACCAGATAGCAACTGTGAATAAAACAGGACAGGGGTGGGGTAAATAGGCACCTATATAAGAAAAAGACCCAAAAAACAGGACTGTCCCTGTAAAAATGGGACATCTGGTAATCCTATTACTTTACGAATAAAAATTGGCATTGTAATTATCTGTCTCCCAAAAACACTCCCTGGGGTTGGGGTGGGTGAAGGCTTTATTCTCCCCTGACTTGCTTTTGTGTATCTCAGATCAGTCTAGAATTTGTACAAAAAAATCATGTTATGCAGCTCTTTTGTTAATTACATTTGAACTTCTTCCTAATGCTAGAACTTGAATTTCTTTTCAGGCTACATGCTAGGTAATGAGGGGGAAAAAAATTGTTGAAGGAGGGAGCTTATACAAGTTGCATGGATGAAAGATGCAGTCTAATTGCATAGAGAGGATTCAAAACCCATTTAAATAAGAAACCCTGGACCATAGAGTTGCATTACCTACGTAACATCCAAAAGTAGAATCAGTCCCACATTTGACTACACCCACACAGATTTCTATTGACCTCAATGGTGTAGGGATAGGTCTTGCACAGTCAACTGAAGGTCTCAGGTTTAGTAAGCGGAAGAGTTAAGATGAAATAAGGCACAGCTAGATATAGGAAAACCCAGAATCTTATCTTCCATTCACGGGTACTGCGGCCAGTTCTAGACTATGCAGACAGAGACTGTTGTTTCCTGTATGTTACCTAATAGAGACAGCTACATGGTCACAGCAGAGAAACCACGAAGTAGTATGCAGTACATTAAATTTTGTCAGATTTCCATTTATGGTTAAGAATAAAAATTTCTCAGCCAAGTTCTGCTGTTATGTCAATTAATTTTAAGAACCAAATTCTGCTCATGTTTGACCATATCCGCAGCTGAAACCAACAGTCAAATATTCTTGCCCTGACCCAAGAGTCAGTACATATATTCTAGACATACTTGGAACCTATCACGCCGCTAATGCTGCTAGCCTATTGTATTTGTAGGCTCAAGGAAAAAAAAATAAATAGAGAACTATATTTGTAGATTACAAAGGCGAAGTGGAGCTTTGCTTGTGATTATAAATGCAGAATGCTTAACATTACTCAGTCCAGGCAGAAAGTTTCTTTGTTTGCAATTTAATAAAACTCTTCATAATGCTGAAAATAGCAGTGCCACCATCATCTTAGAGCTTTCAGGTTAACAGAGCACTTACCCATTTCTTCCCTTATTTCTTTTTTTAGGTACTTCTATCAGGAAGAAGATTGTATGCTATACCTATTGGAAGATGAAAGCTGCTTCAGCACTTGGTTATAAGATTAGGAATTTAGACTCCATTGAAATGCCCAACTTTAGGTGCCTTGCTTCCTAATGGAATGCACAGCCCTAGGTTAGGCATCCAGACTCCCTATACTAGGGATAGTTAATTATTTTTTGTCAAGGTTCAAATTTCTCAGTAACAATATAGTCAAGATCCAGACTCCAGAGAAAACAACAACATGGATGATAAGCAGGGATGAAAGTAATTTACAGGACTTAACAGTACTGTCGGAGTCCTGAGGGGTATGTGGCCTCCACCAGAAGAGGTGTGGCCTCTCGAGATTTAAAGGCCCTGGGGCACTGGCTGTGGCTTTAAATCAGGGCCTTTAAATCAACCCAGGAACCCCAAGCCGTCCCGGGCTGGGGCCGCGATTTAAAGGGCATGGAGCTCCTGCCGCTGCAGGGAGCTCTGAGCCTTTTAAATTCGGCCCCAGCCCAGCCGCCAGAGCTGCAGGCCGGATTCAAAGGGCTTTGGGTGCCCCGCAGCCGCGAGAGCTCTGAGCCCTTTAAATCTGGCCCCAGCCCAGCTGCCCGAGCCGCAGGCGGGATTCAAAGGGCTCTGGGCTGACTGCTGCAGCGGGGAGCCCAGAGCTCTTTAAATTCCTGCCGTGGAAGCTGGTGTACTGGCTCTTGCTGGTACGCTGTTCAAGACCGGGCCGGCTTACTTTCATCTCTGATTGTAAGTAAATAAAGATTTTGGGATCCATTCAAAAGCATCTGATGATCCAGATTTGGCCTGCAGTCTATCTATTGAATACCCCTTACAATATATGTGGTGTCTAAAAATGAGATCTGTAAAGGCCTGGAGGCTTTCAATCAGTAACTATCTGATTTATAGATGCCACTGAGTAAACAAACATCTAAAATGATATAATTTGGACTCAGTGCCATAGTTCCTACAATTTTATTGCAGGTGCTGAGCTACGTGCAGAAAAAGTAGCCATTTTTTTTAAAAAGGTCTAAAAATGCCTTAAGTTAGGCACTCATTTTAAATATTTGTTGTTTGAAGTGAGAGGTAAATATTTATGGTTAAACTAAGGTTTGTGCAGATCTTATGGTAAGTTTACATATTTGATTTGCATTTCAATGGTCATATAGCTGGTGTAATTACAGTAGGGATGAAGTTGGCCCAGTGCATCAATTTCTGCTTCAGTTGCAGGTGGTGAACCTTCTGTTGCCTGGTTTTTTCACTTCATGCATCTGATAAAGTGGGCTCTAGCCCACAAAAGCTTATGCCCAAATACATTTGTTAGTCTTTAAGGTGCCACAAGGACTCCTTGTTGTTTTTGCTTCTATTTGACTGAAACAAAAATTACATCCATGTTACAGCAAAACGTGGCTCCAAATGTGGACTTGAAATCTTAAAAGCCACAAAGGCAGATACTCAACACTTACACAAATTAACCAGTAATTGTATTTGTGTTACCCAGGATTTACATCAGTGTAACAATGCAATAATATGGCCCATAAAACCTCTCTCTCACTGTCTGTATGCTGCTAACTGGACTATAGCTGAGCCAGAAGACCAACTGTAAGGTGCTACAGCAAACATGAAATAAGCCCTTTTTGTGCTAAGCCTCATGTACGAATTATTAAGTATTAAAAAAAATTAAGATCCCATATAACAAAAGGTGCCAAAAGTAAATAGAATCCAGGTGTCAAATAGCCAAATGGAAACACAGTCCTATAGAAACAATTAATTATGCTGATATAGAGTACTGAAAAACTAAATCATAACTGCAAAATTAGCAAAAAAACCCAACATTAAATATCATAGTGCTGGATGTTCACTTATTTTCTCCAGCTATAGAACAATTTGTAAAGAGTGAAGAATAGAATTTAATGAAAATTAATGAATTTGGGTTTGATACTGACTTCTGTTGCTTATCCTGAAAAGGATGTAAGAACTAAAATATTTAAGAACAGGAGGATTATACAACCCCCTTCCCCCCCTACACACACTTTAATTCTTAAGTGGATGGATAAATTATGAGTAATTTATCCACTTAGGAGGGAAACATATCACCTCTTCCTATCAAGTAGAAATCATTATGCAAAAATCCTTTAGAGGTCTGTTAAATCAAACACAAAGAGCTCTTGCTAGAGCATAGCCATCCGGCCTACTTTCAAAACCCTCTGCAGGAGGCCAGGCTGTCCAGGTACACCCTCTGCAGACAAAAGTGCACACACACCCCACCTCCACCAGGAAGGCTCTGTGGTTCCTTCATAATTACCTCTCACGCACATACTCCATTATTTCAACTAACTGTATTGCTCCTTTATTCATTCCACTCCCTTGCCCCTGGCCACAGCTCTTCAGTACTTAAATTGTTTTTCCTGGGCTCAGTCCTTAGTTTCCCCTCTAACAGTTCAAAAAATACCATCCTCCCATTCTGTGATTACATGAATGCAGAAAAGACTATGGTAACTGCCCTCTATGGGTCTGCCTGGGCTTATCTCAATGTCCACTCTCCCTATGCCCTCTTTGTTTCTGAAAGGAAACATGCTGCTTCACACAACTACATAACACAACATAACACAAAGCATTTCACTCTAGGCTGCCTTTTCCTCTCCAGGCCCTTTCCAGATACAAAAACTTCCTACCTTCTCTGAGTTATCCCCTCTATTTGTGTAATAATCTCTGATCACCCCTAGTCAGTTATAATTAAGTCTCCGTATCATGTACAGCTGGCAAATAATTACCAGGTCACAGGCAAATCTGAGCCCGGGTCTATACTGGAAGCTTATGTTGGTATAACTATGTCGCTCAGGGGTGTGGAAAAAAAATCACACTGCTAAGCCATACAGTTATAATGACCTAACTCCTGGTGTAGACAGTTCTATGTCAATAGAAGAGTTTCTCCTGCTAACATATCTATTGCCTCTCTGGAGAAGCTATCAGCGTAGATAGGACTTCACCAAGTGCTACAGAAGCACAGCTGCATCGATGCAGGTGTGCTGCTGCAGCTCTGTAAGTGTACATAAGCACTGAGTCCGACTTGTCTTAAAGGATCAGCCAGCCTGTGAAGCCCTCGCAAGAATCAAACAATTTTGGCATCATGAATATTCTTGGGTCTGGAGGCTTACCCTTTCAGAAGTGACTAGTGATTTCAGGTGCCTGGCTTGAAACTTCGAAAAGGCTCAGTTTTCAGCAGGGCTGCCCAGAGGCGGGGCAAGTGGGGCAATTTGCCCCAGGCCCCGGGCCACACAGGGGCCTCCACGAGAATATAGTATTCTATAGTATTGCAACCTTTTTTATGGAAGGGGCCTCCGAAATTGCTTTGCCCCAGGCCCCCTGAATCCTCTGGGTGGCCCTAGTTTTCAGAGGGCTGGGGTGCAAGTTTTTTTCTGAAAAGCAGTCCCTTTCAAGATGCTGGAAGGGTAAGAAGACTGGGAGGCAGAGCGGTTGGGCAGCTACCAGAGGAGAGAGCAGGCTGGCGGGGAAGAAAAAACAAAAAGCAAAAAAATAAAGAAAACAAAAACAAAACAAAACCCAACAAACTCCTGCCAGCAAGCTTCTGAAATGCTGCTCAGGGACAACACTTTAGAAAGACTGGCAGACAAGATGAGGTAGGAAGGAGCTTGGGGCACAGCTAGAGTTGATGAACTTTGATTCAGCTTATCTAGCTTGAAGGTCCTGAGCTGGAACCCAGTGGAGTTGGCAGGCCTCGGTTCCCCTACCAATCCCAATAGACAGAAGAGCAGAGAGGGTTTTCAGATATGTTGGCACCAGGAATAGACCAACAGCTCTACCAGCCTGAGTGAGCTCAGGTGCCATGACCGACCTGTCCAGAGGTGACACCATGGTACTGACACACCAATTTAAACACCCAAACACCTTTAAGGATTTGGTGCTTTTGTACCTATGAACTGACTTTCAGTGAAACTGAAGTCACATTTAGACTGCTAATCACTTGGGCACTTTTTTTTTTTTACCCTAGGTCTCAGTGACACTAATTTAGTTTTCAATTGTGTGTTGTCAAGCCAGCATCATCAAATCTGTATTGGATCTGGTTTTATATTGAATGGATATCAGCCATCACCAGTGATAGAGAAACCATTTCCTTTGGCTCTAATTAAAAGAATGGCACAGTATAGATTATTTTCTAACTACGGAGAGGTTAGATTACAGCCTTGCCAATTTACATGGCTTTCAATTCACAGAGTGGTAAAGAAGCTCAAGTTAGCAGTTGAGAGAAAGGTCAAAAATAGATAAGGCCTCAAAATGTCAAGGTGTTCTACATGGCTATGCCCATATAAAGCTCCACTGAGGTCAATGTGAATTTACGCATCAAAGGTTTGACACATAGAACAGCTTGCAGAATCTGCCTAAATTTGGCAGAGGAAAGAAGAAAAAACCCACAAAAACACTCAGTAAGTGTGACAGCCAGAATTCACATTCCACAAATTTTAGGAAGTGAATCTGGGTTTGCTTTAACTCATAGTGAAGACAGCAGTGATTTGCGAAATCTGAACAGATTCCAGTTTACAACTCAAGTGTCTCCTAACTTTGACTGTGTTGCAATTCTGGGTTTGGGTTAAGTACTAGCTCTTCTTACAGACTTTATATTTTAGATAAACATGTCTCTCCTCCCCAATTTCATATAAACATAAAAAATAGAACATGGATGCAATTTAGGAAAGTACAGAACATAGGAGACATTTTTGCCTGAATCTTAGCTAACATGTTTACAAACATTTATATTTTCTAGTATTATGCAGAAATAGTAACGTACACATTCCAGAACTAAAAATGGACTTGGAATGCCAATAAATGGAATTTTATATCATGTTTGTTATCCACTAAATAATTCATTGTTCCATTTTATACATACAGGCTTTAATTAACTTACTGACTCAGAGGCATGATACTGCTAATCCTTTCATTTCCCCAAGCCCCTCTCCCCCGACCCCCAAAAAAGTATAAAACATGTGAGTGTAAGCATAAGCTGGGAGTTTATTAAGAAGGAATTTTGCATCAGAAAACCTCAAACAGCTGGATCCTCTTCTCCCCAGCTATGAAGACCAGATTGAGACATGATTGGTAACAACTGTTAACTACTGGCTTTTTCTTGGAGCCCTTGAGGCTCCGAATCATTTGCTCATACAACTGTTTTAAGAGTCATTGTCAATGGTATAAACTGGATACTAATTCAGAGTGCCATTTTCCTTCAAAGTTCACTGTATGCATAAGACTTGTAATAAAATTCATTTGTCTCGGAAAAAAAATCTAAAATTGCTTTAAAATTACGAGTGGAGCTGAATACTTTTGGAAAAATTTCAAACAATTGCATATTTGAAAGCTATATGAAGCCTCTATTTTCCAATACCCCTCTCAAACATTAATGTTCCATTCAGCCACAGTTTTGCTTTATCTCCTGTGACAAAGTTCCTCCTCTACCTTGATGGGTCCTGCGCTTATTGGCAGATGTGCTCACCTCAGTGATCTTCCCACAGTCTGGATCAACTCCTCCTGTGTCTGATCAGGGGTTGGGAGATTTGGGGGGAACCCGGGCCTGCCCTCTACTCTGAGTTCCAGCCCAGGGCCCTGTGGATTGCAGCTGTCTATAGTGCCTCCTGTAACAGCTGCATGACAGTTACAACTCCCTGGGCTACTTCCCCATGGCCTCCTCCAAACACCTTCTTTATCCTCACCACAGGACCTTCCTCCTGGTGTCTAATAACGCTTGTATTCCTTAGTCCTCCAGCAGCACACCCTCTCGCTCTCAGCTCCTTGTGCTTCTTGCTCCCAGCTCCTCACACGCACTTCCTCGCCTCTAGCTCCTCCCTCCCTGACTGGAGTGAGCTCCTTTTTAAACTCAGGTGCCCTGATTAGGTTGCCTTGATTGGCAGCAGGTGTTCTAATCAGCCTGTCTGCCTTAATTGGTTCTAGCAGGTTCCTGATTACTCCAATGCAGCCCCTGCTCTAGTCACTCAGGGAACAGAAAACTACTCAGCCAGTGACTAGTATATTTGCCCTCTACTAGACTCCTGTACCACACTGGTCTGGATCTGTCACACTCCTTATAGGTCAAAGTCTTACTGGTAGAGATTCATCCAGTAAGGAGTAGCTTTTCAAGGCATCAGAGATAGGGATAACAGAAAGGAGGGTGAAACCCTTTGCTTGTATTATCGTCCATGGTATTCACCTTAACAAAAAGGATACATACAACAGTCAAGTGTTATGACTGTAGGAAGAGTTATTCCTGCTTTAGAGTTGTTTTTTTTTTCCTTTTTTTTTTTTTAAAGTGATCCCAGCGTCTACTGATCCCTCCATTATGCAGTTCAGGATAAAATATCTCACTGTGCCTGAAAATTCAGGCACAACCACCTACCTTTCTCTTTTTCCTTTATTAGACCTAAATCCAGTTACTTCTTATAGTATATGTTTGTATAAATTTGATTAGTAAAGGTACTTAAACATTTATTTTATAGGTATTATAATTGCACACAGTCTAATTCAAGAGGCTGTCTGTATGACTTAATAGGAGCTATAATTCCTTTTTTTTCCTTCCCCTGGTTCTAGTTTACTTAATTAAGTATTACACTAGAGGATCCCTTAGTTCCTCTCATTATTTCAATCTATTTAATGCCAACAGATCACTCTGATTGGTGTCTGTGCTCTTATTCACCTTAAAAACTTGTACAGGTTAAAAGACTTGCCTGATGCCTAAAGCTATGACCTCCTCAGGGATAATGCAGCAATATCTGGCTTAACTACAGCAGAAGTCCTGGTAACGCCTGAAGTCATAAGAAAGTTATTTAAGCCTTTGCCTTTTTACTAGCTCCCAAATAGCCCATGCTCGGTGAAATCTCCTGCTACCCTAGAAGAGACTTAATCACTTCTGGCTGGATGAGTAGTAACAGTTCATTTGCATAAGTACTTGTCATTATCATTAAGTGTGTTTGCTTTCAGACTTCTCTTTTTTAAAGTCCTTATTAACTCTTTCATACCTGAAGTTGGAATCCTCAACCTGGCAGGAGCTACCTGATCTATCTGCGATGAAGAAGTTCTGTATCTTGAACATCAGTATTCTCATCCAACTCGGACAGTTTTCCCCATCTACCACAGTGACATCTTATGGTAATGTCTGCCTGAGGTATCCCCTGCTGAAGGTAGCAACAAGCATTATGGAAGTGTTTCCTCTGTTTTCATAGAAAGGGATAAAAACTAGACCAGGGGTTGGCAACCTCTGGCACGCGGCTCGCCTGGGTAAGCACCCTGGTGGGCTGGGCCAGTTTGTTTACCTGCCACGTCGGCAGGTTCAGCCGATCGTGGCTCCCACTGGCTGCAGTTTGCTGTCTCAGGCCAATGGGGCTGGTGGGAAGCTGTGGAGAGCATATCCCTCGGCCTGTGCCACTTCCCGCAGCCCCCATTGGCCTGGGACAGCGAACCGTGGCTAGTGGAAGCTGTGATCGGCTGAACCTGCTGACGCAACACGTAAACAAACTGGCCCAGCCCGCCAGGGTGCTTACCCTGGCGAGCTGCGTGCCAGAGGTTGCCAACCCCTGAACTAGACTAATTCACCTGCTATTGTATCAAATTAAAATTTTATATTCAACAATTAATATCTCACTAAATTCTTATACCTATTTCTTCTCAGTGTAACATATGCAATGTTGACATGCATTCCATTCAGTTTCCTCTTTCTATGTTACAGGCCAACACATATGTCTGTCCTGGGAATTACTGTTTTTAATAAATAGTTTTAATAATGAATATTGATATAATCTTTCTCCAGGAAGTCAAGTATCAGGAGGGGTAGCCGTGTTAGTCTGGATCTGTAAAAGCAGCAAAAGAGTCCTGTGGCACCTTATAGACTAACAGACTTATTGGAGCATGAGCTTTCATGGCATGACCATTTGACGAAGTGGGTATTCACTCACGAAAGCTCATGCTCCAATATGTCTGTTAATCTATAAGGTGCCATAGGACTCTTTGCTGTTTCTCCAGGAAGACTTTTTGGCAAGGGGATAGAATGGATGAACCGGGGGACACCAGGCTTCATTTTATGGGCATCCACTTTTCAACAAGAGAGAAGGTATCACTACAGAAATTAAAGCCAGAGTGTTCAAGGAAACCTATTTGGCATGAAATCTAAAAACGGGAAGCAAATGAGAGGAAATGCAGTGAATACAGCTTGTAAGCAAGCTATGAACGGAGTAAGCTTTCAGAAAGTGTAATGTTTAGTCACTGAGCAAAAGTTTGACTATTTCTCCCTTCCTCATTGCTGCTAATGTTATAGGAGTAGGCAACCTATGGCATGCATGCCAAAGGTGGCACGCAAGCTGATTTTCAGTGCCACTCACTCTGCCCGGGTCCTAGCCACCAGTCTGGGGGCCTCTGCATTTTTATTTAATTTTAAATGAAACTTAATATTTAAAAAAAACTTTACTTTACATACAACAGTTTAGTTATATATTATAGACTTATAGAAAGAGACCTTCTAAAAATGTTAAATGTATTTCTGGCACGTGAAACCTTAAATTCGAGTGAATAAATAAAGACTCAGCACACCCACTTCTGAAAGGTTGCCGACCCCTGTTATAGGCACTAGGACAGGGATTGGCAACCTTTGGCATGCGACTCGACAGAGTAAACCCCCTGGTGGGCCGGGCCAGTTTGTTTAACTGCTGCATCCTCAGGTTCAGCCAATCGTGGCTCCCACTGGCTGCGGTTCGCCATCCCAGGCCAATGGGGGCGGCAGGAAGCAGTGCGGACTGAGTGATATGCTGGCTGTCGCTTCTCGCCACCCCCATTGGCCTGGAATGACAAACTATGGCCAGTGGGAATCATGATCTGCCGAACCTGCCAATGTGGCAGGTAAACAAACCAGCCCAGCCAGCCAGGGGGCTTACTCTGGTGAGCCGTGTGCCAAAGGTTGCCGATCCCTGCACTAGGGCATGCCTGCTTTCAGCAAACCACCTTAAAACTGAATTCTCTCTATTTACTGTGCACCTGTCTTATTCTCTATAAATAGCACCACTCATTACCATATTCACAGCTGAAATTTACTTTGCACCTTTTTGCAATAACCTAGCTTCTATTTCAATGCTTTTGTAGCAAGAATTAGCTGATTTGTAGTATTAACAGATATAGTCAAATCAGATTCACAGTCAAATCAGATTCACAAACTTTCAATAAAAGTACTTTTGCCTCATTCTTAATGAATAAATATATTTTAAGGCATCTTTTATTATAAACAGTAATATGAAAAAATGAAAACTTTCTTGCATTTTAACAGAAAAATGGGCTAAACACTCTAAACAGAGTTAGAGGGAACATAGTACTGACAGCATATTTTTAAGCTTGAAACATTTTACTTTTCAGAAGCTGAGAACATCTCTCTTTTAATAGAGTTATCTTGTTTGTCAGGCTTAATCTCAAAACAAACAAGGTGAAATGAAGCATTAGTGGCATTTTATATATAGTTCATTATAGGGTTTAGTGCACTAGTGAAGTTTTAACTAGCACCGGCAGAGTCTACACAGACAAGTTAATACACAACACATTAGTATGCTTTAGAAATCACACCCCAGAGTGCACATTGCCCCATCATGTAGACAAGTCCTAATTCTGTGTCAAGTTAGTCCATCTGAAAACTGGACAAGTTCAATTTGTTCAGCTTTATTCTGTAACAATGCTCAAGAGTCTCACTGGACAGCCAGTATCTTGTGAGATAGTGCCTGTTTTGTGAGTGCCCTTCTTTCAGGTAGGAAAGTGGTTTTGATTTTTTTAAGGCAGTAGCAGTCCTCTTGATGATCTCTACTATTTTGTAGACCTTGAACACCTCTGGGCTTGTGCCATATACAAAAGCATAGAATATTTTACCTATTCCAATTTCTCCACACTGCCATTTGCTTCCAGGGGAATTTGGAAGCCCTCTGCCTTCCAGACACCTCTTCTAGTTTTCTGCCAGGATCCCTTCCAGAATGAGGGATTTGAGAGGTTGCATTTGGTTAAGTTTCTATGAGATTCAGTTTTTTTTTATCCCAATGTAATCAAGATGTGACACACATGTATACTTTAAAAACAAAAAAAAGAAACTGTTTCCTGGCCCCAGTTGTATGATGTGTATTGGGGGACAAAGATTAAAACTCATGTAACATGGGAAGGGGCAGTAGCCACCGACTCCATTCCCTAATATTACACTAAAAGCCTTCATTTATCCACAAATCAGGTACAAAATAGGCAGTAGCAATAAGAGCTCTTTGCATGTACAGGGAGAAATTAAATATTAGGATAGCTAACAAACACCACACACCCCTTTGTGTACAGACTTAGCTCAGCATGAGGAATGACAACTCCCACATTTAAAAAAAAATGTTATAAGGGAGTGAAAAATAGGGGTTTAGAATAGAATGCCTCCTTCAAATCTAACAGTAGCATTATGCAGTATTGCCAATTGTGGGAGTTCAAAAATCAAATCAGACCCCAAAACTCATGAGATTAGCTGCCACAGCATGAGATTTAAAGTTATAAACATACACCCATTTTTATATGGCGAGTCTCTCCTCTCACTTCTTACTTCATCCAGCTCACTCTTAAAGGTGGGAAACAGCATTGATATCTCTCACAAATGTAGTGAGGCAATTTTGGTCCCCAATACTAAAGCTCTCACTGGTGGGGCCAACTGAAGTCAGGGCCCAACTGGGGGTACTGAAAATATAAGTCAGAAATAGGCTCTGCTCTAAAGAGCTTATACTATGACTTAGGAGCTGCAGCTAGGATTCACCACAATTCTCTCATTTAGGGTGTGCCCATACTGCAAGCCCAGGTGCCTTTGCAGCATGCTGTGACTAGATCTTCTACTCACCACAGGTGGAGCCTCCTCCTGGCCGTTCTGGGGATTAGCTTCACAAGGGCAATAATACATCTTTCCATGGTTGCATGCTGTCTCTCTCCGTCTGCAGCCCTTCTTGCTCACTGAGCTGCTACTGTCTCTTTGTGACTCAGTCCTCCAGCCAGGTCACTATACATGTTTTCCCCTTCCGGATGATCAAAAAGTCTTTCGGCAGCAATCTTGGACAATCTTTCCATTCACTGCCTCATTGCCAGTTTTTCTGTCTTAGATAGTCTGCTCACTCACTGCCCCATGTCTTCAGTGGCTGGCAGGGAAACCCAGATCCACCCTCTAATCTAATCCAGCTCAGGGACTCTCTAATTAGCAGACAAGGTTATCTTACTGCCTTCCCCACCTATTGAGCTTTCCCCACCCTCTGTGTTTGCCAGCCTCTCAACTCCCTCTTCAAGAGTAACCCTCTTCAAGGCTACCTGTCCCTGCAGTCTGCAAACACTCCTTCCTTCTCCCAGGGAAGGACTACAGATTTTCCTAGCAGCCCCCTCTGCTTCCAATTTTCTGTCTTGATACATCCAGCACAACTCCTTCCTCCCCAGCTGGGCTCCCTCTCTGAGTCAGGGGTTTGCTTAGACACCTGATTCCTCTCAGCTGTGGCCCATCAGATTAATTACCCCCCCTCATCTCAATCAACATTAACCCTTTCATGACTGGGGAGAGAACACCCCATCCCACCTGGTAGACATTCAAATAGCAGTGTAGACATGGTGACACAGGCTTCAGCATGGACTAGCAATGTGAGTATGTACTGAAGGTCTCAAGTGCTTGTACCGCTGTGCTGAATCCTGCACTGCCCAGCTACACTGCTGTTTTTAGCCACAGTATTGTGGCTAAAGCTAGCCACATATATCTACCCTGTGCTGCAATCACACCTGCAATTGCCATGCTGTCATACCCATTAGATGAAAACAGTTTTTAATCTCTGATGAGCTAGGCATGATTCTTGGCACCTGAGTTGCACATTTTTTTCTGAGACCATGTGACAAAGTAAACAAGATTGAGGGCACATCAACATGGCCCCGTGTTTGGATAACAAGGATGTGAATATCAGCACATACCAAAATGCTGCCTTGTAACTCCCCTTTGTGGATGCTGTGGATGTGAATGAAAAGGGTCCTGCTTTATATTAATGTAGTCCTGTCTGAAGAAGACTATATTAATGCAAATTGGGAAGCTTTTAGTTTACCTTTTAGCACATTTTGATATATACACTCATACTCACATTCTCATAATCCAAACTGTGGTCAGTACAGACATGACCTTAGATCCTTATAATTAGAGAAATGAGTCTATCCCTAGCTCTTCCTGATGTGACCTTGATCGAGCTCTCAGTTATGTTGTCTGTGAAATAGCAGCTAGGAGAGAGAAGACCACTACTGCACTACGGAGGAGGCAACAGACTGGCAAAGAGAACTGAGTGGAAAACATTCCTCCTCCCAAGAAAAAAAAAATAGAATTTTCAAAGAGTCTTCATCCTGAATTGGGATGAAAGATCGTGGATTCCAAAATTTTTGCAGGAGGCAATGATAGACAAAATTTCACATTGGGAGAACAAAAACAGAAATTTTGTTGGCTTACTCTTTGGACTCCTCAGGCTGCTACCCAAGGATTTGGGCAGCCTGGCTTGCCAAGGAATCTGCTGCTCAGACAGTTAGAGTTTGAAAGCCTGGACAGCCAGCTACCTGGGGAGTCAGGGATCCGACAGAGTTGGCTGCAAGCTGTAGAACTTAGAGAGGCCGGTGAGTGAGCTGGCAGGAAACCAGACAGAACGTTTTGTTGAAATAGCTACATTCCTGCAGAATATTTAGATTTCAGCAAATTGGCATTTCCAAATGGAAAAAAAGAATCCTGAAAATTTCTTACCAACTCTACTGGCAAATCTCTCATCTCCCTTCCAATAAACCATTCGGAGTAGCCATCCTGAGGAAAGAGTGGATCCTGGATTTCCCTAGACCAGTTATATGCAGTGTTGCCAATTTAGTCATTGGTTGGAAATTTGAATTGAAATTGAAACACTCATGAAATGATTTGTAAGCAAGGTCTGAATGAACTGTCCCCGGACAGCTAACGAGTGATCAATTTTGTAACCCAACACCAGCCAAAATTGATCACTTGGGCAGCACAGCTCTGTCTGGACACTGTGCTAGGCAGAGTAGGTGTCCAGTATGGTCCTGAAGCCTTTCCACCTACCATTGGCTCATCACTAGCTGTCAGGGGAGAGCTCATTCAGACCTTGCTTACAAATCATATAATATTCCTTGTCTGTAGCGTTCAGCCACTAAACTTCCAACCCATCGGAAGTAAAGATGTTGGGTTTGGATGGATAATTTGTCCCTGATTCTGAGACTGTACATCTAGCAGATAAGAATATAAGAATAGCCCTACTTGGTCAGACCAAAGGTCCATCTAGCCCAGTATCCTCTTTTCCAAAAGTGGCCAATGCCAGGTGCCCCAGAGGAAAGGAATAGAACAGGTAACCATCAAGTGATCCATCCCTTGTCTCCCATTCCCAGCATCCAGCAAACTGAGGCTAGGGACACTTCAGAGCATGGTTTTGCATCCCTGACCATCCTGGCTAACAGCCATTGATGGACATATCTTCCATTAATTTACCTAATTCTTTTAAAAATCCTGTTATAGCCTTGGCCTTGACAACATCCTCTGGCAAAGAGTTCCACAGGTTGACTGTGTGCTGTGTGAAGAAATACTTCCTTTTGTTTGTCTTAAACCTTCTGCCTATTAATTTCATTTGGTGACCCCTAGTTCTTGTGTTATGAGAAGGGGTAAATAACAACACTTCCTTATTTACTTTCTCCACACCAGTCATGATTTTATAGACCTCTATCATATCCCCCTCCTTAGTCATCTCTTTTCCAAGCTGAAAAGTCCCAGTCTTATTAATCTCTCCTCATATGGAAGCCATTCCATATCTCTAACTATTTTTGTTGCCCTTTAAAGAATCTAGCAACAGAGCTCACAGTCCATTGTTGTATTGCCTGGCAGAACCTCGACCCCATGTTGCAACCATATTTTCCTCACCAGAGCTGTGTGCTGCTGTCCCCTTGGCTGAGTTCTAAGCCTTAAAGAGACAGAGTAGTAGAAATGAAAAAGAGCTCTGGTATTCAACCGCTTATATGTAAACACCCCATTAACTCAAAAAAGTCTATAAACACTAGTGTACAATATTCTTTCTGAGTTTTACACTTCCCTTCTCCTCTCTTTTATGTTTTATTCACAAATTTCAGTTGTCTAGTCCAGTGGTTCTCAAACTTGTTCCGCCGCTTGTGTAGGGAAAGCCCCTGGTGGGCCAGGCCGGTTTGTTTACCTGCCGCGTCTGCAGGTTCGGCCAATCGCGGATCCCACCGGCCCAGTTTCATTGCTCTAGGCCAATGGGAGCTGCTGAAAGCGGCGCTGGCCGAGGGACATATTGACTGCTGCTTCCAGCAGCTTCCATTGGCCTGGAGCAGTGAACTGCGGCCACTGGGAGCCGCGATCTGCCAAACCTGTGGACACAGCAGGTAAACAAACCTGCCTGGCCTGGCCCGCCAGGGGCTTTCCCTGCACAAGCAGCAGAACAAGTTTGGGAACCACTGGTCTAGTCTTTTTAAGGAAAATATATTGAGACGTCAAAGATCATTTTCCTCCTAAGCTCTAAACTGGTTATGTATGTGAATCTGCACCAAACACAACTTCATGCCATTAGATATCATGCTTATACATAGCAATACTCAATTACTGTGATGACAGGTATGATAAAATTAATAGTCAAATAAAAGCTAAGCAGGGATAAGCCAAGTCTGTACTTCGATGGGAAACATTTTATTCTGTCTACCTAAACTGCCCATACAGTTACAGGTCAAGACCATATTTTTTTTCATTTTCGGACACACTGTAGTATGTAGTTACTTTGCACTCTTAGAAAATATGTTGTTTTTAGCCCAGAGAGTGCTGCATTCCAATTGTGGACACAGTGATCCCTCTGTTGTAAATTACTATAGGTATCAGTTTAAGACCAAGTGTCTGCAAAGAAGGCTTTTGGAAATCTGTATGTAGCAAAGCACAATGAACAACGCGTTGATTGGTAATACCAGTTTGGAAATTACTAGAATTCTGTTATTCTAATCCATTTCAGAATGCTGCTGCTGCCACTCCCTGGAAAATGCTTTAGCACCAGAAAACAAGCATAAATCTGCACTGATTATCCCTACTTGAATGAGTGAAAACTTGTGCTTACTCTATTAAAAAGTGCTGCAAACCAGACTAACATTATAAACTTAATTGCCAGACTCCTGTGTGTCATGTTTGCACTAGGTTTAACTGTTTTGGAACAATGTCTCTACTAATACACATTAGGTACAATTAGGCTTTCCATGTACAGCAGGAATTTTTGTTTTACAAAGGTTTTTATCATCAATCCATTTTATAGAGCCAGTGCAAACAAAAGGCCACTTTCCACCTGCACAGGTTTGATTTCCCACGTTACTCATTAGTGTACAACAGAGTGCTAGTGCAGTACGGGGTCATGTCCCAGATACATCTCTCTAAAAACACATTGCCAAAAGAAGGCATGTACTGCTTAGTGATCTCCAGCAAATAATTGAGGTTCTGTCCTTTGAAGTGTGTGGAGGTGGGAATCACTTCTCCTCCTCCATTTCAATGTGGTTTGCATTGTTAGCACCGGATATGACAGACAGCTTTGAGTGCTAAATGCACCTGCATATTGATCAGCATGGGCAGACTGTCATGAGGCACTTCTCTTACTCTATCCTAGGGAAGGAACCTTGGAACATTGTGCTCCTTTGTTAAGGAGTAAAGACACACAGGCTCAGATATGGATTTTACAATAAATTTGTACCACAGAAAGAAGAGGCTTATGGATGTGTGGGTAAAACAATACAGATCTTGCAGGGTTTGGTTTAGAGGGTATGGGCAGAATGGCTTTTCTAAGTAACACAGTCCCTGCACAGGTGATGCTATAATCCTCTGTTTTGACTGGATCTGTGACCCATCTTTGATTCCAAGTATTTAAGAATATCTGTGTGATTTATAGTTTAGGAGCCTTTGTATTCCTAATCCTTCACATACCATGGTTTTATAGAGTAAATATAATCAGGAGTTAAAAACAGAGCATGATCTACTGACACACAGAAATGGAAGAGGGGTGAACAAAAAAAACTGACAATTCTCCTGTTGGACTCTAATTATTCCATTGTTTAGGTGTAAATAGTCTGCTTATTAGTTATTTTAGGCTGATAAAATCTCATGCTCTAAAACTAGAGCTGGGCCCAAGTTACAAAGTTTGGATCCTAATACACACTTCCCTAGAGTTTTGGAATGTTTTGGGATTTCATCCCCTCTGTATATTTAATTTAAATAAATACTGAAGTGACCTAACGTTTGTGTAAAAAAAAAAAAAACAGTGACAAGGACACATCAGTTATAACCTTCAACAAAATCTAGCGTTAATATTGCAAGGGGCTTTTGGAGTTTAAACCTACAGAGTCCATTTGATTTGTTTTTAAATGCTAGATTTAAAAAACAAATATCATAGATTAATACAACATCTACACTAAAGTTTGAAAACTATGGAACTCTTCTGGCAGCTTTCCCGCAGTTACTGCATTCCTAATTATCAAGGTGAACATGTTTAATTTGCTTTATCTACCCTCTAACTTTAAATTTGAATTTTCTCACTGGATTTGAGTGAAACATATCTGGAAACAGTAGATAAATGCAGACATTTCTGATGGAGACCAAAGTGTCTCTCAGATGTTCCCTCAAATGTGCTAAAAAGGCTACAAACTGAGTCACTTCCACAGTAATGGGATTAGAAATAGCCTGCAGGGAAGCATGTGCCAAATGGTGCCAGCTAGCAAGGATTATAACAAAACTCTGTGACATTATGAAAATACCTCAGAGTGAGGCTCTGGGTCCTGGAGTACTGCTTGCCAATTCTAAAGAATGTGTCTCATTAAAATGACTGGAGTGTGCTGAAGCAGTGATATGTGTAGAAACATGATCTTCCTGATAGCTAAGTAGCTAATCTTTTTCAAGCACTTGTCAGTTGACCAAACATGTAAATGTCAATTAAAATTGAAAGAAAAAAAAAAAGTCAGAGGGTGTCTGAAAATCTTTGAGACTTTTGGTTCTAATAAAACTTCAGGCTCAGGGTGAATTTCACATTTCAATAAATGTGTTGAGAAACAAAAACATTTTTAAAACATAAGACAGTTTATTATGGAAAAATACTTGGACTGAATAAGGAATATGTTCAAACTGGAAGCTAGATGCTATGGCATTTTCAAAGATCTAAACAGAACTCCTAATAACTTCCAGTGGGAACTGTGGGTGCTCAGCATTTCTGAAATTCAGACTCACAGTGTCCTCCATTTGGTACCCAAAAGCAGATGCCACTGTTTAAACTTTGCTCTAGACCATCTAACTTACACATTGGAGCTGTCTGATTTCAGGGGAAAGTCTGATTTTGACATTTGTTTAGTTCCAAATCAGAATGACAAAGAATTTAGAAATTTCCCACAACATGAAATTTGATTTATTTTTATTTTGGCTCAGTCAAAACACTGTGTAGAATCTGACATTTTAATGTGTTTAATGCTTATAAAATAAGATTGAAAGAATAAGAGTGTTTTTTAAACAAAATCTGAACATTGCATTCCCAAAATGCCAACAAGTTGAATGTTTCAGTGTTACCAAAACATAGTTTCAATATTTTTTTCAAAAACAAAAGTTTTGTTGAAATCGACACTTCCTATGGGAAGTTTTGGTTTGGACATACCAGCATTTTTCTGAAGTAAAAAGAATTTCATCCAAAATATTTTGATCAGTTCTACTAAACAATAAATCTTATTGAATTTTAGTATTAAGAGAAGTTTTTTTAAAATAATAATAGAGTTAAAAATTGCATCCATTTGGTAAGATTATTGATACAAAGGAAATTAAGTTTAACACTCTACATGTGGTTTCTGAATCTTTAAAGATAGTGTGCTCATACACAGGAATGTACATTTAGAAAATGTAGTTACAGTAAATATAATAATCTATAGTTACTCACTGATTTCAATAAAACTTCTCAGAGTGTATATAAACATGTGAATCTTTGGAGGATTAGGGCCTAATTTTTTATTCCTATAGTCATAGCTTTAGGTAAAAAAAATAGCTCCTTATTTTGTTTTTTTAAAAGTGCAACAAAGGCTTACTGTTTTTATGCATTATGGCCCAATCCTAAAGACACCCACATGCTTAATTTACTACCAGGAGCAGTACACCTCTACCCCGATATAATGCTGTCCTTGGGAGCCAAAAAAAAAAATCTTACTGCATTATAGGTGAAACCGCGTTATGTTAAACTTGCTTTGATCCACCGGAGCACACAGTCCCGCCCTCCCCGAAGCGCTGCTTTACCGCGTTATATCTGAATTTACGTTATATCGGGTCGCATTATATTGGGGTGGAGGTGTAGTACTTGTATGATAAAGTTAAGCATGTGCATGTTTGCAGGACTGGAATTGATATGTTCCAGCATTTAATTGTACATATACCATGTATGATGTTAATACTATTATTGAAAAAAAGTGATGCCATAACTTGACTATTTTGATTATACAGTAAAACAATATGGAAATTTATGATGCTGTGATCTTTTGATCTAAGTGTGGTAGATTAACCATGTGACCGGGAGACAAATCCAGCAGATGGCACTGTTATTCTCACCCATTTGTTATAGCAGTCATTATTATACAAGCAATAAGTGAGACACTCATACAATATAAAGGGAGGATAATACCTGTGTGCAGGTAATAAAAAAGATGCACAACAAAATACACCTATGATAGCCCATTTTACATTTTACCATTTGTCATAGTTTCCTAGAAACAGTCTTTTTGACTTTATATGGTAGTTTTCAGATTACTTAGATTTTAAATACAAACCAACACCCAATAAAGAATTTAATACGTGCTCAAATAAAAACACTAAACTGATCAGGGCATGGAGGTGAATGAAAGATAGACACAGGGATGGATGCAACATTATTACCTTAACAACGGCAGGGAACATTGCCCTCCCTCCCCACTCACAAACAAGATATTTAATTGGGCCCAATGCACGGTTCAGGACTCCTACCATATAATCAGTAGCTCGAGTAAACATTCTTCAGCCTAATCTCTAGGACACAGCTTACTTCTGAATCATTTTGCCTTCCCCTGTCAGAGGGGGTAAAGGATACCAAAGGGGTACCAAGTCTCTCCTTCGCCTTACAGACCAAAGATCCTGCCATCCTTCCTAGAGGTAAGCGGGGTTGAGAGGCACCTAGGTATCACCTCCCTTTAGAGTAAGGAAGACTGGTTGGTGCCTGCCATGGGTCATCTCCCCAACTGCGCTAGCCACAGGCAACACAAGCACTTCCCTCTCGGCCTCACAGGATCTGCTATCACTCTACAGGTTAGCGACTGGCACATCCCAACTTTTGAGCATCTCCTTGGAGTGTCCGGCTCCTGGTCCACTGGATACTTGCAGCATTCACAGACTTGCTTTTTCCCAAAGAAACAGTACAGTACAGTACCAGGTCCCCCGAGATCATTGCTCCACTTAGCACATAGCACTTAAATTATGTTTATAATGAAATCAAGTGTAAGTTTATTTAACAAAGCACAGAGATTCAAGTAGTAGCAAGTAGAAGTATTGGAACAAATGGTTACATATCAAATAAAACCATAACATGCATTCTAGAGTCTTGACCTAATTCATTAGATACTCATGTCTAGTCAAGTACAGTTCAGCCACAATCTCTGTAGCGCTTTACAGCCAGGCTGGCTGTGATATCCCTTTCATGAGGCAAACACTCTGTCAGATTGCCTCTTTGGTGAAGGATCCCTGTAGAACCCTGTTCTTACCCCATGACCTCTGGCTGTTGGCACCAAGGGACCACTGAAACACAGCTCCACTTACCATATTCTGAGTCTCATTTTCCTCTGGCAGCTCTCCCTTTGAGCCTTTAACTGCACTGGACACCAGTCACTAGTTGCAATCAACTAACATTCCTAAATTACCTCCTTATATTAGAATTTCTATTCTTACTCTGTTAAACCTAACCTGGGCCTCCACAGTTGTCAAAGGTTTTTCCCCCACTTTGAACTTTAGGGTACAAAAAGTGGGGACCTGCATGAACACTTTTAAGCTTAATTACTAGCTTAAATCTGGTACACTGCAACCAGCCAGAATTTAGTGTCTGGCACACTTTGTTCCCCCAAAACCTTCCCTGGGGAACCCAGACCCAAACCCCTTGGATCTTAAAACAAGGAGGAATTAACCATACCCCCCCCCTTCTTTCCTCCCACCAATCCCTGGTGAGTTCAGACTCAACCCCTTGGATTTTAAAACAAGGAAAAATCAATCAGGTTCTTAAAAAGAAAGCTTTTAATTAAAGAAAGAAAAAAAGTAAAAGTTATCTCTGTAAAATCAGGAGGGAAAATGTTTTACAGGGTACTCAGATTCATATAGACTAGAGGGACCCCACCCACTAGCCTTAGATTCAAAGTTACAACAAACAGAGGTGAAAATCCTTCCAGCAAAAAGACACATTTATATGTTGAGAAAACAAACATAAGACTAATCCGCCTTGCCAGGCTACTACTTACAATCTTGAAATATGAAAAACTGATACAGAAAGATTTGGAGAACCTGGAATGATGTCCCGTCCCTCTCAGTCCCGAGAACGAACAATGAACCAAACAAAAAGCACAAAGACTTCCCTCCACCAAGATTTGAAAGTATCTTGTCCCCCATTGGTCCTCTTGTCAGGTGTCAGCCAGGTTTACTGAGCTTCTTAACCCTTTACGGGTAAGAGAAACATTAACCCTTAACCATCTGTTTATAACAGTGCTGCAAGAAAAAAGAAAGAAAGAAACAGCTCGATATACTGCAACTATAGGGAGGGTGGACAGGGGCAGCAATCCAGCAAAATGGCCCCTGGCTTCTTGTGAAAGCTTTAAATTGAGAGAGTGGGCCATGAGCTCCCCGAATCCACCTGGCTAGCCAATAGTAGGCAGAGAAGCCCTTCCACCATGCACAGTTCCACATGCACTTTGAGGCACAAGCAGAAGTTCAGCTCCAACATGTCTAGGTATATATTCTCTCCTCCCCATCCCAGGAGTTGGTCACCTCCTTGCTGGTCTGACCAAACTTCACCTTTGCTCGGACGAGGAGGGGCATTTACATGTGCACTTTTTTCCTACTAATATTCTAGTAACACTTGCAAAACAGCAAACTTTAGGAAAATATTCTAATATATTAGCAGAAGGATATTTCAAAGTTTGTGATTTAAGTATGCCCACAAGCAATACATTCAGGGACTAGAATTGTACTGTATATGATGTTAATACTAACAAAAGCATGCAATTTTCAAATATCAACTGTGACAAAGTTCCTCCTCTACCTTGGTCGGTCCTGCGCTTATTGGCAGATTTGCTCACCTCAGTGATCTTCCCCACCGTCTGGGTCAACTCCTCCTGTGTCTGATCAGGAGTTGGGAGGTTTGGGGGGAACCTGGGCCCGCCCTCTACTCCAGGTTCCATCCCAGGGCCCTGTGAATTGCAGCTGTCCATAGTGCCTCCTGTAACAGCTGCATGACAGTCACAACTCCCTGGGCTACTTCCCCATGGCCTCCTCCAAACACCTTCTTTATCCTCACCACAGGACCTTCCTCCTGGTGTCTGATAACACTTGTACTGCTTAGTCCTCCTCCAGCAGCACACCCACACCCTCTCACCTCCTTCTGCCTCTTGCTCCCAGCTCCTCACACACATTTCCTCTCCTCTGGCTCCACCCTGCCTGACTGCAGTGAGCTCCTGTTTAAACCCAGGTGCCCTGATTAGCCTGCCTTGATTGGCTGCAGGTATTCTAATTAGCCTGTCTGCCTTAATAGGTTCTAGCAGGTTCCTGATTACTCTAGTGCAGCCCCTGCTTTGGTCACTCAGGGAACAGAAAACTACTCATCCAGTGACCAGTATATTTGCGCTTTACCAGACTCCTGTACCACACTGGCCTGGATCTGTCACACAACATTATATACTGGAATGATATTCAATGTCTCCATTACTTGTTTGCAACTGTCTCCCTTAATGCAAAATAAGCCCAAACTTCACAAAAGTTAGGACAGAGCAGTTTTACTTCAAGAAACTGAACAAAATATTTTATTACATATATTACATTATTTGATTTTGGTCAGTCCAATAATAAAAATTAGAACAAACTAATAATTCATATAAAAACTCATTTAGCAAATTCCAGCTTTGTTTTGTTTGTGAATTTACCATGAAATGTACTCTTAAGTTTAGGTTCTGATCCCACCGTGATTAACTTAATAACATGAGTATTTTCACTGATGCCAGTGTAAAGCAGTAGTGAGTAAGGGCTCTTTGCATCTCCATGGTTGTATATAGAAGAAAACATAAGCTAGTAGGCTCCAGTATTTTGCAGCTATTTAAGGAAACAATTATTTGGGCCTAATTTCCCACTTTCCCTAGTGAGAAGCTTAATAATATCTGATGATAATACTTGGCACCTATGTGCCACCTTCATCTGAGGACAGCAGATTACCTCACAGTACATCTATCTGAAGTAAGTAAATACTTCATCTATTGTACATATGGATAAGCTCAAGCAGTAAAGCCTGTTTTTGTCAGAAGCTGTTGCGCACTCCGTTCCAATGGAAATCAAAGGGAGCTGAGAATGCTCAGCACCTTCTCTGCTGGGGGCGGGTGCAGGAGGAGATGTTATAAGTGACTTGTCCAAGATCACACAACACAATTAATGGCAGAAATAGATTCAGGATTCTGAACTCCCAGGCATGTATTTGAACCAGAACAGCACAGCGCCTTCCTTTAAACACTGCAAATGTCTTGCAGAATACAGAGGGTGAAAAACAAATAGGGAAATTAAACACTCCCAAAAAACGAATGGAAGGACAATAAATGACAATACAGCCTTATGACAGATGTGTTAAACAATCTAGGAGAGGGATTTTCTTACTGTATTTCTGGAAATCCTGGTGTCACACCAACAATACAAGCTGTTACCTATCCATGTTTCCATAATCATTAGTCTTTGTTTTGCTCCTGCCTTTCCTCCTCCTCCTTCAAAATCCTTGTTGCATTACCAAAGAACTGGTTGTTGGCTTTCATTAATTCAGTCAGTCCAAGCAGTGTTGGGGGTTGTGATGTTCTCTTGGTGTTATCTGGACTGGTGAGCTGCCAGGTCACTCCAACCTTCGACTCTGGGAGCCACCTTACCCTGCTCTCTGTGAGAACCCCCACTCCTGGGCTGTTCACACACAGCCTCTAGCATGTAAGCTTTTCCCAGCTATGTGAGTGAGCACTTTTGGCCAGCTGCTGCTTGGATTGTGCAACTAGCCAATATCTCTGGTCCAAGACACAACCCTAGGAACCTCTGTCTTACAGTGTCCAGTTATGCCCACTAGAAGCTGCAAGCTTATATAAGTTCGTCAATTTAACAAAGAAATTGATATGTACCAGGCTTTTTATCCCAAAGGGAGTCTCTGACATGCTTCAAACCAAACACACTGCTTCAGATAGAATAAACAAACACATTTATTAACTAGAGAAGATAGATTTTAAGTGAATATAAGTCAATGCTCAACAAGTCAGATTTGGTCAAATGAAATAAAAGCAAAACACATTCTAAGCTGATCTTAACACTTTCAGTGCCCTTACAAACTTAGCTGCTTCTTATCATAGGCTAGCTTCTCATCACTGGTGATGTCGTGCTGGGAGTCTACTACAGGCCACCTAATCAGGTGGAAGAGGTGGATGAGGCTTTTTTCAAACAACTAACAAAAGCATCCAAAGCCCAAGATTTGGTGGTGATGGGGGACTTCAACTATCCAGATATATGTTGGGAAAATAACACCGCGAGGCACAGACTATCCAATAAGTTCCTGGACTGCATTGCAGACAACTTTTTATTTCAGAAAGTTGAAAAAGCTACTAGGGGGGAAGCTGTTCTAGACTTGATTTTAACAAATAGGGAGGAACTTGTTGAGAATTTGAAAGTAGAAGGAAATTGGGTGAAAGTGATCATGAAATCATAGAGTTTGCAATTCTAAGTAAGGGTAGAAGGGAGTACAGCAGAATAGAGACAATGGATTTCAGGAAGGCGGATTTTGGTAAGCTCAGAGAGCTGATAGGTAAGGTCTCATGGGAATCAAGACTGAGGGGAAAGACAACTGAGGAGAGTTGGCAGTTTTTCAAAGGGAAACTATTAAGGGCCCTAAAGCAAGCTATTCCGATGGTTAGGAAAGATAGAAAATGTGGCAAAAGACCACCTTGGCTTAACCATGAGATCTTGCGTGACCTACAAAATAAAAAGGCGTCATATAAAAAATGGAAACTATGTCAGATTACAAAGGACGAATATAGGCAAATAACACAGGAATGCAGAGGCAAGATTAGAAAGGCAAAGGCACAAAATGAACTCAAACTAGCTATGGGAATATAGGGAAACAAGAAGACTTTTTATCAATACATTAGAAGCAAGAGGAAGACCAAGGACAGGGTAGGCCCACTGCTCAGTAAGGAGGGGGAAACAGTAACGGGAGACTTGGAAATGGCAGAGATGCTTAATGACTTCTTTGTTTCGGTCTTCACTGAGAAGTCTGAAGGAATGTCTAATATAGTGAATGCTTACGGGAAGAGGGCAGGTTTAGAAGATAAAATAAAAAAAGAGCAAGTAAAAAATCACTTAGAAAAGTTAGATGCCTGCAAGTCACCAGGGCCTGATGAAATACCTAGAATACTCAAGGAGTTAATAGAATAGGTATCTGAGCCTCTAGCTATTACCTTTGGGAAATCATGGGAGACGGGGGAGATTCCAGAAGACTGGAAGGGGGCAAATATAGTGCCCATCTATAAAAAGGGAAATAAAAACAACCCAGGAAACTACAGACCAGTTAGTTTAACTTCTGTGCCAGGGAAGATAATGGAGCAGGTAATTAAAGAAATCATCTGCAAACACTTGGAAAGTGGTAAGGTGATAGGGAATAGCCAGCATGGATTTGTAAAGAACAAATCGTGTCAAACTAATCTGATAGCGTTCTTTGATAGGATAACAAGCCTTGTGGATAAGGGAGAAGCGGTGGATGTGATATACCTAGACTTTAGTAAGGCATTTGATACGGTCTCGCATGATATTCTTATAGATAAACTAGGAAAGTACAATTTAGATGGGGCTACTATAAGGTGGGTGCATAACTGGCTGGATAACCGTACTCAGAGAGTAGTTGTTAATGGCTCCCAATCCTGCTGGAAAGGTATAACAAGTGGGGTTCCGCAGGGGTCTGTTTTGGGACCGGTTCTGTTCAATATCTTCATCAACGATTTAGATGTTGGCATAGAAAGTACGCTTATTAAGTTTGCAGACGATACCAAACTGGGAGGGATTGCAACTGATTTGGAGGACAGGGTCAAAATTCAAAATGATCTGGACAAATTGGAGAAATGGTCTGAAGTAAACAGGATGAAGTTCAATAAAAACAAATGCAAAGTGCTCCACTTAGGAAGGAACAATCAGTTTCACACATACAGAATGGGAAGAGACTGTCTAGGAAGGAGTATGGCAGAAAGAGATCTAGGGGTCATAGTGGACCACAAGCTTAATATGAGTCAACAGTGTGATACTGTTGCAAAAAAAGCAAACGTGATTCTGGGATGCATTAACAGGTGTGTTGTAAACAAGACACGAGAAGTCATTCTTCCGCTTTACTCTGCACTGGTCAGGCCTCAGCTGGAGTATTGTGTCCAGTTCTGAGCACTGCATTTCAAGAAAGATGTGGAGAAATTGGAGAGGGTCCAGAGAAGGGCAACAAGAATGATTAAAGGTCTTGGGAACCTGACCTATGAAGGAAGGCTGAAGGAATTGGGTTTGTTTAGTTTGGAAAAGAGAAGACTGAGAGGGGACATGATAGCAGTTTTCTGGTATCTGAAAGGGTGTCATCAGGAGGAGGGAGAAAACTTGTTCACCTTAGCCTCCAATGATAGAACAAGAAGCAATGGGCTTAAACTGCAGCAAGGGAGATTTAGGTTGGACATTAGGAAAAAGTTCCTAACTGTCAGGGTAGTTAAACACTGGAATAGATTGCCTAGGGAAGTTGTGGAATCTCCATCTCTGGAGATATTTAAGAGTAGGTTAGATAAATGTCTATTAGGGATGGTCTAGACAATATTTGGTCCTGCCATGAGGGCAGGGGACTGGACTCGATGACCTCTCGAGGTCCCTTCCAGTCCTAGAGTCTATGAATCTATCAATCTATGAATCACAGGCCCTTCAGCCAGGCTCTCCCCTTTCATCAGTGCTTTAGTTGCTTGGAATGGTGTCTGTAGATGTAGGTGGAACAGAGAGAGAGCATGGCAAATGTCTCTCCCTTTTATCATGTACTTTCTTCCCTTGTGGTTTGTGTTCCCCTCCCCCTTCAGAATCAGGTGAGCATTACCTCATTGTAGTTCCAAACTGACTAAGGGAAGGGAGGTGATTCACTCGAGAGTCCAACAGATCCTGTGTTGCTGCCTAGATCAGTGTCCTTTGTTCCTTTGAGGCTGGGCTGGGTTTGTCCCATGCATTCCCTGATGAGGTGTGAACTGCCCCTCTGCTCCTAGAGAGTTTTGCCTGGACCTCTGCTCCTGGAGATTTTTTGCCTGGGCTTGTTTTAAGCCATGAGGACACATTTTCAGCCTCATAGCTATATACCTGAAATTACAACCTATAACATAACTATAACAACAATACTCAGTGCATCATGAGCCTTCCGAAGACACCTGACATGACAAACTTTGTATTGGATACCACACAATCATATTATAAGGATGAACATGAGGGTGTACAGTGTTCCCCAGAGGTACAGAGCATCACAGGGGTGGGGGGGGGAGCTGTGTGGGGGTCGGAGGGCAGGGAATTCCCTAAAATTCGTTCCTCTTTTTCATTCCCATCCTTTTTGGCATTAGTATTGGCAATGATATTACTAGGAACTTATTAAGACCTCACTGCTATGGTGACCCTCCTTATATCAGTGTAGCCCTCAATGCATTTTATTGATACAGGCCAAAATGTACAAAAAAATTAGAGCCTAAAGTTAAGCTGAGTCTCTATTACAACCCTAAAGAAGTGGCCTACTTTTTAAAAGTGAAGAGTACCCAGTGAGGTCAACAGGAGGTGTTGAGTGCTCAGCATTTGGAAAGTCAAATACAGATTTAGGAGCCCAACTGCAGGTTCTTACTTTTTAAAAATATTTTGCTGTGTCAGCTAGTTGTGATTTCTCTCAGCTCCCAGGTTTTCAATCACTGAGTTAGCCTTACCAACAATTTCAAGCTCAACTAGTAGCACTGGGAATACAAGTGAAGTGCATTTATTTGTCAAGCTATTGTACTTGTCAGTATAAGGACTTTATTCATATAAACATTAAAAAAAATGCTAGGCAGCCCTCACATATAAAAGCTGTTTGGTATTAAATCATGTTCATTAGAAACCTTTAAAATTCTGTGCTGTATTAATTTGCTATTCTTATCTCAGTACACAACAAGAAACCCTTGTAAATCCAGTAAAACTGAAATGAGACTATATCACTGTAAACTTATATTTCCATATGTGATGTACTGCAGTTCAGTTGAACTTCACTATAGTGTAGTTTCTTCCTTGAACACTTTCAATTCTCTGACTACCAAGAATACTCCTATAAAGGCAGCCTACTCTATTAGCGCATCGGGCACATTAATGTCAAAGTCATCTGTTCCTCAGTGTACTCTGTACAAATATTTTATTAAATAAATGGCAGGAATCTTACTTGACTTATGTTCGTCCTGTTACTTTATGATTAAATGCTTCCAATGTAAACCTACTACTCCTAGAAAAAAGCCTTTAAATTTGTGTTTGAGTTGGAGTAGTAAGCTTTGAATGAGAGCCAGTTCCTATTCTTTTGTTTGAACATTTTGTAGGTTCCTTAAATGAAAAGATAAAAAATCAGGGACAGATCCTCAACTGGGTTAAACAGTCATAGCTCCATTGGTGTTTGTGCAGCTATTGCAATATACAGTAGTTAAGCAACTACCCCAGATAGAGCAATAAATTCTGGTTAAACAATTGTTCCAATTCCTTACTTTGAAATATGCAGGTTTATGGTATACCCTAACTTTAGTTAAGGTGGTTTAGGCATTTTCATTCTCAGTCTCTGCTTAGAGTCACTCATAACTTTTCCAAATAGATGGAAATTTTCCACACAAGATTTCTTTCAAAGTTTGGGCATGAGCGGGGAAAAAATATATCCCCATTTTACACCACAAGCTCTAGTCATTCATGAGTGGGGTTTCTGTACAGGAGGAGCAGCAGCTCTCTGTAATCTCATGTCATGAACCCCCGCAGCTGCAGCAAAAGAAGAGCATAGAACAGGGGTCTAGTTCTGCAGGCTCAGTACTGATGGTAGGAGGGAGATAGGGAAAAGATGCTGGGTAGCAGCCTCTCCTGAATCCTGGCTGCAATGTTATTTTGTGGGACAGCTGCTGCTCCTCTTCAAAATGCTGCTGCTAAGTTCCCTGTTCCTACGTATGAGCATCCTCCTTAGCTTCACCTCCTCCAGCTCCAGGTACTCCTCTCTCTGGCCCCTTGAGCTGCAGAGCAAAAACTTAATGGTGCATAAGATGAGTGGGAGATCCCCAGAGCAAACAGTCCTTGGGGGCTGGATCTGTCCTGCATGCCATAGGCTTGACACAAACTGGTTTAAATTTTAAAACTTTAAGACAGGGACTGTCCCTTACTATGCAACTCTACAGTGCCAAACACAATGGGCCTCAAAGGTTGAGCATCACAATAAAATAAATAATAAATAATAACAACAACAACAACAATATAATAATAATGCTAACACTACAAATAAACCCCTAGGTGAGTAGCTTTTGTCAATGTAAGTTTTTCAAGTGAGCTCACCATTACCCTTTCCACAAAACATTAAAAACCTCATACCATCAATAAGGCTGAGAGCCTACAGAGATATGTGGGTGCACATTTCTTGAAAAATCACTGCTATGATTGCATATGAGGGTATACATTTCTGCCTATCTGTGCTGTAACAACATGCTTGCATTTCCCCAATTAGGATAAAACCCTTCACTAGGAGGGTCGTGAAACACTGGAATGGGTTACCTAGACAGGTGGTGGTATCTCCTTCCTTAGTGGTTTTTAAGGTCACGCTTGACAAAGTCCTGGCTGGGATGATTTAGTTGGGAATTGGTCCTGCTTTGAGCAGGGGGTTGGACTAGATGACCTTCTGAGGTCCCTTCCAACCCTGATATTCTATGATTCTATGATTCTAATAGGAAAGGGTTAAGTTTGTAACATTTCTCACTGTTGTTAAGTCCATGGAAAATGGATTCATGGTGTGCTATACTCAATCCGTGTTCCAGTTGTTGTCAGAAGAATGAAACCTCATAATGGCTATGCCTAGAACTGCTTGTGATACACACTGGAAGCTGTAGTGCAGGTTGTTTCCTTTAACCCTGCATTTCTCAAATGTGGCCACTGTGGCTGCATGCAGCCACCAGGGGCTTTTCTTGTGCCACAGCCTCCTAGGCTGTAATTGGGTGGGAAGGGGGAGGAATAGCAGCCCCTCCCTTTTGCTCCTGGTTGCACCGCCTTGGTGATGATTGCTGGTTGGGCCCTGCTCCCCCTGTGGAGACAACTAGGGCACAATGCTGGAGGACCAGGCAGCCAGTGAGTTCCCCACCTTCCCATGGGCAGTGGGGTTCAGGCTTTGGGCTTCACAACAGACATACTAGTTAGCAATAAATAAATTACAATGATTTGGATGTGAATATGTGCATATTTATTTGTTTTTCCTAAAGCTAATTAAGTATTTTAGGAAAACGTGTAAGAGTGTCCACCAGCAAGACTTGGTGGCTGCACTCTGAGACCACCAAAAAATTTATCCTGATAACCCCTGCTTTAAACATTCTGTATTTTGGGGTACTGTCCATGTTCTCTGAATCTGTGAAAGATGACAATGAGAGCTCAGCAAATCAAATTACAGAGTATTGTAAAGATCAAAGTAATACTGTGTATGCTATTCCTTTCTTTCAAATAATACATGAAAGATTAAGAACTTTATTCTTTTTGTAGGTACTACGAATAGAAAATGGTACACGATGGACTCAAACCTCAGCTGGTTTAAACATGTGTAGCAACCCTAACTACAGTGGATCTATGCCACTTGGTGCACCAATTGAGGATCCAGTCCTATGAACCTATTTTAACAAGAAGCTAATAATCATATAGTGACTCAAATGCCACCTCCAAGACATGGAAACATTTCCACTGTCTGAAAAATAATTATGCCCAGATTTCAGCTAGTAAACTATTCCATGCAATATGAATAGCGGTCTTAATTACAACTATAAAAAAAACTTGATGTGAATATTTATTAGATAAATCATTGGACAGTTTTCCCTAAGCATCATTCAGGATCCTACTCATTTCCAATAAGTTGGTACATACAGGCACATAAAGCAAGGATAGAGTGGGCAGTAACTGTGAAATATTACTACTTGTTTCTGCCTCACAGATTTGAGATTACCATTTACTGTCTAGAAGATAGTGTTGAATAGGATACAACTGTAAAACACAAAGGGCTGAGTTCTTATACTGAATATTACCCTAAATTGTAAATAACACACCCTAAATCTTTAAAAGATTAAAGGGAGAAAGATTATTTTATCCCAGCTAGAATATGTATGCCACACATATCCACAGTCATATAATTGAAAATGGGACCTGGAGGTGACAGAGTGTCTAAAATTATTTATTAGCTTTCAGACTGTATGTACAAAATGTATCCTTAGCCTAATTCCACAACTACTATATGGAAAAACTAAACAATTGTAAAGTGAATCATTGCTGGTGAAAATGCAATTTAATACCAACAAACTATTTCTCTACTTGTTCATACAACCAGAATTAGACCGGAATCAAAACCCTCAATCCGAAGGACTGACTGAATTTTGGATGAGTTCAGATCCAAGTTTGAATATTGCAGTGTGTGCCTATACCTATCTACACAAAACACATGCAGAAGAAGTAGGGTGACCAGACACCAAGTATGAAAAATCAGGACAGAGGGTGGCGGGTAATATGAGCCTATATGAGAAAAAAACCCAAACTGAGATTAGCTTTTGGACAGAGATGATCAGTAATGGTGCCACGTGCCCTTTTTGTGACATGGGCACCTTCGAACTAATAACTGAAAGAGCCAATAGGACAGTGACTACCTTTGCGTAAGACAGGTGAATACCAACTGGCCCCCAGTTAAGTGAAAAGGCCATTTAGATATCATTGTAACCACAAATACAAACAATTCCCTGCTTGTGGAAGCACTTCAGATTTGTTCCATTTGAAAGATTCCACAGGTCTGGGGAGAGATTCTTTAAACTTTATAGGGGAAAGTGGAACCAGTAATATCACCGACAACTGAACAAATGTTAAATGAGACCACTGTATACATTTTGTATTACACCCCCCCACACACAAACACCTGTTGAAATTTTAAAGATTGTCAGTTTACAACTGCCTTGCTGTAAACAGCTTTATATTCAAATTTACCCTAGTTAGATTGCCAGAAAATTTTAAAGTTTTTATTTTATTTTATTTTATTTCAAAACCTAAGCATTAAGTTTGGAATGGATTTTTCCCCACTTCTAACAGAAGAGCAAAATGTCTCAAACCAATGCACTTATGCTTATGAATTATTACTTCAAACTTAATCAAAAAGGTTTTAGGGTAAAATAGTGAGAAAAATATACTGCAGCATTTAGAGTTTCATCCTAGAATTTTCCCATTGTAGCTAATAAGTCTAGAAACTGTGAGTTTAAAATTAACAGATTCCCAATTATAGCAGTGATTGGTATAATTATTAAGCAGCACTAGTAAAGGATTGTCATAAACTTAGTCCCAGATTTGGACCTTAGCGTCCAAAATATGGGGGTTAGCATATAAACCTCCAAGCTTAGTTACCAGCTTGGACCTGGTAAAGCTGCCACCACCCAAACAATTAGAGTGTTTTGGGGCACTCTGGTCCCCCCAAAAACCTTCCCTGGGGACCCCAAGACCCAAATCCCTTGAGTCTCACAACAAAGGGAAATAAACCTTTTCCCTTCCCCCCTCCAGGTGTTCCTGGAGAGATACACAGAAGCAAACTCCGTGAATCTAAACAGAGGGAGTCCACCCTCTCTATTTCCAGTCCTGGAAACACAAGCACTTCCCTCTTCACCCAGAGGGAATGCAAAGTCAGGCTAGTAAATCTAACACACACAGATTTCCCCTGACTTCTTCCTCCCACCAATTCCCTGGTGAGCACAGACTCAATTCCCTGAAGTCCCCCACTAAAGAAAAAACTCCAACAGGTCTTAAAAAGAAAGCTTTATATAAAAAGAAAGAAAAAGTACATAAAAATGGTCTCTCTGTATTAAGGTGACAAATACAGGGTCATTTGCTTAAAAGAATATTGAATAAATAGCCTTATTCAAAAAGAATACAATTCAAAGCACTCCAGCAACTATAGACATGTAAATACAAAAGAAAAAACCAATAACCCCTATTGTTTTTATGATTTCTGTATTCACAACTTGGAAACAGAAGATTAGAAAGCAGGAAATAGAAACCCCCTCATAGCCGAGAGAGTGCAGGCAGAAGACCAAGAACAAAGGACTCACACACAAAAAACCCTCCACCCAGATTTGAAAAAGTCTTGTTTCCTGATTGGTCCTCTGGTCAGGTGCTTCAGGTTACTTTTTTTCAGGTGAAAGAGACGTTAACCCTTAGCTATCTGTTTATGACAAGGATATTAAAAAGAGACAGTAGTGGTCGCTGCTTCATGATACTGTAAATCCTCCAAGTAAACTTACTGGGGCCCTGACCTTGCAATAAACTTAACATGATTGCCGGAACTTTGCACCCATCTGGCTTCTCAATTACTTTAGCAGGCTACATGGGGCTGCTCAGCTTTGCCTGTGCAGTCAATTGCAGGAGCAAGGCCCAGGGTTGTACCATCATTTGTATATTGATCCTGTAGACATGAACATCAACTAACTGCAATTTTAGAAGAATAAATGCTGATTACAGACTGTACTTGGCATGAAAGAAAAAAACACAATAAAGCAAACATATTATGTTACAATTGTGATTTCTGTGGTTTATTCCTCATATGTTAGTCAAAACAGTCTGGCTACAGTAAACCTCAGCTGCCACAGTTTGGCAATATAACATCACCTTATTGGCTGCAAACACTAGTGAAAATACTGGTAATTCTTTCAAAGGTTATTCAGAGGCTAAATGTTAATGTCTAAACTAGCATTTGGATGCAATAAACCAGTTAAAATAAACTGTTACTTTCTTCTGTGAGGAGTATGCATTCTTCTGGGAATATGCATTGATCACTGTATACTGAATGTAAATGACAATCTTTCAAGATCAAAGCTCACTAAATAGCTTTACTATTATAAAATTATTTCCATTTCTATATGATGTATACTTATTCTAAATGTAATAAAGATATTATGTATTAAAACCTTTCAGGCATAATTGAAAGTACAATAAATTCTAACTACTATATGAATGGCTATAGAACATATTTATTTATAAATCACATAATTTAATCATTTCCACTATATTATAGTTTCAAGCTGTATCTTGTATTAAAGTGAATGAAATAGCTTAATATTTATGAAAATCAGCCACAAAATACAAACTAGCCTCAAAAATATTTAAATATCTAAACTGAATATCGGAGCAAGTTCTTCCCCTACACCTGTTCCATAGGGAGTTACATAAAAGCCTTCTATCTTGGTTTTCCAGCATCTTTCCAGAAGATTTAAAAATCCTTTATGATTTAAAAATTGAAGTATTAAGCTTTGAAAGTTGTTGCAAAAGCCATCTTAGATATACCTTTTATGCATACTTATCTCCTGATGAACAAAATGTATGCCATTAAAACATGGAATTATACAGTGTAACAATAGAAATGTACTCTATTTTATCATTAATATGTATCAATCTCTTAACCTTATTAATGCACCCCAGAGGGGAATGTAACAAATGAAGATAATGCTGCCACATCCCACACTATATTTTAATCTGTAGTAAAACATGTATGTTTACTCTCCTTGAAACAAAATGATACTTTATTCAGTATCGTCACTCCTTTTTGCATGTAAGACACACCAGTTTATATGGATGAAACACACAGCAATAAATATTCATGTGTGATAGTGTGTGTACATAATTCTGTCAATGTCCAGATCCTATACATCAACAAAAATCTGGATTGCAGGCTTGGATTTTCCATTTCCCCCTCTCCCAAGTATTTATAGTACATAATCTGGCTTTACATTAAACACTCAGAATTTCAAAGCATTTGGACCTAGATCATGCAAAATGCCTAAGTCTCTCTCTGGAATCCAATAAATAGGTCAGTCTCAGTTTCTTCCTGCACTCACCTCAACAGCACTAGCATGCTTTACTATTGCAGTCCTATATAGAGTAGCAAGAGAGAAATGTAGAATAATTTTTAAAAAAGGAGGTCACCAGAATACATTGTACCTGAGATTTTTTCTTTAAAAATACTACTTCAAGTTTTTCTCCTAATAAAAGTACTTGTTTTAAAGATGTATATATATGATTTGTAAATTGATAAATGATTTGGTCATGTTTACTAGCATATCTGTTTTTTTCCCTCTTCCCCAGTTTTCCATGAATGTTCATTCTCGATGATTTTGGTTCATTCTGTTATCTAAACATATTTTCTTCATGGCTACTTTGGTTAATATATTTCTGTACAATAAACATTAGGCATATTTGTGCAGCCTTTATGGCAAAAAAACCCTCACTCATTCTCATAATGCAACAACGCACAGTGCACGATGAAACATCCGACATTATAGAACACTGTTTTTTCAACTGAGACAAAGCATCTACAGAGTAGGTAAGTCATCAGACATGAGTTGAAGAGCATTGTTAATCCCTTAAAAATTAAGCAGAAGGACTCCTGTTCTAGTTTTAGTACAAATAAGTATTTCTAGCCTGCTATATTGTCACTTGGTAAATAATCATCTTCTGACCTGAGGACTTTGTTAATTAGATGAGTGAGGCACAAGGACATTTGCAGTATATTCATCTAGGCATTGTGTCAGGAACCATTGTGCCTGGCTACCATGTTCATAATCCTGACAGCACAACTTTCAATATGATTAGAGTGAAGTTACTAATAGAAAATGATTTGTCTGGTTTTGTATTAAAAACACTTTGCAAAATTCATCAAGTAATTTATTCAATTAAGATAGTGTGAAAAATAAATCACTATGAAGCTCAGTGAACAATGACAAAACAATTGTCAAATAAGTTATTTTAAAAACATTATAACATTCAATGAAAATTATTCATCTAACTCTCCTGAAGATATTCTTTAAATACATTTCTTTGTTATAAGGGAAATTAGCAGCAATTGAGGTACCAGGGAGAGCTGGAAAAATAAAAATATTTATTTCTGTTGTGTTTGAGTGCTAGCTGGAAACTCACGATATAGAAGCAGATCCTCAGCAGGCATATATTGTCATAATGCCATGGGCTTCAGTGGAACTAATAAGGGCTTGGCTACCCTGGCACTTAACAGCGCTGCAACTTTCGCGCTCAGGGGGGTGAAAAAACACCCCCCCGAGTGCTGCAACATACAGAGCTGTAAAGCCTCAGTGTAATCAGTGCCGCAAAGCTGGGAGCGCGGCTCCCAGCGCTGCAAGCTACACCCGTAAGGGATGTGGTTTATGTGCAGCGCTGTACCCTATGACAATTTAGATCAGCTGACAATCTACTCCCAGAGGATATACATTTGTATCCCAAAATTGCATATAGACTGATGAACTATGACTAGTGCCAGTCAATTTGCTACTTATTAAAATGAAGTACAGCATAAAATAGGGCAGTGCAGTTACTAGTTTCTGGATGAAATGGCATGGAATATCAGAAAAGCCATAGTTTACCTGGTATCTTTGGTGTTAATTCATACCCACTGAACTTGAAGGGGATCTTTCCATTGGCTTCAGTGGGCATTAAGTCAGTTCCTATATTCCCAAATTAATTTAAGGACCTGATCCAGCAAGTCCCTTTGAAGCCAATGTGAATCTGTGCAAGGATAAACAACAAGGCTGCCTTTGGAGAAATTAAGTCACTGCACTAAGATTCTCTGCACTGCATTTTAAATCCTGCCATGGTTAACAGCCATAGTTATCTATACCAATGAAGAGGTTCTGTGACTCCATTTACACTTGAATGCATTTATCATCCAGTGTGGCATTACATCAAGTACAGTAGAACCTCACAGTTATAAGCACTTCGGGAATGGAGGTTGTTTATAACTCTGAAATATTTGTAACTCTGAACAAAATGTTATGGTTGTTCTTTCAAAAGTTTATGACTGAACATTGACTCAATACAGCTTTGAAGCTTTATTATGCAGAAGAAAAATGGTGCTTTTAACCTTCTTAAATTAAATCAAACAAGCAAGAAAAGGTTTCCTTACTTTGTCAATTTTTTAAAAAAAGTTTCACTTTATATTTTAGTAGTTTACGCTCAACACAGTACTGTACTCTATTTGCTCCCCCCCCCTTTTTTTTTATGGTCTCTGCTGCTGCCTGACTGTGTACTTCCAGTTCCAAATGAGGTGTGTGTCATAACTCTGGTGTTTGTAACTCTGGGACACTACTGTATATGATAGTCAAACACGACAATAGTAGGTAGGAATTCATGGCCACTGTTTAATTCATTATTAGAACACTTTTTGGTTTTTGGTAGGCAAATGGAGGGAAAAAGAAATTGACATTTGAAAAGGCAACTTTGACAACTGTTGTAATTGGAGAAGGCAGCAAAGGTAGATTTATATTCCCAAGATAGATGCTAATATAATGACATCACTGACAGGCCTTTCATTCATCTTTTCGGGGAGCCTCTATTTCCATTCTTGATCCCAGGCACACTACACTTCGGGGGCATTACTGTTAAGAATATGAAGAGCAGACAGATTTCTACTACTGAAGTTGGTCATTGGTTAGCAGCAAGCAATATTGTAACAGCTGGCTCCTTCTACTTATTACCCTTATCAGAGACACAGTATCAAACCACGTCTCCATTTCCAGGTTTGGAGGTTACCTCTAACCCTGGCTTGCATATACATTAGACATCCTGAGCAACAGGCTTTTGCTTAAGATTCCTCCCTTAGAATTCCCCACCTTGATCTGACCCCTAATTAAATCTTAAGTTATTTTTAGTCTTACATTATTTTTAGGTAGATAACATTAAAAGTAAGTCTGACTCACTTTTATTGCAAAGTCATAGCTGCTTTGATTGATAATTTTCAGTTCTTTGTTTTAGCCATGAGAAGTCTCAGAAAAACATCAAGCCTCACTTACTAGGATACATAAATATGGATTTAAGAGCCTAATTCTAAGCAACCAGTTTTGGCTTTGGGTTTTAGTATCTAAACAAATTACCCAACCCAAAACTGCAGCTGCTAGGGCTGTCATTGCAATTAACATTTCCACTAGCTTCATATTCTTGTTCGATGGTGAAATATACAAATAAGTTGCAAAACTTAACTGAACATTTTCTTGGATAATACATCTCCAAAGGTATTTCTGAGAAATTCCTTGTTGCCAAATAAATCCCTCTAGAAAGATAAAAAGCTCATCTTGACGGATTGTCAGCAGGATGGAATTTAATTTTAGCATCTATTCTTGTGATCCTGATTGGCAATAAAAAGAGCTGCACAATTTCTAATGTGATAAACTTCAGCTAGGGTTTTTAAAGTAAAACTTTTCTATTTAAAGTTAATGCCAGTGACTCAAACTATGAGAGTCAAGGAATACCCAGAGATGTAGCTCAAAAGATAAAAAGATGGATGGTAGCAAAAACAGGATAAGAGCAGTGCTAATCAAATAAAGAGGATATTTAACAGTAAATAATAGAGAAGTCTATAATCAGATACAGAAAGACCCTGAACATTTAAAAGATTAATAGATGGCAAAGACAGTTCAATACAGATAAATGTATCATAATGACGACTTTGAGTCTATCACATAGCTCTGTGCATCATAAAAATAAGAAATATTAAAGAGAAAGCGATCAAAACTTGCCTGCATGCATCACTTATGAGTAATGGGGAACAGTAAGATGAAAGACAAATTGCATTACATTTGATGAGTCTTTTCGCACAAGTCTAGGAGCTTTATGGTACATGAGGAATGAAAAAGTGCTGCAGAAGAACTGAAAGAGACAAAGGCAAGTCTGAATGTCATAGAAAGTTAGAGAAAACTTTTAAACATTCATTAAAGATTAGCCAATAGTAGTTAGAAGAATCAGGATTCTCTATCATAGAAAGATAAAATAGATGTTTACAATCACATCTGAATATGGTGTTCAGCTACAGTGGTTTATACTTATTTGCCGTGTCATCAGACCAAAAGGACAATTTGAAAGTAGAAAATAAGGTCCCAATCCTTCAACTGACAACACGTGCATGGAATGCTGTGCCAGAATGGAGCCTAAATGAGGTCAATGGGGCTTCACGCAGTGCAGCAATCTGCCCACATATTGAAACTTGCAAAACTGAGGACTAAGACATTATTATTCTTTATTGGGCTGTCATATATTACACACATTAAAAATGGCATTAAAGGAATACTTTGGTTGCCAAATCACATACTCAGAAGTTAGGAAATACTGGAATTAAAGTTGTCTATGAGACCTTAATAGGGCACCTTTCAAATATGCATTATGATACAATCTTTAACAACACATCCCCATTTTATTTTTCCACAGGATCCCTGCCTCATTCAGTGCACAGGATGGATGGGGCTCTGGGAATGAATCATTGTTATCTGATGTAGGAGGTAGTTTCCTTACTCAGTCAGTCCTATTTGGTTTCCCCTCACCCTTGGGCTCCTCAGGCTAGTCCCAGTCTCTTTACCCAGCCAGTCTCTCTCCCACTCTGAGATTCTGATTTCGGTTTTCCCCCCTAGTCTCCAGTCTCTCCCCCTCCACAACTGGCTTCTTGTACCTCTCTGCCACTGATCCCACCTCCTCCAGCTCTGATTCCCAGTATCTCCATCACAATTTATTCCCTCCACACTACTCCCTCGCTACCCCCCAGATCTAGCCCTTGCCCACTCTACATTTGAGTCTGGCCCACAGCTGCTGGAGCAGCACTTAGCCTCTGGAGCCCAGGGCTGAAGTATACTCACCACAGATGGAATCTTCAGAATTTAGATGCCAACCTGAACAAGTTTCTACTGAGTATATGTGAATTGACATTTTTCAAAGTCTTATAATTTGGTCAGATGCAGATATTTTTTCATGGGAACAGCAAAAGGCATATCCGTGACAAGATGACATCACCCTCCGTCTGCCATATTTCAAGCTCTTGTTTATAGCTGTAAAAAAAGAGTTTACCTGGACAAAACCTATTTTTTCCCTAACCTTGTTTTAGAAAAGGTTGACCCATTTTTTCTAGAAACTTAAAAAAAAAAAATCTGATGCAGATACCCAGCATGGCAAATTTTAGCCTGAACTTTTAAAAGTCTGGCAAAGTCTTCAGGTCTTATCATGAGAAGTGTCAGGGCACCTTAACAACAGGAAATGCTACCAGATCTACTTATCATATAACACCGCTTACTTTGGGCCACTCTGCCACCTTTAATCAGGTTAAGTAGTACTTTATACCACCAATCGTACAGTAAGTGTGAATAAAAGTGGCAAAATTTGGCCCTCTATGGCAGCTACTGAACAATTTACTTTATACATGAATCAGAAGCTGATCCAGATACTTTTTATAATTATACATTTTACAGCAGAGTTTAAAATCCATGAACACTGCAGGTCAAGAGAACAGCACATATGTAAGTCTTTACAATTGTCAATATTGTCTCTTCCCATCTACATTTTGAATTCAAATAGCACATTTTCTGTAAACTAAAATTCATTTTAATCCTAGTAATTACTAGTTTATGACCTGCACCTGGCATTTGCAAAAAGAGGGTGGACAAGAATAGGAAGACATCCTGCAACACTACTTCTGTGCAATCATTGAAATACCTGAGTTGGAATTAATACATTTTGTCTCTGAGATTAAAATCATATCATTTTGCCAACACTTTCTACCTGTTCAAGTTTCTTTCCTCTGGACTTGGGGAGAGCGGGTGCAACTTCAAATCCACACTAACCACTAGCTGTATTTATAATCGGCTCTCTTATTTTCAAAAGTAGTTTTATTTGTTGAAACTGGGGATTGAGATGCTCTACCTGATAAGTACCTGCATATATATGAAACTTGTCATCAGAAGTGATTCCCAAATGATCATATTAAACAAGCAAAGGATCTGATTATTATATCATAGGCAGTATAGATGGGGACTATTTTTGTAATATGTTTCTCAACATATTTGTGTGCTGGCTTCTTTTTCCAAGTTGCTTGTCAGATGCACAGTAAATTATTGTTCCAGTTAATTGGAACCTTCTATATTTCGATGTTTTGACAAACCATTTTAATGTTACTGTCACAGATGTCTCATGTAATTACTGGCTTTCTCCAGAACAAGGAATTCTTAGAGGTTCTCTTTATTGACTATTTCACTGCTGTGCACCACCACCAATTTACATAATTTACCATGGCATGGAGATTAGTGCTATTTACTCCTGCTATTCATTCAATGTAGTGTGGCTTGGGGAAAGGCCAAATAGGGATGTTCATCTCCTTGACTCCCATTACCTGATATGATCCAGACTGTACGATTTTTGTTCCAGGTCAGGCGACTCCTTTTCAACATTCACGATAGCAGAAAACTTGCAAGAAAAGCTGATCTCATAAAATTTTATACCAAGAACAATGTTCAGGATGTCGGTGCCATTGAATCCAAATCAAGCACAACCTAGGCTTGAATCAGCCTTAAACCCCAACAACAGCCAAAACCTAATCCTCATCTGACTAAATTGTGGTCATGTGTGGCTGAAATGGATACTGCTACCAAAAATCTCCGATCTTTGCCTCAGGGATGGCTAAGACACTTAGGGTACGTCTATCCTACCTGCCAGATCCGCGGGTAGTGTTCGATGTATCAGGGAATCAATTTATCACATCTTGTCTAGACACAATAAATTGATCCCCGAATTGACATCCGTACTCCACCTTGGCAGGAGGAGTAAGTGGGGTTAATGGGGAAGTTGCGGCAAATAGCGTAGCTGAAGTTGAGTATCTTAGTTTGAACCCCCCAGCTAGTGTAGCCCAGGCCTTAGAGTGGAGCCCCATTAGGGACACTACTCGAACCAGCTGCCCTGGCTAGGGAGCAGTGCAGAGCCACCCCTTCCCTGGAGGTGCACTAATAGAGCTTGCCTGAGATGCACTCACCTCTGGTGCTGCTTCCTGCACATGGGAAAAATACACATATGTGCACTTTGTATCAACCAAGCCCACTAGCCTCACCCTGCAGTGTGAGGCAGAGGTGGGACAGAGTCATGATCCTGACCCTTTCTTTGCTCTTGCAGTAGTGGTTTGCAAATCCTGTCATTCTTCTTAGCTGAGCAAGACCAACACAAAATTTGATGCTCTATGAACTAGCCCTAAGCTCCTGTTCTTCCGTATTGTGACACTGAGCCAGAAAAGGGTTAAGCAGCTAGAAGGCTAAATGACCCAAATTCAATCTTTAAAGACATATTAGTAAAGCATGCAAATAGTAATTAGAGTCATTCCTTATAAATAGTTAAGAGTCATGTTAGATAGATGAGAGCTTTAAAATGTAGACGCGTTAAAGAATTAGACGAAGATAGTGATTGTATTTGTTGGTGTTTATCTATATCTTGCCAGATATGAAAAATGTAACCAGCCAGTTCTTGTCTGTTACTATATTCTATTGATTCAGAGATCAAAAAGGAACATTAACATTTGGAGGAAACTTGGGTATAATAATATCATTGTCTATATTTCTCTTTCAGGTTTGTACTAAACTGTCTATGAACTGCTTAATGGATAATTACCTTATGCTGATGAATGCAACTAATCACCTGTGTATAAATAAGAAATAGGAGGTTTTACTTCAAAGCCACAATGCATTACCTATTCTTCATTCAAGGAATGCCTGTTGTATGGTCATGCTGTCAAGAGGTTATAATAGCCTGCCAGAAATCTATAAAAGAACTCTAGGACCTGATACTGTCATCTCAGATCTGCTTAAACTTGGTCAGGGGATGCTTGAGTTGCAAGACAAGTCTCCAGTGCCAGTCTCGATTACCCTGCTACTTCTTATGGAAGAATTTGAACAATATCTATATATGGAATCCGTATTTGTACTATAAACTGAAGAACTGATTCTGAAAAGAACTTTTTGCAACTCAGCAGCTCCCCCATCTCTACTAAAAAACTGACCTAAGAACTCTATTCATATTGGTATGTATAATGATCTTTTAACCATAATACTCTCATTTTTTAAAAATATATATCTTAGTTTAGTTAATAAGAATTGGCTATAAGAATGTATTTGGCTAAGATCTGAACTATTCACTGACCTGGTGGATAATGTGTCTGATCTCTTGGGATTGGTAGAACTTTATTTATGATGAACAAGATTTTCAGTAATCCTCATCATATTTGTCTTGGCTGTCTGGGTGGGAGCCCAAGGCTGGGTTGCTTTAAGGGCACTGTGTTTTTGTCTTCTGGGTAACCAGTAAGGTATTGTAGAAGCTGTTTTGTTGTTGGGTTGGTGAATCTAATTATTAAAATAAACACCAGTTTTGGGGATCATCATTCTTTGTAGTTTGCCCTGATTGAGCAATTTCACTGTGGCCCCATCCAACGACACTTTTAAAGGAGTTTTTTCTGCTTTTATATAGTGTCTTAAAAAAGAAAATTTCCCCTATAAAATAAAGTTTCACATCAGCATGCATATACACATCGACAACATCATTTTTAATACCATCAAGAGCTAACGAGATTGTAAATCTCCAATACTCATGGCTCTCAATAAACAGCCAATGGCTAAGACATTTATCTGAATATTTGTACTAAGTGCACATATAACATTTGCAGATAGCCCTGGTATTATCTGCCACTAGATTATTCTGAATAAGGTACAGATTGTGAATATCAAAGGTTTATTTTGAGCGAGGTGAAAAGTGGGGAAAGGTTGACTCTATGCTGTACTGTGATTCCAGCCAAAGTCTTTAGATTATTTGAAATTAAAAGGAGTAAACAGAGAACATCAGAGATAGCTGTAAATGGCAAATAACAGCATGCATTTATATAGCACCTTTCATCTCCAAGGATCCTAGAGCACTTAAAAAACTTAAATATGTATTCAACCCAGGCCGTTTGCTGTGGGGAGGGAGTTGGAGATGTTGCTTTCCCACTCCACCTCCAGCTGCCTTCCCCTGTCAGCTACTCAAGTCTATAGTTAGCAGTACTACTGTCTGCCTTGCTGAAGCACTGCTCTGTGTACTCCGGTGCCCTGACCTCTATGTACAAGCCAACCCACCTTGCACACAGCATTACCAACCCTAAACCTTCAAAAACAATGAGTTGGGCCCCAGAAAGAAACCATGAATTTAAAAATATATAATGTGATATCTAGGCTCAGCCCTATTTGCCTTCTGGTTTATGAGACTGGAGTATGCATTCCAGTCATGCATTCAAGCAAATATGATGGCTAGAAACATGTAAGAAAGCTGAGATTCTCATGCAATCACATGAATCTGAGAATTGGGGCTTAAAGAAAAACACCAAATATTGCAAGACCGCCAATGACATTGCAAGTGTTGGGCAATGCCCCGGAACAGCACCTCCAAAACCACCTTCTTTGCCTCCCTGCTAACCTGTTCCACCTCCACTTCAGTGTCTCTAACCTGCTCCCTGCCTCTAGCAGCTACTGCCCCTGAGTGATTCTCCCTACTCTTTCCAGACCTCTGCATTTTCATATACTGTGTGTGTGTGTGTGTGTGTGTGTGTGTGTGTGTGTGTGTGTGTGAAGGTCAGTCAAAAATTCCTGTTAACTAACTGCTATACTTACCTATGGAGGGAGGGATTTTGGGTGCAGGAGAAGGCTCGGGGCAGGAGGTTGGGGCACAGAAGGGGTTTTGGGGTACCAGATCCAGGTGGCACTAAGATCAGGCAGCTCCTTGCAAACGGTGACATATCCCTGCTGCTTCTAGGCATGGCCAGGTGGCTATGTATGCTGCCTCCGCCCACAGGTGCCGCCACTGCAGCTCCTGTTGGCCACGGTTCCTGGCCAATGGGAGCTGTGGATAGAGCTCTCTGGGTGGGGCAGGGGCAGCATATGGAGCCTCCATGTCCTTTCCTTCACCTAGGCACAGAAGGGGCATGTTGCCGCTTCCCAGGAGCCATGTGGAGCCAGGTAGGGAGCCTACCGGCCCTGCACCAACTGGACTTTTAAAGTAGATCAGAAATGCTGGATTCTAGAGCTTTTTGGTTGGTAAAGTGCCAGATAACATAGATTTTACTGTACTGCTCTACTTTCTCTTAAATTTTCACTGACCCTTGGCCTCTCAAAGTGTCCCTTTTACTCATCTCTGCTCTAGGTCAACCAGGGAAATGCAAGCTATGGGGAAAGGAATCAGGCTTGAGGGAAGAGGCATATTTATTTTAAGGGAGCAGAGCTGTACTATTTCTGCTGAGCCTGGTGTTGAAGAAATCTGATTGGAGAGGCTTATATTCAAGTCAGAAATATTGGACGGGGTCAACTTGGAACAAACAGGAGGAGAAAACTAGACAGTGTTGTAGGCAGAGTAAGGTGGCTGGGTCTGTTGGTTTCTGTGCTTGTGTGTGTGCTGGGGATTATATTTTTGGTGAAGGAAGCCAATAGGTTCAAAGGAAAGAAGCAGTGGAAGGACATAGAATGTGCTGGAAAGAACCAGGAGGGCTGGGTTTCTCAGCTGAAGCAGGCATGGTCAGATAGTGGCAACCTGGTGAAGGAGCCGGGATTGCAGAGGGAAGAAGCCTTATGGAAAATGTTCAATTGGCTGAAAATTTGTAAGTAGCTGGAGGATGTGCTATGGAAGGAGCAAGAGTTATTTTGAGATGGGGGAGTAGATTTCTGGTTGAACCTGGCATTTTTAACCAGGGAGTAAGTAGCCAGGTTGGGTTTAGGTGATAGGAGGTCTATTGTGAAAGGAGTCTTGGAGGGTGAAAGGCTGCAGAGCCAGATGCATGATCTGACTGGAGTGATCAAAAATGTTTGTTTATGGCTGTGGTTTATGTGGATTTGGTTAGAGTAGTTTGTACAGGACCGATAAGATGGGTCAATGATTTTGTGATCAGTGGGTGAATGCAGAAGAAAATTTATTTAATGCCTTAGAACATGCTAAAATACAGGAAATTACATCTGACATAACATCTCTAGGAGAGGATCTCTGGATGCCTTAACATTTAACATCTTAAGGAGGCAAGAATAAATAATTTTTCTGCTTGGTTAGCTACAGTCCTGTTCAAACTTATATATAAGAGTCCATTCACACACCAGTGAAATGCAGCTATCCCTTAGAGGAAGCATGAAAGCTGTTACACAGAACCCAGAAACACTACACAACAGTTTCAGACATGAAGTGAAGAACAATTATGTATTTAATGAAAACTAGAGTAGGAATTTAATGAGGACAAATGCAATTACCCATGCTTGGAATGTAGGGCTAGGTTTTGCCACCCTTAATTGAATAGTGTCTTACTCCTTGAGTAGTTCCACTGCTTTCAATATGAGGGAAGGGACATTGCCCCTTAATGAGCATCACATTTCAGGAATTTGGTTTTACACTTCAGGCATGAGATACATCTTCAGTTGTAGATCTTTACTATCATAGAAGAGCACAAGTTCAGTCCTGAAGCAAGAACTATGTACTGAATTAACTTTTCTTGTTTATTTTCAGATGGACCACAACCCGGCAAACCTTTACTCATATGCAGAGTCCCATATCATGGCATGGGAATACTCATGAGAAGAAAGTGTGTGTATATTTGGGCCATTAATTACAGTCTTCCTGGCTCAGAACAGGGGTAATATTCCACTATAATAAAATGATCAAAACCGCAGAGGAACTGACCAGGAAGCTCTGAGCGATCCTGTGTTGGAAGTCAGAACTGAATGGGTTAATGCTTGTACACGAAGTGATGATAACTAGCTGGATGCTGGGCTAAGTTAAGTGTTATTTTCTCCCTTAGTGCTGTAGGCAATAACCTGCTTAACTGCTTGTGAATAATTATCAGCTACTGTAATATTCTGACAAGCTGTCAGAATACAAGGGCTTTAAAAGCTGATAATGTATAAAACATTCTACTGGCATATTGATATTTATCACATTCTATTGCCATATTCTACTGGCATATTGATATTTGACCGCTGACAAATTAAAATCTAATTTAAGAAAGGCAGCTCCAGAATACATCAGGATTAATTTTTGTAAGGAAGTGGGACCTCATTGTGTTAGGCACTATTCAAACACTTGTTAAAAGACAGCCTACACATTTTAAGAATGTTAGCTTCTTACAGAGAGAAGAATTATGTAGGTCACAATCCTGCAAATTGCTTAGACTTAAGGGAGTTGAGGGTACATAGCAACCCCCATAAGGTGCACAGCTTCTTGCATCATCAGCTCCTTAGAAGTGACGTTTAAACAGTAGCAACAGGAAGATTTAATTTTTGAGTGGAAAATTTAGGCTGAAGTAAATCATGCCTCGTCTTAGTTGGGATCTCTAGGCACTATCATAATATGAACAGTAACAAAAATAAAACTTCCTGACAGTGAGGTCTAGTTTGTTGTACAATAATATCCTAAGGAAAATGCTGGAGCCCCATTGCTTGGGAGCTTTAGATTTTTATGACAGAACACTAAAGGGGAATGTAGCAAACAAATCCTGTATCTGAAACAACATATAATGTATCAGAGGGGTAGCCCTGTTAGTCTGTAGCCACAAAAACAACAAGAAGCCCACTGGCACCTTAAAGACTAACAGATTTATTTGGGTATAAGCTGTCATGAGTTAAAAAACCTACTTCTTCAGATGCATGGAAGAAGTGTTGTTTTTACCCATGAAAGCTTACACCCAAATACATCTGTTAGTCTTTAAGGTGTCACTGGACTCCTCATTTATATAACGGTTTATCTGATAGTCTTTTCCATCCCTATTTATTATGATTCCATGACCAAAGTCAAATATTGCAGTTCTTGGTCCTTCTAATGCAAGAGGAAAGACTGACAAAACAAAGAGACATGCATTCGTATGAATTCCAGAAGGTTTCCTCATGCCTATTAGCAATCTGTCCACATTTAAGATGGTGAAGGCTCCTTGTCTTGGTAATTGTGTATCAGTGAGACTTGCTTTCATCCATTAGGACAATAGGATAGTAGTGTCAAAAATAAGGTGTTAGTACCTGTGTATCCAGCAGGTCAGTCAAAGTAGAGTGACTTGCTGAGAAAACCCTGCAAAAACCCAACAAGCTGGTAATATTAAATCATATGTACGTAAGTGGAGCTGTGCGAATAATTATTTCTTTGATTTGCTGGTAATTTCTGATAAAAAAAGAAGTCATTTGGGGTTGAACCAAAAATTATTTTTTTCTGAACTTTAAGCAAATCAGAAGTAACAAAAATTATTTTGGGTCAAATAAAATGCTAAAAAAAAATATAGACCAAAACAATTAAATGAGCCCTGATATGAATTCACAAATCATTTGATATCACTGAATCTGCATTTTTCACCCACAAAGTTGTCTGAAAAACTTTGACCAATCCTATACAATCAGCAGTAACTGAATTTCTCACTAAATTCTGCTTGCTTCTGCATGTCTTTTCAAGCTACCAACTGAGATGCAACATCCACATTGCTATTAGTGCGATAACTCAAGCCCTGGTAGAGCAAGTCTGTGTATCTGGGCTTGGAGACTTGTTCCCAGTTGCAGTACAGCCATACCTCCAAGGCCCTGGCCCAGCAGAGCTGGTGCAGCTCCATTGCTGAAAAGATGTCACCATTTGAGTGGCAAATACCCTCCGCAAACTATGGAGTGGTAATACAAAGGCTCCTGCTAGCATTGCTGGCTTTTGGGGACTGTGGAGGAGCAAAAGTAGCTACTAGCAATCTTTCACCATGGGAAGAAAGTACATTGGCCATAGGTTCTGCTATCATGAGTGAGTCTGGAAGGATTCCCAAGACCTTTAAAAGCCCTCTAAATGCACAGGCCTATGTCAGTCTGTGTGTGTAGAGTTCCTTAATTTATGTAACGAAGTTAAGGTTAAAAATCACAAGCTGAAAAATTTGAGAAGTGACGGACGAATGTCTTCAGCTATCTTAGGTCTTCATAACAATTTCCATTTCTACTACCTGAGTGCCACCTAGCAAATTTGAAATTTGTATAGTCAGGGCCCTAGCTGATTTCATGGCCTTCATTGTCTTCAGCCCCTTTTCTGTCTTAGGTTATAGGAAGCTCTGCTTGAAGCAGGATTTTGTTTTTGTATAATTAATTCTGCTTATGTTGGAAGGACTTTATCTGTATTATGAGTTTCCCTAAACTTAGTTACCATTTTGATAGTTCATACATCAAATCAGTATATACAATAAAGAGAGATGCTAAAGGAATTTCAGCACACTGAACTTCTGGTTTGTATGGGTATTATTGAGACATCTAAAATATATAAACAATTGTAACTCCCTCTCCATGATTGATGGATAATGCAGCAAAGACCTAAAGGAGCCAAAGTTCAGAATGTCTGTTCATGCTTTGCTGAATCCATCTGTGTTAAGCCAAATAGTCTGTGTCATTTCAAAGAACACTCATCTCCAAGCAAACTGCTAGTAAAATATGTTTTCAATAAAAGTGTCTATAATGTGCTAGACAATGCCTTTTGGTTCTTAGGTAGAGACAGACCTTAATGTGTGCTTTTGTTACCTTGCCAGCACATTCTGTCAACTTACATTTCACTTACAGCAAGTGTGCAGCATTAATGCAAGCATCCATGAAATAGTATCTTGTAAAAATCAAAAGATCTCAGAAAGGAATATATATTCTTTTTATAAATGTACACTTCTATTGCCTGATGAGTTATTAGGAATATTCTGAAATGCATTCTCTTTTTATTTAGATGGGCTGGATGTTCAAATTCTAATTTAAGAATCACCACTGATTAAAATGATGTAAAGACTCAGAGCAACCTACACAACTTCTGCTGTGCCTAAAGGTCCAGATTTTCAAAAGAACTCAACGCCCAGTAGCTTATGGCTAAAAATATGTATTATTGCAAGGGCAACCTGGTAACCTACAAAAATACTTACTGAACTAGACATCCGACTTCAATTATTTGTCTGATGTCTAGGAAAACTGGGATGGCTAAAATAATACTTTTCAAATTGCAACAAATTCGGCCTTTGTTGAGATTCTGGAATGTTTGGCTAATTTATCTACTCTTATAATTGTGTACTTTCCTGAGTAATCAACAGGGAATGAAATAGGAAGTGTCAGAATACTGTAGTAAGGGCTCTTGTGTTAATTCCCTGCTGGACCCAGGCGGAGAAATGCCTGTAATTTATCAAGGAAACCTGACCAATTTTACAGACTCAGGAGCTTCAGAAAATCCTCCCCAAGCTTTTGCTGCTTTTCTGGAGCAAACTCAAGTTCTGAAACTTTGAAGGTTCACCTATCACTTGTCTCAGGAGTCCTGAGGCTGGAAAGACCTGAGGCAAGGCAGTCAGCCTTTGAAAGTGAGGGAAAAGTGTGTCTTGAATCACTCTGCAGAAAGTGACTTTTTGGATGATTCAGGAAAACAACCCATAGACTGGCAATGAGTTGGAGGGTGAGATACTCTGTGAAAAGGAAAATAAGAAGAAAAAAAATCCTCTTTGATCCCAAATGAACATGGCATTTTTCTGTTATAGGAGAAAAAATAATAAAAAGGAACCAGAAAGGTATGCCAGAAAGCCCTTTCCATTCCACCAGGATGCTTATACTTGAAACTGGATTGTTCCCATTTAACAATGAAGACCAACCTATTTTTTTTGTTTGTTTGTTTTAAAAGCAGCAAGTATTTTGCCCATCCAGAAGGGTATTCTATCTGCTCCAAGTGCAAGAACTGCAAGTGCAAGAACTAATGAAATGGAAAAATCATAACGAGGCTTCTGCATTAGGGTGTCTGTTGTTGCTGCTTCTGAATATGAGGCAAAACCAAGGCCAGGAGTTTTGTTATGTGACAGTGAGAAGGAAAAAGAAAGAAAGGAGGTGGGAATGGGACTAAGTGCTTGAGGCTTTTTTCTAAGAATCTGAGTAAGAACAAAAGAGAAAGGACGGCATGGATTAAACAATATAATGTTCTTAGAGCAAACCCTGCAAACACAGCTAATTATAGATTTGATATATTTCTCCAGGCTGCAATTTTTAGTAGTTTTATTATTCTAAAGCATAATACATCATCAGATCCTTTCCACATTAGAGTCATTTAACATCTCCAAATTACAGTCTGCAGGCCTGAATTTAGGATTTGGTCTAAGTAGCAGAGTAGCAACTACTGGAAATGTTGTGATAGATGTCAAATATTACATGGTTCATATTGCTGAACTAGACAGCACAAAGAAAGATGTTATTACAGTTCTAAAACTTTAATATATCCACCTCCTATTGTCTGGAAGTGAACAATCCATCCAGTCTCCATTGAATATGCATATTAATAATAGGATCAGAGACTCCTTTATTTTTCTCCCCACAGTAACAAAGCCATGGTGCCAGCTGGATGGTAGGTTAGTGACTTTCTTTGAAATATAGAGATGTTTGCCAGAAATTCAGAAGAGACGCCACCGGATGTCTTAATAATATGAGCTTTGGTCTGCAGTTACCTGTAAGGCTCCTCAGGCTCACAGATAAAGCATTTCTCTATTTTACAAATCTAGTTTATTGTTGTGAATGGTACACAGGCAAGCATTAATGTACTTGCAGACTTGCCAAAATTTTGTTTTGGGTCAGATTCTCTGCTGGCTCTGCTCTGAAGTCAGTGGTGGTATACAAACAAAGAAATTGGTAATAGGTGTTTTGCTACAGTTTACCAACATCAAATATCTTCAGCCTTCCTTGGAAAGGTGAACAAACATATGGTTCAGACCTTGTAGGGTGCCAGCTGGAAGAAAAGGAAAGCAAAGCTTTTCTTTCCAGAGGAGGTGGGCCTGGGAAAAGGAGGTTACATATTCCCCAACAAGCACTACTTGCACCCTTGAAATGCAGTCACTTCTGCAATGTGATAACAGGCATCATGTGGGCACTTGTCACACAGGAAGTTGATGGTAGAGAAATCTTGGTCAAGCACACACACATAAGTTTCTGCACAATTGACAATGCCATGGCAAGTTACATAATATTCACAGAGAGCTCTCGACCCACAAAACTCAGACCATAAGTTACATGCAATCCTAGAAGAACTGAGTCAGCCCTACTGTTTCAGAAACCTTGGGTGTTTCAGACTTAAGGGCTTGGCCAATAAGCCAGCTGTTTCAAAACCACTTTTGTTTGATTCTGTATCATGAATCTTATTAGGCTTACACTGTATACTGAACACTCCTGGTCAGATCACTGACTGAAGGATTCCTGTGGAACATCTTGATAGATATCCAGGGAGACACAGACTTAGGATATGTAAAGAAAATGGAGTGAAAGTCCTTTTCCTGAACCCCATTAGAGAAATGGGCTTTTGGTAGTGTGACGGGTTCAGTCACAGAGACCCCCTTGGGACTGTCACCTGATGTGCCGAGATAACCTCTGAACCTGTTTTCCTTGTCAGCTTGGGACTCCAGAACCCTGCCTTGTTGAGCCAGACATGATAGCTTGCTACAACACAGACCCAGGTCTGGTCCACACCCCAAAAGCTTTAGGCTTTAACCAAAAACTGCTCAACAGGTCACCTATTTCCAGCACCCAAACACCCAGCTCCCAGTCAGATCCAAACCCCAAATAAATCCATCTTATGCTGTATAAAGCTTATACAGGGTAAACTCATAATTTGTCCACCCTCTGTAACACTGATAGAGAGATATGCACAGCTATTTGCTCCCCCAGGTATTAATCACTTACTCTGTGTTCATTAATAAACAAAAGAGATTTATTAAGTATAAAAGGTAGGATTTAAGTGGTTTCAAGTAATAAGAGAGAGAACAAAGTAAGTTGCCAAGTAAAATAAAACAAAAACATGCAAGTCTAAGCCTAATGCATTAAGAAACTGATTACAGGTAAAATCTCATCCTCAGAGAAGTTCCAATAAGCTTCTTTCACAGACTACACTCCTTCGTAGTCTGGGCCCAAACCTTTCCCTTGGTACAGTCCTTGTTAGTGCCATCTCAGGTGGTAACTAGGGGATTTCTCATGACTGGCAGCTCTCTTTGTTCTCTTCCACCCCCTTTTATAGCTTTGGCACAAGGTTAGAATCTTTTCTCTTTCTGGATACCCCACCCCTTCTTCTAAATGGAAAATCACCGGGTTTAAGATGGATTTCAGCATCATGTGACATGGTCACATGTCCTGTGAACCCCCCAACTTCCATTCTTCCTGGGCTGGCTTACAGGAACACAGGAATGCTTGCAAGTAAACAGAGTCATTTACAACCAGTTGTCCTAGTCAGTGGTAGCCATCAAGATTCTAAACCACCATCAATGCCCCATACTTTGCATAATTACAGTAGGACTCCAGAGTTATACTTTATATTTTTAGCTTCAGATACAAGAATGATACATACATATAAATAGTGGAATGTGTGTGTTAAATTGGTGATCTCACTCAAGAACCAAAACTTAAAGGTGAACTTTTATATGTATTAACTTCCCTTGGTCAGTATCCCGTCATATAATTTGCTCTTTCAGAATGCTGGCAGAATTCATCATGAACTCCCTAGATCATTAGGCATGAAAAGCCATACAGCATTTAATAGCAAGGCATTTTTCCATTGACTGCATTCAATCTTGAATTTGACATATTACTTCAGTGTTAATAATTTCACTGCTCCATTCATACATCTCCTCAAATGGGAATCTCCACTAATTTTTTTATATTCCTTTTGCAAATATTGGCATTTGAAGAATACAGCTTTTCTCCATCACTGTTAAGAGACTGGTCCATGGGCAGTCGGGCCCAGTGGACATAGCAAGAATCCAAACCAAAGGTCAGAGCCAGAACAAGGAGTCAGTAGCCATTTCTGGAGCCAGAGCCCGGATCAGGAACCAGGGTCATGGTGAGGAAGCCAAAACCAGGAACAAGGGGAGGTAGCAGGGACTGAGCAGCAGCAAGGTAGGTGAACAAGGGAGGAATGGGACTAGTAGTAGGGCTAGAGCAAGGCAAGGAGCAACAGACACAGGGAGGATTGCAGCTGCAGGCATGAACACACTGAGCATCCAAAGAGCCACTGTTGCGGGGCTTAAAAGACAGCTGGCAGCCTTTCCTGACCAGTTAGAAGGTGTAGTCAATCAGGTAGCCTGCTGCAGGCCAGCTGTACTTGCTGGGTTCCCAGACTGACTCTGCAGTAGGCCCTGATCCCTGACACTCACAACCCAGCTACTCCTTTTGCTTCAGCATGCAGCAAAGCCATAATCTGGTGTTGGTGACATCTGTGTGGCCAGGGAAATGACTGTTACAGATTCAGTGTTTTGTGGCTTTGGTGCAGAATTTATGAGGAAAAAAACAGGCTGATGAGTAGCAAGCAAAGTTCAAAAACAAACAGCTTAAAAATTAGTAAATATGGCAAAAATACTTTATAAAGGGAAATAACTTACATCAGAACCTGACCCTAGTTGTTTATAAGTTTTAGGAATGAGAATCTAAGAGAATGAGAAAGTCATCAGTGACTGTGAGCTGAACAAAGAAATCAAATTAATAACAATTGAATGTAATCTTGGAGAAGGTACCATTGATGTGTCTTTCAGATTAGAGCCTGCAAGCTCCCAATGCAAACATCCCCTTGATAACAAGATCTTAAAAATATCCCTTTTGTATTGTTTAGTCAGTTCCCAGGGTAAACTTCATTCATTCATTTTTAATAGTAGTACTGAGCTCAGTGAAAATAAAGAACTATCAGCTGCCTGTATGAGACTCTCTTTCTTTCCGACAGTCTGACAGATCAAAACTATGTGAATATGATATGATATAATCATGTAATTAAAATAATTTCTAGACTTTCTGGAGCTTGTTAGTTACACAGTTCAAGACAACTACCCACCTCAGTATCCACTCACTGAAGTAACATAACACTGGAAAAATTCTGGTTGTTGGATGTGGTATGTATTCAGAGCACTGCATATTCTGTAGCAATATTCCTTCATGTTCCCCAGTTTTGACTCCTTTCCCATCCACTAACTTATCACAATTTTGCTTCTAGACCAGGTAATATTGGTATCACCATTGATTAAGGGCTTGCCTACATGAACAATTGTTCATGGCAAGCTGGGGTGTGAATCTACTCCCCAGTATTCTGCTGTGCAGTAACTGTCCGTGTAGACCCTGCTAATGTGTCTTGACAGTTCATTAATGCACTTTGATCTAGTCCTCTTTGAAATAGGACTAGATCAAAGCGCACTAATGAACTGTCAAGGTACATCAGCAGGATCTACACAGACAGTTTCTCCACAGCAGGCTAGTGTAGGGTAGATTCATACCCCAGCTTGCTGTGAACTAATATTCATGTACACAAGTCCTTCGAAATAAGGGAGGCTGTGTCCCAGATAACAGCAACCAAATGAAAGCACCTAGAAGCCCCAGTCATGGGCCAAAACTCTATTGTGCCAGGCACTGTGCAGACAACAAAAAAGTTCCCTTTTCCAAAGCACTTACAATTGTCCATTTTAAAATGTAGGACTTCGTGGCTAACAAATGTGCACTGAGATGGGGGAAAAAGGGCTAAAGTAGCCAACTAGACCCTCCAGATTGTGTATTGGGCTACAATAATTCTGGGTAATTTTGCATTTGTTTTACTGATCTTCTGTGGCCTCATTCTTGTGAGTGAATGGTGTTTGCATAAGAGAAAGTTAGCTAGAACCACTTTAACCTATTTATGCTTAAATTATATGGGACAGATAACTGTTAAAGACATTTGTGAAAGTCTGACTAACAAGAAGCCATAAGCGATGGTTGTAAGGTATGCTGTAAGGCCATGGCTACACTGGCACTTTACAGTGTTGCAACTTTGGCGCTCAGGGGTATGAAAAAAACACCCCCCCGAGCGCTGCAAGATACAGCGCTGTAAAGCCTCAGTGTAAACAGTGCCGCAGCGCTGGGAGTGCGGCTCCCAGAGCTGCAAGCTACACCCATAGAGGATGTGGAGTATGCGCAGCGCTGGTAGAGCTCTCTCCCAGCGCTGGTGCTGCGACCACACTTGCACTTCAAAGTGCTGCCGTGGCAGTGCTTTGAAGTTTCAAGTGTAGCCATAGCCTCAGTAGGAAGGAAAAGCCAACAGAGGACATGAGAGACAGGACAGAGAGGAAAGCACCACAGAAGGAAACATGGAATAGTGCCTCTCCTAGATTAGAGTCACTGGTCTCTATACCAATATACTTCCCCTCCTGCCCCTGAAGAATACTGTATTCAGAACCCAATTCCTATATCTGCCAGCCTTTTTTGTTTAGGAATATCAATATCCAGCTAGGAAGTGTGATGTCCAGCAAAACAAACTGCTACCATTTTTTGTGTTGTATATGGGTATAATTATCCTCCACAAAAATTCAAAAGAGGAAAATGAAATGTCTGGCTCCTGACTGTAAACGGTAAATTCATTATTGGATTGGAACTAATAAAAGTCAAGTATCTGCTAGTTAGCAGCATGAAGAGAAATCTGATTGCAGAGAGAAACAAAGGCAAGATGTGGAAAAGGGAAATACATACGTTTTCCTGTGATTCAGAATGCACAATGTGGATGACTGATAAGAGGAGAAAAAATCCCACATGTTGGAGGAGTGTGAAGAAAGTTGCTTTTAAATTCAATTACAGATTGTCCAAAGTTCACCAAAAGGTAAGAATTTCACATTCCAGAGAGTAACAACTGTTTGTCGTTACAAACGGGAGTTGAACTTGAACTGGTGACCTCAAGGTGAAAGGATATATATTCTATTACTAGTCTCTTAGGCCACGCAGTCCCTGGGCTCAACTACTCTGACAAGACAGAGAAAGCCATCATCCACCAGATCAGTTTGAACTTAATCAAGTTCTCTAAACAAAAGAAAAAATTTATCCTGCATCTCAAATCAAGTTTCTTTCTTTAGGCTGCCCTGAGATGCTGTTAACACCAGGGGCAATGTTATCTCGACTTATTTTTATTTAAGTATTTATTTTACCAATTACATTCTCATTAAAAACAAAGCAAAAAACTTTTAAAGTTTTAGTTCAAAAACAATACGAGAATTCTTAAATAACTGATTAATTATCCTGGGGTAAGAAACCAATACTAGGCTTACATATGTGCCTAACTTTACTCACTGTGAGCAGTCCCCTAAGAAGACTAATCACAGCACATATAGCTAAATGCATGCATAAGTCTTTCAAAGATCAAGCCATAAAGATATACTTGTTAGGTATTCACATTGCCTGTCAATTTGATGCAATAGATAGCAAACCAATTACGTCCATTTTTTCCATCATTAACAACAGTTGGGAAACTTACACTACTGTTTATATAATTACTGAATTTTGACAAAAGACTTTTCTAGGGAGTAGCACATGGTTACTCCAGGCTGATTTGACCCTGTGACTTCTTTTCCTTTTTTTTTCTGAGCCATAATTTTGAATTACTGAGAACATGGGTTAAGAAAGAATGCAGATTCCTTTAACCTTTTAAAGTAGCATATTAGCTTACAGTTTCAATTCCTATATTAAATTCAACAGTGCTGAGCAGCTGGAAATTTTCTGTAGCGCAGTTTCTGACAATTTTATCATGAGTCAGATTCTGATCTGTGTTACACCACTGTAAATCCAGAGCTATTCCACGACAGTTAATAACTCTGGAATGTTTACAGGGGTAAACAAGATCAGAATCTGGTCTCAATGCCAAATGAGCAATTGGTAGTGACCTGAAGTTGGGAAATGGCTACTCTGCAAAGTCTGATCGCTTCTAGGAAAAATAAATAAATAAACAAACAAACAAACAAACTCACTCACTGTTTTTCCAGATTGTTCTTTCTTTCTGGGATAATTTCTTTAAAAATGCTGAAATATTTAAAGGCTTCCTGGAAATATTTAAATTAAAAAAAATCATACAAGCTAAAATGAAGAAAATACTAAAAATGAGAAGAGATTCAGGTGTCAATTTCTTTCTTTGGAAACATTAAAATGCCATTGGTAAATGCAGGCACAAATCATAAGCAAATCACTGTTAATAACTAAATTCTCTCTAAAGTACAATGGTTCCAGTAAATGTCAGAACACATCTGCTCTTTTTAAAAATTAACTATATCATTAAAGTTATATTACTAGTTAATTTCTGAAAATGTTTAATTATTAGTGAGGTAACTTTCCAGCTTCCAGAAAAGGATTAGAAGCATTGTGCCTATGCTTGGATCTTCCTTTTCCAGTTACTCTAAATTTTAAGAGGATTATATTTTCAATTATTTTGGAGATTAAACATAATATCTGTCATTGTTATAGATGCAAAGTCATCAACCTTTGTGTCAAGACAAACTGAACCCAATTTTGCCAAGACTGAGCCTCTTTAAATAGTATTTTCCCCCTTTAAAAGGGGGACATCAATGAAATTGTGCCCCACTTACATCTACAGCAGTAACCAGAGCCCAGAATTTCTTCACAATGACTTAGCATTCCATTATATCTGCCTCCTCTTCATCATTGGCTTCTTTTAGTACTTAGAACTAGATGAGTTTAACTGGTGTCTTTTAATATAGAAATTATCAACAATTAAGCTATCCTAACTTTAGCAATATTACCCTTTTAAAAATGTTTTCAGATTTAAGTTACAAGAGGTTTTAGCTCATTATACCTGCCTATAGTTTAATCTGAGCACTTTTCAATGTGTAGCTGCTAAAGCAGAAACATTACAGGCAAGTACTCAAGGGGTTTTGCATGAGCTGTGCTTTATGATTTCCCATTAACATTCTTCTAATAGCTCTCCAATCCACAAAGTGCATTTTTTTGAAGAGCCTTAACATATCAGGAGAGGCAGAATGACAGCTATGTAAAACCAAAGCAGTTTTAATACAAATCAATCAAACATCTTCCTTTTCAGAGCTAGTCAGATACTAGAATGCAACTTAACCTAAGTACTTATACAAATACATTCAAATGGTTAATTGCCTTATTTAACAGAGAGCAAACCGACAATACTTGCACCTGACAGCTCCAGGTGGATGAAACGTTTATCATTCAAATCAGAGTTATAACATGAAAGCAAAACACAGACATGGACGTAAGAGAAGAGCTAGTGAGGAAAAATGCTTCTTAATTATGTTGTGGACACTTTCTCTAATGGATTGTTCTCTTAATTCAACCAACCTGCCAGCATGCTCTAGAAACTGATCAGCAGCTGCACACAGCCCTGTGCTTATCTGGTATACAGATGCACCTGTTTGCATACTTTAGTGATCCAACAATTGACTGTTGTGGCAGAGGGTGCATAGGAAGAAGGAAAAATCATTCATTCACTCACAGGTAGAAGAGAGTCTAAATTCTGTTAATGATGACTGTGGCACACAGGTCAGAGAAATGGAGGTTGCTTCACATCACTCAGCATAAGCCTTCCGTATAATGAAGTAGAAGCAATGACAGGTTCCAGAGAAAGGCTGACCCAATCACTCTAACAGCATTGTGGCTGCAGTGATGCAGTCACATGAGGATATATTTAAAGGGAAAAAGTAGATGGGGTTTTGATTCTGGCAAGGATAGTCTCTGTTTGGACAATAACATCGTGTACATACACATCACAATATTAATAATCACAGAACTAATAACTAGGAAAGAGTCATAGACTCAACCCTAGGGGTAGACAAAGTCAACTCAGTAGCCACCTCCAATGAACAGTTTCTTATGAAAATTCCACCTGATAGCATAAGGTGGAATGTTAAGTATATCAGAGACTTTTTACATGTAGAAATTGTCAGAGTCTCAAATACAAACATATTAGCTGAGTCAGTAGGGACACTTTGGCCCTGGTCTACAAAAACACTTATCCATGTGCTTAACCCAAACCATGAGAGTAAATCCTTTGATTTTAATCAGTATGAAGGCTTTTGTGGATACTCTTTTGGGTCTTGCCTTAACTAGGAAAAACATGTTCCCCCACTTCAGCTGTGTGCAGTGAATGATTGGCAGGCTGACAGAAAAGTGGGTTACTGCTCCTGTAAGAGGTCCCTTTGAAATTGGTGGCAGGTGACCAGGCACAGAGAGGTGATAACCTAGGCAGTTTTCAAATAGCCTTCTCACTGGGGTTGGGCTGGCAACATCCACCCTTGGAATCAGGGTTTCTTTGTGATCTGCTATGGGCATTATGCTGGTCACCTTTTTCCCTTGGGGGTGGGGAAAGAATGTTCCCCCTCACTCCCAGAATGGCAAAGGCAGGGTGGATTGTTTCACCTTCCCCACAGCAAGTCAGAGACCCAGTGGGGTGGGAAAGGGGGTTAAGTTAAAATATCTTAACTAAGTGACTTAAAAAAAAAAAGCAGCAAATGTGCAGTGCAGATACTCATGACAGAAGGGATATAGTGATCAGATAAAATGGACTGGAAGGAGATTTAAAAGAAAGTATCCCTTAAGAGAGTTGAGGAAGAGGGGTTTGGGGCCTTTAACATCTGGTACAGCAGGGAGCCAACCTCCCTTCTTTTTCCAGCCTCCTTAACCCTCATACAAGGGGAGACAAGCAGGGTCCCAATAATAGCTGGCTAGGACCAGGTTGAGAAGGGTGATGGCTGATGATAACCCTCCCAAATAGGTGGAAACAATTAAGGTAATAACAATGACTTGCACTGCATAATTTATTGTAGAGTACTCCCAGATATTTCAAATGAATAAAATTGTGGCCTAATTAAACCACCATCACCTCCTGGCTTTCTTCCAGCATGGCCAAAGGTATTTTCTTAACTCAAATTAAGATTTAACCTTAAGTTATTAGACAGATTTCAACTAAGGGAGACTACAAACTTGCCTTGACTAGAATTTTATCTCTAGTTAGCTAATAGGAAGAAAGAACATACCATTTTTCTTAATGAAGGTTCAGCCATAAGTAGAACTCCGGAGTCACTGCCAGTAAATTGACCATGTTTAGCATTTTTGGGAAGTGGCTGCATTATGTTTAATTTTCTACTCCCATTGTCCCAATGACTGTGTTTTGAAGCTTAGGAACAGTAACGTCAAGTTAAAGCAAAGGATATATAAATTTGCTTGTCTAATAAAATTGTGGAATATGTACTTAGAGACAAGAAGAGCAATAATGAGGTAGGCTTACAAAAAGTAATTACAATGAACTTAAGATAAAAAAAACAGACTGACAGTAATAAACAATCTCCTCCTCCTAAAAAAATACAAAAATAAACATTCCCTATTTAAAATTTTAAATTGTTATATTCTTATCATAATCTTTGTTTAAGAGATTGTATTGAGCTATGTTGGTAGGCAACTAGAAGACAGAATACAGGATCCTGATTGTGATATCACACCACTAATTGCAGTTATTTAACTCATCAGATGTATATCACAATAAAATCAGGGCCAGAGGCTTTGTTTCTTATTTTTTTAGTTTAAGATAGCTGGACCTTCTAATGTACTTTCAGCTCTCTGGTGCATAATCGGAAGTCCAGACCCATTCTTCTTCTTAAAGGAAGAATTCAGAAGCCTAAGTAAGTGATCTACACTCATGTGTAGAAAAGTCATGCACCCTACATTAGCTGTCCAAGTATAGAAACAGAATGAGCATGGCAAATGGTGAAAACAGGTGTGCCAGTGATGTTCATTCAAAGAGTACTAACACCTTTTACATTACAGAGAAATACACTTAAAACAGCTAAGTGATCCCAAATATAGTGAAGGAACCAGAATAATGCTTTGGCTAATCTTCCAGCTTAGTTTTTGTTGTTAGTCTCCTAACAGAGAAATCCAGCAAGTTTGAATTATGCCCATGCTGATGTTCTAGAAAGTTTTATTTCTGTATCCTGCACACTTCCCATGCATGTCAGGGAATCCAGGAAAGAATCATTCCTTCCCAAGAGTGAATGAATGATAGTGTAGTTCACTCCTCCAAAACAAAATTATGGCAAAAAACACCTTAATCTTGTTCCCTGTGAAGTCACATCTGGTTGATCTCACTCTTCATGCATTTTGTATATTACCAAAGCTGACACATAAATAGTGGAACTTTCAACAACTTCATTAGGTGAGTCAGGGCAGAACTTCCCTCTGGCCAGGCTAGTAGGTGAATAAGAACAATGCTAGGCTTAGCTCCTTACAAAATTATTCTTTGCATGTATTACAGATCAACACTAGTGACTTGCAGAACGTGTTGCCTAGATATGAAAGATGAGACTGCAAACAGCAACATTTATATAAAAGGTTCAAATCTGATTGTAATGGTGAATAAAAGTAGTAGATGGATACAGGTTTCAGCAGTACAGTAGAACAGGCAGCTTGGGATGTTTCATCACCATTCTGTCTATTGGGCAGGAAACTGTGGACTGGAAGAGGCTGCTCTGCACCTTCTTCAGCTCGTTAAGTGAATCCACTTATTTCTGACAGGAAGCCAACAGTAAAGTTGCTGTTGCAGACCTAGCTGTGGAGTTGTGTGACCACTGGTAATGGTGCCTATGTCAGCCAGCAAGAGTAAGGAGAATTTGGTGGGGCAGGGGAGGAATCTGTTTTAAAAACCATATTTGGGACTGCTTTTGATGAAATATTGCATTTTTGGTGGGTTTTTTTTGCGTTAAAAGTGTCTGATTTCTATAGAAAATTGTGACTTTACTGAAAAAAACTCCAAAACTGATGCAAAATGGCCAGAGACTCTCATGAGGTACTGTGGTGGCACAAGAGGGGAGACCATAGGGCATCATGAAGAAGATGCCTAGCCAGGGAGGTGAGCCCATAGAGGAGAATGAGAGCTTGAGGCACCCAAACTACAGTTCTCCTTTACGCATTGCAGTGGCATTTCCAAATCCAAGTTTTTGGTTTTCAGCTGAAAGCTTTTTATTGATTTTTAAAAATTCAATCTAAATTTTCCATAGAGGGGAAATTCCAACCAAATTTAACCATATTATGTGGAAAACGATATGTCCTTGCTACAGAATTTTATAAAAGGGTTCAAAAACCAAATTAAATTTTATTGAATTATATAAGATTTAAGCATTATTTCCATAAAATCCTATTACATTTCTACAGAACTATTTTGGTTTCATCTGCAGGGTGGATATGTACACAGATTATTCTTTATACATTTAAATACTCACAATGTAAGCAACATATTCAACTGTGGAAGAAGATAGACTTAAAGTTGTTCTGTTAATGATGCATTCTCCTTCAAAGATAATCAATGGTATTTGACAGATTCCTTCACACTTCGCATCTATTTTAAGATGCTTCCAGATTCTTTGCTTCCATAAAATCAGACACGCATATAGGGCCTGATTTTCAAAACTGTGAGTACAGTGGTTGTGATTATGTGCACTAATGGCAGTGATGTCCAATCAATCAGTTTGTATGTGGAAATAAGTACTGGCATGTGTAATTAGTAATTGTAGGCCCAATTGCAAGCACATTTCTGTACACAATTATGCAGGCAATTTTGATAGGCCTTTAGTCCTTACCACAATCAGTTCTCATCTTAAATTAGACATATGTGATCTATTTCCAATAATATTTATAAGCAAAATACAAAATTAGAGATGGATCTGAGCCACAAAATTCACATCCAGATTTTGAAATTATTTCCATCAATTTGTGGTGGTAGAGGAGCAGGCAAGATATAGTTCTTGTTAGGACTCATTTCTAATTAAAATGATGGCTGTTACTCAGAGCCACTAAATCAGGGGTCGGCAACCTCTGGCACACAGCTTGCCAGGGTAAGCACCCTGGTGGGTTGGGGCAGTTTGTGTAACTGCTGCATCAGCAGGTTTGGCCAGTTGCGGTTCTCACTGGTCGCCGTTCACCATCCCTGGCCAATGGCAGTGGTGGGAAGCCACGGCCAGCACATTTCTCACCTGCACCGCTTCCTGCTGCCCCCATTGGCCTGGGACAGGGAACCGCGGCTAGTGGGAGCCACAATTGGCCGAACCTACTGATGCGGAAGGTAAACAAACTGGCCCGGCCCACCAGGGTGCTTACCCTGGTGAGCCACGTGCCAGAGGTTGCCGACCCCTGCACTAAATAGTGTGAAAGTCACACTTAAACTTCGATTCAATATAAACCTGTTTGTATGGTATCAGTAAACCTACTGATGTATGAATAGATTTTACTTCCAAAAGATTTTCTTCAGATGGAGGCCAAATTAAAAGTGAGCAGTCAATAGCATTAGCTTCAAAGGGCAGGGTATTTTTGTTTAACCATTTAGTACATTCTTCCTGAAAAACTACAAGTATGTTTCTGGTTTATTAATCAGTCATGTCAAGATGATTCTAAAAAAGGTATAAATTAAAGTAGCTCTAATCCTTCATTATAAAGAAACCAGGTAGTGATTTGACCCTGATATCTATCTAAACTGGCCCTTTTTTCCCTGCTCAGAGGACTCCCTGGTCTTCTACTGAACAGGTATGAGACATTTTGTTACATGAATTCTGAATAAAGGAGCTTACGTGTCACTGACGAGGGGAAGACACAGGTGTAGATTTTAAGTTAGGCTGTCATCTCTCTTTTTGTGCATGATAATAGCTCAGAATGAGTCAAACATTCCTCATTGATAGCAACCATCGTGTTTCTTCAAGTTTTAACCAATATTCATGAAAAAAAGTAAGAATTAGTTAAATCAGAATAAATCCTAATTGCAGAATAAATGGTCATTTTCGCAGAGTCATATTTTTCTAAGAAAACATATTGTAAAATGGCATTACAGGATATTCGCAGTACAATGGCTTGTACTGGTCACTGGGGCCCCAAGTAAGGGGCTTCACAGTCATGATGTAATCTATTTAGCCGTGCTCTTAGTGAGAAGCCTACTGAGAGAGATTTGGGAGTTACAACCCAGATTCCTGAAATAATCTGACCCAACTCACCTACATTGATTCAAATCTTAAAGGAGCCAGGCTCCTTTTAGAGGGGAAAAACCCACAGTTTGTGGAGTAGGAACCCAATTAATCTTTATACTACTTCCCCTTCATGCCCACTGGGAAAGTGTGTGCCTCTGAAGTGAACAACACTGACACAAGACACTTGTGCAAAAGGCACCAAGCCAATGATTGTTTCTTAAAGAGGTGGACTCAGACACTGGTATAGGAGACATTCCAAGGCAGGTCAGGATTGGAGTGAAAATGGAGGGCTATCATGGCAGACAGCTGAGGACCATCTACACTCTGGCAATTCAACCTTATAGGGGTTACTCAAGAGGGATGTAAATTATGGCATCCTCAAGACTGTCTTTGCCTGACCCAGTGGTGAACCAGCATCTTATGGCGGCCTCTGAATAGATGAGGTGAAAGCGCTTCCCTTCCATTTCTGCAGCATCTCCTGCACAGTGTTGAGTGTGTTTCTATAAAGGTACATCTACACTACGGGATTATTCCGATTTTACATAAACTGGTTTTGTAAAACAGATTGTATAAAGTCGAGTGCACATGGCCACACTAAGCACATTATTTCGGCGGTGTGCGTCCATGGTCTGAGGCTAGCGTCGATTTCCGGAGCGTTGCACTGTGGGTAGCTATTCTTTAGCTATCCCATAGTTCCCGCAGTCTCCCTCGCCCCTTGGAATTCTGGGTTGAGATCCCAGTGCCTGATGGGGCAAAAATCATTGTCGCGGATGGTTCTGGGTAAATGTCGTCACTCATTCCTTCCTCTGGGAAAACAACGGCAGACAATCATTTCACGCCCTTTTTCCCTGGATTGCCCTGGCAGACGCCATAGCACGGCAACCATGGAGCCCGTTCAGCATTTTTTTTACTGTCACCATATGTGTACTGGATGCTGCTAACAGAGGTGTTACTGCAGCGCTACACAGCAGCATTCATTTGCTTTTGCATGATAGCAGAGATGGTTATCAGTCATTCTGGACCATCTGCTGCCATTGTAAATTGGCAGTAAGATGACAGTTATCTGTCATTCTGTACTGTCTGCTGCTATCACGGATGCCTCTGGCTGAGGTCGGCCGGGGGCGCAAAGGCAAAACTGGGAATGACTTCCTGAGTCAATCCCTCCTTTATGGTTTCTAAAAATAGAGTCAGTCCTGCCTAGAATATGGGGCAAGTGTACTAGAGAATCAGTGTATCAGAAAGCATAGCTGCTCCATGTCAGATCCCACAGAAATGATGAGCTACATGTCATTCACGGGGCTTCCCCCTGCAACAACCGCACCCGTTGCTTCCCTCCTCCCGCAACCTTCCTGGGCTACCGTGGCAGTGTCCCCCCATTTATGTCATGAAGTTATAAAGAATGCAGGAATAAGAAACAGTGACTTGTTAGTGAGATAAAATGAGGGGGAGGCAGCCTCCCGATGCTATGACAGTCCAGGCAGGACATTAAGCAGTGTGGGGGGAGAGGAGCCCAGCATCCCACTGCTATGATAGTCCAGGCAGTATAGAATCTTTTCTTTACACAGGAAAGAGAGGGGGCTGATGGAGCTCAGCCCCCAGTTGCTATGATGAGGACGGTTACCAGCCGTTCTGTCCCATCTACTGGGAATGACCAGGAATCATTCCTATTTTTACCCAGGCGCCCCCAGCCGACCTCACCTGAGGCCAGCCAGGAGCATTCACAGGCTGATGGTGACTACGGATAGCAGTCATATTGTACCGTCTGCCACCGGGGAGGGGAGAGGAGCAGATACTGCTCTTCACTGCTGCAGCATCGCGTCTACCACCAGCATTCAGTAGACATAGGGTGACATTGTAAAAAGTCAAGAAACGATTTCTTTCCCTTTTTTTCACATGGTGGGGGGAGGGAGTAAACTGACGAGCTATACCCTGAACCACGCTGGACAATGTGTTTGAACCTACAGGCACTGGGAGCTCAGCCAAGAATGCAAATAGTTTTCGGAGACTGCTGTGGATTGTGGGATAGCTGGAGTCCTCAGTACCCCCTCCCTCCCTCCATGAACGTCCATTTGATTCTTTGGCTTTCCGTTACGCTTGTCACGCAGCACTGTGTAGCCTGGAGATTTTTTTCAAATGCTTTGGCATTTCGTCTTCTGTAACAGAGCTCTGATAGAACAGATTTGTCTCCTCCTACAGCGATCAGATCCAGTATCTCCTGTACGGTCCATGCTGGAGCTCTTTTTGGATTTGGGACTGCATCACCACCCATGCTGATCAGAGCTCCACGCTGGGCAAACAGGAAATGTAATTCAAAAGTTTGCGGGGCTTTTCCTGTTTACCTGGCCACTGCATCCGAGTTTAGATTGCTGTCCAGAGCGGTCACAGTGGTGCACTGTGGGATACCGCCCGGAGGCCAGTACCGTCGATTTGCGGCTACACTAACCCTAATCCGATATGGTAATACCGATTTTAGCGCTACTCCTCTCGTTGGGGAGAAGTACAGAAACCGATTTAAATAGCCCTTTATATGGATATAAAGGGCCTCGTAATGTGGATGAGTTCGCAATTAAATTGGTTTAATGCTGCTAAAATCAGTTTAAACGCGTAGTGTAGACCAGGCCTAAGACAGAACAGGGAGCTATGGAGGCAGAAGAGCTGCTCTATTTATATTATTTTGTTTGGGGGATATATTGTTTGATTGTAGATTACAGAGTATTAATCTGCCTGAAGGGAATGTGTCCAGAGACTTCACTACTTTATGTTTAATTTTAGTTACACAAGGGAAAATAATCAGTACATAAACCTGAAATGCCAAAGGCAGTTTCCACTGCTTAACTTGGGATTCCTGCTGAGCTTCTGACCAAGTCCCTGCCAAACTTAGCAATAACCTTACCAGAAGGTGAAGGTAAGACAGTCTCTTTCCAAAACCAATATGCACACTCATAGTTAATATCTGCATTTTCCAACCTCTATTTTGTATATAGAGATTTGTTTTTCCAAAGGTTACTTTCAATATTATAAATCATTGGAAAAATAGAGTTGTCCATGTTGTACTGTTTGATATCTGGGGCAAGTATCCCCTTAGGTAAAGCTGATAACCCTTCATAATAGTCAGCTATTACATTATTAATCTCTTCACTTATAAAATGTGCTATTCCTTTTATTGCCTCAGTCAACATGTAACCCACCTTCCACCTCTAGCTATCTTTAATAGTGTTCTGATTTAGTTTGCACAACTTATTCTGTCAAATTCCTTTTGTACATTTCCCCCCCTTCTCATTTGCTGACATGATTTGAAAACCCCACCTTAAAGTTTTGACAGTCTATTTTAAGATAAACATTTCTAGGTCCATGTCAGCATGAGCTGTGGTAATTGAAGCCTTTAAAGACAATCAGTGCTTTCTAAGGTGATGGTCAGATATTGCTAACACAGTGAGGCTTAACTCTAAACCCTGAACACTACACAAATGACTCATTCCTCAGATAAAACATTCTAAAAAAACCGATTTAAGCTATAGGCTGATAAAAAGATATGTAGATAAAGAGACACGTTATTAAATAGTGCACTGGATGCTGCATGTAGGTAGCAATCTTTCATTGGCAAAGGAATAGATTTGATGACCCAAGATGCCATTTCTTACATCTATGATTCTATTTTATAACAAACTTCCCCTGCTTGAAAATACTATATGGTAATAATGTGAGAACCATAAGGGACAATTTTCTGGCTAACAAGAATTTAATTTGTTTCTGTTAGTTAGCAGAAGGATTCATAAGGGTCCACTTAATCCCAAGATCACCATATATTATAGTTTAGAAAAGTTCACAAAGAGTACTTCTTTGGGAAAGAAAAGTTGGCAGAATCTGACTGCAATTACCCTGTGGTACTAATTAAACTTAGTCATAAAGGAAGTGGTGATATAATGGAACACTAAAATGAAAATCTGCTAATATATAGTCTTGTGGCCAAAGAACACACAAAAGGAACAGCTGAAATGTTGGGGCCAGCATGGTGATGTAGGTCTAATATACTAGTTAGGGTTTCTTGCTCTTCGTTTTTGCTTTTTAGGTCTGCAGGGTATGGAACCTCTATGAAACTTTGAGGAATGGTGTTGACATGCCAAAAGGGACAAGACTTATCTAGTAATGTGGTGGCTGTGATGTGTGACTTTGAGGTTGATAGACATGAAGGGAGGAGGAAATCATTTAGTGATGAGGGTGTGACACTCTGCCCCCATAGTCTTCATAGAGATATTGTTAAGATATGGGCATGGCATAATTATGATATATTTTATGCATGTTAAGGCATGTGAGATAACATTGGAAAGGTTATGATTTATTGAATATGATTATCCTATTTGTATGCATGTATCATTTCTGTATCTGGAGTTAGGAATATTGACTATGTATCAATTACAATTGTGTTTACACCTGGGAAATGCCCACTGGACAGAATGCAATCAGTTTAGATGGCTAGCCAGGAACAAGTCAATGGACCATTAGGGAGAACAATAGGTCTTTGAAGATGCTAATCTCTTACCTTCCTGGAAAGCCTTCCTTTGGATGCTGCAAATACACTTTGAGTTGTGGCTGCAGGGTCCTATGATAACATTACCTGATATTGGACTCCATGATAAACTTAGTACTTTTCCACTGACCGGGATGGGGTGGGGTGGGTGGGGGAGGAGGCTGGAAGACAAAGGGTTCCTGCCCTATGTAAAACCTATTCAAGGCAGGAGAGTGACATAACTGTGGCTGATTCTTCACTTAATCCCCACCCCAGATGACTGAATAAACACCTAAGGCCATGGCTACACTGGCACTTTACAGCGCTGCAACTTTCGCGCTCAGGGGTGTGAAAAAACATCCCCCTGAGCGCTGCAAGATACAGCGCTGTAAAGCCTCAGTGTAATCAGCGCTGCAAGCTACACCCGTAAGGGATGTGATTTACGTGCAGCGCTGGGAGAGCTCTCTCCCAGCGCTGGCGCTCTGACTACACTCACACTTTAAAGCGCTGCCGCGGCAGCCTCCCGCAGCGCTGCCGCAGCAGGGCTTTGAAATTTCAAGTGTAGTCATATGCTAAGACTGAACTGGGGAAGAAAGGATTGAACCCAGGCTAGAGGGTGTCTGGCCTGTGAAAGAAATATCTGGAGCTTTTAGCTGCAAGCAAGAGCAGCTTGCCTTCAAGAACCTCTGTAATAGGCCCAATTTCTTTAGTATATTAAGCTTTGTTCTGCATATCTTCCTCCACATTGAGGGAGGGGGCAAATTTCAATGACCTTACACTGTATAGTTTTCTGTGCAGGGCAAGATGGTGTAATTCTGGGTTTGCACTCCAGGGGGCGGGGTGCACTTGAGTATCTGGGCAGTTCCTTAGCTGAGCTTTCCCATGCAGAGCTCATCTCAGCATCTATATAAAACTGCAGCAGGGTGTGTCCCCACCTGTGTGCAGTACCAGCTTTACAATGGCTCTAGTGGCGCTGGGCCCACACTTGGAAGAGGCCCACAAAGGGTTAATCCAGCCTGGGCCACAGCCCAGCAATGTGAAGAGTCAGCAACTTCAGCAGCCTGGGGAGCACAGTGCGCAGGTGCAGCAGAGACTGGCTGTTGCAGAGTGTGCTGCGAGTTGTAGTTTGCATGCCGCTGTGTTCCGCAGGGGCCCTGAGACCTGCGCTGCCAGTTGCACTACTAGTCCCAGAATGCCCCGCGCCATGCTACCAGCCACTCCAGCTGAAGCTGTCTGAGAGGACCAAAAAGAAATCCCAAACCAGGAAATGGTTTGGTGCAGGGCGAGGGGTCATAGCACTAATCCCGCTGCACTCCCCCTCCCTTCAAGTCTCCCCCGTTCTCCTGGGGCAATGGGGAGCTGGGGGTTCCTGGGCACTGTCTCGACCCTGCACTTCAGGGTGAGGGGTGGTTGTCTGTGGTGCCTGGGAGCATGAGGGGCAGTGACAGCAGGACTTGTCAGTGCTGGCTGCTGTGCCCCCTGCCAGTGGGAATGCCCAGAAACTGCCTCCCTGCAGGGGAGGGGGCGCAGCCTGGTTCTGGGGGAAAGAGGTAGTTGTGGGGCAAGTCCAGGTGTGATGGGGGAGCTGTCACTGACTCCATGTGGGGGGGTGTAGGAGAAGCAGGGTGTTAAGGTGGGGTTAGTGTGGCAGGGGCCAGAGGAAGGGGAGAGTCTGGGTTGAAGGTGGGGGTTGGTTCAGAGAGAGAGAGAGAGAGAGAGGGAGAGGGAGAGGGAGAGAGTGTGTGTGTGTGTGTGTGTGTGTGTGTGTGTGTGTGTGTGTGTGTGTGTGTGTGTGTGTGTGTGTGTGTGTGTGTGTGTGTATAGAAGGTAGATAGTAGAAGAGAGGGAGGTGACAGCCCTGGGATGAAAGTGTATGGGGCAGTAGCAGGGAGATTGAGGAGAGCCTTTGTTAGGGGGTTAGTTGTGTGGGATGGGGACAGTAGAAGGGATGTGGGGAGAGCCCAGGCGTGAAGATTGGGGTAGGAACTTGAGGCTGGATTGTGGTAGCCTTTGTGGTAAAATGTGTGTGTTTCAATGGCCCTTTCTCCCTGGAAAAGATGGGCACCAGCAATTTTCCTCCCTACATCCCACCCCAAAGTTTTGTAAACATTATTGTGCCAAAGTAGAAAATGCAGCTTTCAAAATATGTATTTAGGAAACTCTATCCTGTATGAACCTATTCTGATATATATTTTGTTTAAAGATGATGCTCAACAACTCAGCACATTAATGAGAAGTAGAGTTACCTTTTCCCCTCTTTATTTGGAGGGGCTTTTTTAAGTTTAAAAGAGAACCACACCCATTTCTCAACCCATCCAACAATTCACAAGGTAAGAAGGTGCTTAGTTATCACCATGAATAAGATGTGAAACGGATATTTAATTACAAGTGGCATTTTTGAGCCTAGAGCTAGAGGGAGTCATCTTACTGATCAGAGATATCATCTGATACTCTGTGGAAGGGACTGTAAGCCAAGTCGTCTGCTTAGAGAATGGCTTGATACTAACAAAGGGACAAATATAGCCCAGTTTTACATTGGCTTCTTCAAGCACACACCCATTTGCAATAATGCCCTTTTATGCAGAAGTTCAGCAGGGGATGAGGTTGGAATGGCAAGAACCTCTTCCTAGAGGTGAGTCACAGGGAGCTAAAGCATCCAGAGTAGTGAGCAGTGTTGACCAGCATAGTTGCTGGAACTAGGGGTGGGGGTGCTGCTGCACCCCCTGACTTGAAGTGGTTTCCATTATATACAGCAGTGGTTCCCAAACTTGTTCCGCCGCTTGTGCAGGGAAAGCCCCTGGCGGGCCCAGCCCATTTGTTTATCTGCCGAGTTTGCAGGTTCGGCCAATCACGGCTCCCACTGGCCACGGTTCACTGCTACAGGCCCGTGGGAGCTGATGGAAGCGGCACCGGCTGAGGGATGTACTGGCCACCACTTCCAGCAGCTCCCATGGGCCCAGAGCAATGAACTGCGGCCACTGGGAGCCACGATCGGCCGAACATGCAGACGCAGCAGGTAAACAAACCGGCCCAGCCTGCCAGGGGCTTTCCCTGCAGAAGCAGTGGAACAAGTTTGGGAACCACTGGTATACAGGATTTACAGTTTAGTTCAATGGCTGACTATAAAAATTGTTCCAGTGCCCCTGTTGTACAGGCAAGAGACCTGGACACAAAGACTGGGTGACCATACTTTTCCTGCAAGTCCCCTCACTAATTGCTGCTGACAGAATACCTGGTTGTAAACTAAGCCTGACATAAGAGGGCAGCAGCAGAGACCCACCTTCCTTGTCCCAGAGTAAATCCCACTGATGCATAGAGAACCAGGCCGAACAGGGAGGCATAATTTACAATCCCCCTGTGCCAGTTTCAGTGAATCTGGAGGTAGATGTTTAACTTTTTAAATATATAACCTTAAAGGGATACCTCTCCTTCCCCCCGCAAAGCATTCTGGAGCAGGTTGGAAACTGGCCTAGAGTCAATTCAACTCTGCTCCCCCACTGAGAGTGTCACAAAGGATAAAGTTCTTCAGCAAGATGGAAGCCTCCAGCACTAGACTCAGGAATGCCAACTGTAATTAAAAATGTTGAAAAAACAAAACATTTAATGATTTATTCAGGGTGACAAGTGATTTCTTAACTTGGGAACTCTTGGGAGCAAAACAGGCCTATGATTTTCCTTTCCCTGTGCTTACACCATCCATTATCCCTACATTTTTCCAAGTGTAATATTAAAGACACATTTGGTAATCTTTTGTTCAAGTCATAATAAAGTGTCAAACTAATTTACTCCTTGGGAATATTTTTCTAGTTTCTTGTATTAATTTCCCTTAAAGCTAATTTAGACGCTTGTAGTCTGTGTATTATGCATCTGTCTATATCAATAATTGTGCAAGTGTTTGAACAAATTAAGACATTTTACAGCATTTAAACATCCCAGAGATGTTGCATTTTCAATGCAAGTGGAAAGACTTTAATGAGAAAACATTCATAAATTAAAGTAATCTATGAATTGTTTTGGCAGCCAATGCCTAAAAGCAACAGCTACCTGGCAAGGACAGGATATCTGTCAGACTACGCGGGGTGCAGACATTCAGTAGATAGATAAATAGGAACACTGAAATACATTTAAGCCCAGAGAACGTGGCTCATCACTGGACTGGCTTGCCAAGCTAGTTTCATTATATCTTATAGCTTTCATTACAACTTAGTGAATATTGTCAAACCCTCCCATCAAAAACAAGCTTGCTTTTCCAGACAGTGACACTCCATCAGGGGTGGCTCTATGTATTTTGCTGCCCCAAGCACGGCAGCCAGGTTGCCTTCAGTGGCATACCTGCGGGATGTCCGCTGATCCCGTGCCTTCAGCGTACCCATTGCTGAATTGCTGCAGGACCAGCGGACCTCCTGCAGGCATGCTGCCAAAGGCAGCCTGACTATCGCCCTCATGGCGACGGGCAGGCCACCCCCCGCGGCTTGCCACACTGGTGCCTAGAAACGCCCTTGCATTCCACAATCCTCTGAGATGTCATTAGCAATACTAAAACTTGTTTACTGGTTCTTCACTGAGCTCAAAGAGAGACACTAATAATTAGAAACAGTTTAAATTTTCCAAGTTTTGATCTTTCGAGGGGAAAAAGGGCTGATTTTTAAATGAATGGTATTTGAAAAAACAAAACAGAATCACCCTTTTTATTTTTGACCAACCTTCCCCCTCCAAAAAAAAAAAACAAACAATATAACCCACAACATTTTTCACTTTTTTTAAAGCCAGCTCTATTTATAAGAACAAAAAGCAAAAAGTTACTTTAGGCATTTAGGAGTTTACTTCCCATTGACTTCCAATGGGACTTAGGCTCTTAAGTGCCTACCGTCCAATGGAATTTGGCTCAGAAGTGCCTAAAACACTTTTGAAAACGAGATTTAGACTTTTAAATCAGTTAGGTGTTGCAATGCTGAGTGCAGCAATGCCTAAATATCTTTAGAAGTCTGGGCCTGAGCCATTTTTGCCCTAGATCAATACATAGTGGTTATTATTGGATCACATGTAGTGGACATGTCTTCCTGATTGTAGTTTGTATAAGGCACATAGGGAACCAACTGCAAGCTGCACTACGTGGTCTATGATTTTCTTGCACGTCCTTTTAACATGATATCAGGTCTAGCTATAATCTCCAATTGCCTTTCAGAACAAAATCTACAAATAAAAACTACAAACAGCCTTCTAAAAACTTATCTTTGTATTTTCAAAGCAGTAGACAGTGATTCAGGCACACAACTACCATTAGAGACAATGGACCAAATTTCTTTCTCAGCACAATTAGAAGAAAGCCAGGTATAACAGAATTAAGAAGGATGAATCCAAACCTAGATTGGCCCCTAAATAAGTGATTTTTATATGACTTTAATTATGAAAAACATTTAGGGAACAGTTAGGATTTTATTATGAGTATTTAGAATGCTTCATTTTACTGTTTATTAATATACAGAGGGTTAAGAGCAAAACTGTAAATCCTATGAAGGAGTAACTCTGCATTCCTACCCCCCTCCTTCCTATTGTGCTGTCTACATCTGGGGAAAATTCAGAAAATAATATGTTTAGTTTTCTTGCTACTGAGGCCAGGATAAGCTGCCAAAACCTCAAAATCTTGGCTTGTATTAGTATTATGTAGGAGCTAGATAGTTATATTTGTCAGGAAGCTTACAGTTTTTGGTACAGAGGAAGTATGTTTTCTGGAAGGCAAGGAATTATTCATCTGTTATTTTTTCTGGTCAGATTACATGTATTTCATTTTGAAGACATATGGGAGCAGAGTTCTCTCTCTTACACATGCAATAGCATTTGTCTGCACAACAACATAAGTTTTCTCCCAATATACAAATGCCCTAGAAGAGTCAACTTCTGTTCTCATGTTTACACCATCAGTATATTTAATTGGACTTCATTTAACAACTGTATTAATGGATTTAAATTACTTAACATATGCATGTCATTCGAGAGTTATTTCTTTGTATGCTAAATGAAGCTTAGTTGTAAATCTCAGCTCTTTAATCCTGGACCAACTCTTCCAGCTCCACAGGGGTATTATTATGCGCATACATCAACCTGAGAAATCTGACCACAGAATTTGTCTCCTTTCCCCCTCAAAGAATTACAGCCCTTATCCTGCACAGTGGAAGTCCATGGGAAATGTATAAGAATCAGGCAAGGAGCGTACAATAAAACCTACTATATAGGCAAGTCCAGTATTGCCACATCTCTGGTACAGATTTGCAACAGTAAGCTGGGCTTTTAAATAGATGAACAAGCATAACAACAGCACCAGCAGGGAATGGACTGGTTGATCTTTTTCATCTCTAATTTCTATGAACAAATACAAAAGGAGGTATTAATCTCATTAAAGTTCTCTGTTAAGTAATGATCCTTTTATTAGATCATTACAGAAAATATTCAGATACATGGCAATATTGCCCACCAAAATTATGCAATCATCTCTTTTCATTTGCCTGTTATGTTGAACAGCACACTGTATGGAGCTATTTAACTGTTCATTCAAGAAGGCTTCTCAACCACATTAAGTGCTTTCAGTGTCATTACAAAAATCACCATCATTATACACCATGTAATAACCTCAGACCCTATGAAGATAAAACCTAGTATTTTACAAAAAGAAATGAAACAAATATGGGAAAGCAGAAAAGCTTACTGTGTTTGATAGATATTTCTTCAGAAAAAATGTATCAAATCATGTTCCTTAAAAAAATAAAAACTAGATAGCAATCATTGAGTTGCATCCTGTGAGAGGAAACTGGGTCAAAATTGATCGGGATAGTCAAGATTATTATTACATGCAGAGAATGTACAATGAAATGTGATTAGATTGAGCGTACCCATCAGTCCCTTTTGCAAGAGCGAGCACAGAAAAGCACAGCCTTGATGAGAGGAATCAATAGCATTGAAAGCAAAATTGGAGGGCTGTCAAATCAACTTAATTCCTATTTTCTGAATGAGTGGAGCAGGATCACCTCATGCACATGCTAATAACCAAATTAGTTTGCTTTTGACTCCTTTATGGAGTCAGTCGCTATGAAGCTTATACTATTGCATTTTAAAAATCATATATTTAAGTCTGTATTTGAAATTAAAAACATTATATTTTCTCTGAAACCTGTAGATATTTGGTTATGTAAACTACTTCATATCATTGTCTCGGCTTGCTGCCTAGCAATCCTTGTTTTCTTAATGCTCAAAAGATACGCTAATCACAGGGGCATGATTATATACTGCAAAGCCAAGAATATGTCTAAGAGTCAACTAGAAAACCCTCCCCTAGAAGTTAATAATAAAAATTCCCTTTGGGCCGATACTGCTCATGAAAGCTGTCCATGAGAATGGGGTGAATACTGACAAATTTGAAACTTTTTAGCAATTCTTAAAATAGTTCCATTTTGACTGTGCTTGCACCTCTTCTATTAGCTGTGAGAATTTTCTGGAAAGCAATGCTTCATTTGTGTAACTGAATGAAGTTGGAAACTGATTTTCATTTCTGTCACCTAGATTTGTTTAGGGAAGGAGAAAATAGAAGGAACCTTGGGTTCACACTTCAGGATTTGTTCAGAAAACAGCTATGATGTTATCAGTTCTCTTTCCTTTATGGTTTGGTCAGAAAATTTTGCATTATTAGAATAAGATGTTTGATGATAAATTGCTGGGTCTCAATACCTAGTACTTGTGCTGACCACAAGAGTGAGTCTGGATGTCGTGGTGATGGAGGTGTCCCCTGCCATACTGACTAGATCTGTGCAGAAATCCCATTTTGTGGTAAGTTGGGCAATTTTGATATTTTTAATTGTAAACTCAAATGAACACAAAGGTTTTTGAAATTTTCCATGAAATGAAACAAGAAAATAATGATTCTGGTCAAAACTTTGTTTTGATTTTGACTTTAAATTTAGGAGGATATAGAATCCAACAAAATGTTATTCGGAAATGAAGCATTCTGTTTGGAAAATATTTACATGTTCCATTTTTATGTATTGAAATGCTCTATTTCCCAAAACAAAACGTTCCAAAATCAGTTTCCCATGGGACATTTTGGTTTTGTGTTTTCAAACAGAAAAATGGTCTGTTTGGAAGTTTTTGCTCAGCTCTAATGCTGATGGAATTGATAACTGCAGCCAGAAAAGTTACAGGCAAAGAGAGAATGGCAGCAATGACCCACCAAAATTATCCAGTCAAAGAAGCATATGGACAGCTTCTTTCATTTTTAAGATGGTTCTGGTCTGTTTTGATACTGTAATCTTATCAGAAGCCACGAAAACCCATAGTCACCAGTTTTTAGTTCCAACAAACTCACTTTACAAAATGTATGTGAGGCTTCTTTCAATAAGAATTTTGTGTAACATGTTTCTAGGTTAAAGCTACCTTCCTTCTCCACAATTTAAGATTTCAATACAACGTAGGTTTTAGCAAGACAGTCCCACATACTTGAAAAGGGCCTTCTCTAGAAGGAAGATTCACTTGCTCTCATAGTACAAAGGCTCCACTTCCACAGTAACCTGCTCCCTCTCCACCCCACCACAGTGTTGTACTAGCCCTCTTGAATCCGGCTGTCTGTTCCAGACTTTAATCTTTTGAGTTTGCCTAGTGAAGTCTCTGAAGTTTGCCTCTCAGAAAATAGATGATTCATTTCCTTGTCTCCATGGTCAGCAGGATGCACAGTTAAGTACTGATTACATTATCTTCTGCTGTGTTAGAGGCTGCAGGAGAAAAGCAGAGGTGAGAGGTAAAATTCGTATTTTAGAGAGCAGTCTCACTTTTCCAAGAGGAAGAAGTGAAAGACTTAGCTGAGATTTTCAAAGCCACTAGGAGATTTGTACATCCAATTCTCATTCATTTTAAATGAGACTGCAGTATTCAAATGTCCAACGTGACGAGACTTCCAAAGCCCCCTTTTTTAAGGAATCTCAGTCCTGCAGAATTGCCTTGTACTTTGTAGGCAAAACTGATAGAAGTTTCTTAGGAAGGTTTTAAACCTTTTGTTCTGATCTTTTCCAAGGTGCATGACAAAAAGAGGGTTTTTTTTCAAAAACAAAAAACAAAAACAAAAAACCTGAGGATTTGTCTTACTTTGAGCAGGGGGTTGAACTAGATGATCTCCTGAAGTCCCTTCCAACTCTGATTGTCATAAACAGATAGCTAACGGTTAATGTTCTTTTACCTGTAAAGGGGTAACAGCAGTAACCTGAAACACCTGACCAGAGGCCCAATCAGGAAACAAGACTTTTTCAAATCTGGGTGGAGGGAAGTTTGTGTGTGAGTTCTTTGTTTTTTGTCTTGTGTCTGATCCTCTCGGCTCTGAGAGTGATCTTTCTGTCTCCTGGCTTTCTAATCTTCTGTTTCCAAGTTGTAAGTACAAAGATAGTAAGACAATAAGGTTTATATTGTTTTCTTTTGTATTTACATGTGTGTAGTTGCTGGAATGTTTAAATTGTATTCTTTTTTGGATAAGGCTGTTTATTCTTTTTTTTTGTCTTTTAAGCAAATGACCCTGTATTTGTCACCTTAATACAGAGAGACCATTTTTATGTCCTTTTCTTTCTTTTTTTATATAAAGCCTTCTTTTTAAGACTTGTTGGAGTTTTTCTTTGGTGGGGACTCCAGGGAATTGAGTCTGCGGCTCACCAGGAAATTGGTGGGAGGAAGAAGTCAGGGGGAAAATCTCTTTGTGTTAGATTTACTAGCCTGACTTTGCATACCCTCTGGGTGAGGGGGGGGGGAAGTACTTGTGTTTCCAGAACTGGAAACAGGGAGGGTGGAGTCCCTCTGTTTAGATTCATGGAGCTTGCTGCTGTATATCTCTCCAGGAACCCAGGGAGGGAACACCTGGAGGGGAAAGGGAAATGGTTTATTCCCCTTTGTTGTGAGACTCAAGGAATCTGAGTCTGGGGGTCCCCCAGGGAAGGTTTTGGGGAGACCACAGTGAGCTAGGCACTGTAAGTCCCTGGCTGGTGGCAGTTTTACCAGGTCCAGGCTGGTAACTAAGCTTGGAGGTTTTCATGCTAACACCCATATTTTGGATGCTAAGGTCCAGATCTGGGAAAAATGTTATGACACTGATAGTCTATGATTCTATGATTTTAAGTCGCAGTTAGAGCTGGTTATAAAGCATATGCTTATATAAAATCCAGAGCCTGCTCAAGGACTTCCATGGACTTCAATGGATTTTGGGTAAGGCTTTTATTATAGGATATTAGCTCTTAAATAATGCTTTTCAGATATATGTGAAAGGCGATAAGGGACCTTTTGCAAAGGAGTTATCCCCATTTTACAGATGGGGACACTGAGGTTTGAGTTATGCAATTTACCCATTGTCAACCAGCAAACTGATGGCAGAGTTGGGAGTAGAATTCAGTTGTCTGGGTTCTGAGTCCAGTACTTATCCATGAAACATCACCATCTCCCTAGTGACTCCTATAGTGCACTGTGCCTTATTTTTTGGTTTCTTGAAGCGTGCATGAACCAGTTATTCATAAAGCTATTCAATAAATCAAAAATATTTATATTGGATAATAAGTGGTAATCAATTAATTGTATAAGTATCCAGTGTTGGTATTTACATTTCAACACTGGTCATCCAAGAACAGTAGATGGAAAAAATATGGGCCAACTCAAATATACACATATTCAAACAAGTCATGCAGACAATTTTTAAAAGCTTTGAAAATTCTCGATGGGTCTAATACAGTCATAACATCTCTCTCTGTATCTATCTATCTATACATACATATATATGTAGAGAGAGAGAGACACACACACACACACACGCATGTGCACACAGATAATTTTGCAAGAATGTTTTTCCCATTTCATTTCCCATTATTTAGCTAACCCCAATTCAGCGACACATGATTTTTGCATCAATTCACTACTCATCCATTTTTGCACAGAAATTAGTAATTTCTTTTAAATGAATATTTTAGCAAAGCTATCTATAAAATTGGGCGCATTTTAGAGTTCTGAACCAGAAGAGTAAATTTCATTTTTTTAAAATTGTTTTCATATTGTTGTAAATATTTTGAACAGTTTTAATTACAAACCCATCTGGTCTCTGACCAAGCTTTGCTCCATAATTAAGTTTTATTGTATATAACATTTTATAGTGGCATTACAATGATAAAGTTAAAAGGACTTTTTGAATTGTCATTGCAAGAGATTGCTAATAACAATACATGATGATATACTAATATACTTCAGTGGCACATTTCAGTACATGTGCTATATATGCTTATAGACTATAAACCAAACCATCAAAATCTACAAAATGCACCATGTTTTTCATATGCATTCAAAAACATACTTCAGTACCTGGCCATGAAGGAATTTAATTATTCCTATGGGCCTACTGATAATATATCATATGTCAAAGCACAGTATTTTTCATCCATTCAGGTCTCTTTGTTTCAGTACATACTACACTGATTCAGAGTTAACCTGACTTTGGTACATCATAAAGCAGCCTTGAAGTATGAGAACATTGACAAAATGGAGAACTGAAATCAAAACAAACAGAGGAAATTAAAGATTTGGCCTTTGCTTTTCTAATTTTTTTCCTTCTTCAGCAAAAATAAAGAAAATAATTTAGTTTAAAAAATTGTGAAAAACCACACCAATAAAATAAAAATAAAATAAAACAAACAACTTCATATTGTGGTTTTTACTCTGTTGTTTTGTTTATTGAAGAACCTAGAGAAATCTTATCCACCATGAGAATTTGGCTGTCTAGGCACAAAAACGCAAGATAACTATTTACTGCTGTTTAAAACCTCTTACAACTCCAGCTGAAATGGACAGATATGTCCTAATATCCATGGATTTTAATGGCAGGTTAACTAAGGAACGGCATAGCAGGTGCACTGCAAAGTTACCTGACCGAGATTTAAAGGTATGTTTCCTTCCTTTTGTCTATTTTAACACATGCAGAGCTTACAGGCATTCTGTTATTTCCCTACTTTTTTTTAATCCAAAAGGGAGATAGGAGATGATGACATTCAAATGCAGCAGTCCCGAAACTATGCATCCCTCTGTGGATTGTCTTGGATATAATGCTATTTGTCCTTGATTCCCAGTATCCTGACTCTCCATCAATTCTTCTACTAATACCTTATTTATCATGGAACAATGTAGAGCCAAGGGAAGAGGCTAATGTATCTATAAATAAAATGAATGGAAGCCAGGTGGCAACATACAATGCAGGAGGAGGAGGAAATACTCTCATTGTGCTGTGATTTAGAAGCAAAGAGGACGCAATACAGGAACTGAGCTTAGACAAAAGCAGAGATGCAATCCCTCAATATACTATTCCATGTTACTGTGTAACACCCTACCTAGCATTCTATGTGTGCCTGTTTCCGCATGCCCCATCCTCAGCAGCACCCATGACAGTCTGGATGCTCTTGTCTCTCCTATCTTATTCACCTCCTTACCCTTCATACTGGCAGTGCCAGCTCTAAGCATAAGCAGACTAAGCAATTGCTTAGGGCCCTGAACAGCTCAAGGGCCCCACCATTCGCTTTTTTATCATGTATTGTGGGAGGAGGGGCAAAATATTCCTGCCTAAGGCTCCCAATGGGCTAGCATCTCCTCTGCATACTGGCACCACTGGAAATATCCCCCAGTTTCCTTCCCCCACATGGCCACCAGCACCAGGTATATGGAATACAGCTCAGAAGTCCCCAGTACTCTAGATGCCCCAACAGGGGAGGTAGGAACAAAAAGGCTTCTTCATTCTGCCACCTTTACCTCAACCAAATGCATGGGGGATTCATTCAAGCACACTAGGTTCCAGTGGGTGACCATCTCCATCACCAAGTGCCTTCCTCATGTGGCTTCTAGAAATGAGAAGATGATGGGAGGGACTCCTTCACAGTCTGCAGAGTGGACATTTCTCTGGATCTCAAAACATGAATTTCCGTCAGAACCTCGATTCCTCCAGCTGCGGTTCTCAACTTTATTGATTTTTAAAGGTATATAACTTATTCTGCTTCACTGTGCCTCCTGCTCTCATTATCCTGACCTCCTTTCTCTTCTACCCACTCCATCCTGCCTCTCATTTTTCCATTGGGCCCAAACCTTGTAATGCTTCCCTTTTCCCCACACATAAATGACCAGATATAGGCTGAGGTTTAAAGAAGAGTTAAACAATAGAAATAGTTAAAGACTATTATATCTAAATATTAGAACATGCACATGAGCCAGAGTTATTCATTCACAATGTTACACAAAGTGAAGCGGTAGTTAATTGTAACAATATTAGCCTATTCATCTGTGTGTGTGCATGATATATATATAAAAATAAAATCTTATTACTATTACCGTCCTCCTTCCTTCCTCGTCACCATTACTACCCTCCTCTTTACATCCTTTTGTGTGTTACACTACATCCCTTGGCACATCCTGACTAGAATCTGTGCCTCAGATAATAAATAAGGATACAGTAATATTATGATCCTATTTAAATAGGCTTTTCTCAAGCCCTCAGATATTGAGCAAAACCAAGCAAGGACTTTTCTGAGCTCTATACTATGTAGATGTTCTTCATAAAAACAAAATTAAATAATACCCATGTCAAGCAGAGCTACTCTCTGCATATGCTTCACTGCTATTCTCACCTGAACTATTTAAAAAAAAGGAATTTTTAAATGGTGGACATTCCAAAATGTTAATTTGTACAAGTTTAAGTGAAGGCATTAATTAGGATTTGGCCCACATGAGAGTTGTGTGTGGCCCCAAGGACAGATAGACAACTACAAAAGCTTTTCTCTGATACTAAGTTTGACCTCTTGACTTATTTGGACTCTTGATACAACAAGCACTGAACCAGCTAATTAGCTTGGCGCAGTTTCAGACAGTTGGATTATAGGCAGTGATAAAACGCAGCAGAAGGCACCTCTTGGCATGCTTCCCTATAACTCATCCATTTCTGTGAGGAATTCCAATGGAAGACATGTTTTAGCATGTTTTGAAACTGTAGGGCTGCTTCAGGATACAGAGCAGCTATTTCATTTATCACAGCAACATTCCGCTATGTGCCCATGCAGTAAGCACAGAGTAATACATCTAATATAAATAAGTCACAGCAATGATGCAAGCTACTGTAAGTTATTCTTGGCTGAATAGTGGGTATTTTTGTTTTTATTGGAAAGTTTCACACCCCATAAAGCTGAAGCAGTGCACACAGAGATGGATGTACTGAAGAGATCACTCCGAGTATTCTCTCACTACTGTTTTAAAAACCTGTGTGATTAAATTACCTCCTTCTCCTTCCTTCTACTGACCTTGTTACCAAGGTGCCCTACAGCAGCTATATTTGGTTTAGGTATAGCACTTGCGGTTCATATGCATATGTTTAAAATTACTTGGGAACATAGATTACAAACTAACAGTCTGCACTATTAAACTGGTGCAGGTAGCTGAACAGAATGCAGACAAGGCTTTGCGGTAAGGAGGATTACAATACTTCTGTAATATTCACACTACCAGCAAGTGTCACTACAGTATAAGTTTCAATAACGAACAGTCAGAGAATGGTGTGGTTGTTACAGGACAGAATTAAAAGTAGCATCTTTAATCTTTGCTTTCATGACTTCATTTGCTTTCAGTGGAGTAGCATAATTTTATGGTCATATCCAGTGACAAAATTTGGTGATGCAATATTAATTAATAAGGGTTTGAGTACAGATACAGCAACCTTGAGTTAAGAAGCAGTTATAGTGAACAATCTCACTGTATTTCTGCATGCTTTTTAATTAATATTTTTATTCACTTAACATTGATATCGAGTGAATGTGTTTGCAAATACCACACCAGCACAATCTGGGAATATTCTATTCAGTTATGTTATTTGACAAAGTATACTTTAGCCTTGTTCTGGAGCATATATTCATTCTCTCTAACAATATCTTGAGCAGTTTTTTTTCTCCCTTTCAAAAATGACAGAATATGAGCTGATGTGGTTGTGGATTTCATGCAAATGATGACAAGAACACAAAGACATGTAGTACTAGAGCTAGGAGCATAGCATAATCTCTACGAGAAGGTACCTGAGAAGTATCATGTGGGTTTAATTTTTAATCCTGGAACACAACTGGCCCAAGCCTGCATCATTTCTCATCCACTTAACATTCTTTTTGATGTGAATGAATTCATGGGGCTCCGTTTTCTATTCTCATTACAGTCTTTGTCACTAAGAATGAGGTATCCAAATTTTAATGCCTCATATATTTTGTCAGCTGCAGTGGTGTGCTCTACTACTTTGACCTTTTTGATTGGCTTGCCATTTCAGTTCTTCCTATTTACAGCCTCATTAACCTGTGGGGGAGAGGTGGAATGGCTAACCAATCAACATATAGTATACTGAAAAGGTCAGCATAGTCCAGTATATTTAGTCTTTCACAAGATATTTGAAGGTTAAAAATTTGGATTTCCTATTCGAGTGACAGAGATTGGAACACTAGCAAAGATGAAGTAACATTAATCCATTCTTAAGGTAGATATTACAAGAATGATAGGAAGTAAGGAAATATCCTAACTTCATTTTATTGAAACACTGGGTTTGTCATCTTGTAGACCTTTGCCAAAGACATACTTCGACCCTTACTGTATGACATTACTCGGATATGTAAGATCTACAGTAGCTAAATCCAGGATTTTAAAACAATCTTGAAGTTAAACAGGCAATTAAATATTTTGGGGTTAAACTTTGAGAAAGCAAAAACAGTTCAATCAGTTCTGAGTCTAAAGGGACTTTTTACACAGAAAATATCAAGATTTGCCAAAATTCTTATCTGCACACTTCATGAGCATCTTTGCTAATAGAAAAGAAAATATTTATGATATGTAGTTAGTGCCACTTATTAGATAAACAATTAATTGGTTCATAAAACAAACTTCTATGTGGACCACAAAGTGGTATGACAAAAATTTAGACTAAACAGCAAGTTTGCTGTTAGGGAGCATTGTGCTGTAGGAGATGCATTCTTTCAGATAAGAAGCACAACTGAGCTAATGACCCCTTATGGTCATTAACAATGTTGTGAGGTGTTAATCCTGAGGACCTGGCCAAATTCCAATTTTTGTAATTACATTCTGTTTGCAGTACCTAATCTTCCCCTACAGTTTCAGCTGAACATGGTATTCTTTGTCTTCTGTGTAAACTGTTGCATAGTATGCTAGTTGTTTATAAAAGCTCTGCATTCCAACATAGAGGTAATAGTATTTCCGTGATGGAAGGAAGTGGTAATCATATTACATATGGCAGTTTGTATGTCAGTTATATTTATTGACACTCTTTGGGAAGATACACCTCTAAAAAGCAACATGAAACCCCATAGTGGAACCTCACAGACCCCCACCCGCACATGGTAAACTCTTGCCAGATACTCAGCTCATACAATGAACACTACTTTTCTTTCTAAAACTTTGTAGGTGTGTGGAGATCTCCTGGGTGCACCCTCGAGGTCAGGCATAGGCACCACAGGTGAACTTTGGCCTTGGTTTTGCCTCACTCAGGATTTAAACAAGTTTAAGCAGTTCAAATTAAGCAGTAATACTGCACGTTCATTCAATGATCTTTCTGAAGGGACTTAAAATGCTGTGTGAACTGCTCTTCCCTTGGAAGAATGGCCTTGTGATCCTAAATCAGGTTTGAACAATTTCATAAACTGTAAATGGATGAAAAAGGAGGCATAAAGCAGAGGTTCATAAACTGGGAGTTAGGACCCCTCAGGGGGTCGCAAAGTTATTACATGGGGGGGGTTGTGATCTCCACCCCAAACTGTGCTTTGCCTCTAGCATTTATAATGGTATTAAGTATATTTTAAAGTGTTTTTAATGTATAAGAGGGGGTCGCACTCAGAGGCTTGCTATGTGAAAGAGTGACAGACTAACACAGCTACCCCTCTGATATGTGAAAGAGATCACCAGCAGGGCTGGCGCCAGGCACCAGCACAGCAAGCAGCTACTTGGAGCGGCCAATGGTGAGGGGCTTCACATCCGAGTCTTCGGTGGCAATTCAGCAGCAGGTCCCTCACTCCCTCTCGAAGTGAAGGACCAGCCACCAAACTGCCGCCGAAGACTGAAGTGGTGGCAGTGGAGCTGCAGATTGCGACTTTTTTTTTTCTCCCTCTTTGCTACTTGGGGCGGCAAAAACCCTGGAGCCGGCCCTGGTCACCAGAACAAAAGTTTGAGAACCACTGGCATAAAGGATACTTTATCTCAGAGAAAACAAGCCATTGCTGGAGATGCTATTTCTCATTAACTTGTTGCTTGCAAATATCATTTGAAGTCCATATAATATCGCATGTACAAAGACAGAGTAACACAAAGAAGCCTGACCAATACTTTTGGATTGAAGATATAAATTAGAAGAACAGATATGAGAAGGTTACTCGCCATGTGCAGTAAACTGAGGTTCTTCAAGAAGAGTGTCCCTTATGGGTACTCCACGGTAGGTGTGGCCACATCCTCTGTGCCTGGGATTGAAAATCATCATCAGCAATGCCCATCTGACCACATATGCACACCTCCCCCATCTCATGCCATGAGTGGGATGTATATATAGTGCTGTGCGGTCTGACCACCCCCCCCCTCCACTCTCAGTTCCTTCTCTGCCGTGGAGCTTATGTTTCAGCTCCAAAGCGGAGGGGAGGTGGGTGGGATGCATAGTAATGCACATCTTGAAGAATGTCAGTTATTGCACAGAGTGAGTAACCATTTCTTCATTGAGTGATGTCTCTGTGGGTGCTCCACTGTAGGTGACTAGAAAGCAATGCCCCTAATAGGAAGGCTGGGGCTTTGGAGCAATATTTACTGCAGATGCTAGGACAGTATGTACTAGGAAAGTATCTACTGTGCCATTGTGAGTAATGGTATAGTGACAGGAAAAAGTGGCCACTGATGGCCATGTGGCCACTTGCAAATGTCAGCAAATCGGGATATTATTGAGAACAGCAATGGAGGTGGAGATTGAGCGGGTGGAATGTGCTCTAATTCCAGAAGGAGGTTGATGATTGTGTAGTTGGTAGGACAGATGTATACATTGCAAGATCCACTTGGAAAAGCATTGCTTAAAGATGGCTGTGCCCTTGGATCTTTCGGCTGCTGAAAGAAATAAGCGTGGTGATTTTTTGAAAAAGACTTGGTTCTGTCCAGGTAGAAAGTTAATGCTCATCTGACATCCAGGGCATGTGGTGCTACATCCTGTTTTTGTTGTTGTCAGGCTTCGGAAAGAAGCAGGGAAGGTGGATAGGTTGATTGAGATAGAAAGAGGATGGTACCTTGGGTAAAAATGTGGAATGCGGACATAATGCAACTTTGTCTTTATGAAAAGATGCGTACAGGAAATATGCCATATGGACTCCAATTTTAATGACACAGGCAGAAGTAAAAGTGACAAGAAATGCTATTTTCATAGATAAGTGAACATAGGAGCATGTTACCATTAGAACAGAGGTCTAGTAAGAGAGAGTAGGACGAGGCCAGCATCCCGGGATGAGGTGTTTCCCATATGTGAGGGGAAAGATTTTGGAGACCCTTCAGGAAACGTTTCATGAGTGGGTGTGTGTGAAGACAGAGTAGCCATCTATGTGACAGTGAAAGGTTGTGATGGCTGCCAAATACACTCAGATGGAGCTAGTGGATAATCCTGATAATTGAAGATGTAAAATATAGTCCAGGGTAAGTGGTAATGGAGTGCTCATTGTGTCAGTCTGATGGGAGGTGCATCAGCATTGGAATCTAGGCCATTTGTGGTGGTAAGTGTGTCTAGTTGTGTTGCATATGTTATTCAAGAGTACCTAACTGCTTCCAAACAGGTTATTTCCAAATCCTGGAACCATGGAGGAGCTAGGCTTTCAGGTGGAGCAGCTGTGGTGGGTGGTGGAGCAGGATAGATAGCAAACGGATGGAGTATCCTTTCCTGATGATCTCTAGGACCCACTGGTTTGGGGTAATTAGCCTGTATGATGGAAAGAGCAGGGCTAATTGGTTGCCAAATTGCTGAGATGTCAAAGATAGTTGGTGTAGCTGTAACAGGGGGAGGCATTTCAGGGCCTTGACCACACCTTCAAAATTGTTGTTTGGTTGAAGGTGCGTGAGAGGTTGCTTCTTGAGGAGTCACCTGTGTGTGTTTGGTAGGGGGCTTCTGGTGCTGCTGCTAAGTGTCATAGTGCTGCCAGGGAATGTATTGTGGAGGTCAGGATCATGTGGGAAGAGCATATTTCCCTGGTTGCCTCTTCGGCACTGGTGTGTAGATGCCAAGAGAGTGGAGAGTAGCTCAGGAGTCTTTAAGAAAGTGTAATGATTCATCTATACACTCTGTGAATGATTTGTGGCCCTCAAAGGATGGATTCTCCACAGTGCTTTGTACCTCCTTAGGAAGGCCGGAGAGATGCAACCATGATGCCCGTCTCATGACTATGGCAGTTGTTATGGAACAGGCAGTGGTATCCACTGGCTAAAGAGGCTTGTAAAGCTATATAGGCCAAGAGGTGTCCCTCAGATGAGAGTGCCTGGCGTTGTTCTTTTTTACTTTCATGAAGGTCCTGGCAGAGTTCCTGTATTTTAGAATAGTTGAGATAGTTATACTTGGCCATGAGAACCTCATAATGAGATATGCAAAATTGGAGCTGTCATAACCTAGTCCCAGATTTGGACCTTAGCGTCCAAAATATGGGGATTAGCATGAAAACCTCCAAGCTTAGTTACCAGCTTGGACCTGGTAAAGCTGCCACCACCCAAAAAATTAGAGTGTTTTTGGGGCACTCTGGTCCCTCCAAACCTTCCCTGGGGACCCCAAGACCCAAATCCCTTGAGTCTCACAACAAAGGGAAATAAACCTTTTCACTTCCCCCCTCCAGGTGTTCCTGGAGAGATGCACAGAAGCAAGCTCCGTGAATCTAAACAGAGGGATTCCACTCTCCCCGTTTCCAGTCCTGGAAAACAGAATTACTTCCCTCTTCACCTAGAGGGTATGCAAAGTCAGGCTAGTAAATCTAACACACCCAGATTTCCCCCTGACTTCTTCCTCCCACCAATTCCCTGGTGAGCACAGACTCAATTCCCTGGAGTTCCCCACTAAAAAAAAACTCCAACAGGTCTTAAAGAGAAAGCTTTATGTAAAAAGAAAAAAAAATACATAAAAATGGTGTCTCTGTATTAAGGTGACAAATACAGGGTCAATTGCTTAAAAGAAATATGAATAAACAGCCTTATTCAAAAATACAATTCAAAACACTTCAGCAACCACACACATGTAAAATACAAAAAAACATATAAATCACTATCTGATCTTTTGTACTTACAACTGGGAAACAGAAGATTAGAAAGCAAGAGACAGAAATCCTCCCATAGCCGAGAGAGACACAGGCACAAGACAAAGAACTCAGACACAAACTTCCCTCCACCCAGACCTGGAAAAGCCTGGTTTCCTGATTGGTCCTCTGGTCAGGTGTTTCAGGTTACTTCTTTTCAGGTGTAAGAGACATTAACCCTTAGCTATCTGTTTATGACAGGAGCACGGTGGATGAATAAGCCTTGTGTCTCAATAAATCCAATTGTTTCCAGTGTCTGACATGGCGGGTGGATTGAGGTTGGTATTGGCATCCCTTTTCTTGCACTACATTAACTACTAAGGAATTTGGATTGGGATGGAAGAAAAGAAATTTGCAGGGACATAAGAAGAAGACAGTATGAAACTACACTTGTCATAAACAGACAGTTAAGGGTTAATTCCTGTTTTACCTGTAAAGGGTTAAGAAGTTCACATACCCTAGCTGACACCTAACCAGAGGAACCAATGGGGGGACAAGATGTTTTCAAAGAGGGAGGAGGGAAATCAGTCTTTTGGTCTGTTCAGAAAAGTTTGTGCCGGAGTGAAGGATCCAGGAATCAGCCATCTAACATTTCTGAAAAGTAGTAAGTATTTAGAGAAGGAATGTATTAGATTATGTTTATTTTCTTTTGTGACTTCGTTTTGCATAGAGGGAGAATCGAATTGGGTTTCTTTGTGTAACTAAGGTTTTTGCCCAGAGGAGCATTCTCTGTGTTTTGAATCTATTGTCTGTGAGAGTAGCTTGCATGCTAATCTCCCAGAGGTATTCCTTCCACCCTTTTTCTTTAATTAAAAGTCTTCTTTTAAGAACCTGATTGATTTTTAAGATCCAAGGGTTTTTTGGATCTGGGATCACCAGGAATTGATGGGAAGTGAATCAGTCTCAATCCTGCCAGGAAAAGGGGGATAAAGACTGGGGAAATATTTAGGGGGGGGAAGACAAAGTTTCCAAATGACTCTCCCATAAATATTTGTTTAAACTATTTGGTGGTAGCAACTACTAGATCTAAGATGGTAAATAAGCTTAGGGGTTATCTCATGCAGGTCCCCACATCTGTACCCTAAAGTTCAGAGTGGGGTGACACCTTGACAACACTAAAATTGACAGGTAAAGCACTATCTAACGGGTCAAAAAGGAGAAGTGAGCTCTGTTGAAGATTCCGTCCCAGACCAAAGGCTAAGGAACTGGGGGCAGTTGGACCACCTGGCGCTATATATACACATCCCACTCAGGGCACAAGATGGGGAGGTGTATGTGTGGTCCAATGAACACTGATGATGAAGATCTCAGATCCCAGGTGCAGGGGACATTGCTGCACCTACAGTGGAGCACCTACAGGGACATCACGTGAAGAAGTACTGGAAGTTTAAATCATTCTGCCATAGCTCTCCTTTGGATTCCCCTGAGTTTCCAAACACTAATCTGTTGTATATAATAGGAATAAAATATTACCTGAAACTGTTTTGAGACCAGTATTTTGCTGTCAAATTTTTCTCACCCTTTTTTTGGTAAGGGGTGTGAAGGCAGCATCTTTAAAATTAACTATATTTTATTGCAAGTTAGGGTAAAGAAATGTTCTCCACCAAAAATAACTGGTCTGAAACTGATGATCTGGGAGTGTTCTAAATTTCAGTGAGCTATTTTGAATTGTCCAGGCACTCCCTCTGAAAATATCTGATTCAAAAAAATGTAAATGTAGGTTGGGTGAAAGTGATCATGAAATCAGAGTTCACAATTGTAAGGAAAGGTAGAAGGGAGTACAGCAAAATAGAGACAATGGATTTCAGGAAGGCGGATTTGGTAAGCTCACAGAGCTGATAGGTAAGGTCCCATGGGAATCAAGACTGAGGGGAAAAACGACTGAGGAGAGTTGGCAGTTTTTCAAAGGGACACTATTAAGGGCTCAAAAGCAAGCTATTCCGCTAGGTAGGAAAGAGAGAAAATGTGGCAAAAGAGCACCTTGGCTTAACCACGAGATCTTGAATGATCTAAAAAATGAAAAGGAGTCATATAAAGAATGGAAACTAGGGCAAATTACAAAGGATGAATATAGGCAAACAGCACAGGAATGCAGGGGCAAGATTAGAAAGGCAAAGGCACAAAATGAGCACAGGCACAAAATGAGCACAAACTAGCTATGGGAATAAAGAGAAACAAGATTTTTTATCAATATATTAGAAGCAAAAGGAAGACCAAAGCAAGGTAGGCTCACTGCTCAGTGAGGAGGGAGAAACAGTAACAGGAAACTTGGAAATAGCAGAGATGCTTAATGACTTCTTTGTTTCGGTCTTCACTGAGAAGTCTGAAGGAATGCCTAACATAGTGAACGCTAATGGGAAGGGGGTAGGTTTAGAAGAGAAAATTAAAAAAGAACAAGTTAAAAATCTCTGAGAAAAGTTAGATGCTTGCAAGTCATCAGGGCCTGATGAAATGCATCCTAGAATACTCGAGGAGCTAGCTAGAGGGTCAGATACCTCCTCTGTTATTATCATTGGAAAATCATGGGAGATAGGAGAGATTCCAGAAGACTGGAAAAGGGCAAACATAGTGCCCATCTACAAAAAGGGAAATAAAAGCAACCCAGGAAACTACAGACCAGTTAGTTTAACTTCTGTGCCAGGGAAGATAATGGAGCAAGTAATTAAGGAAATCATCTGCAAACACTTGGAAGGTGGTAAGGTGATAGGGAATAGCCAGCATGGATTTGTAAAGAACAAATCATGTCAAACTAATCTGATAGCTTTCTTTATCAGCTAGGATAACGAGCCTTGTGGATAAGGGAGAAGGGGTGGATGTGGTATACCTAGACTTTAGTAAGGCATTTGATATGGTCTTGCATGATATTCTTATCGATAAACTAGGCAAACACAACTTAGATGGGGCTACTATAAGGTGGGTGCATAAATAACTGGCTGGATAACCATACTCAGAGAATAGTTATTAATGGTTCCCAATCCTGCTGGAAAGGTATAATGAGTGGGGTTCCGCAGGGGTCTCTTTTGGGACCGGCTCTGTTCAATATCTTCATCAACGACTCAGATATTGGCAGATGATACCAAACTGGGAGGGACTGCAACTGCTTTGGAGGATAGGGACAAAATTCAAAATGATCTGAACAAATTGGAGAAATGGTCTGAGGTAAACAGGATGAAGTTTAATACAGACAAATGCAAAGTGCTCCACTTAGGAAGGAACAATCAGTTTCACACGTACAGAATGGAAAGAGACTGTCTAGGAAGGAGTATGGCAGAAAGGGATCTAGGGTTTATAGTGGACCACAAGCTAAATATGAATCAACAGTGTGATGCTGTTGCAAAAAAAGCAAATGTGATTCTGGGATGCATTAACAGGTGTGTTGTGAGCAAGACACGAGAAGTCATTCTGCCGCTCTACTCTGCACTGGTCAGGCCTCAGCTGGAGTATTGTGTCCAGTTCTGGGCACCGCATTTCAAGAAAAATGTGGAGAAATTGGAGAGGGTCCAGAGAAGAACAACAAGACTGATTAAAGGTCTTGAGAACATGACCTATGAAGGAAGGCTGAAAGAATTGGGTTTGTTTAGTTTGGAAAAGAGAAGACTGAGAGGGGACATGATAGCAGTTTTCAGGTGTCTAAAAGGGTGTAAGGTGATGGGAGAAAACTTGTTCATCTTAACCTCTAAGGATAGAACAAGAATCAATGAGTTTAAACTGCAGCACGGGAGGTTTAGGTTGGCCATTAGGAAAAAGTTCCTAACTGTCAAGATGGTTAAACATTGGAAAACTGCCTAGGGAGGTTGTGGAATATCTCTGGCAATATTTAAGAGTAGGTTAGATAAATGTCTATCAGGATGGTCTAGATAGTATTTGGTCCTGCCATGAGGGCAGGGGACTGGACTCGATGACCTCTCGAGGTCCCTTCCAGTCCTAGTCTATGAATCTATGAATCAACTTAGTTTCATTGAACTCTATGGAGCTATGTTGATTTAAACCAGCTGAGGATCCGGCCTAGTATTGTGAAGAGAACATTAGTTACTGCAACACAAAGCATAACTAAGATGTAGCAATTTTATATCATAGAAGTTAGATGGGAACAATATTGGAGAAAAGTCAACATACTTGTAATAAACAGACAGTTAAGGGTTAATGTCTCTTTTACCTGTAAAGGGTTAACAAACAGGGAACCAAACACCTGACCAGAGGACCAATCAGGAAACAAGATACTTTCAAATCACGGTGGAGGGAAGCCTTTGTTTGTGTTTTTGGGGTTTTGCTTTGTTCTCTCTGAAAGGGACCAGACATGCAACCAGGTTTCTTGCCAATCTCTCTGCTACAGTCTCTTATATATTCAGAATAGTGAGTATTAAGTAGAAAAGGCGGATATAGTCTTTTGATTGTTTTCTGTATTTGCAAATGTGTATTTTGCTGGACGGATTTTGATTGGTATTTGTGCTGGGGGGAGACTTCTTTCTAGTGTTTATAAGCTGAAAGACCCTGTAATATTCCATCTTGTTTTAACAGAGATTTCTTACTTTTTCTTTCTTTTATTGAAAGCTTTTCTTTTTAAAAGACCTGATTAATTTTTTTCCCTTGTTAAGGCTCAAAGGAACTGAGTCTGTACTCACCAGGGAATTGGTGGGAAAAAGGAAGGAGGAATGGGGGAGGAAAGGTGAATTTCCTCTGTGTTTTAGATTCACGGAGCTTGAATCTGTCTCTCTCTCCAGGATAGCCCAGGGAGGGAAAGCCTGGGAGGGGGAGAGAAGGAGGAGAAAAAAACTGATTTCTCTGTGTTGTGATTCAAGGAGTTTGAATCACGGTGATCTCCTAAAAGCAGCAAAGAGTCCTGTGGCACCTTATAGACTAACAGTCTATAAGGTGCCACAGGACTCTTTGCTGCTTTTACAGACCCAGACTAACACGGCTACCCCTCTGATAGGTGATCTCCTAGTGTACTCAGGGCGGGAAAGATCTGGGAGGAAGAAAGGAGGGGGAAGGGAAATGGTTTATTTCCCTTTGTTGTGAGACTCAAGGAATTTGGGTTTTGGGGTCCCCAGGGAAGGTTTTTGGGGGGACCAGAGTGCCCCAAAACACTGTGTTTTTGGGTGGTGGCAGCCTATCAGATCTAAGCTGGTAATTAAGCTTAGAGGAATTCATGCTGGTACCCTATCTTTTGGACTCTAAGGTTCAGATTGGGGAATTATACCATGACAATACTGTTTCAGGGTTTTTTCAGATTTTGCTACCTGACCACTTTTTTTAAAATTCTGTATCCTCATTATTTGGATATCTGTTGTAATTTTAAGTGAACTAGCTCCTATTATAGACAAGCTAATACAACACTACGTTAAGATCTTGTATCAGTAAATATATTATGGTACAGTAGATGAATCCAATAATGAAGAATTTTTAACTCTCTTTGTTATTTCTTTGAAGAGGTCACAGGAATTGCCATATTGGATCAGACAAATGATCAATCTAGTCAGGCATAACTATGCAGTTTAAGCAGTTTAATGGAATAGCCTGCCAGCTTCTGCCTAACTACTGTAAGTTAGAGGTTGGTATATGTCTTGAAGACTGAGGTTTGTGTCTCTTTCAAAACTTTGTTTTTAAAAAAATTTATTATTCTGTAATTTTGGGTGTTCTCATTATCCATATAAATGTCCAATATGTTTTGCAGGATAAAAATCAGAAAAACACAAAACTTATGTTACTCAGGAATTCAGTTAAGAGAATACTGCAAAAAGGCATTCAATAATATTTGTTGGAATAAAACCCACAAGTTCAGTTCTGTGGTATTTATTATCCTTTGTATTTGCTATCCACAAACATCCATAGAAGTGGATTTTTGTTTGCAAAAATGCTCATGGAAAGAAAGTCATAAAATACTTGAGGTATTCATGTCAGAAGGTTTCATGTGGTAACCCTGACAGTTTGAGGATTTGGGAGCAGAAATATTCCTGTTTGACATAGGTGACCGATGGTTTACTATTTGTGCTGTGTTATTAAGCATCTATGCATTTATATAGTCCCATCTCCATAAAACATAGGTCATAACAGTCATGAAAAATAGTTTGAAGGCAATCTACAGCCATAAATATGTTTTAATCAAATAATTTAAAAAAAAAGCAAAAATCAAGATCTCTTTGATAGATATTCTTAAAGAGAAAGAAAGGATAAATTATCAAATAACTTGTTTGCTGTGAATAATTCACCCATCTCTGCTTGTGAAAGGATAGTTATGTAAACATGAAATTAACAATTATCTTTTCAAGTAGTTACAAATGGCACTATAGAAGCTATCCATTCTGTAGATGTAAGCCTTTCCTGCATTAATTAAAATGGAAATTATCTTAGTTTTTCCTTCATCTATTTACCTGACTTATTTTGCAGACACTGAATTTTTTGATATTATAATTGCTTCTGTATTTTCTTGTGACAGTACAATAATCATAAATGGTTTTGGCTGTCAAAATAATAGGCCATAATAATTTGGTAGCTGTTGAGTAGGACAAAGAGGAAGTGATTTTGTTACTGGAAGATCTGCTTCAATAAAATCTAACACAGATGCAGCCAGGCTAAAATTACAGTTTTTCCACAGGCTGAAATTCAGTTTCTTCCTTATTTTTTAAAAAAGGTACTAACAGAGTAGAGAGAAGACATATCATCTAAGAAAACCCAGATGCTACATATTCTTGTTATGTTTGTGGAACAAAAAAACCCAACTGTGCTTGATTTAGTTAACACTGGAGCAAATACTGCACAGATATCCCCTAAATATGTCGTTCTGTTTGACAGGGTCTGGCAACCCATGAATCTGCTTGGGCTGTGAGGAACCATGCATCACAGAACAGAAATCTACAAGGGCACTCTGGGCATAGACTGGTTTTGAGGGTGGGAAGATGGTGCATCTGTTACTATACAGGTGCTCCACTCACTCTCCTCTCTTCACTAATAAAGGTGGTGCATTGTATCTGTAAGTGGTACTAGAGCTCTGAGGCTGCAGGGATCTCACTAGTTTATGGCCATATTACCTGGGAAATATGTTAGCAATGGTATTTGACTTATTATGTATGTACATTCTATTCTATCAAAGCATCTGAGTTAGAGAATATTAAGTCTTAAGTGAAGTGCTCAAAAGACAGGAAATTCCACAGGTAACATTGCACGGATAACCTTACTTGTAAATACATTGGGGCAGTGGCTGTCTTTGTTCTGTGTTTGTATAGTGTCCAGCATAATGGGGTTCTGCTTCATGACTGTATCTCCTAAAAGCTACCATAATATATTAATATTATTATTAATAATTAATGTATTTCCAAGGGCCAAGATTTTCAAAAGTGTCTAGTGATTTGGAGTGGCTCAATTTTCTGTGGCAATTGGGGGGCACTTTAAAGGCATATCTGAAGACTGCCCCCAGAAATTCACTAGTCGCTCCCCCCCTGCACACTTCTTGTAAACTTGCAATATATTCGTCGTCAGTATTATGGAATCCTTTTATGGGCATGTAATGTCAGTGTCAGATTAAGTTGTAGGCAGATTGACCATCTCACCTATTATTTATCTAAGACACGTGGCTTTTATGAAATGGCTTTGCAATTACCACATGGCTACAACACGAACATAGATGGAGTGCATATATTGTATAGATAGAGACAGATTAACAGCTAATAATTTGAGGGAATCTGTCTATGTAGTTAGTGAATTCTCGTTCATATTGGGAACTTTCTATGTATCTGTGCAAATGTCATTTTGAACATGGAGCTTGTTTGCCTTTTTCACTGTCTTTTGCGTCCATATTGAACTGAAGCCCACAGGAATTAAGAGGAGAAATTCTTGCATTTGAGACTGAGCTAACAATACAGGGTCTTTAAACTTTGACAATTGTCCATTGACATGGCATACCCCTGGCAGTCACCCAGGTTTGAACTCCAGGAGACAGTTAACTAAGCAATGGATCACCTGGTAAGGGACTCTGTTCATCTGATGAGACTGATCAGGGGGGCCACCTGACAATTGAGGATGGGAAGCTATAAAAGACCATCTGTCATTGGCCTTTGTGGGGGAGCAAGCAGAAAGGCACTGACTGCAGGGTTAAGAGAGACTCCATGATTAATGGAGAGGGAGGGAGATTCAGGACACTCCAGAACACTCTGACCAAAGCCCAAAGAATGCTGCAGAGTGGCAAGGAAACAGAGATAAGGAAATGCATACACATGCTCTATTATTTTGTCTGAATTTGTGTACTTGTGTTTGGAAACCTTTGCAAAGCTTGTGTGTGTTATCTAATGATGCAAACTGTAAACCCCAGAGCACATTCCTGAGCTACTGGTGATCAGCACTCGTTCCAGGGGCGAGGCAGGTGGATGGACTGTGGAGTCTCAACTCTCAAAAATGGGTGCTAAACAGTGGCTTTGTAACCCTGAGAATATACACAGAAATTCCTAGTCAAAGGCAGTATGTGGACTCTGGAAATCTAAAGGACCCTAGGCTCTGGGAGGTGCAACCAAAACAGCAATCAAGTGAGGGACCAGCAGAGGGAGCTTTACCAGGGCTGTGAGACATGATATACACAGAAAAAGCTCACCTTGCATAGAGCAGATTATTTAGCCATTCAAATCACACACATCCTCATGAGCAATTTTACTACTTGTCTAGTCCTCAGTCTCTTTGAGTACATTTCCTCTAAGAATTTATGAAAGTAGCATTTCTTCCAAGAGTTACTTTTGTGAGCAACTGCACAGAGATAATTTTGTGAGGCCTCTGACATTTCATATTTTGAAAAGAAGGGATGTTTTTCCTTTAAAACCATGATCTTTGAACAGAAAGTGCCTGTAACTTTATGCAAAGGATTTTAAGAGAAATCTTTGTTCTTTAAGTAATGAAATAAACATATCCTCTTCCAAACCAAAACTAATTACACCTAGAGCAGAGGTCCCCAAGCTGTGGGGTACGCCCACCCCTGGTGGGGGCAGCACCAACAAACAGTCAGGGGGGCACAGTTGGTATGTTGGCAGTGGGGGTTGCAGAATGGTGAGGAGCACAATCTGTTTTAGGATTTATAGAGCATCATTACTGTAGAATCTAAGCCCCAATCTTATTATTTATATTACAGTGATATCTAGGAACACCAATCCAGGATGAGAGCCCCATTGTGCTATCCAGACAATCTGGTTCTTTGGTGGAGAGTTAAGCAAAACAGGTGCAAACCAGCTCAAAGGTGAACCTTTAGAAAGGCAACAGGAAGTGAATGCATCAGAACCTCCTTAGGCAGTGCTTAATTTATAATGAAAATGGTGCTGGAATTCAAGCAATTTTTTTACTCTCATAACTGATGGAGCAAGCCCAGAGGTGCTAGGGCTATGAAATGCCAAGCCTAGAGATGCTGGGGCTCAGCCCTGGCAAACCCTGGCACAAATTAAGCACTGAGCTTAGGACATTAGTACTACTTTACACTCCCATAGTATTTTATATGGCTCTGAAGTTAGTCATGGCCATACCATCTTCCTTGTTTGGCTGTTGAAAAAGATGCTCTGTGAAAGAACATGATGAGACCATTGATACAGCATGAGCTGTGCTAAACCTTTACAATAAAACTAGAAAACAACTGGAAACCAGGCTGCTTTCAGGTTTCCTCAAAACCTCAGAAGGCAGACTAGGTTTCCAAAAAGATGATGAGCACTAACCCACATCAGTGAAATGCCCTCTCCTACTCAATGCTATTTTGGTGAAGTGATAGAACACCCACCCCCAACATTTTATGTTAAGATGCTTGCCTGGGTCTCTTAGTGAGCTTTCTCTTATTCTCTGTCTGGGCAGGGATGCACTCATTACTGATTAAAACAGATTATCAGCATTTGAATAATAATAATAAATAATTTAATAAATAAATGTTTTAGAAGTTTTCAAGCTAGCCTCGTGGTCTGACTCATGGGTTCACCTCAAAATGATATGAAATGTGTATGGTTTCACTGGCAAACTAAGTGAAACTGCAGTTTCCAGTTTAACTTTATATTCATTTCAGCTTGAAACTCAAAACAGATCTAATATGTAAATCTGCATACACTGAAACTCACAAATAGGCTGGCAAAACTCCCTGCAAAATGACAGCACCGTTCTACATATCTTTACCTGCATTGCACTCGGAAGGCAGCATGGTAGCCATAATTAAATCATCATAAGTAAAGATCCAGGACCAGTATTTTTGCATACTTTTAGAATATCGATTCAAAGACTTAAGTAACCATGTATTTTTCCACTTAATACCCTAAGACAGATTCTCACACTCAAGATGCCAACGGCATATTAAAGGATTAGTAAGGTTTATGAACAAAGTAAGGAACATGGAACACCTGCTCTCCTTCCCAAGCTCCTCAATTCCTCAAGTGAGGAGAGGCTAATTGTCAAGCATGTTACAATTACTTCCTTCGTGTATAGTATACCTCATTCTATAAACAAAGTACTGTACCATGAAGTAAAAAGGGGACACCCTAGACAAGCCGATTTTCAGACACTGACAGAAGCTCAGAATACCATCTAATGCAACATAAAATTCCACTTCTCTAATCTATGTGGTTGAAAACCTGCTGAGATGCAAGTTTCATTTAAAACTTTAGAAAGGCAAAGAAATAAAGATAATGTTCTCCAGATTAATGGACAGCCTTACTTACGGCTAAGAAAAGGAAAATAATGACTGAACATCTTATTTATGTGGAATTGCTGATTTTTACAATGCAAACAAATGTGAACCTATGGGAAAAAAGATTAGGATGAAATAAGAAACTGACAAGAAGCTTTTTCTGTATAATTATGTTGTAAACACAGCAAAATCACATACCAAGATTACTTAGTTATTTCTAGTGCCTCCTGCCCCACCAAGTGGACTAATCGTGTTATTTTTTATCACTTTGTAATTTGTATACTTTAAGAGTGAGAGAAGTACAGTAGGTTTCCATAGCAACAAAAGCTAATTCTTTCCAAATTTAGGTTGGAGCTTTTAACATTTACTTCCATGGCAGCTTGCTTTCATATGCATCTTTGAAATACAGTAATATAAAGCACAGTTTTAATCTGCAGAGCTAGAAAATTCAGAGCTGGGGGGAACATAATATACACTTGGCATAATATGCAAATCTACAAATGAACCATGAATTCCCATTTCTAAATGTCATAGCAGTTCTGAAAAATCTATGTTAAATCTAGTGCTAAAGGAAATAGAAAATGGGACCATTTTAAGCATTTGTTAGATAATAAGAATTGTTAAGTAGGATGCCATTGCAGTTCTCATAAGAGCCCTACAAAATATAAAACAGTGTCAGAGTTCCAGCTCTCTCAGTGATAGAGGCAAGTCAGTGATAGCAGGGTTAATTAACTTATTGCATTCAATAAAATATGTTGTCTCACAGAAGAGTAACATGACCAAACAATAGAGTCCAGGACTGCAGCGATACAAACGAAAGTGACTGAAATCAGAATACGTGCAGTTTCACTGGACTCTGAAAATTCCAGGATGTTTGGCTATAAAAGCTTTTCTTCCACGATATGGATTACTAACTTGCACACCTCTAATGATGAGGGACCAGTCCACCCACCCCAGAAATCTCTTTTTGACCAGTTCTCAGCCTGACCCCTCTCCGTAGTAGCTAAATTCTTCTACACCCTCGGTGACAAGGAGTCTGATAATGGTTATTTTCCTATTAGAGCACTGAACCTCTCCATTCCCCACTCCTACCAGGAAAAAATGATCAAAATAGATAGATTTTCATTCCAGATCACAGCTGTTAAATTAGCACTTTCAGATGTAGCCTGTTTGCGGCATTTCTAGTGCCCAGACTGCATAATTCATGCTCCAGTATGAAACGCTAAAGCAGCAGTGACTTTATCACATCAAAAGACTAAAGAGCATGTTTAGAAGTGCCCTTAATTTATTGCTGTACAAAGATGAAAGCAAGATCAGACCATACCAAGCTCCCCATTCCATGGCAACATACGCACTCATACATTTTTTATAAACAAGTTATTTTCATGAAATCCTTCACTGACAGTAGTTCTTTTCAGATTGTGTGTTCTAAAATGCACCAGTATTACACATCACCCACATTACAGTCTAACCATTTCCCAATGGGAAAAACCTGTAGACTCCTCAGTGGTACTTGGATATGGTGCTGGAGATGACTTAGAGATGGAACAGACTCAGGCTTCCTTTTTTCAGGTTTGAGAACTTTCCACATCCCCCGCATTAATGACAAACACTACCAGTCTGCTCCCCTAGCCCCATAATTGATAAACCTCATGTAATCCTTTTCCATCCTTCCCAGTGACACTCAACCTCTTTGCAAAACTTCAGAGAGTGAGTAAACATGTTAAAGACAATGTTAAGGTGGATGAACTATACTTGTAATGAAATATTAAGTCTCTTCTTGCATGTATTTTAGATACAAAAATCTATTTTAAAAACTAAATACTAAAGAGATGTGAGTTTAACTCCTAGGGCTTCTAACAAGTGCCATTGCAGATTTTGCTGTCACAAAAAGGAGACATCACTGGTTCCAAGGCCATGCCAATAAAATGAAGACCACTAAAGGTTATGAAGGATTTCATTTTCCTTGAAACTTCATTCTGCATTGGATTATTTTACACAATCAAGGAACTCAGATTCTGGCAATGATGCAAGAACTTGAAAATGATGATGGATTTGATGATGGTTGTAACTTCACACATAACAGAACAGCATAGACTACCCAGGAAAAGAAAAAAATAGCAACAACAAGGCAGTCAAAGAGTCTTAAGCACACCAAGTCCCTCTGCCCACAGGAAAAAAACCCAACCAAAAAAATTCTTATTCTTTTTCTGTTAGAAGATTGGATTAGAAGAGCAGTTTTGTCATCACAAATCAGGTTTCATCATGGCTTGTGTTCTGATTTCCATGACAGTGACCTACTCAGTATTTTCCCCAAAGTTAAATATTATTAATTTGTATTTGTATCATGGTAGCACTCAAGAGCCCCAGCCATGGACCAGCACCCTTTTGTGCTAGGCCCCAATAGGCTAAGTGAATTTTGTACTGAATTATAGCCTCAATGAGCAGTATCATTCATCAATATTCTGACTTCCCATAACAACAGGAAACAAAGTCCCAGACAAGCTGTGCCTCATCTCCAAAGTTCTAAAATGTTTTAGCAACAAAAGGAAATCCTTGAAGTGTACACATGGTATATGTTTCACATATCAGACAGAATATATTGCATTTGGGCCTCTGTGCCCATATTAATATAAAACATATTACCATTGCAAGTTTTTAGCAAGGAACCACAGGTATTAAAAATATATTTTAACAGGGTTCACTCACTGCAAGAGCGCCTCCTTCTGGCCAGACATGGCATGTGGCTCTTTCCTCATATGGCACCACTTGCCAATGGGCACTACATTGCTGTAGTGATCTATCTTCTCAAAATCCACAGCACTCCCTCTTCATGACTCAGCCCTCCAACTCGGTCACTATATAGTCCTCCCTTTCAGGTTATCAAAGTCTCACTGGACCAGCTGTCCAGGTGGCACCTCCAACAGTCCTTGACCACTTCCCAGTGCTCTAGGGAATCTGAACCCAGATCCTCCCTCTAAATTAGGTTCCAGCCCAGACACTCTATAAACAGCAGTCAAGAACTGTAGAGTCCCCCTTCCTTGCTACTGTTTCCCTGGGCTTCCTCCTACCCTGCCTGCTCAGGCTTTCCTTCCCCTCCACTTCTCTGGGGTTGACTTTTCTTTCAGGACTAGGATTTGAGGGCTTATTCCCCCCCCCGTTTCCTCCTCTCTGTTCCCAGGCTCTTTCCCAGCAGCTACAAACTTCCTCCCATTATGATCCTTTCTCAGCTGGACTTCATCAGCAATTAGTATTTATAAATCCATGGGATTCCCATCAGATGTGAATGTTAACTGACCCCTTTGAGGCTACCTTAAAGCCTTCAGGATTGGTGTCAACTGACCACTCTATCATATATTTATATATATATATATATATATATATATATTAAATAAACATTGTGGTTTCCACTCCTTCTCCCTTTAAGTTGTGAAATTTCCTGACCTCTTACTATAAAGGTGCAGCATTCAAGTACCTACTTACTCAGCAAATTTGCATATCATGCCCAGTTGTCCCCACTAAGCTGAATCTCTGCCATTATGTACTTTCCTACTGAGCTGCCATTCACTTCCAGTGGGCAATATAAGCCTGATTCTGACCTGCAGCACATTTTGACAAGACACACTTCAGTTTATGCCTGAGTTTCTGAGACTGACTCAGCCAATACCACAGTATGAGGTACAGGATTGCCTGAAAAAGCTCTAGTGGCTCAGCTGTGTTATATTTTCCAAAGTTATCCACTAATCCAGAATTATGTAACAGTATCAGAAATGTCCATTTCCAAGCAAGTTTAGCGCAAACAACTGAAATCTCTGCCTGTATTATAGTCTGTATTATAGTCAGATAGGTAGCAAATTCCAGAATTGTAGCTGTGCAGTGTGCTGGAGACATTTTTGAGGAAAATTTGGCAAATACTTAACACTCCTAAATTGATGTCATCAAACTGTTTCTCTTGTTACATTCCAACTCCTCTTGTACCTATTACACTTTCCAATTCAGTCAAATCATATCTTCAAGGCATTTAATATAGAAGCTTCAGGGATATACTGTTGAAGCTTTCTACATGCTGTTAACTTTTAAATATTAGTCTCGCATTATGCATTTATCCTGATCCCAGAAATTCTTTAAATATCTCATAATCTTTTATTGACAGATGGCTTCACTGGAAAAGCCTTTTTTGGAGGATTTGTTTCACATTTTAATAGCAATATTTCCTTTTCAGCTCAGGGCATGTCTAAAGTACGAACTTAAATTGACCTATGTTAGGTTGGCTTACAGCCACTGCAGTAATTATGTTACTCTCCTTTTTTCTGTGGCGCAGGTCCTCACCAGGAGCGCTTCCACTGACAGAAGAGGGGTGTGGGGAGCAGCTGCCTGGGCTTCTTGCCTCCCCGCTGTCTGCCAGGAGCAGGAGGCAGCCACCCAGTTTTCTTGGCTTCCTGAGGGGGAGCAGGGAGCTGGGATGGTGGGCAGCCAGGCTCTAGCTGGAGCCCCCTACTGGCCTGAGAGCCATGAAACTGACAATTACAGCCAATAGCTAATGTAAGGATCCCAGTGCCTACACAAACACTTTGTTGCCCAAACTACAGTGACATAAGCCCTACACTTCTCAGGGAGTGGAGTTATGATGTTGGTGTACTAGAGCACTTACATCAGTGGGAACAAGGCTGTAGCATGTACATAGACATAATTAAGTTGACATAAGCTGTCTTACCTCAACCTACCTTGGTAGTATAGACAAGCCTCTGTCTAAAGGGATCTTAGTATATTTCAAGTTTTGTTGTGTTAGATTTAATGCCATTAATTCTATTTCCAAATATTTATCTGACCTACTGGTTTAAAGACAGACTCTTTAGGCTCCCCACATCCCTCAATTTGTAGAATTTCATTATTTCCTATCATAGCTGATTTTCCACCTGTTGATCATTTGCTTTTAGGGTTTCCTCAAATTCTCATTTCCTCTTTTTTTTCCTCCTCAAGACCAACATTTCCAGAAAGTCCCATCAAGGCAACCCTCCTGCCAGCCAAAGAGAGCTAGTTATTGCTAACTTTGGAGGCCATAAAGACAGAAGCATCTGAGAATTCTGATTTCTAGGGGTCACTCATAGGGATTCATTTGAGAATAATGTAACAGGTTTCTTTATTGTTTTCCAATGGGCACATTGCAGTATTCTGTCCCATGAGCTCTAAATCTGGTTTATACTAGGGAGATTTTGCAAAAGTTTCCCGCTATTACTTAGGTTAGTTCAGTTCCACTAGTGGTAGCAACATTGGGAATTGGGTGAACACGGTCCACCAACATTATAAGCACCACGGGTAAACTTTTCTGAGGCCTGTAAGTGATTTAGGGGCCTCATTTCCATTTCAATGGAATTTAGGCACCTAAGTCACTGAGGCATTTTTCTATGTCTATTGGAGGATGAGATGTCATTGTGCTTAACTCACCAGTGTTCCGTCTACACCAAAATTGCTTCTAATAATAGAGCTGAACTGGAAGTAGCAATGGTAAACTATTTTTAAAAATTTCCCTAGTGTTAACAAAAGAAAGCCTGAGAGAGTAAAGCGCTCAAAGCTCAAACTTTCTGTGACTTAGCTAAAGAAAAGCTCAATACACTGAATAGCATGCTTTTGAAATGCACTATTTGTCCCTTCTGAAAACAACAAACTCCAATTAGAAAACAGAATTTAAAAAAAACAAACAAATTTAATTGGCTATGTGACATCCCAGTTTGGGATCATCAGCAATATAGCAACGATACATTCAGAACAGATGCATGCCTAGTTTTTTGAGTTGCAAGCTAGTTTGATGTGTTGAACAATGGAATAGAACAGGGGTGGCTGAACTGTGGTTTTTGAGCTGCATGTGGCTCTTTGACAGTTAAAGTATGGTCAGGAGCCCCCCATAAATCCCCATTCTCTGCCTACCTGACTGGTGGGGGAGCTCGGCGCTTCTGCCCTGTGGTGGGGCTTCTGTCCAGTGGGGAGGGGAGCCTCTGTGCCTGCTGGGGTTTGGAGTTTTGGCAGGAGCCCCGAGACCCAGCAGAAGAGCCTGCAGGGCTGAAGTTCCAAGCTCCATCAGGTGCACCCTCACACTCAAACTTCTGAAGATCATTGTATGCAGCTCAGAGGGTCAGTAAGTTTGGTCACCCCTGGAATAGAGGCTACTGGATTTACTGAATATCATAGGGAGACATTTTTTGGTAGACAAATATGACTGGTGCACTTTCTTTGATTTCAATGGAGCTTTACCAGGGATTAATTTGGACCACAATATTTACTTCAAAAGAATGAGTTTGCCATTTATAGTGAGCATTCTGATTCAAAGGGCTGGTCTACACTGGGGGGGGGGGAATCAATCTAAGATACGTAACTTCAGCTATGTGACTAGCGTAGCTGAAGTCAAAGTATCTTAGATCGATATACCTCTCGTCCTCACAGCGTGGGATTGACATCCGTGGCTCCCCCTGTCGACTCCGCTACCGCTGTTCGTGCTAGTGGAGTTCTGGAGTTGACAGGAGCACTTTTGGGGATCGATATATCGCGTCTAGATGAGACGCAATATTCGATCCCTGAGAAATCGGTCACTACCCGCCGATACGGCAGGTAGTCTAGACATACTCAAAGTTTGCATGCTTTGTATGTCTGCAAATAAATATTCTGAATTTGAAAAGCATAGCATCCTCAGTTAACCTATATAATAGAGCGGATGGCCCCATAACACATGCTGTGGTAAGATATATTTTTCCATGTGCCTAACCACTTACATTTTTTACCGTTGTCTATATTTTACCTTTATGTCTAAAAACGCCTTCCGGGCCTCAAAAGCATGAAGACAATGGAACCCAATCAATCTGTAGTAAAATAAGTTAACATGCTCCAGATCCCCTGTACATACAGCTCAAGATACCAGAGATAAAGAGACAGTGTGGAGGAACATAGGGGATCTATGGGGTAGAGGGCATAAATCCTCTCCGGTGTATGATAGCATCTGAGAAAAATAAATGTATTCAGAAACTTGGTTAAATTGTTATGTTTGTTTTGACTTCTTAAAATTTTCACAATGTTTTTAAATTATACACAGGACAACTCAGTGGGCAGAATTATAGTTGCAATATAACAGTTCTTTGAAATCATAAGGTAGATTTTACTGTGAAATCAGGCCTGCTGTTTAGCTAACACTAGATTTAATGTACATACATGTAACTGAACAACAAGAAAGATCAGCAGATATTATGAAAAGTTTGTTTACCCTGGCATTAAAGCAATGCTACACTTCACATGAAGTTAAAATGCACCTTTTTTTCCTGGTCACCTCAGAGTAAGCAGTCAGTTGCCTTATATAATCAAATAAATATTTATTTTTAAGTCCAAAACAAAAAGTTGTCAGAGCTCCATTATCTATTCAGAAATAGCAAAATGAGGTTTTAATTTTCTTTGTTCCAAATTGCAGCAGTGAGGCGTTTAAATCTCTCACCTCATTATGTTTCCAGATTAATGAAGAGGCAGCTGATTCAGAAACTTTCATATCAATAAATCCAGACTTGGATGAACTTATACCTTCACAAGCCTGAGGCCCAGTTAGGGCAAAATGGTACATGATGGGTAATTCACACTTTAGGAACATAGTTAAAGGAAACAGCTTTGAGAGCCTCTGAAGATGTCCCAGAGAAGAATCTCAGAAAAGCCTGTACAAGCTAGTTATAAATAGTCGTCTGCTCTAACATTTCTTTAGTGAAATGCATTTAGAAGGAATAACATACAGATTTTAGCCACTTCTAGGACAGAAATTTTACTCAAAAGGCTGCAAGCCTGCAAAAGGATTGGTGTAGATGGACCCTTACACCCGTGCACAGTGCCACTGGCTTTTCAAACTTCTAATTAAAGTTAAACATTACTCTGTATCTGTCATGTACTGTTTTCCTTCTGTTGATATTCTCTCCTGGGACCAGTTAGGCTACCTTTTCTTCTGACACCATATTGTGTACTCCTTGTATATGGTAGACTGTAGGGCTGCTACTGGCAGGTCAGGCTTCTGTACCAGATATGATCTGGTTACAGAGTTTCCATCATGGAAAGAGATACAAGAGATGTGTTCTCTGTGAGATACATGAATGGACTGCCAGATATGGCCGTTGTTACCAGCTCAGGTAAAGTATGTTACAAGTGGTGCCACCTACTGGCTGAATACCATTTTAGCATCCTATTACAGCCCTGTTTCTCACCCAGGATACATAAAAAGCACTAGTGAAGTCAGTACAAACTAAAATTTCATACAATGACTTGTTTATACTGCTCTATATACTATACACTGAAATGTAAATAAAATATTTATATTCCATTTGATTTATTTTATAATTATATGGTAAAAATAAGAAAGTAAGCAATTTTTCAGTAATAGTGTGCTGTGACACTTTTGTTTTTCTATGTCCAATTTTGTAAGAAAGTAGTTTTTAAGTGAAATGAAAATTGGGGATATGCAAAGCAAATCAGACTCCTGAAAGAAGTACCATAAACTGAAAAGGTTAAGAGCCACTGCATTACTGTATCTATTTTGAACATTCTAAATTCTCTTCACAAATATTTTCATGTTAACAGGTCCCTTTCTGATGAAGGAAAGCAAACATCAGAACAGCAACTTATGTTTTCCTGCACATTATGAACAATCATACACTTTCATCCTAAATTAGTTTAATTTTAGCTTAAGGGCAAAACAGGAGAGAAAAGTAAGATCTCCATGAGAAAGGACAATCTCTCTCCTTTGTAACACAAAATGGCAGCTGCCTCAGAAGGTACCTACAAGGTTAAGAGTGTAGTACACAGAAAACAAAATAATAAATTACTCCTTAAATTCTCTTCCCCAACTCCTGCATCTCCAGCCTCCGTGTTTTATCAAGGGTATCTGCAGTGTGTGGATAGGTGCTGGGTTTTAGTGTGTAAAAAAGAAAGAAAGAAAGAAAGAAAGACGCCTTGATCCTAGATCAAACACTTCACTCTGACTCCACATGACTGTAAGTCTCCACACTTTCCAGGATCAGGGCTGGAGCTTGTTGAAAGGGAATTTTAAGCAAAATTGGAGAATAGATAAAAAAGGAACTTTAAGACCCTGATTCTGCAAACGCTTATGCGCAAGTTAATTCATAAGACTAAACTTAATCCCCTACTTGTGCCTTTGCAGAATTGTGGCCTACATTTGCTTTCAGACAGAATTTGCCCTGGACACCTGATTCTAAATGTTGCATTCTTCAAGTATGGAGAACATAAATATACTATGGAATATTGGTAAGCTGCCACATAGCTGAAATTTCAGATAGTGCATACTCACAACAGACTGCTTGTGAATGAGTTATGCATGACAGAATATTCACTAATATTATGTGAGCAATTAAAAATGACACAGGTTTTAAAAAATCATAACAGAGAGAATTCATGAACAGAAGATGGTGGATTATATTTAACCAGATCTGCTACCTAAATATAGAGTCAGACATTGACAATGTAATTTTTGCTTATTATTATAACAATAACATTGAATCCAGTAAAACACTAAAGTGGCCATGAAAAAGTTGAATGAGCAACAATGTTCCATCAACAAAAGCACCTCAAATGATTATGGCTCTGAGGCAACAAAATGCATAACTTTAACATATTCTTAAATCTTTTGGAAGTCAATTTGCTTAAGCACTCAGTGAAACAGGTACAGACCTAAGAATAGGTTTTGGTGCTTTGCTGAATCAGAACGTAAAGCAATAAAAAAGGTAATAACCCTGCTAACCCACCACCCAACAACCATAACCACTACAAAACACAAAGAAACAGAAGGATACAACTGAGACTGGTGCCATTAAGGGGGAAGAGGTCTCCATATCCATCCTCCCTCATGTACCCTTCATGGGATGGTCAGAAAACCTACCTCTTCCAATGCAGCATGAGGTAGAACAGACTTCTTATTAAAAGTAGAATCTTAACCTGGACTCACTGAACAGTAGCAAGCGAAACTTGTGGCACAAAGACATCATCAGTTTTCATGTGCATAAACCTTGGAGCTTACATTCAGTACTAGCTGCAGTCTTGGGGTCACAACTTACAAATATTTTGGAGATGGGGAAAGATCATTATGAGTACTTTTTAAGAATGTGCTTACATGGTCTAAAATGACTCTAAAATTGAGAACCTTCCAAGTATTGGCCCACACTGCTCCCATATACATGGAATCTACAAGATATTTCCTTGACCCAGCAAACTAACCCCATATCTTCTGAGTTAACCTTAACTAACTGGAGTATCCATTTTACAATAGGAGCCAAGCGAAATTACAGAGCAGAGACAGAATTAGTATGTTTTGTAGAAACAATAATATTGATGCAGGTGTCAACAGCTTGATGATACTTTAGAATTGACCATCAGAGCAATTAAGGTGTAATATACAGATTAAGCCACAGAGCTGCCATTGCTAAACCCTTCAGGACTCGAGGAAGCAGGTTCCTCAGACTAGATGAATTTTTTCCCAACAACACACTTTCTGAGAAGAAATTAACTTAAAATCAACCTCGTGACACTATCTATGCCCCCAGCTTGGGTGATCACCCTGTTTGAGCATTAATATCAAAATCAGGTGTTAGATATCAAAGAGTGAGCGCATGAGAGTGCATACACATGAATGGGCACATGTGAGTATAGAAGTACTGAGAGTATGTACTACCGTAGCAATAAAACACAAAGGGAGGCAAACTGAAGCTTTACTTTAGATCACATCAAAGAACAGTGACACAGTGAGTTCCTATTTCAGTTGCATGGAGCCTAAATGTCTGATCCCTTTCCTCTGGCAATGCTGGCAATCTTGTTCATTGTGCAGGCTGAGGACCAGCAAGTCAGTTCAAATAGGACAGGGCTTTATTAACACAGCAGAAGGACATACTTGTTCAAATATTGCCCAGGAGCGTAATCAGAACCTTGGCATGAAGGTTATTACAAGGATTCACTTTAAATGCCCTAAAACTTTTCTAATCCTAGCAGCACACTCTTTCCTCCAATTAAGTACACAAACATCCCTCACGTTCTTACTGAGAAAAACGTACTGTATGAGTTGGTCAACAACCCTGCCCCACTACCACCACACATAAACGTCTCATTACTAAAGTTACATTTAGTTACACAGCACTGATTTTATTCCACAGTTGATAAGGTGAATCATCACTCAGTAATAGTGACAAACACACTGAGTACACTTAAAAATCTCATGCTAGTTCCAGAAATATTATTGGCTTTAGCAGGATTCCACATTTTAATTATAAAGACTATAGAACCAGAGCAAACTTTTCCATTGTGCCCACTATAACACTTAGCAAACATTCCAAATGCTTAAGTATAAACAGTCAAGTAATTTTGAACATATAACACATGTTAAAAATTGAAATCTGTTGGCAATTTATAACAGAAAAACAGAAGAAATGGTTGAATAAATAGTTTGACCAAACAGTGTATCTGCTGCTAGCCACAAATGAAATGCTTAAACAAATGTAATCTACACTCGAGTCACACAATGATGTCCACACAACTGAGATGCTTTGCACTTGCCCACATAATAAAATTTCATACTTTGCGTGTACAAAGGGCTGGATCGTCTGCTCACTGGAATAAACAGACAGATTACCATTTTGACCTCAGTAGGCTTTGGATTTTGAAGTGTTATCCTAACATTAATGAATAAAGCCTCACAATAAACCTGAGAGGTAGTTCAGTATTAAACTTATTGTACAGATAAGTAAACTGAGGAACAGAGAGGTTTGGATATTTTCTTTCTTTGCAAATGGCTTTTCAAAGCTCTTTCTCACAATTTCTGTCCGTTTCCCCTTCTTTCTCACACTTTATTTTTACTTTATTCAAAGAAATCACACTTTTTCCTTTCCTTTTCAAAGGAAAAAGTAAAAAGTAGGGGTGGGGGGAAATACACAAAAGTGTTAAAAAAAACAACAACAATATTTCAAGTTGAAATGAACTGAAAATGTTCATGCCATTTTGACACTTGGTCTCAATTCAATTTCCCATGGGAAATTTGAAATTAAATTATTTTTTAATTTCATTTTATTTCAAAATGTCCTAGGGGAAATCGAATCAATTTTTTTCCTGTGAAAAAGCAGAGGAAAAAATACCTCTATTTCAAAAAGCTCTGGTTAAGAATGTGGTGAGAAATTAGTGGCATTAATTTATATCCCTAACTTAGGACAATATGAAATCATTTAAATAATTATATTTTCCTAGAAAAAACAAGTCCCATTACTTTAACTATATATTTAAATGTGCACCACACTTCTGGCAAGCATACAGGCTCTGTTTTGTCAGACATATGCCATAAATTCATTGGCAGAATAGGGGCAAATCACTTGATCTTCTTGTGGCTCAGACAATCCAGCTGTAAAATTAGATGAAAGCAAAACTGAAAAACAGATGCTGCTGCGTCTAATATTAGTTTTTTTGAGCAAACAATATTTTAAAAGAGCAAAATTAATGTCCTGTGGAAAGTGAAACATTTTGTTTAGAACTTATTGGCATAATCTTTAAATTAAAACAAAAATGATAGAATTGTATAAATCTGTTGCTGGATTTGTATGACATTATCTAATTTATAAATTCACTGCATTTTTCAGAAGATACCTAATACTAAAACTATTCCAGCCTGAGCTACTTGCTGATTTCCACCAGCAGGATGAAGGCTATAGCCCCTGGCAACTGAAGCCTGCCATTGGTTGGGATGTGCAATAGTATGAATCCTCTATCATTCCTATCCTGGATCTGAGAGAGCTTGGGTGGGCAGTTAGAAAGAAGCCCAGGCTAAAGCACAGGAAATCTGTTGGCTGTGGATTCCCAGCAAGAATTTAAAGCTGCTATCTCCTTTCAGAGCAATGATATTTCATTCAGATGCAAAGGAATGTACACTTTGCACCCAGCTGCCAACATCCCAATGGGCCATTCTAGTGGTTGAGAACAGTCAGGGCACAGCAATGCCCTAGCCAAATTTCCATCCCCCAACAATGAAACCAGCAGAACCTTGCATCAGGTAGCTCCTTTGGAGGGGCCATAGGGCTAGTCATGCTGGCCCTACACCTTCCACAGCATTATTTCTATGCTGGGGGCCTTACCAGCAACTTTAGAGCCAAATTCTGCCCTCAGATAGACAAGCACAACTTTAACAGAAGCAATAAACCTGTGTGAGGGCAGAAGTTAGCCATTACATTTTTTAGAATTACTAAAGGTATGTCTACACACAAAGAAAAACCCATGGCTGGTACTGGGCACTGGGACCCTTCCACCTCCAGCCTGGAAATCTACACAGCAGTGAAACAACCCTGCAGCCTGAGCCAGCCGCGGGTGTCTAGTTACTGTGTAGACATGCCCTGGAGGTTAATGAGAAAATGAGAAAATATATTGCATAAATATTTCCGAATCCATTACTCAACAAACAAATCAAAGTAATTCTGCTTTTTTCTACCTGTATTTGTGAATATTAGTTGCAGCTATCCCTATGGTATTTAAGTGCTAGGTGATCTATAGAATGACATCACTCTCTGGAGGTGAGAGTATGTTGCCTTCACAGCGTTCTTAGCCAGTGGATCAAAAAACTGATCCTGACTTTCTCATATCTATGATATCTCAGAGCAATAACTACAAGGCCAGTGTTCAATAAAACACTCTCTCTCTCTCTCACACACACACACAAACTCTTTCTTTTTTAAAAGACTGTCTAAATATGCCAAGGGGGAAGTTCTCGTCACAGACAATAAGGAAATGTCTGATGCCAGCAATTAGTGTTGTAAATTTCTAGTGGAAGTAAAGAATATAAAGTGTTTCTATATGGATCTCTCTCTTTTTTGCCTTATAGAATTAATGCTGATTGAAGTGCATGTATCCTCCTTATACCTTTGGCGAAGTTTATGAGAGATGGCTTACTATGTCAATTGTACTTTATTCCTGAACTTTAATTAATGTGGTAAAATCCAGCGTCACCTGCTGAAGTCTTGGTACAGCTTCAACTTAAGTGACCCTCATTTAGAATTTTTTTTAATTGATTTATATTTTAAATATATTTGCATATAGTTATGTCTTTGTGAGTGAATCTATTATTTTGTAAGATGAACCCATCACTTGCCCAGTAAGGGATCTGATACAACACTGAAAACTTATACAGTACTTTGTACAGGGGATGGTGTGTAACTTTTCCATTAATCAGATCCTTAGGGAGCTGAAGTTGACCTTGATGTCATGGCTTGATTAAAAAGCAGCAGCTTTTACTGGCAATATAATAGGAACTGACTATACTTGAAAGAAATATATGCTAAGATTTTTCTATAGCATCCAACGCCATAATATCTAAACAGTGATTTTTTTGTCCATTCATCTTAACATACACACATTATTTGACATTTCCCCTACTATAAAATCTGTTTGATAAAGAAAACTTTCTAATACCATGGTTAGAAAGATAATTTTCACAGATGTTGCATAAACTCTGAGACAGAGAAGAACAATACTTATTTGAGAGAGAAGAGATTGCAGAAGGTTCATTTTAGGTTTACATACCCCCTATAGAAATAATATTTTGGAAGGTTTAATACTTATATATTTCTAGCCATCTTGTGAATTTGATCAAATATGTATGTTTCTGTTAATCAAAGTTGAAGTCTCCTTGATATTTTAACACAAACCTTAATTCTTAAACAGGACTCTAAGTGTCTTAAATACAGTAGCTCTTGGGTATGTGGTTGCCAGATGATGGAATTTCACTAGTTCAGACCAATATTTTTGAGTTGGAGTAGCTTGTTTACATGAGTGAAAGGCAGAGTCATGAAATTAAAATTAAGATCCAAATTTAGTGTTCCCTTTCATTTGGTGGGTAGTTGGATTCAGAGATCCAGTTTGGTCCACACAAGCCAAGTTGTGAAGTTCAGATCTGGATCTCTGTGCATAGGCACAGAACATAGACTGAGCACCCACCGGAAGCCCCCCTTATCAGTTCACCCGTCTCCCCCAGCATCTCCCACCCACTGCAATCAGCTGTTCTGCAACATGCAGGAAGCACTTGATGGGAGGGGGAGGAGTGAGGGCAAGGCGCACTAGGGGGAAGGGGGCGGAACAGGACAGGAAGAGGCAGGGTGAGGTGGAGGAGGGGTCAAGGACCCCCCAGCATATTGGAAAGTTGGTGTCTCTGTCTGTGTGTGTATATGGGTGAGTGTGTGTGTATGGGTTGTATCTAATGTACTATTTCAAGCCTAACCATCCAACCCTTTTCTGGTCTGGTTCAAATAGATCTGGGACCCTTGTGAAGCCACTCAGACTACCATCTTCTAGGCCCAAGATTCAGTGTGTGACTTTCACTCCCACAGATTACCTCAAAGAGTTGCTCCATGCCAAACACGGGAAAGCTTTTATTTCATTCAGTGGGGAGCCAGTAGGCAACATGTCCAGAAGTAGACAGCATGTTTTTGCCCGAGATGCTGCACAAAGCAGCTTGTACCTCACACTACTAGCATGAATGCTGAACAAATCTCTACCATTTCAATCTATCCCTAGAGGAGTAAATGAGAGATGGAAAATGTAAATATAAATGACATTTCAATGAAAAAATGGGAACATAAGTTCATGAAATAACGTTGCATTTCCTTTCCTCCCCTCCCTCTACATTTCTGAGATTCTTTTGTTGCACTAGCTATAAGGGGGCCCACTGCACTTGCAAATTTGGTAGGATTGATTAAGCTATCTGTGCCAAATTGTGGATATGTCTCCATCTTGTTTTTTGAATGCTATTTCTTTTTAAGGGCTCTACTGTGTATTATAATGGTGAACTGACCCTTTAAAGGAGTTTGCCTTGGACGCTCATCAGAATGGCTGAATGGTTTTGGCTCTGGACTCAAGTTTCAATGGGTGTGAGCCTGTGTGGGTTTGAATCCTACTTCCTGTAGGGCCATGTTGCCTGCTCCTTTGCTTTGACCAACTGCTACAAAAATTCAAGCTTCTCTATAACATGGTCCTCTGTCATTCCCCCCGCCCCCCCCCAAAAAAAAATAAATAAATAAAAGCAACAACCTTGCCACTGAGGGATAACAGGCCTAGCCAGAGTGGCCTCAGCCTTGTCTGTGAAAGCAGTAGCCTGCCTTCCAGATAGAAATAATGACAGTACAAGGATCATGGGACAGTAGCATGTGACTAAGAATAAGGCTGTCTTGGATATAGGATGGCAGCTTGTGGGTATTCAGGAGAGAGGCTCCAGGGAAAGCAGGCCTAGGAATGAATGCTCCATTAAAGATTGGGAGAATAGCCATTAATAGGCCAGTGTGGAGGTCTAGGGCTAGGCTGAATATATATGAGGCAGTCCTGGAAAGGAAAGACAGTGTAGGATTACAGGTAAGGCAGACAACCCAGTTGTTTAGGTTGTCTGGATTAGAATGTGTGTTGGAAGGCGAGTGTGGGTTCATGCTATGCTGCTAACATGGGAGATGAAACAGCCACCCCATCGACAGGGGACTAGAACGGATTGATTAAGGCCTAGGAGGGCTGGACACTGGACTCAAGAGAAAGGCTAAAGATAATCAAGAATACAGACTCCAAGAGGAAGGGCTGTGCCCAGTAAGAGTCTGATATGGAAGACTTGATTTTGGAAGAGAAGACACAGATAAAGTTGCATGTAAAGTGCTAATTGCAGCTGAATTAGAAGACAAGCACTTTTCATGAGTTAAATATGTATATTGCATATATAAAACAAACTGTTGGAGCTCATCAAATCATGAACAAATAGGCAAGAAATATTTTTGAACAAAAGTTCTGAGTTTGGGTTCATACTATTCATTGTTTGTGAAAATTCAGACAGCCACCGTTTTGAATTCTAGCACAAATCATTATAATTATTCATCTGCATACTCACACCAGTACATTACTAGTTACTACTTAAGACTTCATGCTAATGACTAGTAAGTGTTTCAATCATCAAATCAGGGAGCAGACTGCAGCTTAGATCAACAACTACATAGCCCAAGTGATAGCTAGTGGATAGCTTATGTGAAGAACTGGCAATCAAATTGCAATCTCAATACCATTAATCTAAACTTTTTGGTGATTACTAATGATAGGAATAATTAATAAATGCAGAGAAAATTGGAATCAGCCTCCAAATGATTTGCAAATCAAAATGGGACCTAAATTTGTAATGAAATATTATTTAGGATGGTTAGTTCACTCAGCCTTAGGTGCTGCTCAAGAAATTAACACATTTATTCTGCATGACCAAAAATATTTGTAATTTGAACTTTGGCCTTTAGGCCTGACCTGAGGTAAACGATGGTTAGAGAAATTATTATGCTACCTGCTCTCAAAACTTTTGTTATCTCATACAATGAAATGCTACTCTAGAAAGAAGACAACAAAATTCCTACTCAGTGAGCCTGAAGCAGAATTTCTCCTTTTTGTGGAGATGTGCTTGGGCCAAGGCAATCTCAAAAGCCTTTTTATTGTTCCATTTTATTGGTCCGTGTTTGTATTGCTGAGACTTGATTGATCTCAGTAGACTGAAATACCGTGCAGTTCAAAGACCACTGATGTCAACGATGGCAATCACTCAGTAGAAGAGAGTCTGCTGCCCAATCAATACTCTTGGCACTGTCCACCATGCACCAACAAGCAGGATAGTGTCAGGTTTTCCCTGTTAAATGTATTTGCAAAATGTCACATACTGCGTACTCAGAAGATGGAAGTGTTATCACAGCACAGGTCCGCAAACTATTGATGGGACTAAGCTATGTCTACTGATGTTCAGAGTAATATGTGTGGCAGTTTGATCTAGCAGGGAGCTGTTAGGTATGCCAAGCACAGTTTTATTCCCTGTGTTGTATTTAAGATTCTCTTTAGAATTCTTCAATGTCAAAGCTTCAGAAAACCTGGTATCATAACATAGTAGCAACTTAAAAAAAAAAAAAGCGCATTTTCCATGCGCTTGTAATGCACCTCAAAATGAACCTGCAATTTATTGCTTCTTAAAGTTTTAGAGCTTTAATACTCTTCTTACTTTACTGCATAAGCACAATGACTTGCAGTGCCCAGTTAGCCAAGTTTATTAATGTTCTAATTATGTCACTATGAATTAGCACTTTAAATTTCTTTGATAATGCTTGTGGGGTGACTACTAGCAATGAGAGCAATATCAGGTCAGACATTTGGGTCATTGTGAGACAACCTTTCCTAACAAGGTTGGACTTTTAGTCCCATTTTAGCTATAATTTAGGTTTATATCATAACTAATTTATATAGAAAAAGGACCAGTGTGTGTGTATGCAGCATCATAGTATAATATACTGCATTATTTAGGAAGAGATTGTACTTTAACATTTCTATGTATGCAGGTCTGATTCTATTTACAGACAGGCTGCACATATGCAAAAATTCTTCTAAAAATCACTGTAAATTACAGAATATGTAAGGGCTAGACTGTGATCTACCATTGTGTGTTTACAGGCAAGAAGATCCCTATATCCTCTCTTGCACTGTCCATATAAGGGCCAATCACAATATGGGACCAGAAACTGCTTAATTCTTGCCTTCCCACACCTTCTGTAGCAGCTAACAGAGAGCAGCCTGTGCACCATGGGGAGAGAGCTACACTATCTTTATAGCCACCGTAGAGTGTCCATCCACTATGGATATGTCTACATTTCAAAAAGGTGTGTTCTTAACCGGGGTTAGCTATAAGTTACTTGGCTTTTAACTCAAGTTAGCAACTCAAATTAAAGCATATAGTAGAGTATGGAGTTGAACTCAAGATGCTAATTCAGTTAAAAGATGAGTTGGCATGTCTTCACTGCTGTTTTAACCCAAGTTAAGAACAAACCTTTTTTATTTTCCAGTGTAAACATACCAAATGTGCAATAGGAAATACTGTACCTCTTGAAGCTCACTCTTAGTGCTCCCCATGGGGACAGTGGTTGTGCCCTGCTCCCTACCTAGTGTTCTGTGCAAATGGTACAATCTAGCCCTTATCATACCCTTGATGTAAACATATTTGGTTCTAAAAGCCAAGGGGGGAAATGCTTGTATGCTGTTTGTGTAAGTGTGGGTTACATAATTCCTTTGCTTAGGGAAACTCATCTCAAGACTCAGTTCCACTGCAGCTCAAATCCTCACCTGAGCATCTAATTGTAATTGGACACCTGTTGTCAGAAGTGGGGATTTGAAATCAGAAATTCACTTATAAAATGGTATGTTGTTCAGGCACTAGAAAGGGACGGAGCTACACTATAGAAGTGTTGGATATACATGTGTGATGGAGACTAAGCTTATTGGTAGTAGCCCCTAGTGGTTAGGTCACCAAATCCCAGCTCTACTTCATCACCAGTGTTTCTCATACATCCAGCAATCACTCCAACACTGTGGCAATCCACCTTTCTGTAGGGAGTGACTTGACCCTTCCCCCAGGTCACTAATTGAGTTCTCTCCCTTCCATGATAATAAGTCCAACAAAATGTATATAGTCCAATGTACCCACAGAAGAAAATGTCTTCAGCCCAGCTGGGGGCCCCTATGGGTGACATGCTTTGGACCCAGGCCTTACAATGTCTCTATCCAGGGCCAGTGCAACCATTTAGGCGACCTAGGCAGTTGCCTAGGGCACTGGGATTTGGGGGGCACCATTTTCTTCGACAGTGACCGTGGCGGCCGGATCTTCGGCCACCCCAGTCGCTGCCGGCATTTAGGTGGAGGGAGCTGGGGCAGGGAAGCGCGGGGAGGGCCGCCTGCAGCAAGTAAGGGTGGGAGGGTGGCATGCAGGGGAACTCCCTACCCCAGCTCACCCCTTCCCCTCCTCCCTGAGCATGCCGTGGCTGCTTCACTTCTCCCTCCTCCCAGGCTTGTGGCACCTAAGTACCTAGGGAGCTGGGTTACAGACAGTGACGAGTGTAATGGGTTCAGTCACAGAGACCCCCTTGGGACTGTCACCTTATGTGCTGAAATTACCTCTGAACCCATTTTCGCTGCCAGATTGGGACTTCCAGAACCCTGTCTTGTTGAGCCAGACATGCTAGCTTGCTTCAACACAGACCCAGAGTCTGGTCCACGCCCCCAAAGCTGCAGACTTAACTGAAAACAGCTCAGCAGATTACGTGTCTCCAGCACCCAGACATCCAGTTCCCAGTGGGATCCAAATGCCAAATACATCTGTTTTACTCTATATACAGCTTATACTGGATAAATTCATGAATTGTCCGCCCTCTATAGCATTGATGGAGAGATATGCACAGCTGTTTGGTCCCCCCTGTATTAATCACTTACTCTTGGTTTAGTAATACACAAAAGTGATTTTATTAAGTATAAAAAGTAGGATTTAAGTGGTTTCAAGTAATAAGAGACAGAACAAAGTAAGCCACAGAGCAAAATAAAGTATGAAAGTCTAAGCCTAATACATTAAGAAACTGATTACTGGTAATATCTCACTCTCAAAGATGTTTCAATATGCTTCTTTCACAGAGTAGACTCCTTCTTAGCCTGGCCCAATCCTTTTCCCTGGTACAGTCTTTGTTAGATCCATCAGACATTTTAGGTGGTAAGCAGGGGTTTACTCATGACTCTCTGCCCCTTTTGTCCTGCTCCAACCCCTTTTATAGCTTTAGCACAAAGCAGGAATCTTTTGTCTATACTTGTCCCCACCCCCACCTCATCAATGGAAAAGTACAAGGATTAAGATGGATTCCAGTATCATGTGACATGGTCACATTTCACTGTAAGACCACTAGTCTCCATTCTTCCTGGGTTGGCCCACATGTAAACAGGAAGGCGTGCAGGTAAATAAACCATTTACAACCAATTGTCCTAGGCAATGGGAGCCATCAAGATTCTAAACCACCATTAATGGCCCACAATTTACATAATTACAATAGGACCTCAGAGTTATACTTCATATTTCTAGCTTCAGATTCAAGAATGATACATGCATACAATTAGGAGGAATATATTCAGTAGTTTAGAACCTTTGTTATGATACCTTACAAGAGACCTTTTTCATAAAGCATATTCCAGTTACATCATATTCACACTCAAGCATATTTCCATAAAACGTATGGGGTGCAATGTCACAATGAGCTTGAACATGAGATACAGTGCAGACTGGGGAGTGTGGAATAACACTCAAGTGTTGCGTATTACATGTGTATGCCACTGAGACTGAAAGCGCAACCGCATAGAACAATGCTGCCCCCCACAATCAGTGTATGGCATAGAAGCATGGGCAGTAAAGAAATGGCAGGTTCAATGCCTACAGGTGTTTGAGATGAGACGCCTTGACACAATAAGAACAGTTACATGAGCTGTTTTTATTGTGTTTATTGTGATCTGGAGAAAGTCACAAAACTAAGTGATTGGGCAACAAAATGGCAAATGAAATTTATTGTGGATAAATGTAAAGTAATGCACATTGGAATAAATAACCCCAACTATACATACAATATGATGGAGGCTAATTTAGCTACAGCTAATTGGGAAAGAGATCCTGGAGTCATCCCTGGATAGTTCTCTGAAGATGTCCATGCAGTGTGTAGCAGCAGTCAAAAAGCAAACAGGATTTTAGAAATCATTAAAAAAGGGATAGAGAATAACATGGAGAATATCTTATTGCCCTTATATAAATCCATGGTACGCCCACATCTTGAATACTGCGTACATATGTGGTCTCCTCACCTCAGAAAAGATATACTGGCACTAGAAAAGGTTCAGAAAAGGGCAACTAAAATGATTAGGGGTTTGGAGAGGGTCCCATATGAGGAAAGATTAAAGAGACTAGGATTCTTCAGCCTGGAAAAGAGGAGACTAAGGGGGGATATGATAGAGGTATATAAAATCATGAGTGGTGTGGAGAAAGTGAATAAGGAAAAGTTATTTACTTGTTCTCCTAATATAAGAACTAAGGGCCACCAAATGAAATTAAATGGGCAGCAGATTTAAAACAAATAAAAGGAAGTTCTTCATACAGCACACAGTCAACCTGTGGAACTCCTTGCCTGAGGAGGTTGTGAAGGCTAGGACAATAACAGGGTTTAAAAGAGAACTAGATAAATTCATGGAGGTTAAGTCCATTAATGGCTATTGGCAAGGATGGGTAAGGAATGGTGTCAGAGGGTGGAGATGGATGGCAGGAGAGAGATCACTTGATCACCACCTGTTAGGTTCACTTCCTCTGGGGCACCTGGCATTGGCCACTGTTGGCAAACAGGATACTGGGCTGGATGGACCTTTGGTCTGACCCAGTATGGCCATTCTTATGTTTTCACATTATGTTTTTATGAGGGGACAGATTTTGAAATGAAAGCATTAATATGGAAGTCAAAGTCTGTGATGTGGCTGACAAAAGCCAGGAAGCATGACTTTCCTGGTTCAGACACATACTGAGCATGAATGAAGAGGACCTAGTGAAGATAGCACAGCAGCAGAGGGTGGTAGGAAAGAAACCCTGAGGAAAACCAAAGAATCAATGGATAGATTCCGTCAAAGAAGATGGTAAGAAGGTGCCACCTCAGACAGGTGATGATGGGGGATGCTTGTACGATTACCCAACCCCGATGATGGGATAAGAGGAAGAAGCAGCAGCAAGTAATATAAAAGCATTATTCACGTAACAGTTGCAGGACCTGGCCATTATTTTGTACCTTAAATCTCCTCAACTGCACTCTGCTTTACAGGGACATCTCAGACATCTGAACTTCCAACAGAGGCCACGATCAGCCGAACCTGTGCACGTGGCAGGTAAACAAACCAGCCCAGCCCGCCACCTGGCTTTCCCTGCACAAGAGGGGGAACAAGTTTGGGAACCACTGCTCTAAAGGTTATTATAAAATTTAACTTGATATGAAAGCATGGTTTAGAGGTGAAAGGATATTAAAATAATATCAATATAAAACCTTCACATCTGTAAGGTAATTTTTTTAAAATGGCTTCTCTCTAAAATATGTTGCATAAATTAAATACATGATGGTGATTGGATGTTTAAAAGTTTAATTGGCTCAACCGACCTATAATTTTGCCACTTGAAAAGGACTCATGTAAATGAAGATTTTTTACCACACTGATCTGTGCACTAAATTGTTGCATTAAACCAACCGTAGATACAAATTTGTACTTTCCTCACCTTGATACACCTGTGCGGGCACCGGCCACCATAACAGCTGTATTATTGAAGTCAGTTGCAATACTGCCATTTTTTTCAATGGGCTTTAAAGCTGGCTACCACTCAATATTGAGTCCTGTCAGAAAACTTCCAAACTCCCTTCTCTCCACCAGACAGTCCTGTTCACTCTCCCTCTTCAGTCATGAATTAATTATAAACAGATATCTCTGAAATGTCAATCAACATAGATTAGACAAATACTGAATATGCTTTTTCAATCTGTTTTGCCTGAATAAAAAAACGTGCTGAATGAAATTCCTTCGTCTTTTCTAATCATTAATTAGCAATGCTGAGTCAGGAAATTTTAAATAATCAACAGAATTTTAGTATGTCACAGTGTCAAACATTACAATTATTAGCATAATCAAAAGAAATTCTAGTGAGACAGTTGACCTTTAACCTAATTTAATAAAATCTTGATATGCCTCTATTTACTATACTTCTGGAGTTTATTGTATTAGGATTGTTCTTCTGTCAAAATGTAAGTGTCTTCTGTAATTAACAGACAACTTTTCTTTGATACCCTGCCAAGAAAATAACTTTGTTGCCGCAAAATGTAGAACTCTGGCAAAGTGAGACATTTATGTGTTTCAAGGGTCCCATGGAGATTAGTTGGCCCTAATTTACAGTGGCTTTCTAAAGTGAGAGATAATTGCTGACACACTTAATCTAGAGAGTTCAATAGCTAAAATGAGCAATAATGAATATTCACTTTGAAGCTTGCCTGACAAAGTGCTTTAGACTACAAGTTAAAAAGTATCTTGAATACAGCTGATAAATGAGATTACTTGACTATCTCCCCTCCCCAATCCTCCATCACTGTTTAAGCACTATCACTTTCAATGTTTCAGGTTTCGATCCTTGCCTCTTGCAGTCAAAGACTAACAATGAGTGAGAAGTGTCCATATTAAGAAGGTAAAGGGAGATTCAGACTACATCCATTTTTGACCATTATAATTAATAGCTGGATCTTCAGTCGTAACTAATTGAATGAAGGTCAATGTGTTGCCATGGTAATGTAGCCAAGTGATTTTACCCATTTTACAGTCTGCTGCCCCTTTGCATAACTGCAAGATTTGCAAATGACGCAACATCTGGGCTTCAGATTTACATATATACAGAGAGACGATTAATGGCATTATTAGCATATCTAAATTCAGTATTTCTAGGGTTCACATAATTACTGAAAACCATCATTTCCACAGATCAGCTCTATATGTGGTAGGCTGGAAATCCATACAATTTTTAAGGAAAATCATGTGTGTGTTTTCCTTCTACACCACTCAATTTAAAAATGGTATTCCACAGCTGAGTTAGAAGACCAAAAACAAACAAAAAAAACGTAGTGCGTGTTGGACAGGGGACATGCAAAAATAGGGAATGTGTTTGTTTACACTGGCTTCACTGTATTGCACTGTTCATGTTATGCACTCTTATTTTATTACTGCTTTTGGTGTTGATTTATCAATGGCAGTTGACCTGCCTGACAATGCTTAAATTAGTTTTTTGCAATGCAGCTATGGTCACAAACAAATGTTTTTATTTTTATTTTAAAAAGTTTATTACCACCAGTGCATCACAACGTAAAATGTACCCTTTGAAGAATAAAGAAAAAGACATAAGGCACAACTGGGAAGTTGTACCCAACACAGGCTTTGAATACATCTATTTGAATCAATCCATAATGAAAATCCATATTAATGTCACACAAACTGTGACAAATATTTCCCACTTTCTGGGAGAACAGCCCCTTTCAAATATGGGGCTCAGACAAAGAAATTCCAGAGCACGACAGATTATAAAAATTCAAAATCTGTAAATTTTCTGGGGCCCAGAGAGAGATACTTGGGACCAGCTGGGCCCCACAAATGATAAAATCTTGTAGAAACTTTGGGCAAAATCTGAGAAAAAGGATATTGCTCATAAAACCTGATCCAAAACCCAGTGAAGTCAATGGGAGTCTTTTCCCTGACTTCAGAGATTAGGGAACCAATCCAAGACCCACTGAAGTATTTTGGGAACCTTCAGGAGGAAAGATGGTATATCTGTTTAAGACTTTTTTTGTATTTAATGAGAACAAGTTAAAAGTTAGTTGAAAAATAAATGCATTGCATATTGCTTGACAACATAGCACAATTATAATCTTCAAACTAAATTGGTAGTGGTTTTATGCAGATACATAGATTTCAAGAATAATCCCACTCAATTATATGCACTGATTAACGGAATTGGAAATAATAAATTATATATCCAAATATACTCTTTACATACAATTTTTTTTAAATTGCTAAAAACCATCAGTATTGACTTAAGTGCTCTACCAACCATGGAGATTATTTCCTTCTGCCTTATCCCATTTCCTGCAGCATTCTGTTTTGTCAGTCAATTTAACTTATTAGCTTTCGGGGGCAGGTACCATGTCTTTATTATGTAAAGAATCATTAACAGTTATAGTGCTATATACACATATTTAATAATAATTAGCATGTAATAAATGAACAATAATAAATTACATACACCTATATACATATGTAGTGCTAGATTATGTCCTGAACTGCAAAGCCATTCAGAGACCTAAGGGATAATAAGACCTTTCTTCAGGGCCATCCTTAGAATTTATGGTGCCCTAGGCGGGATTATTAAACTGGTGCCCTTGTGCCTGTCTTGCTCTTAGCATCACAAACATAAGCTTACACTATTGGAAAACTTGCCACATGCAAGTTATTAAAACCAGTTAAACTTAATTAAGCACACTGTAATGCTGATGGACTAGTACTAAAGAAGTAGCACTATAGAAAAAATTCTGATTTGACAGAATGATGCAAATAATATAGTTTTTTAAATTTGTCAACATTTTATTGGAAATTTATATGAAGAGGTATTGAAACAAGGATTAGTTTTTAATTAAAAGCAATCTTTCTGGCTTTTTTGGCTGCAAAATCAGTAATAATGTCATTGTATGACAAAGACAAAGTGATGTCTTGTTCAATTGCAAGAATAGCAAGACCAGTCAAGTGTTCCTGACTCATTATAGAGCGGAGATAGTTTTTAATGAGCTTTAGTTTTGAGAAACTCCGTTCTCCTGTTGCTACTGTTACAGGGATTGTCAGTAGAATATGAGTGGCAATGTACACATTAGAATATATGTCAACAAGTTTGCTGGTATGAATAAACTGTACAATGTCCATCATCTATTTTGCATGTGGCAACAACTCAGTTCTTCGTACAGTTCAAGTCCATTTAAATCAAAATGATCACCGTGCTTCAGGAGGCTCTCTAGGTCAGGGGTCCCCAACGCAGTGCCCGCGTACTGGCCGGAGGACGAGCATCTGCCAAAATGCTGCTGAAATTCGGTGGCATTTCGGTGCCGACGCCTCTGGATGACACCGCTTGCCGCCGACAAGCAGTGTCATCCAGAAGTGTCGCCATTGAAATGCCGCCGAATTTTGGCAGCATTTCGGGAAATGCTCGTCCGCCATCACGGTCCTTCGTCTGTCGCCTGCCAGACGAAAAAGTTTGGGGACCACTGCTCTAGGGTCTTGCACTTTGTCATTAGTTGCTCTTGTTTTCCTATTTCGTTGAATTTAGTCCTACTCAGCCTGCTGCCAGCTGAGTGAATGGAACCCCAGGCCGACGGCAGGTTGAGTGGCTCAGCCGGGGTCTCAGCCACTGGCCGGCTCAGCCTGCTGCCAGCCTGGGGTTCCTTGGGGGTCCCCACGCCAGCAGCAGGTGCTGAATGAGGCCGGCGGCCAGGACCCCAGGTGGCAATGGGGCAGCAGCCAGAACCCCAGAGCAGCGGCGGGCTGAGCCGCTCAGCCTGCCACTGAGTGCCATCAAAAATCAGCTCGCGTGCCACCTTTGGCACATGTGCCGTAGGTTGCCGACCCCTGCTCTATACATTAGTAAGGAGATGAGCATATTACAGTTGTTGAAGGGCTCTATTTAGCAGTAACAGAGCTATAGGAAAGTCAGTCAACATTTTTTGTTTCTCTGATGAAAACTGGCCCACTCCCTTCCCCATACCAAACTTGTCACAAATAATTGTCAACAACTTAATTTTCTGTTTTTGGCTAAGATATTGATTTTTTAAAAAAATATATTGAAATTGAATTCAGGATTGTTAGCAAGTATTTTTGGCAAATAAATTTGTTAAATGACAATCTAAATGGCAACACAGTACTGCTTTCATGCTTGGCTCACCCCCCAGCCTGCTGGTCCAACAACTGCAGTAGAGGAGGAGATAGGTAGAAAACTGCAGGACCCCAAAATCCAGCTCTTGGGGTGCAGAGTGGTAACAGCAGCAGCAAACCTTCAGGTCCAATCACATGCCAGTGGGCACCACTGCCAGCCCAACGGACCATGGTGAAGTTAGCACAGCATCTGATCTCAAGGGACAGAGCACCAATGGAGCCACAGCAGGTCATCATGGCCTGTGCAGCTCCCCACCCCCGGATGAGATGGCGTACTGTCAGCCCAGGGGAGAGACGCGCTCCCTAGCTAGGGTGACCAGATCCAAATGTTCTGATTTTATAGGGCCAGCCCCGATATTTGGGGCTTTGTCTTATATAGGCACCAATTACCCCCACCTAGGGTGACCAGACAGCAAGTGTGCAAAATCAGGATGGGGGGTGGGGGGGCGAATAGGAGCCTATATAAGAAAAAGACCCAAAAATTGTGACTGTCCCTATAAAAGTGGGACATCTGCTCACCCTACCCCAACCCCCTGTCCTGATTTTTCACACATGCTATCAGGCTATCCCCAGCCCAGCCCTGTGCGACCATTCCAATCCTGGCTGCCTGCTGAGGAAGTGAGTTACTTTCACTTTAATTCCTCAGCAGGCAGTCAGCCAGCCTCCCCTCCCAGAACCAGCACCTTACCCAACCCAGCCTTGATGGAGGGGATGAGGGAGAGAGGGGTGCTCCGTGGTGGGGGGGAGAAATGGGGGGGGTGCTCCGTGGGGCAGGGAGGAGAAGAATGGACGTTATGGGGGACAACAAAGGATACTGCCAGAGCCGCTAAGCCTGCCTCGCCTCACACCAGGGGAAAGAATCCCACTCACAGGTGTGGAGGGATAGCTCAGTGGTCTGAGCATTGGCCTGCTAAACCCAGGGTTGTGAGTTTAATCCTTGAGGGGGCCACTTAGGGATCTGGGGCAAAAATCAGTACTTAGTCCTGCTAGTGAAGGCAGGGGGCTGGATTTGATGACCTTTCAAGGTCCATTTCAGTTCTAGGAGATATACTAATCTCCTATTATTATTATTCTACTACCCCTTCCCAGCAGCCAATCCCCTCCCTCAGACTGTGTTGTATTCGGCTCCCTCTAGGACCCAGCAGCCCTGCTCTTACATGCTCCATTGCTTCCCATCTGTCCCGGTTCCCAGCAGAGCGGTGCCCGCAGACCTAGTGGTGCCCTAGGCGGCTGCCTGTTCTGCCTATGGCTAAGGAAGGCCATACCTTTCTTTAAGCCCCTGCATGGCCTCCACAGATCTGCTACTCTCCCTGCTTCAGCAGATTTCAGAGATTCTGTGAGGGATGAAGCAGTAGTGGGTCTGTGGAGGACATGCAGGGGAATAAGGGAGAGTCTTTCTGCCCCATAGGTCTCTGGGTGGCTGCATAGTCCAGGACATACTGTAGCCCTATATGGGGATATGTATAGGTTATGTAATTATTATTTACCGTATGTACAGAACACCATAACTGTGCATGATTCTTCACATAGTAAGTAAAGACATGGTCCCTGGTCACAAGGCTACAGCTAAATTGACTATGACAAGACAAAATGCCATACACTCTACATATCCTCCTCCGTGCCTGAAGCATCCACCAGCAGAGGTGAGCTGGTGAGGAATGGGAACATTCCAGCAACAAATAACCACCTCTCTGGAGCTAGAATATCCAAGTGAAAGCATGAGGAGACAATAATGCATCTTAGAGACACACTTCCTTCCCTGTGCTGCTCCGGGCTTGGTTCACCAATGCACTGTCTCCTACACTGGACTAAAAGCAAAATCTAGCCCATAGTTCTATCTTGACAATGTATTAAATTTTGGTAGACTTTTAAATCAGAAATCTAATCTGAAGCCAAGACTCTAAATCCCATGCTGATACATCTGAAGTAAAAATAGAATCCCTGTCAGTAAGACATGATGGGTTGAAAATAAATGCTAGCGTTTCTACCTGAATGAACAAGATTTTATCAGGCACTCTTGTCCTATTAATCACCAGCCAAAGATTCATTACGGTGCCTAATAGAGTCCGTTTACATCAAGATTACTATAAAGGAAACAGGGGAAAAGGTATTGAAAACCTGGAAACACAAATTGCAGTGCCAACTCTATAGTTATATATTCTGCTATTCTAGGGCACATTGATATCACAAGATGGGACAGAAAAAAAAAAGTCAGAGAGAAGACAAGAGATCATCAAGAAAACCGAAACAGTTTTTGTTCATATTTAGGTTGTTGACTTCTATGCAAACATGCATGGGGCCATTCTTTTCCCTATCCATAATCTGATCCTTTCACGCCCATGTATCCACTTTCCTCCCTCCTGCCTCAACCACCTACCTGCTATCTCCCTCACTAAACTATGGTGGGCTATGAAGTATCAGAGGGGTAGCCGTGTTAGTCTGGATCTGTAAAAGCTGCAAAGAATCCTGTGGCACCTTATAGACTAACAGATGTTTTGGAGCATGAGCATGAGCTTTCATGGGTGAATATCCACTTCGTCAGATGCATGCAGTGGAAATTTCCAGGGTGGCAGGAATATATATGCAAGCAAGCTAGAGATAATGACATTAGCTCAATCAGGGAGGATGAGGCCCTGTTCTAGCAGTTGAGGTGCGAAAGCCAAGGGAGGAGAAACTGGGTGTTGTAGTTGGCAAGCCATTCACAGTCTTTGTTTAATCCTGAGCTGATGGTGTCTAATTTGCAGATGAACTGAAGCTCAGCAGTTTCTCTTTAAAGTCTGGTCCTGAAGTTTTTTAGCTGCAGGATGGCCACCTTAAGGTCTGCTATAGTGTGGCCAGGGAGGTTGAAGTGTTCTCCTACAGGTTTTTGTATATTGCCATTCCTAATATCTGATTTGTGTCCATTTATCCTTTTCTGTAGAGACTGTCCAGTTTGGCTGATGTACATAGCAGAGGGGCATTGCTGGCATATGATGGCATATATTACATTGGTGGATGTGCAGGTGAATGAACCGGTGATGGTGTGGCTGATCTGGTTAGGTCCTGTGATAGTGTCACTGGTGTAGATATGTGGGCAGAGTTGGCATCAAGGTTTGTTGCATGGATTGGTTCCTGAGCTAGAGTTACTATGATGCGGTGTGCAGTTACTGGTGAGAATATGTTTCAGGTTGGCAGGTTGTCTGTGGGCAAGGACTGGCCTGCCATCCATGGTCTGTGAAAGTGTGGGATCATTGTCCAGGATGGGTTGTAGATCCCTGATGATGCGTTGGAGGGGTTTTAGCTGGGGACTGTATGTGATGGCCAGTGGAGTCCTGTTGGTTTCTTTCTTGGCTTTGTCTTGCAGTAGGAGGCTTCTGGGTACATGTCTGGCTCTGTTGATCTGTTTCCTTATTTCCTCGTGTACGTATTGTAGTTTTGAGAATGCTTGGTAGAGATTTTGTAGGTGTTGGTCTCTGTCTGAGGGGTTAGAGCAGATGTGGTTGTACCTCAGTGCTTGACTGTAGACAATGGATCATGTGATGTACCCAGGATGGAAGCTGGAGACATGAAGGTAGGCATAGCGGTCGGTAGGTTTTCGGTATAGGGTGGTGTTAATGGGACCATCACTTATATGCACCGTGGTGTCTAGGAAGTGGACCTCCCGTGTAGATTGGTCCAGGCTGAGGTTGATGGTGGGGTGGAAGCTGTTGAAATTGTGGAATTTTCCCAGAGTCTCCTTCCCGTGGGTCCAGATGATGATGTCATCAATGTAGCGTAGGTAGAGAAGGGGCATGAATGGATGAGAGCTGAGGAAGTGTTGTTCCAGGTCAGCCATAAAAATATTGGCATATTGTGGGGCCATGCGGGTGCACATAGTGGTGCCACTGATCTGGAGATATATATTGTCATCAACTTTGAAATAGTTGTGTGTGAGGATAAAGGCACAGAGCTCAGCAGCCAATTATGCTGTGGCATCATCAGGGACACTGTTCCTGACAGCTTGTATTCCATCTGTGTGGGAGATGTTTGTGTAGAGAGCCTCTACATCCATGGTGGCTAGGATGGTGTTTTCTGGGAGGTCACCAATGCATTGTAGTTTTGATATTTATTGTCATTCTGCATTGGAACAAAACTAAGAACTTTTGCTTTTTTTTGGGGGGGGAAGGGGTGACAGAAGCATTAGGGTGAGAAGAGGAGAGAAAAGACAGAGAGAAACATTACCCACCCAGAACAGCCAATAGTCCAGTGGTTAGGGCGCTCACATGGGATATGGGAGGCCACTGATCTACCTGATTCAGAGAATGGACTTGAAACTGGGTCTCCTTCATCCCATGTGACTGTAATCAATCACCAAGTTACTAGCTTTTTTCATCTCTCTCTCACTGACCAAAAAGTTCCATCCTGGACCTTAGAAACCTTCCTGATAGAAGTTTCATTGAAACCAATACTTTTCTTCAAAAAATTTTAGTTTCAGTGAATTTCGTTGGCATTTTCAAACCAAACCAAAGTTTCTTCACAAAGATTCTTGACCAGTTCTAGCTCTGAGTATCTTGTAACTGCTACTGACTTCAGTTGCAGTTGCAGGATTCAGCAATTATTAAAATCAGACCCTTGCATGTCTCAAGTTTGACAACCAAAAACTCAGCCTCCAAAATGAGTCAATGCTTTTGAAAATGTTAGCCTAAGGCTGTTTAACACATTTCATAATTATTATAATTAGTTATAGGCTCCTTTACCAGTTCTTCATTCAGCAAAATAACTAATGCATAGCATACATTATACTGCTGTTTAAACTGTATTTCTGTAGGAAGATTTTTGGACTTGGAACATGAATCTACTTTGGAAACTGCTTTAAAAATAAAATAGCACAAACTAATCAGGATGTCCTGTTATGCACCTGAGACTCATCTGCACAAGTGTTATTTCACACCCAATGTTTTTTTGCAAGTTTTCTTGTAGCACTTTATAATAAGAAAAATTTGAACACACAATGATTAATAAAATATCACTAGTCTTACATTGGCATCTCTGGGCTAATCAAAAGTGTCAGATTTTGCATAACAGGTTGATTCACACTTAGGAAGTGTGAACCTTCACTCTAAATTATCTATGTTCATATGCTATTCCATCATTCTTCAAATGATAAGACAAGGGGAAAATTTATAGTCAGGGAAATTTCCTAGATTAATTTGGGGAAAAATGTGGTAAGAGTTTTTCTATTGCACATATTACTTGTCTTTCTAGTTACATGCTCACCTATAGAATAAAAGTTATGCCAGAATATACACATTAGATATGCCCAGCTCAGTAAAGGACACATTGTTCACAAGGCTGTTAGGCTAGCGCACTGTGCTTAGCAATATATCCTGGCATTTTTCACTTCCAGTCAAGGGACTAATGCTGCTTTTGCTTCTGTACAGTTGACAGTCTGACTGTGCAAGGGAGGCTACGTCTACACTATGAGCTAGGGGTGTGAATCCCCACTCATGTATATGTCTACATCTCACTGAGGTAATGTGCTAAAAACAGTAGTGTAGCCACAGCAGTGCAGGCAGCAGTTACGTGGGCTAGCTACCCACAGCACATATCCATGGAGTTCAAGAGGGTTTGTGTTCAGCATTGCTAGCCTGTGTCACTGCTCACCACTGCCAGTGCTCCCACAGGTACACTATTATTTTTGGACACTAGCTCGATGAGATCTAGCGTGAATATGTCTAGCAAACTGGGAATCAATCAACCGCAGCTCATAATGAAGACAGAGCTGTGGAGGTTACAAGGGGTATGCATCCCCTGTATGGCACAGAGCTCCACCCCAAGAAAGTTTATCGCGGGCAAAAGGCATGTGTGAGGACAGAATGGGAATTGCTTACAAATGGGGAGGGTCCAGAATCAGAAGCTCCTTCCCCTTTTCCCTCCCACCCCACAACCTCAGCTAGGGCCCAGAGGTCTACTTCTTTCAAGCAGCCTCCACAGAATGGCTTTAGACCCTGTGAGGGAAGGAAAATGTGCCACTCCCTTCACATCTGCCCAAGCTTAGATACTCGGGCTGGATGCTGCATGTGACGATTTGGCCCTAAATGAACTGTAAACTCAACTCTAGCAGCAAAGTAACTGATGGAACAGGAGCATTAAGAAAAAATGGTTACCTATTTTTTGTAACTGTTGTTCTTTGAGATGCGTTGCTCATGTCCATTCCATTCTAGGTGCGTGCACGCTCATGTGCAGTGTCGTCGGAAAATTTTGCCTTAGCGGTTTCCATAAAGTTGGTATTGGTGCCCTTTGGAGTGCTGCAACTCATGTGTCAGTATATTAGGTGCCACTAGCCCTACACCCTCTCAGTTTCTTCTTGCCAGCAACTCCAACAGAGGGGAGGAGGGCAGGTAATAGAAATGACATGAGTAACACATCTCGAAGAACAGTTACAAAATGTAGGTAACTATTTTTCTTCTTCAAGTGCTTGTTCATGTCGATTCTATTCTACATGACTAACAAGCAGTATCTATGGAGGCAGGCTCAGAGTTCACAGATGTGCGGCTTGCAACACTGTTATTCGGAAGCCAGCATAATCTCAGGCCTGCTGGGTAAGTGCATAATGAGACTTAAACATGTGGATAGATGACCAGCTAGCAGCCCTGCAGATATCTTCAATTGGCACTTGGATGCTTACCGAGCGCCCTACTTAAGTGGGCAGTTACAACAGCTGGTGAAGGCGCCTTTGCCAGATCATAAACAGCAGTGGATGCAGGCAGTGACCCAAGATGAAATTCTCTGAGCAGACACTGGACGACCTTTCATCCTATCTGCCACCACAATGAACAACTGCATCAATTTACTGAGCATTTTGGCCTTTTTGATGTGGAAGGCTAGTGCTCTCTTGACATCCAGAGATTGCAATTTTTGTTTCTCCTCTGACTTATGAGCTTTTGGAATGAAGACAAGTAAATATTGTGACAGATCCAAACCAGTAGGGTACAGGAGTCTGGTAGAGAGCAAATATACTGGTCACTGGATGACTAGTTTTCTGTTCCCTGAGTGACCAGAGCAGGGGCTGCACTAGAGTAATCAGGAACCTGCTAGAACCAATTAAGGCAGACAGACTGATTAGAACACCTGCAGCCAATCAAGGCAGGATAGTCAGGGCACCTGGGCTCACTCCAGTCAGGTGAGGGGGAGCCAGAGGAGAGGAAGTGCATGTGAGGAGCTGGGAGCAAAAGGTGCAAGGAGCTGAGAGTGAGAGGGTGTGCTGCTGGAGGACTAAGGAGTACAAGCGTTATCAGACACCAGGAGGAAGGTCCTGTGGTGAGGATAAAGAAGGTGTTTGGAGGAAGCCATGGGGAAGTAGCCCAGGGAGTTGTAGCTGTCACACAGCTGTTACAAGAGGCACTACAGACAGCTGCAATCCACAGGGACCTGGGCTGGAACCCGGAGTAGAGGGCGGGCCCGGGTTCCCCCTAAACCTCCCAACTCCTGATCAGACACAGGAGAAGTTGACCGAGACTGTGGGGAAGATCACTGAGGTGAGCAAATCTGCCAATAAGTGCAGGACCCACCAAGGTAGAGGAGGAACTTTGTCACAATATATGTCCTGGCTCATATGAAACTGTGCAACTATCTTGGGCAGGAAGGCTGGGTGCAGCTGCAGTTGGATATTGTTCTTGTAGAACACCGTATAGGGTGGCTCTGAGGTAAGCACCCTAATCTCAGAAACCCTGCAGGCAGATGTTATTGCAACCAAGAAAGAAACCTTCCAGGAAAGGAGGAGAAGGGAGCAGTAAGCCAGAGGCTTGAAGGGGAGACACATGATCCACAACAGCATGAGATTCAGGTCCCAGGGAGTGATGGGTCCCGGATGTCAGGGTAGACTCACTCCAAACCTTTCAAAAACTGGACCATCATGTTGTGAGAAAAGATTGACCTAGCCTGGAATGGAGGCTGGTTGACCAAATTAGTGGCCAAGTGGACCATAATCGATGACAGGGACAGGCTCTGGAGCCTGAGATGCAGAAGGTAGTCCAGGATCGACTGCAGTGAGGCCTGTTCTGGCCAGATACCCTGGTCTGAGGTCAAGCACGTGAATCTTTTCCATTTGGCCTTGTAGGTTGCTTTGGTGGAGGGCTTTCTGCTTCCCAACATGACCTTCTGGACACATACCGAGCACTCCTGTTCTTCCGCATTCAACCATGTCACAGATAGGCAGTCAGGTGCAGTGCCGGCAAGTTGAGTAAAGAAGTCTGCCGTGGTTCTAGGACAGAGAGGCAGCTGCAGTAGAATGGCAACTGAAAGGTCCACCGAAAGGTCTGACAGCAAACCAGCGCTGGCAAGGCCAAGACAGGGCTATAAGGTTACCTTTGCCTTGTCCTGTTTGATCTTTGTAAGAACCTTGTGGATTAGTGAAACCAGTGGGAAGGCATACATCAGAGTCCCCCACCATGGGAGCAAAAAGGCGTCTGACAGGGAGCCCGTCTATCTGCCAAATCGAGGAGAGCACGTGGCACTTCCTGTTCTGGCATGATGTGAATAAGTCCACCAGGAGAGTTCTCCACCTTTGGAAGATCACACTGACCACCTCCAGATGGAGTGACCACTCATGGAGAGAAGAGAAGGTCCTACTGAGGTGATACATTCCTGGCCACGGGAAGGTGCGCAGCCACCAGATGAATTGCATGTTGCACACAGAAGTCCCAGAGATGGAGTGCTTCTCAGCAAAGACTGACAACCTGGCTTTGCCCTGCTTGTTGATGTAAAACATCAAGGCAGTATTGTCCATCATTGGACTATACCACCTTGCCCTCCAGGTGGGGGCAGTAAAGCCTGGCAGGCTAAGCGAACTGCTTTTTAGCTCTCCAAAATTTATGCGGAAGGAATGATTGTCTCATGAGCAGTGACCTTGCATGCTGAGCTTGCCCACGTGGACTCTCCAGCCCAGGACCGAGGCATCGGAGACCAGGCTCAGCAAAGCAGACAGGGCCACAAAGGGAACACCAGCCAACACCAATCCGGGCCCAACCACCACTCTAGGGATGACTGTATGTGATCTGGGACCCTGACTACCTGATCTAGATTATGCCTATTAGGGATGTAGACCAACGCCAACCACACTTGCAGTGGCCGAAGATGGAGCCGGGCATAACGGACCATATAAGTACATGTGCCATGCGACCTACAACCTTGGGCAGGTGCCAGCAATGGTGAGTGGGTGGCCCCATGAGAAATCAGGTCCTACATGGCTTGGATACTGGCCTCTGGAAGGTAGGTTCTGGCTCACATAGAGTTGAGGGCCACCCCTATGAACTCCATCCATTGCACCAGTCAATTTCTTTTAGTTTATTAACAGGCCCAGGTCGTGGCAAGTGGAACATACCAGATCGAGGCTCCTTTGTACGGATCCCGAGATCTGCCTTTGATGACCCAATCATCGAGATACAGATAAATCCGTATACCTCAAAGGCTCAGGTAAGCAACCACTGGTGCCATGCATTTTGTGAACACCCATGGGGCCAATGAGAGTCCAAAGGGCAGTGCCATGAACTGGAAATGACGCCAACCCACCATAAAAACAGAGGAACCATCTGTGCCCTGGGATGAGGTAGATATGAAAATAAACATCCTTCAAGTTGAGGGCAGCATATCAGTCTCCAGGGTCCAGGGAGGGAATGATGGAGGCCAGGGAGATCTCACAGGCCAGTTCACCGATGACTTTAAGGAGCCTCAAGTGTTACTTAGAAGGGTGGCTTTGAACTTGGGTGTAGAAGGGGAGGAAATGGCAGAGCAATCTGATTCTCTGTTCAATGTGCTTACAGCAGCAGCCCCCTCATGGGTCGTGCTGCCGGTACACAAAGGGGTTCTAAAGATCACCCAGGGTCTCTGGCAAACCCCGCCCTCCATTCTGCCCACCTCCAAGTGGGCTGAAAAGAAGTACTTTTTCCCTGCCAAAGGGTTTGAATACCTCTATACCCCTGGGTCGCTGCTCATATCTATGGCCAACAAAAGGGACAGGCAGGGGCAAACCAATTCTACGCTGAAAAATAAAGAGACCAAGAGGTCTTTTTGGGAGAAAAGTTTATGTGACAGCCAGTGTCCTTCTAAGTAAGGCTTGAGGCTCCTTAAAGTCATCGGTGAACTAGTCTGTGAGGGTCCCGCTACTGCCTCGTCTGGCAACGAGGACTATTAGACCACTGGGGGAGGTTCTGGGGCACTGTCCCCTGGGTGAGAGAATTATTTCGGGGTGGGCACCTGCTCCTCTACCCCAATCTCCAATTCTGCTCTGCGCACTGAGCCAGTGTCATCAGTGCTGGGGGTTGTTTCTTGCGAGCGGTGAGGGAGGGATGGCGTGAGAAGAGCACCAAGAGAGTTGAGGCAGTTTTGAGTGCCCTTATGGGCTGCTGATATTGAGGCAAGGTGCTGAAGTCCAGCTCCAACCCAGATGAGTCCCTTTCCAGTGACCAGGGTGGGGCCGTGAAGGCTTGAGTCTGGCGGCTGACCACAACCATAGGAGAGTGATGCATCCAAACAGGGGGACCGCTGCCTCTTTGAACATCAGTGCTGGAGGTGGGGAGATCAGCACCATGAATGGGATCTGCCTGAACCGGCGAAAGGTGCACCAAGGGAGATCTGTGCTGAGGTGTTGGCCGGAGGGAAAATGATCAGTGCTGGGCCTATGGAGACCGATACCTTGCTGCCAGCACAATGAGTGCAGTGCTGGTGACCTGGGCCATCTAGCGGGAGACGTGAGTCAAGCAGTTGGTGATCTCGGCTGCGGAGATGAGGATTGCTGCCTCAACTCTGGAGACTGATGGTCCTTGGATACCCCCTGGGGAGGGGGGGGAGGGTGTCTGATAGCTGGCTTGCCCTTTGAGCAGGGAGCCTTAGCTGAGTCTGATACCGTGTGTGGCACCAGGAGGACTCTTTGGTCCCTGGTCGCCAGGAGGGCCTAGGAGGTCGATTGTCCTGCCAAATGCCTGCGTGCCCCACTGCTCCCTGGAGTCAGAGGAGGATCCCTGGACAGGCTGAGGGGTCCAGCAGGAGAGGCACCCATAGGTGCCAACTTTCTCTGGCACCAGTGGGTGCCCATGCCCCCACCACCCCTGGCCCCGCCCTGACTCCATCCTTTCCCTGCCCCTGGCCCCGCCTCAATTGCAACCCCATCCCAAAAGTCCCCATCCTAACTCCACATCCTCCCTGCCCCATTGGATCCCTTCCCCAAATCCCGACCCCACCTCTTCCCCCAGCACGCCATGTTCCCACTCCTCTCCCCTCCCTCCCAGCCCCACAAATCAGCTGTTTCGCGTTGCAAGCACTGGGAGGAAGGGGAAGCAGGACGCAGCAGCAGAGGTAAGCTGGAGCAGGGGGGTTGGACGGGGAGGTGCCAGTGGGTGCTGAGCACCACCAATTTTTTTCCATGGGTGCTCCAGCCCTGGAGCACCCCCGGAGTCAGCGTCTATGGAGGGACTCCTTTGGGGCTCCAGAATGGGAGAGTGGCTCTAACTGGGTCCTTTGCCCAATGCTCCTTGTGCTTCCTTGCTCGGTGCTGGGGAGCCTTGTTTCTTCAGGAGCTTCTTCGGCACCAACAAAGGGGAGCAGTGCAAGGCAGGCCCCAGTGCCAGTGGTGCATTTCTCACCAACGCTGAGGTACTGAGCGTAGAGTTGGAGTGGGAACTGGCAAAGTGCAGCCTCTATTAGGAGGGCCCTTAAACAAATATCGCACCCTTTCTGAGTTCTAGAACAAAAGTTTTTGCAGATGCGACACTTGTCTTTGATGTGCGACTCTCCCAAGCAGTTGAGGCAGCTGCTGTGGGGAATTGCTAATAGGCATAAACCTGTCACAGACAGAACAAGGCTTAACCCAGGGAGCAGGCCATGCCACATCCCAGGGCTAAGGGCCCTGTTGGGACGCTAACTTGCTAACTATCAGTACTTAACACCTACTGACTAACTAACTAGTGTAAACAACTCTATACAAAAGAACAATGGTGATGAGTAGAGAGAAAACCTACATCCACTTGGGAGGCAAGAGGAAAGGCACTTGGACCAACCATCCTGTGAGTAAGAAGGAACGGAGAGGGTATAGTGCTGGCAGCACCTAATATACGAACACATGAATGCAGCATTCCAGAGGGCGCCACTGCCAACCCTACGAATAACACCAAGGCAAAAATCTCTGTGGGCGTGGACACATCTAGAATGGAATCGTCATGACCAAGCACTCAGAGAACAATAACTAATTCAGTACAGTAGCCTGATAATTGCTTCCATTTTTACACAGGACATTTTATAAATAACACAACCCAAAGCTGAAACACTAAATTACAGGTAGAGGATGTGAGCTATAAATCAGTTAAATAATTAGGGAAACATATTTGTTCTTAAGAGCCCCTGAAAGAGATTACAGTGCTCTTTTATCTCATTACTCACCTTGTGTTCATAGAAGCAACACTTGTTCATTGCAGGTCACAATGCAACAGCTTGGTTGATTTCCATGAGGCCACAAGAAATGGTTTTCGTAGGCTTGTGCACATAGTCATGAGGAAATGTGTTAGGATGATATTGCCATCACTGCAGTACCTAACCACTCTAAACAGATTACACAGAGAGTATTAAGATCATTCAACTGGAAGAATTTAGGACCAAATCCTGAGAGTCACTAAACATCTATCAACTCCCACTGAATTGAATAGCAATTGCAGGCTAGCACTACTCACAATTCCTGTTCCAAGGCAACTCTTGGAAATAAAACCAGCTGCAGAACATTCAAAGTCTCACATCATTCATTTAATCTTCCAGTCTTTAACACAAAAGAACTTCAATTTTGTTTTACTGCGGAGTAAGTACAAATGTTAGTAAAGGGCAAATCTCAAAGGTTAAGTGATTCAGGTTGATTAAACATCAAGAGTTCAGTTTCATTCTGCAAATTTCCAATAAATTCCTGAGCTGCTCCCCAGTCCTTTCCTTTCGCCTCTCCAAAATAGGTTTTTGGTCCTGCCTAATCTCCAGTGATCAGGCTCCTTGCTGGGTCATTGTCTCCAATAAATTCAAATCCCCTCCTTATTAGGGATATGCTTACCAGAGTACACTATGTGCTCCAAATCCTGTCAGATTTTATATTAGCAGAAGCTAGGGCCAGGTGAGAGGCGGCATGAACTTATGTGTCCTTTCATAAGAAGGTTGTATGGAAAATGTATAGAGCAGCTTCCATATGAGGAGAAATTAATAAGATTGTGACCTTTCAGCTTGGAAAAGAGACAACTAAATGGGGATATGACTAGGGTGGAGAAAGTAAATAAGTGTTAATTACTCCTTCTCATAACACAAGAACTAGGGATCACCAAATGAAATTAATACACTGCAAGTTTAAAACAAACAAAAGGAAGTATTTCTTCACATAACACATAGTAAACCTGTGGAACTTTGTGTCAGAGGATGTTGTGAAGGCCAAGACAATAACAGGATTTAAAAAAAAATGAACTAGGTAAGTTAATGGAGGATATGTCCATCAATGGCTATTATCCAGGATGGGCAGGGATGCAAAACCTTGCTCTGAAGTGTCCCTAGCCTCAGTTTGTTGGATGCTGGGAATGGGAGACAAGGGATGGATCTCATTATGATTATCTGTTCTGTTCACTCTATCTGAAGCACCAGGCATTGGCCACTGTCAAGAAGGTGCATGGCATGCTGCCAGTGGAGATTCTCAAGCTTAGGGTAAAGTGGGTATCGGAGCCCTGGTACCAAGTAAAAATAAGACTCCAGTACATCAGGTACTTTTGAGGATCTAAAATCCTTTTGTGCTATGGAGGTTGGTACCAGTGGTGGCTGCTGGTACAGAGATGATGGTACTGGAAGGATCAGTGTTGTAGGCCAGGCTAAATGCTCCAACATTGTTTGGCATATTGTTGATGATACCAAGGTTGTTTCCTATAGTGGGGAGGCCTTCCTCAAAGCATGATCTTTATCCTCATCTCTGCCAGTCAATACCATTGCTTTTGTGCCTGTGCCCATTGGGTCTTTAGGTATATCAACGTGCTCCATTGGGACAGTAGCATGCGAGCTCTGGGTACTGCATTTGGATGGTTTCAGTGCTGTCTTTACTAATGATATTGAATGTTCTGGAGATCTTTTCCAGCTGGTTCAGGGCTTGCTCTGGGGACTCACAGCTCTCTTTTTTGAAGCCATATGTGAGTGTCTCATGGCTTTAGGTTCATTGCCTTTGGATATGGAGGGCTCTGGTGAAGATTCCCACCTTCTCGGTGAATCCTGATGTGGATTTGAAGGAGGCTGGAGATTTGCCTCCATTAGAAGCCTGAGCTCTGTGTCCTTTCGAGATCACGGCTTTAGCTGCTAACAAAAACACACTTCTGGGGAATGTGGTTTTCCCCTGAGGCAATAGACATAATCAGAATGTTCGTCCCTTACCAGGATGGCCTCTTTACATGGGGGGCACCTTGTGACATTACACCCCATATTATTCATAGAAATATGGTTATGATATTTATATGGCCTAATTAAGGTATATTTTATGCAAGACGGGTCATGTATAATATCATTGGTAAGGTTATGATTTACTGAATGTGATTATCCAATGTGAATGCAGGTATCATTTCTGTATCTAAAGTGAGGAATATTGACTATCTAACAATTACAACTGCATGTGTATTTGTGAGATACCCACCAGACAACTGGCCATCACAGCCTTGATGGGCCACTAGGAAGAAACAAGACTGTGAAGATACTAATCTCTTATTCCTGTGAGGCATCCTGGGATGTAGCTCTGAAACTACCAGGTCAGGTGGTCCTGTCACCTGATACAAAATATCATCTTGGACACTGCTGATACTTTTCCTCTGTAGGGGGATGGGGATCAAACCAAGGTTTCCCACCTTAGGTAAATCATTTTTAATGCTGGGGAGGGATTAATCTGGACTTTCCTCCATTGCCTACCCAAGAAGAAGGACTGCTGAAAAACCTGGAGGGAGAAAGGAACCAACCTGAAAGGAAAGGCAGGGGTGAGTCCAGACTGACACAGGAGTCCAGTCTGTAGGAAGAAATAACTGGAATTCTAAGCTACTGAAACATTTAGGGTGAGAAATTACTTCTTGAAACCAGTTTCTTTAAGAGCTTAAGCTTAGGATGCATGTTTTGTATTATTTGCTCAATAATCTGCTTTGTTCTGTTTGCTATCACTTAATATCTGCCTTTTATGCTTAATAAATTTGTTTTGTTTATTATTAAACTCAGTTTGTGCAATTTCTAACTGGGGGCAGGGAGTAAGAAGTTGTGTGTATCTCTGTTAACAATGAGGAAGAGGGTGAATTTTTATGAGCTTGCACTGTGCAGATATTTTTATACAGTGCAAGACAGTATTATTCTGGGTTTATTCCCCGAAAGGGGTGTGCACATGAGTGCTGGGTGAATCCCCTCACACACAGAGCTGACTTCAGTCTGTGTCTGTAGCTGGGTGTGGCCCTACCTGTGTGTGTGTGCGTGCACAGTAAGAGACCAGGGAACCTAATTCAGCAAAACAGGGAGAGGGAATCCAGACTGGTGGAGCAGGAGGGACTCAGTGAAACCCCAGTACATCAGGTGGCATCCCAGAAGGGGGTTATACCCATCACAAAAAAATCCTGGTGAACCGGACTCGGGTAGTTACTGGAGAAGGGAAGAAGCAGATAAAGTTTGTGGGGATTTTTTTTTTTTTTTAAGAAAAATCAAAGGAAACTCTAAACTAATAAATAAAAAAAGATTAGTAACTAGTTAAGTTTGAACAATAGAGTTAATGATCCAATGAACCTATAGCTAATATCTCTAGGTAGAGGCGGCTGAGGAAGCTTCACCTGCACAAGGCTGGTTAGCCTCGTGGCAGAGCATGAGGAGGCACAGCACATGTGTGGGCCAATACTGCTACCAAAGTTCTCCGATCAGCAGCACAGGGATGCAAGTGCTTCTACAGTGGAGCATCCACAGGGACACTACTTGAAGAAGAATAATCCTTTACAGGATGAGAAACATACTCTTCAGCAGCCTTGCTCACTTTGGCACCTGGAAACATGATGGAATAACTCGTTCAGTAGCAAAAAGTTTCCTTAGCCATTAAGATTAAATGCTGATTGGGCAGAGTCAAGATCATGCTGAAGAGCCAACTCACAGGCTAAAAGTACATAATCTTACAAGATTTAGGGGCTTGCTTACTACAAAAGATTTCCAACCTTGGCAAGCAGTCACTACAACTTTTATGATAAGGGTGGAGACAGCTATTATTGACCTTAATGGAAAAGAACAGAGGAGATATGTAGTTAGCCAAGGAAAGGTGAGCAGTGTAACCTGTAGGTTTTAATATTTGATGAATCTATATGGATGCCATCCATTGTGTGACAATTTAATTATATGACAAAAAAATTGATAAATAATATAGTAGAACATGTAATTCATTATTTAACAAAGGAATCAATACTTTCATAAATCATACTTCTGTACACATACACATTTTTGTAGTGTGTGAAAAACCTTGTTCAGGATCTATAGGGAATTTATTTCCTGGTCAGGACAAGTTTGAATTGAAGTTTAATCAGGCCCTAGACAGGCATAAATTCTATTTACTTTTTTTTTTATTTTTAAACTGTTGAAAGATTAGCAGTGGTTGTTGCTAGCTTCCTTTTCTCAGATTTGCTTACTGAAAAACCTGCCTCATATTGGACTATCTTATTTTTAAATGACAGAAATAGAGAGTCAACTTCTGATATTCTTAATTGTGTAAAACTACGATGCAAGTCACTGGTATTACTGAAGTGAATAAATGTAGGCGGGGAATACATGTTTTCAGGATCAAGGCCTAAATAATAACAGACAGACAAGTTGAAGGAAGAATCAAGGTTATGGTTAAGCGTATAGGACTGATTCCTTCAGTGTACACACCTTGCTGATGAATGCAAAGTATATGGGGAAGGATAGAAGAGATGATGTGAGAGAAGAGGCCAAGAGTCTGGAGCCAGTTGGTGGGCAAAGGCAGCATGGTGAGGACTGGGAGATATTTTATGAAGGGGATGGAGCAGGGCTATAGACAAAAACTGGGAGCAATTACCATATTCTCTCCTTCTGTGGATAGCTCCATGAAGAAGATAAATTCTACTGGAAGCTCCACAGATTTGACTAAAACTCCTCAGAATTATTCTGTTGGAGAAGATTTGCCTCCAGCTACAGAACAAGCAAGGAATTTGGCTTCTGCAAAACCTGTAGGCCCCAAGATCTCTGCAGCTCTTCAAATAGTTGTGGAGAATGGGGATATCAGTGCCTAGAGTCAGTGCATCTCATCAGCTTTCTGGGCCCCCTTCCCTCCACATCATGCTCTCACTACTGGCTGCTACTTTCAAGCCCTCTTTGCAGAGAAGTTTTCAACAGAGGAACAATAAATAAGATAAGCATCAGCAAATGCTGATTGGCTCCACTTTATCTTATGAGTCACAATCCCCTTTAGAGTAAGGGCGTGGGGAGAAGGGAAGATGCCTCAGGACCCTTCCCTTACCCAGCCCCTTGACACCTGTTAAAGTACCAACCCCACAGTGGGGTTCTGCTGGATGAGGGAAAGGGAGATAGTGCCAGAGAGCCAGTTTTCTTCCCCTCTTTTGTGCTTCCCATCCCAATCCCAGATGTTCCTGAACTGGCTCCTCTCTCCACACAATAAGGAAGATGATACTCAAGCCCTGTGTTACCTGAGGAAAAGATATAAAATGGGCCTTGAATTATGAACTTGCTACAATAGAAAGGTAGCATTTTCAAATGTGCTTAATTGTTGGCTAACTCTGCTCTCTTTTAAGTTATTGGTAAACTTCCTATTGATAGGAATGGCAGCAGAGCAACCCCCCAGCCCAAAGTCTCATATACACTGAACAGAAGATGTAAGCAGTTCATTGTTAGTTTGGCAACATTCAAACAATCAGCTTGAGCTATCTTTCCCTATTAATTTACCATTTTTAAAAAGCTGGGTATTGCCAACTAACTGCTAGTGTTTCTCATTTGAAAAGGTGGGTATCACTTTAAATAGCCTATTGAGAGTGGAGTTAAGTGTTTTGTTCATTTGTCTGTGGGTTTTTTTCTTTTTTGGTTTATTTGTTTTTAATCTTTCATTTGCATTGTATTGGTATGTTGTTCTGTAACTGACATGGTGTGACCTGCTTACTACAAAATGACATGACTGATTAGGCAGTAATACTTTCAAGCTATGGAAAATTTAGACATTTAATTTTAGTTGAATAAAAGGCTATAGTAATTTTTAGAATTGTTCCTAGATCTTTAAAATTAGTACATTTCTCTATTTGCTGGGCAGCTGTGGATGCATGTATTTGAGTTTCATTCCTGATATTTTCAGCAAAATTACTGCTTTAGCACACTGTAAATGATGAAAATGACCTTACAGATGCCCAAACTACTAATTATGTCAAATAAATTCAGAACAGAACTCGGCAGCCTAAAGCCTCTACTGATGTACAACAACATAACATTAGTGGGTTTTCATTGTGTTTTCGGCAACTTTATCACATTAGTGCCCGTCTGTCATGATGTATTTTATTATTAATGATTTCTGCAGATAAACTTGCTAACATGGCACATAAGTCTAGGGACTTGATTTTCCCCTGTTGAACTTAGACGTGATTATGTTTTCATTCTTTCTGTAGATCTTCTGCCGGGCTCATTAGTGACATTTTTTCTTTTAATTTTTGGAAATCATTTGCTGAGAGATTTGCTGCTGATCTTTAAAAAAATAAGTCAGGCTTTTCAGATGAGCCTGTGAAATTACTTACATTCAGTTTTATCTTTATATAGATATGCATATATAGTCAAAAAAGGGTTATTCAGCTCACAGTCTCATACAAGAAACAAATAATAGTATCCAATCAGTCTGACTATTTGAGTGACTTCATGGAGCACTAGAAATACTATTGCACTGATTTCCTGTTTTGTTTCTGCACATTTCAGAAAAGTGAGTACCACTTTTTTTTGTGGGGGGGAGAATAAATTGTATTTTTTCTGGCTAGTCTAATGTTCTAAGTCCTTTTTATTCTGAATTATTTACAATCATACTTGCTTTTTAAGTAATTTAGGTCTTGATCTAGCAAAGCACTTAAACACATGCTTAACTTTAAGGCCTTGAGTAGTCCAGCTGAAGTGGGACACACCTTAATGCTGCCCAGATTCTGGGCTACTGTAGAGACTACTGCTGCCCTCTTCTCTTTATTACAGCCTTACCTGGACTGTCTATTGGTTGATTTGCTGCCTCTAATTGACTGTAGTGCTAAGCAGTACAGCTCTGCATGAGGCAAAGACAGCTCCGTGTGAAGCAGGGAGGTGGAGGCGGAGTGAGTGGAAGGACTGAGAATTGGCAGAAGGCAACCAACTACAGGGTGGGAAGGAGAGTCCCAGGTGTTCCTACCTGCTCTCGGGCCCATTCCAGCCCCTCTGGGTTCTACTCTCACTCCACACGCGGTAAGCTTGAGCCCCCACAAAATTTCCATTGCAGGGACACTAGCCCCTTTTGCCATCCTTGATTCTGCTGCCCTGAATGCCTACTTCCAGCTGCTGCCTCAACCCCCCACTACAGCCCCTTTCTACTCTGCCCTATCCTTGGCACTCCTCTATGCTGGGTGATACGAGTTGGGCAGTGCTCAATTCATTTACATTGGTGTTGTCATAAACAGATAGTTAAGGGTTAATAGAACAGGAGTACTTCATGTCTCTTTTGCCTGTAAAGGGTTAACAAGTTCAGTGAGCCTGGCTGTCACCTGACCAGAGGACCAATCAGGGGACAGGATGCTTTCAAATCTTGAGGGAGGGAAGTTTGTGCCTACTGTTAGTTTTTGGTTCTTGTTCTCTCTGGGTTCTGAGAGTGACCAGATGTGCAACCAGGTTTCTCTCCAATCTCTCCGATACAGGCTCTTATAAGTTCAGAATAGTGAGTACTAGGTAGATAAGGCGAGTTAGGCTTATGTTTGTTTTCTTTATTTGCAAATGTGTATTTGGCTGGGAGGAGTTCAAATGTGTATTTTGCTGAAAGGATTTTAATTTGTACTTGCATACTTAGGCTGGGAGGGTATTCCCAGTGTCTATAGCTGAAAGACCCTGTACCTATTCCATTTTAAATTTACAAAGATAATTTTTACTGTTTTTTCTTTCTTTAATTAAAAGCTTTTCTTGTTTAAGAACCTGATTGTTTTTTTATTCTGGTGAGACCCCAGGGGATGGGGTCTGGATTCACCAGGGAATTGGTGGGGAGAAAGGAGGGAAGTGGGAGAGAAAGGTTAATTTCTCTGTGTTAGGATTACTTTCTCTCGAAGGGAGAGTCTGGGAGGGGGAGAGAGAAGGAGGGGGGAAGGTGAATTTTCCTCTCTGTTTTGTGATTCAAGGAGTTTGAATCACAGTGATCTTCCAGGGTAACCCAGGGAGGGGAAGCCTGGGAGAGGCAATGGTGAGGGAAAGGGTTTACTTTCCTTGTGTTAAGATCCAGAGGGTCTGGTTCTTGGGGGTCCCCGGGCAAGGTCTTGGGGGGACTAGAGTGTACCAGGCACTGGAATTCCTGGTTGGTGGCAGCGCTACAAGTACTAAGCTGGTAATTGAGCTTAGAGGAATTCATGCTGGTACCCCATCTTTTGGACGCTAAGGTTCAGAGTGGGGATTTGTGCCATGACAGGTGTTATGCAGCTACTGAATGTGGGCAATTCTCTAGCCTGTTATGGCCATTTTAAAGCTCAAATATGTGGTTGGAGTGGTATAGAAGAGCCCAAGATCAGACCTCATACTTCCATTTTTCAGCCTATGGGTTGTTTGGGAACAAATTGCTTTGATTATGTCTTTGTTTATCAGCTACCCATATTTGATCACTCATGTTTCTGCTCCCTGATTGGATGACACATTTTATACAGGACAAGCACTTCCAGCACAATTAGTGAGCACTCATATATGCACACAAATACTCTTATTGGCACGGCCTGTGAATACTGCACAAAGAAGAAGAGCCATTTCCCAGTAATCCAAATAAAAAACACTCTGGATTTTTGTTTAGAAGTCAAAAACATACAAACAAAAAAGCCCGAATGGTATTCTGCAATATTCAGCCAGCTATGGAAGAGATAATTTTGAGAAATGCTGAGACATATATTATAAACCATATATATATTTTTAGGACTATTCATTTGTTACTGATTATTTTTCCCTGCATCTTTTGTAACGTAGTTTGTTAGCTGATAGGATCTAGGCCCCCTCATGCCTTCTTCATTTTAGTTGAGCTCTCAGATATCAATGGTTGTTGAAAAGGTAACAAGCAAGGTATCAGTACACCTTTTAATGCTAATTATCTGCAGTGTACTGTGACTTTAAAATCATTTTAAAAATAACCTTAATGAATACTGCTAACAATATCATGGCTTTAAGCCATTTCCCATGCTATGGCAGAGTGAGGAGATGCACCACGCCGTAGCAGCTGCCAAGGGGCTTGTTACTAGTACAACCTCTAACAAGAAGCAGTGCGTGCTACTCCCATGCCAACCCAAACTCTGATGGCTGGTGCAAGGAGGAACAGGATAATGACACTACCATCTCCTCACTCCTTCCTGCTCTGTGGAGTGCCTGCCATTGCTGCTGGCACTGAATCTTCTACCTGCTGGGAGTGCATATGCTGAACTTATGTCTGGAGTCAAATGGGAATACAAGTGTTAGAGAATGAGCAGGCTGACCCAAAGGCGGATTGAGTAAACAGGCTTCTTTATTGTGGTACTTGTTCCCCTCCACACGATTATCAAGAAAGCAGTGAGTTAAACACATCACACTCTTTTAATCTAAGTTAATATGTAAATACCCACATTTACTACAACCCCCTCCAAACCCTTATTTTTAGTAATATGAATGCCCATATATTGAATATAATTATCCTCACCCTATTTACTGTTTACAGCATTAAGCATATTCTACAGACATTTTTACCTTGAAGGTACATTTCTTTGCAGGGAGGAAGGGGTCATGATCCTGAGCTTGTTTATGCAGCTGGAAAAGGAAAAGATAACACTTCTTTATACAAAGGGTATTCTTCAGACAACCACAGTTCTCATGGAGCTGTAATGCTTATCTATCCTTAACCAGCAGAAGGGAAAGGAAAAAAGGTGGCAACTTTATCAAGCGAAGAAATGTGCATGCCTGTGCCTTCCTCCCTAATACCATGCTAGCATTACCCAGGTCTTTACTTAACCCTTGCATATCCCAACTACAAGGTGGTTGGACTGGCTCCTTTTGCCCCTTTGGTTACTGAGTGGTCACACAACATATACTCATTCATTTTGATGCCTTAAGTAAGCCTGGACCTGAGGGCTCAGTAAGAAGAGGAAAGAAACAGGATAAAGGCAAACATTAAATTACACTTACACCCACACACAGTCAAATCTCCTAGGAAATGAAAAATAAAGCTAAATTCTGAAATCTCTATGGGAGAAGTTAGTCCCCCCCTACATAAATCTCACCATTCAATCAATACTCTCAATGCAGAAAAGATTTACTAATTTGAGAACACCTAGTTACTATATTGGTTCTTTCTATTTGCATGATTCTAGGAATGAGTTGGGGCCTAATTCTGATCCCATTGACATATATGTGAAAGAAGGTGAGGGATATGAGACATTAAGGTCTAAAATCCTCTTCTTATTAATGTCCATGGCAATGAGAATCAACCTACTTGCCTCCAATGCAGGACTTTTTTCCTCCTGCACAAAATCTCTTTTATAAAATATCTGTTTGCAGGGAACAACTTTTACACTTAAGAAATTCAGGGCCCCGTATTTTGTTTTCCTCATATTCTTGCTAAAAGTTTTCAATATGGATAACACCACATGTACTGGGCCAGGTCAGAGGGTTGCCTGATCAGCAAAGAGAATGAGTATGTGTGTCTGAGTATACATAAGTGAATCTTAACTTTGCACTCTGCTGATCCTGCTGCCATTCATGGGGTTAGAACAGACTGAGAATGATTTCAGTTTTGCTGGTTGTAAACAGACCCAAAATGAGAAGAGCTTCTGCTGGGGATTGGCATGGCACAGGGGGTTGACCACACTGGTTCTGGGGAAGGGGGAGTAGAAACCCCTTTATTGGATCTGTGACACTAGACAAGCTACAGCAGGTTTAGAACCAACCCATGCACTGGAGAAACTGGACAAATGACTTCATGTTTCAAGTAACAGAGATGTCTGTGTCCCGCAAGATAACTATTGACTTTTGATTAGTTTCAGTCAATATTTACCTCTCTGGTCAATAAATCTGGATAGCCACCTTAATAGAAATCCATATATGTTTTTTATTTTAAAAGATAGTAAAAATAATGCATTACACTTTTATAGTTCTTTTTTATATAAGGATCTCAAAGTGCTTCATTAACAGGTGGATCTTGACCTTCTTCTACTCAAATTATGTCATAGCTACTACTATGTAGCATGGTCCACATTTCTGAATTGCAGCTGCTATTTTTGTGCATCATATAATTCAATTAGAATACAACTATCTGATTTAAACATGCTCTTGCAAAAAACAAACAAAAAATGAAAGGAGGGGGGAGGAGGAGAAAAAGCACACAAAACACAGAGAAGCTGGATTGAGGAACCTTTGAAAATTTGTCCTTATGTATGTAAAAAGGCACTATTTACCACGAGCCTAGACAGTCTGCTCCTACACAGAATGAAAGGGCAGGACCTGAACTCAGAATCCAGTAGCTGATCAGTCACAGGCTAATTATGCATAACAGGTTAGTGACGTCATTTGGTGAAAAAAAAATTGCACTATACTCAGCATGCTGAACATCCATTTGATTTCTGAATGGCTAATGTCAGCGACCCTCATTAGTTTCTGTCCTTGAATATTTGTGGGAATTGTTTTGTTCACATGAACTTGCAAAATCCTTGTGACTTGGGCAAGTCACTTAATCTCTGTCTGAGTTCCCCTTCTGTACAAGGGGGAGAATAGTACTCTCTCACACAGGAGCATTGTGAGAACAAATACATTAAAAATTGTGAGATGCTCAGATACTCTGGTGATGGGGATTGTAAGTCCCTAATATAATGAACAGACAGGGATAAAATGTGCAATGAAAAGTATTCACAACAAATAATTCAGCCACCTGCACTATAGATCATATTTTGTACATTCTTTAAACTTGATCCTCAGTGATTTCCTATAACTGTGGTAGTAAGAATATTAAGAGTGATCTTTTTGTTTGTTGTTGTCTTCCCTTTAAAAAAAAAGATATGAGGTGTGGACTGACAACACATTAGGCTTCTCCTTCCTGAATCAGTCATGATATCATAGAGAGCAAGTAACTATACATGTGCATGCTAATGGTACAGGGAAATTACGAGTTAACAGCAAAATTCATCTCAGTATACTTTTCATTTAATGGTTTTACATGGGAGCCTCATAATGGGTTAGCTAGTCAGTAGGTAACTGATGTAGATATGAATCACTATTCACTGAAAGAAAAAAACTTTCACAGTCTGAGGCAGGTTAAAAAAATATCAATTTTTCCTGACAATCTTGCTTTTTAAAAAAAATAGGTAAGAAGCATTAATAAGAGGAAGCGTGTAACTACTGTAGCTAGTATAACCTTAATGAACTGAAAATGAATTGTGTGGGGGAGGGGGGTTTAAATCACCAGAAATTTTACTTTATCACATAGTGACACAGTAATAATGCTGCACTGCATTGAAGAAGATGGAGTATGTTGGCATAACACTGGAGGAACTCAAACTGCGATAAAACTTTATCAGAACATATCTGTACCATTCCATGTAGGTGTCTCAAGATCCTCTACTGCTAATTCAGGTAGTAAAGTATCTGTGAGCAAGTCCTTTGGAATCCCTTAGAGGAAACCAAAGCAGCTTTCCTCAGCTGTGCCCTGAGGTGGAATACTTTTCAAAGCCAGACAGTGGGGCAGGGATTCTGTGGATAGATTTCTCAGAATTTGAAGTAATCACAAGTAACTGACCCTAGTCCAGCTGTGTGAGCATTGGCCCTAGTACAGTCCCATGCTTACTTTCCTCTTGGCAAATAAGACTTGGTATCTGACTTGGAGTCAGTGATAACGGCTGTGTAACCTTAAGAACATCAATTGTAAAATGTAATATAAAATAGGCCTCTTGCAGGGCCAGAGCAGGAGTGAATACAAATCCTCTCTACCGATAGTTTATTCTAAGAGTTCTTCTTATACCCAGATTGAAAGCAACTTGACAAAGTCTCCAGCTACATTCCTACCAGGCAGTTTTATTAGTAGTAAACTCAGAAAAGGTAGCCCCTGTATTTTTCCAGTTTCCAGGCCTGTGGTCTGCTCAGCACCCATCTCTTTTCTCTCTCCTCTGAGCATACCTAATTAACTCCCAACTAAGTCAATCCCTCAGCTGCTTCTGAACTCTGTCAAACACTCTGCCAAGCAATAGCAAATGTTAGGGCCTTCCAGGTTGCTTCCTATTAGAGGCAAAATCGGTCACGTAGAAACTGAATATATTCTCAGTGCAACTTATTTTACTTACAAACATATGTTTACTCCTGGGGGAATTCTGAGACAAACAATTAAAAATTCTGCACACAATATTTTAAAATTCTGCAGATTTTATTTGCCAAAACAACAATATAATCATGCCAGTTTCAATTATTTTGGTAATTTATTTCATAATATCTGTCAGCAAGTATGATCTGTATTGTTACAGACAAAAAATATTCTGTTTTTTTTTTTTGACAAATAGATGCCTTACTAGGTATATTAGAGAACTTTTAATAATTCATTTAAATTATAATATATAACTATTTTCTGCACCTGTTAGAAGCAGTGCAAAGGCTTGGGGGAGTCAGGTAATGGAGGAGCTGAGGGAGAGGGAAGAAGCCTGGAGTGAACCTGGAGGGTTGCTGGGTATGGGTGGCAGAAGTATGGAACAGGTTTTGCGGGGAAAGTGAGCGGTGGGATTGTGAGGAAGCTGAGAAGCCTCCTTGATGCAGACCTGGGCTGACCCCAAGCCTCTCCCATTCATTCAGTCAGGCACATGTGCCCTGTCCCTGCATCCCCTACATCCCCATGGATCCCTGCAGATTCCCTCCCTCTCATGTGGCTTTGCACCCCCCACTCCCAGTCAGTCCCTGGCTCAACGCTGTCACCCCACAAGCTCCTGAAGCCATGCCCCAGTCTGTCTCCCCCACTAGCCATTCTGAACCCCACTCTGTGACCTCCCCCAACAGCCCCATTTACCCAACTATGTCTGTCCAAACCTGGCTTTGTAGGCAGGGTGTTGTGAAGAAGTTTTACTCGTAGGAGAATTCTGCACCACTGTGCATGCACAGAATTTCTTCCCCCTCCCCCCCCCGAAAATACATTTTGCCCCAGAGGTGCTACAGTTTTGCTTTTTGCCAGCAAGAGGCCTCTAACGAACCAGAACAGCTGGCTGGGTTCATGTTGCTGGCTGTTCAGCCTTTCACCCATCAGAAATTGCCGTGGCATCAGAACTGCAGCACATCTTGGGCAGAATGTATTTTCTGAGGAAAACAAAAATTTTGCAGGATACATAAATTCTGTGTGCGCGCAGTGGTGCAGAATTTCCCCCAGGAATAATCAGTCTTGGAACAAAAGAGTGATCACGAACAGCATGTGAGCAATCCCCCAAACACCAATGGCCAGTTCCCAAGGGGCAACTTTGTCCCCAAAACTGATTCTACACTTAGAGCAAACTACTGAAATACTTTCCACAGCTCCCCCAAAATAAACTGAATCATCAGAAAAACAACCACAGGATTTCTTTCAAAACTAAAAAATTGCTCTTTCACTCACACACACAAGAAATTGTGGGACTAAGTATACTAGTGTCATTTGGTGATCCCTGCCAAAGCAGCCCCCAACTGGCACCGTGAGGAGAGAGGAGGAGAGCAGGGTTTCAGTGTCCTGTCCAAGGAGCACCAAAAGGACTGTTACATTAGTCAAAGACATTGCATATCCTATTCAATATTTTATTCATATTCATGTCTATATTATTTTCAACTCAGCTTTTTCTAATAGGCCAGGCAGTGTCTCATATGTATGTGGAATATCTGGCCCCTTGGTTCTATATCTCAAAGTAACAGGCAGTTATTTGAAAAGTCATGTTGTCAGTGGAGTCAGATGGAAGGTGAAGCAGAAACTTAATATACATCTTTTAGGCCTACTCAGCCCTAACTTACTGGGTATGGAGCTAGAGAGTACTAGGAGCAAAGACTGAATCCCATATAGAGGGCTGGCACAACCCATTAGATGACCTAGGCGGTCACCTAGGGCACTAACATTTGGGGGGCGGCAGCCAGACCTTCCGCCACCTCTGTCGGGGGCAGTATTTCAGGGGCAGGACCCTCTGCCGCCTAGGGCTGCAAAAAGGCTGGTGACACTCCTGCCCATATACTGCTCTTCATCCATAAGCAGTGGTAAACTGTTTTTCATCCACATTCATTGACATCAGGAGTTTCCCATATGGCCTTGGGGGTGGATGAGGGCAGCATATGGCTCTTAAATCACTTACTTTGTTTCTGATTCTGCAAGGTAATTTTCCATGTCTGAATAGATGCTTACCCTTCTGTGACCATAGTACATCCTGGCTCTGGCTTATTAGACAGATCTTCCCAGATGAGTATTTAATATTCAAAGTACAGAAAAGACAAGGCATATCAAGTCTCCTGCCCACTACAAAATAGACAGTATATTTATTAGAAGGAAACTGCTCCTTTGGGAGCTGAGCTCTAGAGTAAATAGAACCATCTCACACTTAGACTCCTGCCAGCACAGAAGAGCACAGTGTTTAGTCTCTTTCTTTGTAGGGTGACCAGACATCTTGTTTTTAAAGAGACAGTCCCGTATTTAAGCTCTCCTGTAGATGTCCCATCTTTTTTTTTAAACAGGCAAATTGTCCTGTATTTGCTGTGTCCTCCCCCTCTCGTTACTGGTGTGTCCTGCTGCTGGCTGGATCCCTGCTCGGCAGCCACCTACCCACCAGGGGCCGACAATGGGAGTGGGCGTGCAAGTCTGGTGGCGAGGCAAAGATGCATTATGTGGGGCTGGCCGCTCTCCCTGCTGGTCTGTCAGTGCAGCCCCGCTGCATGCCTGTTCTCGGCCAGCAGGGCCCTGCCCCACTTCCTGTTTTCAGCCAGCACTGGCTGCGCTCTGCAAGTGGTGGTGGCTGGTGATGCAGGCAGGCGCCAGGCGGCGGCCAGTTCTGTGTCACCACTGCTGCCCACCCATTGGCCCTTTACATGCTCCCTCTCTCACTGTCCTTTCCCTGCTTTGCCCCATTTCCCCCTCCAAGCCTGCTGCTCCTCCATACCCCCACTGTTGGGGCACGTCCAGCTCTCAGTACTGTGTGGAGAAGCAGCCTCTGGTGGGAGCGCTCAGTTCACCAACAGCCTGGCAGGCAGGCTTCTTCCTTCCCCCACTGCCTCTGCCTGGGCCAACAACCCAGGAAAGCCCAAGACCCTCTGACCAGTAGGAGCTGAGCCCTACATGTGCTAAAGCCCCACACAGCGCTGGCATGGGGAAGCGTCTCCACCCCTCAGCTAAGCTCTAGAGTGGCCGGGAGGGAAGTGATTTCCAGCCTGTTCCTGCCCCAAACCTGCAGGCTCCGCAGCACCCTCTTCACACCTCCTCATCCCTGCCCTGGGTCCTGCCCCCAGGGAGCATGGGGCTGCTCCATCCTCTAGGAACCCTCCCCTGCTGAGCCATCTCTCGGGCCAGGTTCACTGAAGCCCCTGCAAGCAGGTTCCCTGGACCCTGGTGCACAATGCATCCTGAAGGCTTAACTCCTTCCTGCCTGCACTGTAGCTGGGGAGCAGGAGACAGCTGGGTTATGTGGGTGGTCAGCAGTACCCTGGAGGTGTTAGATGTCTTTTGGCACTGTACGGGCAGGAAGAGACAAGCTTTCTCCAACCATGGGTGGGCGGGGGTGGGGAGAGTTAGAAGAGATGAGCTCTACAAGGACATGAGCCAGGTCATCCCTTTCCCCCTCCTGCACAGTGCCAAACAGCTGCTGCTGGCCACGTTCAGGTGTGAATCCTGGCAGAAATCTGGCAAGAGGGGGCATATGACCCTGCCTGTTTCCCCCTCCACCACCACGCACACAGGTGTTGCCTTGGGAAGAGACAACACCAGTTAGCGGGAGAGGAGGGTCTGTCCCAAGGGCCCAGTCAGACATGGAGGGCAGAGAGTGACATGAAGAGGATCAGGTTGGTTGGTCACTCTCCCATGTGAGAGAGGTGGACAAGAGAGTGTTTGTCACCTCTCCCCATGTGAACCCTAAATCTTTAAAGATACGAAGGTAAATAGAAAGAATCCAACTACATGGTATTTCTTTTTAACAGGGGCTCAGTTAACTTGACATTAATTTGAACGTTTGTACTGCATAGTTCTGATTCAAGCAAGTTCAATGTCAATAAATGAGTAATTTTACCAGGTGTCCCATATTCAGCACAGGGAAATATGGTCAACCTATTTCTTTGCAGAATAGCCTGCATTGAACAGGCACATTGGCTTCTCTCATCAGTTTCAGTAGTTCTTAGTCACGCTGTGTCTTTCACAGCTTAAAGATTGTACTTAAGAATGTAGAGTTCAAATAACTCCTGATATTTCAGCTAGGGGGCATAATGGTATATATCTAAGAAGGCTAATACTCCTTTTAGTAGCGTGGACTTGATTCACCATTGGCATCACTCCAGTATCACATTGGGGGTTTTAATACAGTGGCTCTTGCAGAAAACTGGAATGATGCAGTTGCAAACTTTATTTTTAAAGACAAAGGTAATAAAATAAAATTAAAAAAACTCCCCCTCAACCCAAACAAGAAGACTGTGTACAAGTTCTCATACTACACACTTAACCCAAAACAAAAATTCTAATATACTTTCATACTTCTGAGATACCACAGTAAAGATCTGTTTGTTGATAAACACATTGGGGTTGGGAATACAGGAATGAGGGAGAATCATTTCACAATAGTTTTATTTCCCCAAAATGAAAAAGCAAAAAACCATGCTATGTACACCATCTACACCTTGTGATAAGAGAAACCTTATTCAATTTTTAAAAAAAAGTTTTCCCACACTGATGTAAAAGTGCAAGCATTTCTTACAATAGAAAATACTCTATGATGAAGATATAACTCTGGAATCACCACCACAATCATTATAGAAATTCCTGTATATGTCATCCAAGAAATGTCTGTTACCTGCTTCTGGGTATAAATCTGTTTGCAACTCATCTCCCATTTACCCAAAGGTGGGATGTTTCCAAGCTCTTTTTTTAGTCCCTGTGTGGCATGTTTCACTTGCATTTCTAGGTCATGCTGTTAATGCAACATTGAAAATAAATGATCAAATATTTAATCCTTCAAAGGTGAGCATGTGCTGCTCCCATTGATCTCTGTGATTTATGGATGCTTACTACTTCTGCTAATTAGGTCATTAATGCCTTTATTGAGAATTTACATATAACAGTTAGTTTGTATATTCACTGAGACAAATCCAGCCAATTCCATTCCTGGATGTGGAAGGAACAATTAAACTAGTGTGTTTGTGTAGGAGGAAAGTAGAGGGGCTGATTGCAGGTGTGGAACCCTCCTCCCTGGCATAGTTGCTGTGGGTGGTTTGGGAACTGCTGTTGCATAGATCCTCCATTCTTCCTACCTGCAGGGCTATCACAGAAAGGACTGTGAGGATATTCTATGGGGCTGGAGTAGCCAATGCAGAGCTGCTTTTTAAGTTGGTCTTCCCCTTATTTGCCCATTTCCCAGCACTGCTACTTGCCTTGGATACAACAAGACAAGAAAGTTTACCTATCCCACAAAAAATGGTGATTTAAAAAACAATGTCCTATTCTGAACTTGGACAAAATTGAGAGCTTTTGATTGAGTATCTTGAAAAATGAGACCCCCCTCCCCCATCAAATTCCCCAACTCAGTGGTCAGGGCATGCACCTGGGGAGTAAGAGATGCAGGTTCAAGTCCCTGCTCTGAGTCAGGTAGAAAAGGGACTTGAAATTGAGTCTTCCACTTCCCAGGTAAATGCCCTAAACCCTGGTCTAACTATTGTGATAGGGGTTGGTGGCTCTCTAATTTTTTTTTTAATCAGAAATTCCATCCTGGATCTTAGAAACTTTTCCCAAAGAAAATCTAATCAAAACTGATATGTTCCCACAAAAAGTTTTGGTTCTGACAAATTGACTTTTTCAGATGAAAAATAATTTAGTCTGAAAATTCCAGACTAGCTTTAATCTTGGGCTTTCAATATGGGTCTATAGACCCTGTTATCAGATCATAATGGGATGCAGATTTTTAAATATCAGTATTAAAAAGGTCACTTTCAAGTCTTTTTATCCAAAGATAACCTTTTAAATGACTGTTTGGTGGGGTTTTATTTTTTTTTTGGGGGGGGGGGAGCTTGAGTTCAATGGATTTGGTCTTTTTTGCTTTGGAAAATTCAAGCAATATCATTCTATCCTGGATTTTCAGCAGCATCAACAACAACAGCAGTGCTTTGTGGTAGGTGGCTGTCCAGGCATGGTATCAATTTGTAAAGGACTTTACAATACTATTGTTCTATTTTTTTGGTTGAATACTATAAAACTAGAATTTGAGTGCTTTGGGGGTTTATTTTATAAATACAGAGTCTAATTTTTTTGGTTTTGTGGCATTTTATTTTACAGGTTAAATTCTGCCCTTAGTTGCACTCATTCCACCTTTGCGTTCAGTGAGATAGGTCAGTATAACTAATATTGGAATTAAATTCCAAGTCATATGGCTCTCAGAGAATAAACAATATCTTTCACAGTGCTTGTATTATCAATCAAAATGAGTGGCTCTATCCAGTAAGAATACTGTAAGAAAACCTACAGTGGGATGGAATACAGATGATAGTGCATATCACTTTACATAGACTAGCAAAAACTGTCACCTCCAGTTTGCATTATTTCTCAGAGCTACCATAGGAAAGGATGAGCTGGTGTGAAAATACTGTAGCAGTTGCAGTGGCAAAACATGTTAGAACCATGCATATGCGGAGATTTTTTCATGGGACTTTAAAAAGAAATGCAATAAGGCCTTCAGCATGCATGCTTAATACCCAACAATTATTCATTCCACCATTGTATGGGCACTGATCAGCCCTTACCAATAAAAGGGAGGTATGAAAAGGTTCTGGTCTATTTAAGTGTTTCTATCCCATTCAAAGTGAAAGGACTGATTTCATCTTTATAGCATTCTTTTTGTGCTCCCTTACATCTGAAAAAATAAATAGTTAATACATGCAAGAAGAGTTCTCTTTTGGGACGCTGCCCTTTTGTAACTTGATGCATAGTTCCTTTCTTTTAGATTTAGTCCTGCAATCATTTTTCCATTCTCATTTTATCAATTAAACAAATAAACAAGCTTATGAGAAAGGAATTAGATCAGATGCTAATTTTATTTGCTAGGCAGTGGGACTGCAAGCTTTGTATCAGCAGTTCAGGGGTAGAAGACAGTGGAATGGAGAAATTCCCCAGCAAGCATTATTTGCATGCTAAAATATGCTATCCTCCAGCAGCAGAAATATATACACCTCCTAGTGTAATGGCCAGCCAATAATCTTCACACTCAGTACCTTAGAAATTGACAATGTTCTTTCTAGACCAAAATTTTGCCCTCACTCATCATCCCTAAAGGCATTTTAATTGGCCATGCATACACAAGAACACTCTGGAAAATTAAGGTAAATCAACTAAAGGTGTGAAGTCCAGGTGTTAAGTCAACGAGCATAGTTCAATCACAGTTCAAGCACATTAACCCCCCATATAGTTGCTCTCATTCAGGATTTAAATGGCCTTAGGCCATATCTACACTAGAGACCTTACAGTGGCACAGCTGTACCAATATAGGTGCGCCACTGTAAGATCTCCCATGTAGCTGCTCTATGCTGACAGGAGAGAGCTCTCCTGTTGAGATAATTAAACCACCCCCAATGAGCTCATCTCCCACTGACATAGCACTTCCATACTAGTTCTTGTGTCAGTATAACTTATGTCACTCAGGGTTCCCCCCCCACACCTGTGTAACAAATTATATTAACAAAAAGTACTAGTGTAGACATAGCCTTAGTTCTTCTGCTATCTCTATACTGCCCTGCAGTTTGGATTAAGGGTGTGAACAGCAATGCACATGAAAGTTCTGGGCTGTAACTCCTCTGTGAGCATGAATTAAAAGGTTCCTCATTCTCTAATTCATAGTCTTCTTCAAACAGTGATTTGCCTTAACATTCCTGTGTGTTCCCCTGTAGATAAACCCATGGAATCTGAAAGGAACAAGACTGATGTGGTTCTTTAGTACAGGAGTGAAATCCTGAGAAATCCTGGCGACATCATCTCTTGTAGTCTAGATAGAAATTTTGGAAGAGAGATGGATCATGGAGCCAGATCCTCACAGGCTACCTACCCTCTTGGGTTTCAGTCACGTGTCAAAGCTGGTCATTGGGTTTAGAATTTGTGCTTAGATGCATCTTTGGTTGCCAAGAGGTGTTTCTAAATAAGCAGCAACACTGTTTCTGCGCTTAGTCAGTCTATTTTTCTTGGCCCATTAATGTAATGGTTCAGATACATGATCATGACCTGTATTTAGAGTACAAAATTATCCAAAATATACAAATCGCTATCTTTTAGATTTGTGTAATTTACATAGTAAGATTTCAAAATAGTGTTGAAAACACTGTGACAGTTAGAGTTGATTATAATGTATTCATTTAATCCAATCCTTTGCCCCTCTTTTTTTAGAAACAGAACCAAGAGCAAGAAATCAAAACTACAAATTAAACGACAATGCCCTCCCCTCAAAATACACCTACCAACCAGTAAACCAACCAACCACAAAAAATAGTCAACCAAAAGGGGATTTAGTTCCCATATTTATGATTAAAATATTTGGAGACCAATACTAAGCATTAGCTTATCTTGCTGCTTTAGTGGAAACACCACACTGGTATGATAAAGCATACTCATTAGAGCAGTGTTGACAGTTCCAGTATCTTATTATGGATAAGCATGCAATTTCTATCCCTAATTGGGTAATCAGACTGATGTGTCAGGTGAACAACATGGGGATTGTGGCCCTGATTCTGCAAACTAGTCACATGTTTAATTTTATGCAGGAGTTTTTACACCACAATCCTGAAATTGAACACATGCACATACCTCCACACACATGTGGAGACCAACTCAAGTCAATGGGGCTCTAAGCAGAGTCATTTGTAGGTTTGGGGGCTTAGTACTTGCAGAATCAGGCTTTAATATCTTAGCTGTCAGAGGTAAAATCCCAGTGATCACCTTTATTCGTTGGGATTCCCTCTGAGATGTCTTTCTACTCGGCTTCCCAAGAACTCAGTTCAACTCTAGACTCTGTCACTCAGGTATCTTCATTTGGCATATAGCAATCCTACAACGAGTTGATCAGGCTCAAACTCAGGGGAGATAGATGCAGGGTATATCATAGCCCCAAAGTCACATAGAAACCTCTCCCTTTATATACATTACACACCAGACCTTTTTGGCTTGGCTTGGCTACTTTGCAAGAACCAATTGCTATGCAGCATCCACTGTCCATGCTCGACCTCTTCTTTACCACTTCTCTACACCTCATCTTGTTCACTGTTATCTTGTTTGTAGTATATGGTTCCCTGGGTGTCCTCTCTCTTATCTTAGTTGATCCAGATATTGTGTCTTTTTAGCCTAATGATCCGTTTACCTCCCAAATTCTATCTTACAAGAAATGGGGCCTCCTTCCATGTTCACTCATGTTAGGCCAGACCACAGCTACATTATTACAGTCATAGTTATTTAATAAAAGACTGGTCTCTTTTATAGCTGATCACGTTTGCTGATCTGAATTGACAGAAGCTATTAAATAAAAAGAGGGAAAACTGGGCTGTTTAGCAGTGTGTGTATGTATCTATATTCTTGTCCATAATATGCTATTAGTGATTTAATAAAAAGTTAGAAGATTTATTTTCCTATGATTCTATGTTATAATACATCTGCTTAAAATTATAGTTTGAAGTATTTTTATTTATAGATGAGACAGTCTTTAAAAATGTGGGTATATGAAAAAAAGTCTGGTATTTTGTCCATAAATTTTTGGAGAGTTGGTCTAAAGCAAGGCTTCCAACAACATTCCCTTTTGGCATGTGTTTCTTAGAAGGAACTAAAACATTTGAAAATAAGAGGAGGCCAAAACAAATGTCAAAACTGAGACTGATAACATTTTTATGAGCTTTCTGCATCTTTTTTTGGTACATAACGTTTCTACTGGCTTTGAAAGGAATGTAACTCATTGACAAACTGAGGTCTGTCTATGAAAAATGAATTATTTTGATTTGATTTTTAAAATTGCACTTTAATAGGGTGCCATTGCATATCACTCATGGAGCTTCAAAATGCATTGGAGCTGAGCACTTCCCATACAGAAAGCTAAGAACACATCTTATGAACTGTAGAAAACTACTATTTCCAATTTTGGGAAAGACAATGGCTAATCTGCTGTATATCACTATCTATGGATGGATACCAACCCTGTGTGGAGGGTCCGTCAAACTCTGTGCCTCACCTCGGTCCCTTCAGTAACCTAATTTAGGACTATTATCCTGCAATCAGTTACACATGTACTTAATGATACTATTGTAAGTAGCCTCACTGAAATAAATGAAACTAAGCTAAGGTAAGTGTGTAGTCAAGTGTTTTTTCAGCATCAGGAGCCAAGTACACAGACCTTCTGCCCAGAGATATATTGCCCTTCCTTTGAGGGATGGGTAAGTGTTGGTAAGATTGAGCAAGGTGAGTTTGACTAAGAAATACAAAAAAAGTTAAAGAAGTCCTGACACAGTGAACCTAAAATTCATGGGAAATTAAATTTGAAGGGACTTCAAAGCTTATGTTCATGTTTAATAAAGATTTAGAGCTTAATTGTGAGCTTAATTCAGTACTTCCAACCCCAAGAATTCCAATATAAGAAATCAGGCCTAAAATAGTCATGACTAGCTTAAAAATCATATTTTTTTTAAAATTAGTTTTCTGTTTGCAAACCTTTGGGGTTCACATTTTCAAGTTCTCTCTGCAACCGTGAGAGGTAGAAACTCACTTTTCTAATAAATGAAAGTGGAGATTCTCCTGTAGTCACATGACTCCAGGAGCTGGGGCTTTGAGAAAAACAGCAAATCTGTAAGACATATGATAATTGGCAACCTAATTGTTTAGACATCTGGCAGAAATTAAATAAATATCAATTTAATTGGTGCTTAAACGAACCATGCTGGTAGAAGAATACAATACTGTTGGGAGTCAACAGATGGCACGAATACAATTAAGCTTGCACATTGTGTTAAATCGAAGGCATAGGCAGTTAGATCTAGGAGGAAACATTGTGTTAGTTGTGGTTTAGAAATTATTGCAATAGAGAAGTAAATTTCTTTGGCGCAGTGCCCACAAATCCAATCATTCATCTATATTCTCAAAAAAGAGACAGGGAGAAAGCTCAAGGCAACGGGCTGTCAAAAGATTCCATTCCCCAAACTTATTTCCAAAACACTCTCCATTCCCACAACTTGTAGGGTAACAAGGAAAAGCAAACTCAGTTAGTAAAATGCAATATTAGGATTACATCTTTAGAACAAACCCTCATTGGCTTATTTCCTATAGGATGCGATACTAATTATTTCAGACAGTCACCTTTCCCAAATAAATTCTTACAAGAGTATCACATGCGTCAGTTACAACAAAGTAAATGACAACTAGAATATGGAGCCATAATGAGTGTGTGCGCGCATGCGCAGACACACACTTTCAAGTCCATAGTTCATGTCCTTAGGGAATGAGTGGGTTTCTTTAGGGACACACACATGCAGCCTTTTTATCCAGTGCAGAAGAGGCTTTGGGTCTGATCTATAAGTGTCCTGTAGCAGGAGAACGGTACTATACTTCAGACATCCACTTCTCCACAACAACCTTCTTTGAATTCCTGCCACCCACATATTCAGGGATTCTGCAGTGTCACTCACAAAAAGCAGGGAATGGTGGTGAATAGGTCGCTGCTTAAGAGCTCTGGGCTGTGCAAGCCCCAATAACATTTCCTTCCACTCTAAAGTATTTGCACGTGTCCTGAAGCCTATACACCCTCAGTACCAACTCACGCTCACTTCTCCCCTCCAAGTACATATAGAGTGTATCATGGTGGGGATTATATAAGTTTTAGAACTTTTCATGGACACTCTACTAATAGGTCACACTTTGACAGTGCAATGGAAGGAGTTATGTCCAGTATGTCCTTTATTTCAGTCATCCTGAGTTATTTCTCAATTTTTCAACCTCAAAGAAAATTCACACTAGGTTTGTACATTGTGTTTCCTGCTAATAGGAACCTTTTGGATTTACACTTATCAAGGCATTCTGTTTTTTTTAATGATTTTTCCATATATCCAACCCAAATCAATGTTTGTATATAATCCAAGTTTGTTAAAGCAAATGCAGGAGAGTGCTAAACTATTTTAGTATCTCATTTGAATTCAAGAAGCAGAAAATGCCAGAATAGCCATAGGTCATTACTGTCACACTGCAACATCTATTAACTAGTCTATGAATATTATAATCAGTTATTCAAAGCATGCTATGCATGTATGACATTTTTAAGCCATTGGAGAAACCAGGACAGATGTCAGTCAAAATCTGGTTATCAAAATGTTAATAGTGAATAATTTAAAACTCTGTGCCTGAAAAAATTATTGGTAATTTCAGCCCGGCTTTCCTAACTGTTACTTCAGATATTATATATTTACTGTAATTTAGTTTTACTTGCATGCTTAATTAGAATTCATTTGAATTGTCTTGAACTATGGAAAATGCACCCTCTACTGGCTCTGACAAACTTTATAGAATAGAAGCTTAGTTCCCTTCTCAAGTCTATTTTAGGAAAACATTTCTCATCTTCTAAAAATTTTGTTCAGTGTCCACAGAAGGTGCAAAGAATACAGGTCTTGACTGATTAACCTATCTGATGTGGAAAATATTAAGGTATTTTTCTCATTTTCCAAGAGCAAAAATTTTACAAGTTATACAAAGGTGTACTCCCACAGTGTATTAAAGAATAGTTCATTCTATCAGCCTATAGAATAGAAATAGTATTTTAATGTAGCAAAGAAAAAGCACAATGATGCAACAGAATAAAATAATCAATATACTGGTAAATAATGTAGAATATCAAAACCATGCCTGGAATACTAAGACAGTGACTAATATAAACATTTACAATATTATTTTCCCCTGTACTTTCATACTGTAATTTTTTAAAACACTGGGTCTGATTTTCTCCTCACACCTGTTTTACATCTGTGTGACTCCATTGACTTCAGTGGAGGTTTTTCTCTTTACACTATGAGAGTGAAAAGAGAATCAGGTCTACTCTATCAATTCCAGCCTGTTTTGCTTCATAGTTATAGAGCAGATGGCTAATTTGAAATCCATATACAAATAGTTGGTGTCTGTGTTCTGCCATCCCAGCACAGATAGTGTTACTCTAATATCAGTGTAAATAAGGAATAATGCCAGAAAAATCAGTGGTGCTACACTAGTGTAAAAGCAAAAGTAAGTGAGATCAAAATTCGGCCCAGCGGCTTTTCTTCATGCAACTCCTCATATAGAACAACTGTTGGACAAAGTGGTGCTGAGCAGACTCCCCAGGACATAAGCAGACTATCCCCAACTGATATGGTCATGGTGACTTACGTCACCCAAGAGAGCTGTAACGTTATGAATATACTCTCCTCAATGGGCTGTGCAGTTAAAGATAGTGTCTAATGATGTGTGTTATCACATAATGATAATGTTCTTCATGGAGCTTCTCTTTAATGATGTGTTACTTTATAATGATAATGTTCTTCTTAGAGCTAGACTATAACTTTAATATTACAACCCCATGGAGAAGACTATACTCAGAACTTCACGGCTCTCCTCCATGACCTCAATTAGCAGCCATGTCAGTCAGTGGGATGCTCATCTAAAGTTAGAAAGAGCCTCCAAAAGAAAAAAAATAAAATGAAGGTCAAAGGCCTCCAAAGTAATTGGGTTAAAGTCTTCTGTACAAGGAAGATATATTATGTTTATTGTTTATAACCTGTCTGTTGTAACATTATGCTGACTCTTCTAGGCTTACTTTCTCTTCCTTTATAACACTTGAGAATTTTGCCAGTCTGTTTTTGCAATGGCAACACATCAGGGTTTGCACCTGTGAGATCAGATCAAATTGATACAAGCAGCCCAGGAAGCTTAACCTTTTGTTTGTAGAAAATCGTACCATGACTCATCAGATCTCTTGTAGCCCTGCTGATTCCTACCCACCTCCAGCATGAATCATGTTTGCCATTTGTGAAAACAGGCTCCACAACTTCCAGGACTTTGTATGGGCTCCTACACTGCAGATGACAAATTTAGTGATTATTAGAACTCTTAATCAGAACCATAATATGAGCCTGCTTTTAGTCCCACAGAACTCACCAGCTGACTCCAAGTATGTTTCAATTTAAATGATGAATGTGCTAAGCATCATCTTACAAAAATCCAGTTCAAACACAGAAATTAACAGTTGATTACTGATGGTAGAACCAGCTAGGATAAAAGAACCACTATCCTAGGTCTTTGCTAAAAATTCACCCTTAAACTTTGAAGTTAAAAACACTCCACATCCCACTTCCCTCAGTTTTCATTTTCACATGTCTGTATGTGTCACGGTCTGGACAGAAATTGAAGTGTTGTAATAATACAGGATATTTTTTCCTCTGGTATTTCCATCCCAATTGTAAACAGAAAGGCCTGGAAATGTTCTTGTATTCAAACCATTGGACTGGGACTGAAGAAATGGATTCAATTCCTCTTTGCCACAATCTTCCCATATAAACTTGGGCAAGACAATTTCTCAGCTGCTGTCACTCTTATTGTTGCAATTCCTAACTTTTAGCAAATTAAAAAAAAGCCTGAATTAGGTGCTCAGGCTCCCTGTGCAATGCATGGGCAGAGTTAAGGTGACTAAGAGTTGGAATAACAAAAGCCAGTACTTTAAGAGAGGAACTGTCTAATTTAGCCAGTAGGAATTGCTGAGGAGAAAGGTGCAGACAAAGCCTTACATAGGTACTTAGGTCCACTCCACCTTCACAGCAGAGAACCCTCTCCTGACATAGGTGCCTAAATCAGGTCAGATGTTTTTCTTGAAAAACAGTGGTCATAGTGTCATTGCTGCTGTCCTATTGTACCTTTTAGCACAGGTGAGTGCCCTGATCACTGGGATACCAAAGACCCAGGCTTAAATCCTGTCTTCTTCACAGAGCATTTGAAATGAGTCTCCCAGCTCTTTGGGTGGGGCCCTAACCAGAGGGTTCTGGGGTTAGCTGGGGTGGGTGTTTACATCTCTTCTGTTGAAGCTGTTCCACTTCATATAAATAATTAAATATTCATATAAGTGTGTGTGAAAGAAAAATGTGGCTGTATGGCCTAGTGGTTGGGGAATGAATGAGGGAAATGTGGGTTCAAGCCTGGCAGAGTAGGGATTTGAACCAGGTCTCCTAGATCCTGCCTAAGTGCTCTAACAATTGGACAAAGGTTAGAAAGGGGGCATCACCTCCAGGGGCGGCTCCGGGCACAAGCTCAGCAAGCAGCTGCTTGGAGCAGCTAACGGAGATGGCTGACATATCCGGCTCTTCTGCAGCAATTCAGCAGTGGGTCCCTCACTCCCTCTCAGAGCAAAGGACCTGCCGCCGAAGAATGAAATGGCAGTGATAAAGCTGCCACCGAAGTGCGGCAGATCACGATCACGACTTCTTTTTGCACTGCTTAGGGTGGCAAAAACCCTAGAGCCAGCCCTGACTACCTCCTCCTCAGGCTAATGTCTTTTGTGTGGCTACAAAGATGGTCCGTGCACACCTACCAGATCAGTCCCCAAGGAAAATAGGTGAGGGAACTGCCAGATTATTAATCGCACTCAGGGTTTGATGTCAGACAGGTCAGTGCCAAGCTGGCTATATGCATGCTCAGCCACTTGACTTTAGGGGCCTTGGGTATGTTAATGGAGGAATAAGGCATCTACAGGGTTAGGCAGAAGCAAAGCAGTTTTATGAAAGTCACTGGTGCCTAAATGTTGGATGTAGCACCTAAAGTAGAGTTAGGCCTTTAATCCCCCTTTGTGCATCGGAGCATCAATTCCCCTTCTGTAGAATGAAGGAAATAATATTTCCGTCTCACAGATCTGTTGTGAGGATCCATCAATTAATGTTTGTGAGGCCCACGTACTATACTGATAACACACATTTGGGTAACCAAATAGGTCCCTGCTAGCCCAATTCCATGAAGAAGTTTCCAGTCCAATTTTGTTGATTCATGAGACAAAGTCTGGACAGGTTTTCATTCTTTGAAATTCTTGGCTGCTTATGCAAAGTTAACAATTTGTTTTCTTAAAATTAGATAATTTAATCCAGCCTCATTATATTCAACAAGTTACCAAGAAAGAGGGTAGTCATAAAAGAAAAAAATACCTTACATTTGCTTTTCTTAAAGTAGATACTAAATTGTAATGTTTTACTACCAGAAATATAGTAGACAGGTTCTGGAAGCTAAGATGATGTGGGAAGCAGCAGTTACTGGAAGTATCAGTGCCAACAAAGCAGGGTTCTTCTGTAAAGTCATTCAGTTGGGCCCCCAGCTGCACTCCCCAAGATACAATGTGGGACTCTCTTCATTGTCCGACACCACCACCACCACCTTGTATGTGGAGATGCTTAGCGACAAAGGCAATGATGGGCATGGAACAGATTGTCTCCCCAAAATTGGTGTGGATAGTCTTAGGGGAAGAATATATAGAAATTGCAGGTAAGCAGTAGCATGGAAACCTACAATATCTCTCAGCCATGGCTGAAATGGTAAGACAGCAATATAGAGCTATCAATCGGCATGAAGCAGTTCATGCATGCTTCTCCATGTGGCATGGGAGCAAAAGCAGCAAAACACCACACTAGTATTGCTGGGGCCTTCAATGACAGAGACCTCCTGCAGCTTCATAGTTGGCAGCACTCTGAATCAACCAGTGACAGCATATATTTTCCCCCTTCATAAGAGTTTCAATTAGTCACTGTCCCAGCAGAGGAAGAAAATGCTCCCATCCTTGGAAGCAGCACTCCTAATGAACATCTGTTCATTAATGCCGGACCTTTGTCCTAAATCAAGAGGAGTTTTGCCATCAACTTCAGTAAGTCCTACCAAACTCTGCTCAGCTAATAGTTTTAAGTTTTTTTTTTTAATCTAGGTACTGGTTCTGATTCATTTGGAGGCAATTCCTTCAAAGGAAAGTTCCATATTTCTGCAATTAAATAACTGTTTCACTCCCACCTAAAGCTGGGAGATTTTTTTTTATTATTGCTATTTTTTCTGGTGTCAGAAGCACTTTTTTGTGAAAGAAGCAGATTCAGTGACAAACATTTCACAAATTTATGTCAGTTTTGTCAAATTACTTCATTAAAAACAAAAATCTGAATATTGTTTTAGTTCAAATTGACTCAAAATTTCCTTTAGTTTTATTAAAAATAAACCAAACATTTAAAAATGGTCAAATATTTTGATTTGTCAAAACAAAAAGGTTTCATTTGACCCAAAATTAGGGATTTTTTTCAGCTGTTTGATGCACCAAGTTTTCTTCAATTGTTAGTTTGACCCAAATTGATTTTTTAATTTTGGAATTTCTAACAGACAATAGGATCTATTTATACAATTCTACACCCCCTAGATGACTATTACCATAATCCACCATTAGAAATCAAGGGATTCTCTCACCCAAGTCCCAGTTTTAGCTCTTGCATTAAGATATTTAATCTCTTCATCACTGACACAAGCAGCTAAATATTTGCCCACACTTCAAAAGTTTGTGAGGACATTAGTCTTATTGTGATTCATGGACTTATTTTCAGAGGTGTTGAGCATCCACAAGTCCTAGGTATTCAGATACAGCAGTGATGATGGCCATACAAGTACCCATCTAGGCAAACAGACTTCAGTATCTTTGGAAATCATATCATTAGTGCTTTGCAATTTTCTTCTTCAAAGTGCATTATAAAGACTAGCTAATCAATCTTCACTAAAGGTCAGAGCCTGCAGCAGAATTCAGGAAACAGAACCCCATACCTGTGCAGAGCCTCAACTTCAACAAGGCTCTGTTCAGGTGCTGGGCTCCACCTGTATCAAGAGGAAGGTCTAAAACTGGTTGGCAAACTATGACAGTTGTGAAGTAGAAATTCTTAGCTCCACTTATTTCTCTACTGGCTCCCAGGCTCTTTCTACTGTATTTTTCCGACAAGTTTCCACATCCTTTTTTCCATGCTGTCCATTTTTCTTCTATTGGACTTCCCTGTCCTTTAGATTTAGAATGACTTTTTTCATACTCCACCACTATCAATCTAGATAGTCTGACTTCACCTCCAAATCCTATTTTTCTTGTAGCTACATTTTAAACCTCTGAAGCAGGCAGGAAAGGTGCCATGCAATAAATGCCATGAACACCTGATTCTAACAAATTTAAATGTGGTCAGAAAGTGACTAAGGTGGCATTTAAAAATAGTTACCCTATACAGAACCAATTTTTACTGACAAAAAAATGTACTGCTTTTTAAACGCTGTTCACCCTGAAGAGCCAATAAAGTCATGGAATGAGAAATGTATTGTGTTCCTTCTTCAGTATCAGCTTAGGTTCCAAACAGAGCCTAGGGGATGATGGTCCAACCAGAAAGAACCTCACCTGACCTAAGATCCCAGGCTGAATTTGTTGATCAGGAGCTAGAAAATACAATAGTTCTAAACTAAGCAAATTTGATCTGGAGTTATTGATGCATAATAGCCATAAACTCTTGTGAATTTTACAGATTCACTTTTCAGAATTTTAGTTGCACTTGAAGTCATATCATGACATAGACTAAACTGTTTTGTCTTGCACATCCAAGCATCTATGAAAAAGTTAGCCGAGTATTAATCTACAGTTCAGTTCTACAAGTGTTGCTGTGAGGGAGAAGCTTAGAGACCCACAGAAGCAAAGAAATTTTATCTCAGCCTTATTTTAACATTACAGGGGGTATGACTTTGATCTGTCATTAGCAGACAAACCAAATGCCTAATCATAACAAAGATTTTCTGTGATAGTCACTATAAGCCATTCATATAAGACAGACTGAAGAGAATTTAATTATCTTCACAGTTGGTTTTCTAAAATCTAACAAGACACCATAATCGGTGGATGAAATATCTGGCTTCTAAACTACAAGCTAATTTTGAAAAACTACTGTTGCTGTGATTGACTGCTACCTAACTGACAAATTTCAGAGAAGACTTTCAATACATTCTAATCGGTTCAGAGTAAAATAAGGCACAGTTCTCACACTCTGAAAGGAGCCTTTTTTACCATAAGAGAAACCGTTAGAATCGAGGAAGGCAGAGACTGAATTACCCAATCCATTCTGTTGCCCATTGTAATTTATTTACATACACAACACTAGGGGGAGCAGCTACTGTTCACAACACCTGTGTTAGAGTGGCAAAGAGGACTGTTCTGCTCTTCTGACTAGTGTTCACTACTTCTTTTGAGGGCAAAGGTTCATCAGACTCAATGCATGCTCAGGACTTGCATAGTGCGGTGTATTTTCATGAAGAAATAAGTTCTCTGAAGGCAAAGAAAATATCCATATGGCAGTGCAATAGTTAACATTTGCGGACACACTGATCTGGTTGTGCTAATATCTCCATAGTATTATATCTTTGTTATTCATGTAAAGTTAAACTAGGTTTTAAATTTAACTTCAGAATAAATACATTTATTCTGAAATATGAGTTTTGACTAGACCTTTTTGTTCCATTCCATATCAAATTAGATGTGATATCTTGCTGCTTTTTTTCTTGAAGGCCTCTACTGCACCTATGCGTGAAGTGCCTGCCAAATTTCAGGAAACTTCTTTTTGGCTTTATCATTTTTATTTATATTACATTAGCACCAAAGGCCTCAATCAGAATAAGGAATCCATTATACAAATGCAAACAGATATGCTGACATTCAAAGGAAGTGACCCTTGGCTGAAAGCAAAGGGTTATTTTTATTCTTGCTTTTACCCAACTTCACTCATGACCTTTCTATTCCACACCATGAGCATGATTCTACACTGTCTTACATTGATGTAAAATGGATGTACCTTTGTTGAAATCAGTGGAGTGGCACAAACATAAAACTGGTGTAAAGCTGTGCAAAATCATGCCCCACATTCAAGTCCTGACTGTGCTTGATTTAAAGCAGTGGGCTGTTGGCTATTTGGAGATGGGCCTCCTCTCTCTGGTTTTGATCCATTCCATTCTGGACCTGAGAAACTCTTGACTAAGTCTTCATCAAAACTAGTATGCTTCTGTCAAAAGTTCTGGTTTTGACAAATTGGCACTTAAAAATGGCAAAACATTTTATCAAGTTATTTCCAACCAGTTCTAATTGAGTGACTGCCAAGGGACCAGGATCAGGACACTATAGCTTGAACTTTGGTGGTGGTGGTGGTGGTGGTATGTGTGTTCTTCTCCCCTTCCCCAGTACAATTCTGCTCTGTAGGAGTGGAGGGGTCCATTTTTATTGTCTCTCAGTTACCTCCATAGGAAAGAGCCCTGCAAACTGAGCCTAGGAATTAAGTTCTGCAAGCCAAGGTTCTCTCTTAGCCACACCTGTGCAACTCCCAGTTGCATCACTGGGGTTATACCAAGTCAGCGAGGTACTGTAACTGGAAATTTGTGAAAAAAAACAAAAAAACTTTTGAGACAAGAATGTACTGAGTCTAGTTCACTCTTTCATAGGTGTGCTAGCTCTGCAGGATGAATAAGAATCAGAACTTACTTCTGTCAGTAAAATCAGGGGGTATGACTCTCAGTATACAGAGAGTTCAAGTCAGTGAAGTTATTGGTCATTTCCCCACTTTTTAGAGTAGCTTAAGTATCTTACTGTAATCTTTGTAGTGTATTATAAACAAAATCCTTCATAACTCTCAAACAGGCTAAGAAATATTCATAATATAGTACTACTGCATCACAAAAAGATCCTTAATTTCCATTTTCACTATCAAACGTTAAGACTCATTTTACACAGAAAGAAATTAAAGTTAGAAAAATCCAACAATTTATAATATCATTAGCAGCCAAACACCACTTGGTTCCATTATGAAAAATATCAACTGACAATTAAATGCATTATTAAAAAAACAAGATGTAAATACACTGTACTACACAGCCATTCAGTATACAGAGCTAAACATTATGGGTGGTACAAGTTTTGCTGCCACAGCTATAAGCTGTAATATAAAACAAAAGAGCAAAAACCAGAACTATGCATAAGGTCCAAAACAGTCTAACACATTATCAACCAAAACTAAATATCTGTACTTTTGTTCTCCTCTCTCCCCCCCCCCCACACAAAAAAAAGGTGTGAATCTTTGTGAGTGGGTGGGAAGGACAGAGAAGATGTGATAGTAGACATTTCAGTCAGTGACAGAGATAATTATCCATCTTTTGTAACCCTGACCCATGTTATGCAAGTGAGGCTAAACAATCAAGGGCTGTTTCTTCCCAGCACTCCTGTGCACTGCAAACCAGTTAAGTCACCCAATATGTCTGGGAGAATCCAAATACTGGGGGACCCCTGCAGTGCTTATGCAGTTTTCTTCAGTGGGACAGGGTTTATTTGATTAGAAAGCTAGAGAAGGCAACATGCCCTCCCACTCGCCCCCACTCTTCCCCCCCCAGCCACTGTAAGAATGTTACCACTGACTCCACCTAGATCACAGCAGGTTGGTGGTTATGGATATAAAGAGTAGCACTAAGCAGAGTGATATGGGGCTTTAGCCATGTCTCTATAACTGTTGCTATACTGGGGACCATGCACTAGGTATAGAAGAAGCAGAAAACCACAGGGGGTGGGGAGTGAAAGGAGAGGGGAAGGGGGATCAGGAAGGACAGATCAGTGAGGTCTAGGAGATAACCAAGCGAACAGGATGGGGAAAATTTAACGGGGCAGGGGGAGAGATATTGGGGATTACTTAAGGGGATGATTTAGGGAACCAGAAGTAGCAGGGAAGGTTATTGGGAAGAACAGGATGGGGATGAAAATTTGAAGGAGAGGGAGAATAGTAGGAAATTAGAGATAAGGGGAACACAAGAGAGAGCCAGATGTGGGGGAACCTCAAAGAAGAAAAACTAGCTTGGGCAGGGGGAATGTGTGTGTTTTTAACAGGGAGGAGAAGCAAGCAATTGAAAGACTTAGTGGTAGGGGATCTAACATGCATTTACTGAATATGCAAATAAGGACTGTGGCAGATATGGAACAGCTATGCATAAGCTAAGAATACAGATCTATAATAATGTTATGGGCTCTGTATGCAACCTGGTCACCGAGGTACAGAAACTGTGTGGTTATATTGGTTATTAGACTTCCCTGTATGACTGTATTGGTCTGGTTTAAAAGGGGGGTGTTGGTAAAGCAAGCAGGAAAGCAACACAATTAAATCTAGATAAACTTCCCAATAAACACTTAGAGGGCAATTACAGGACAACATGTTGACAGGCTCCAGCCTAAAGTTGCACAGCTGTTTTGCCAGTGCTGGGAGCTAACAAATCAAAGAGCTAAAAACAGTTAAAGACTCTCAGTCATTGGCAAGGAGGTGATCTGAAAGACTAAGCAGCATTTAAAACGCACTGTCACTAAGCACACTGGAGTCAACCGCCTTGTGAGTGCTGGAATCCATTGAAAATGGTAGTAGTATTGCTGGAAAAATTGCCAGTACTTCCGCAACAATCACTCATATATGATCATATTGGAGAGCCCTTCCAGCTGCCAAAAACAGTGCTGGGATGTATTCTGCAGTGTTCTGGCATGGCTCGAGTACTGGAATTATGGAAAAAAGATTTCACCACCCAGACCCCAGCAGTCTTGGAGAATCTATAGGAGGCTTAGACGTACCAGGATCCCCATGTGGAAGATGGATAGGTATTTGATGAGCTATATTGTCTGTTTATTGTTTTAAGGCCTTTCTGCTCTGAAATGCTTTTAAGTACGCTCTCTGTTCACTGTATTAACCTAGAGCGAACAGAACTGCAGGTTCTGAACATAACTAAGGCTTGCTGATGTAAGTCATGGTTAGCAACAAGGCACTGCACAGCCTAAAATCCGGTCTGAGAGTGGGAGAATCACTGATGGCTGGAGGCCTGACAACTTTGCATTCCAAAGAGACCAGCTGGATCCCTAATTTTGAACCTATGTCCCCTACTCTTGACCTTGTTATTCCTTAGTTGTCCCCCATACTTAGTTGAACCCTGGGTCCAGTAACTCTTCCCCTAAGGTTCAGGGAGGGGCCTTTAGGTGCAGGAGGGATTGCACCAATCTACCTCCCAGAATTCAATATAGTCAAAGAGACCAGGATGAGTTCAAAGGTGCAGTTATCCTGGGAACTGTGGGAAGAACATGATATCATTTGCATAAACTCAAAGTCACAGTCTTTACAGGTACACACACAGATGTATAACACACTGATTATATAAGGTGTCACTGGACCTTCTCCATCCCCTCCTCTTCAATAACCTTCACCAGAAAAGGAAGACAGGACATAAATATTCTCAGTCTCAAGATAGGACATAAAGGTTAGCAGTGTCCAAAGACGTTCTAACTACTGTTTAAGTGGTGCTGGCAACTTGCCCACCCACAAAGAAGCATTAATAATCCTTGTCAATAATGGGCTCATACTTGGTAATTTCAAGTTATAATCCTTCAAAAAGATTTCAAATTATATATGCATAGATAAACAAGCCATTAGGTAGTACAGTTAATAATCCATGACAAATTTGCTTAAAATGAATGGGATACCTAAATTCAATTTTATTTATTAGCCAATCTGAATTTCTCTTAGGCATTTATCCATCAAACATGGCACTGTTATTGCACATGCATTATGCAGCATGTCAAATTAAACCATTGTTGATAAAACAAATGTTAGTTACTGAAATGATCTAAATGTTAGCACAGAATGCTATCTGGTGTAACTAATAAATGTCTCTAACAAACCTTTTGTGCAGAGAAAGTGGGCAAACACATTGTGATATGTGAGTATTATATATATATATATAAAAAATATAAAAACCTTTCACCATAAAGTAGCAAAAAGAGAACATAGCAGATCAGAGATTATGTTGTGTTCTAATGCAAGGCAGACACTATACAATAAGAAGAATCATGAATGAAATCCAGAGGAGCTGTGATACAAGAGTCATTTTTTTCACTTGGAATTCTTGATTGTCTATTTTAAGTATTCATTCATTGGTGTGACTTTTTTTTCTTAAGAACTATGGTTCATTCATGGAATGAAATCTTAGGTTCTGACCCCCCACCACTTAAGTCACTTAGAATATTGCCATTGACTTCAGTGAAAGCTACAGAAGGGCTCCTGAATGCCTAATCGCTAAGAGCTCAATTCTGCCAAGTGCAGAACATCCTCAGCTCCCATTGAAGTCAATGGGATGTGAAGACTATTAGCATCCCTACTGAGCTGCTCAAGACTTAGAGATAACACCAGATTTCCTACATAAGCATGCCCCCCATATCAATAAATCACTTAGGCACATGTTTAACTTCAGTACATGTGCTGAAATTCATCCCTACTTAGAAAAGAAAAGAAAAAAAAAAAAGTGTTGTTGAGTAAGAATGTTCTCCTGAATCAGAACCCTATGCTTTGACTACTAAAGAAGGTCAGTGATTTGTTTTGGGGGCTTTCTTCATAAAATTCTGAGCAAACTGGAGGCACTAAAATAAAATAGAATAAAGACTGTTGCAAATCTATAAGTAGTGTAGGTCAAAAGTCACATGAGGATCACCTAAATCCTGTTTTAGTGGTATTATTATACTTTGTCTAGTCTACATTAGAAAAAAAAAACCAGACTAATAGGAAGATTTACAATGCCCAAACCAGAACAGACAGTTCTTTCTCACAGATCTCTATTCTCTGAAGGTATAAGAGTTGTAAAAATGTCATATAAACTGAAGTTATACTGAATAAATGCAGAGAGCAGATTTCTGGAGTAAAATTATGACATTTTTCCTAGTTACTTTTAGTGTAGAACCATACTTTAAATATAGTTATGATATAAATGATTAGTCTTAAAAGGAGGAAATATTGCATTGGCAGATGAACTCTAAATGTGCTAATCTGAACAGAGTAATAGACCAATACTGGGGTACTGAGTCACTACTATCATCTACATATTCAAAGAAGGTTTGAATAGCAGAAAGTGCATATTTGTAACTATGGTTTCTATGGCAGCTATAAAAATGCTGATTAGCAAAAATGGATTCAACATTATCTGAAAAATATAGTGACTTACATTTTCAGAACAAATATTTGCACGAATTGCATGTCTAATCACAGTAGCTGCATGCAGAAATTCATGCGCACAGTAATTTCACAAGCAATTCGAAAAGCACATTTTTCTTTAAATTTATCTAATCCTCTACAATATTATAAGGGCTGTAAAATTATGTATTAGAAATTCTTCGATACACGATAAATATGTAATGTTTTCTATTTCAGATTCCAAGGTATCTGGTCTATAGAAGATTTGGTAGACCAATTACCAGATATTGTATTGGTCATTAGATGAAATAATGGGTTCCTAGTTTGAAAACACAAGTACCTTTGATTATTTGGCACTTAACAGTGAAGTGTGGAGTAGGTTGAGTAGTTAAGAAAGATATACATTTCATACTGGTCCATATGATACACTGCCATACCAAAATCCCAGAGCACAATGAGACTCTGGATGGGTATTAAAAACAGCCCATTGATTTAACCACACAGTTCTCATTAACATTAGCTGTAGGGAGACAGCTAAAAATCATTGCACAGGGAGTATAACAAAATCATTGTAAATCAGCTTACACAGAGCAAAGTCACTTGCCCAATGCTTACCCCAAATATCACTAAATACAGATGATGAATGGGTGTTTGAAAACTTTGGGTCAAATCCTTAGTTGATTTAAATCGGCATAGCTGGCTTCAATTCAGCTATACCAGTTTACACCAGCTGAGGATCTGGCCCATATTGAAGCCACTAATGCCCATGGCAAATGGCATTTGATGAAGCTTAGCGGGGAAGGCATCTTCTCTTCCACAGAGCACAAAGCAGTGGAGGAGCTACCCTGCAGTCACCACTAAGACTCTGAGACTATGGTGGAGGGGGGGAGAAGGGGAACCCTAGCAAAATCTGGGTTATTGAGTCACTTCCCAGTGTTCATCTAATCCTGCTTTGCTGGGGGTAATGACCAGTAGATCGAGGCAGGCCAATCCTCCTGCTCTACTCACCCCCTTCAGTTGTTCCCCACACAGCTTAGTACTCCCTGCAATACAGGGAGCAAACATCTGAGCAGGCTTCTCAAATTCTGTGAAAATGCAGAGATTTTTCTGTATTCCTCTGAGTATGAAGCGTAGACAGGATTTTCTTCTTAGCACAGCAAAGAAAGGAGTTAATGCAACTTTTCGGGGCGGTAGGGGGGAAGGAGAGATGCAGGGAGAGGGAGAGAGAATGAGAGTTACTTTACTTTTAAGAAGCTATTCCATAGGCAGCATCTCCAACTTCCCAAGGACAACACTTTTCTGCCTCATATTTTAAAAACAGATTAAATTTTGACTCCCTTTTGTATTTCAAAAGGGCTCATGAAGACAAACATATTTCATTGCCACAGTGCATTAAGAGGACAGGTAGTAATCCAAATAGTTTCATTCAATTATTTTGCCAATAATTTTCCTTGGCTCCAAATTAATTTTAGAAATCTTTTGGTTTAGTTTGAAGATAGATTTTCCTTTACATGATACTGTACAGTGGTCATTTGAGAGGGAGGAAGGGGGAAGAGAAGAAATAGTACACTAGAGAGCCCCACAGCTCAGAAGAAACAGAGCACAATAAGAGTCAGCAACATACTGATCAATAGCAAGTTGACTTGTGTAAAAAGCAAAAATGCCTCTCACTTTTTTCTAATGGCCAAACAACCTCCAACTTCATTAATTTCCCTAGATCATCCTCCCTCCTCATCTCAGAGCCTCCCATAAGACATGTATTTTCCTTTTTCAAAAGAAAAATTTGTGTAATATTTTCTCCACCTGTCCATAACAGCTGCAATGACATGCTGCTTCCTAGGGCACTGGCCCAACTTGACAGCTGGCCATTTAAAGAGGCAGAGCAGCACAGGTATGTTCAGGATGTTAACAAGCCACACATGTTTAATTTAAATATGAATTTTAAAGCTTCCCTGAGTGAGGGAAAACATGGGGGTAATTATTTACATATTGAAGTTATGTGGATGTGACTTTAAGAGTCAGCATTCTAGGAAACTTCAAGGGGGGGAGGGGGAGGCAGAGAGGAGAAAATCCCAGCTCTACTACAACCACCATCAGCTTAAGAGCTACTGTGAGAAATTCAGTACAGGTAAGTGACTTTGGCAAGTTCTTCAGCTGGTATATTTTCTTATACAGCAGGCCTGATTCTTCTCACTTATGCTGATTTTACAGTGGTGTAAACCCACTGACTTGAATGGCGTTATTCCTGATTTGCACCAGCAGTAGGAAAGGGGAATGAGACCAGGAGAGCCAGATCCTTTTCAGTGTTAATATTTCTTTGTGCTGCTCTGGCACAAATCTGCCCTAAAGCTGGCCTAACCTGTGACTGCAGAATCCCTGTGTGTGTGGGGCAGGGAAGGGGGATGACTCAAGTGATATCCAGCCACCCTAATAGCTCCTAGAGTGGCCAGGAGGAAGGAGACATGGGCAGTAGTGATCCTCAGATGCTGGAATAGCTGCTGGGACCTTTGACAGCTAGTGTAAATTAGAGAAGCCTTCATACCTCAGATCCACCCAGTAGCCCCAGGTGCGTGCAAAGGACATCTTTGCGCAAATACACCCCTTTCTTCAGCTGCCCTCACCACGGCTAAGCCTTAGCCGAAGTAGCCGAAGATATGACCCCATATCGAAGCCACATGATTGCTTTGCTCAAGCGAGCAGCCCATTGCATATCTTATAGCATGAGTAAAGTGAGCAGGATTTGTTTCTGTATGTAGCAACTGGGAAAACCAGGACCCCCACATCTAATTGCTCAAATTTTGGTTTTGCATAATCAAAGCCCCATAATAATCCTGAATTGGACCCAGATTCCATGAGGCTGGGGCAAATTCAAGATTTTATCCCCTTGTTGGGAAACGAAAAGATCTGGTATCCAAAGTTAGAGATTCAGCATTTCATCCTTAACTGGATTACTAAAATAAAGCTTTCCACCCCATGATACATTATAGAATGGTTGTAAAGCCTTGAGGACTTACCTGTTTCACTATACATGCATGTGTTTCACTGTTCACTATGGATACATTAAAAATATAGTGGTTCACATTTCAGGATCTCAGCATTTTATTACTCCTTTCATACTTCCTAAACTCTAGGAGTCTCACTGATACTCCCTACCCCTTCATAACCCTGGAGTTACTAGTGGTAACAAGGAGCCAGATTTTCAGAGAGATGTAGGTGCCTAAAGGTACAGACAGGCACTAATTTCAATGGGAGTTAGGCACCTAATAGGTAAAATTCTATAGCAAGTTTGGTGCCTAACTACATCTTTAGGCCCCCAAATACCTTTCACAATCTGGCCTAAGTTACTGGAAACTCTAGTTTATCTGAATATTTTAGTTACAGATTCTTTCTGAGTTTACTCAGTTTGGTCTTAAACAGTATGGATCAGTTTCTGTGCCACGCTGGTAGAAGATAATTAGACTCCATTAGGGCTCATGATAAAATTGTAAGCACCTTTTTAAGGATATTTTGAATATGCACATTAAGATATACATGTTCTTTTCTATCTCACCTTCAACTTTTAGGGGGCTCTGTTTTCTCTTGGTTACTCAAGCAATATCATAGTGTGTCTTTGAACCCTATGTGACCCTCATCTGTTACTAGTAGACCAGAGTAAAAAAGTTGTAAATATCAAAACAGCCCCATAACTAGAGGAAGTAAGAGGACCCAATGCAGCATGCTCCCCTTCCCCTCCAAGCCACAGATAACCTTCTGAGCTAGCACTGTGCTATTAGGTGGAGAGGTCTATTTGGAGTAGGTAGAAGAGTGTGTTGAGGTGAGAGCAGCTATTCTACACTGCATGCTAAAACAAGATTTCTAACAGAGTTCATAGGAAATTAATATTGCAGGAAGTGACTTGAGATCTGCAAGGAAAAGGAGCTATAAAAGCACAGAGCTATAGCTCTTAGCTGGTTCAGCTTCACCTGTATCTAAACAGTGACCAGGGCAGCTTGGTTGCTAACGGGCCCAAAGCACAGCTTTAAGAGGCAGTATCCCCACTGGCTGGAGTTTCTTTCCCTCACGGATGACATTGCCCATGCACTACAATAATTACTGTCTCCATGGCCCACCAACTGCTACTACCCTAAGCAGAGCACTTCAGGGTAAGTTCAAGTTCACATAATGGAATTCCTGACTCCTCTCTGCCCCTCTTCTGCATGCTATGGTGCTTCATAGCAACATTTAACTATTGTTGACCCAAGGCAATTTTCAATAGTAGTCATATACACTATTTTTCAGAAGCAAAAGAGAGACAGAAAATGCTATACTGGACCAAATAGCATTGGTACCTCCCTCCAATACCCCACAGCACAATGAAGCATAAGAAGCCCTAACTATTTGAGCAATCATCTGCAAAAGAGATCTATGCTCTCCTGGCTGGTGAAGAACTATGCATAATGATTACAGAAATAATCCATACCTCCTCCAGAGAAGCTGAAACTGCCAATCCTAGAACTTTCCAGAAAAGTATAGTAAGTACACCTGATCCCCACAACACAACACTTGTTGCAAAAAGCTCACCTCTTCAGCTATTCCCCTAACTGACCAGTCCTAGGTAAAATGATTGTCACTACTTTCTCAATCTGTCACAGGGTCCACTCACCACAAAGGTACTTCCTCCTGGCTGTTCAGGGGATTGTCTCTTTCCAGGTCTAGTGCCCCAGTCCTGTTCATTCTCATGCCCTGCTGCCTGGCCCCCCTACACTCAAGGTGCTCTCTCTCTCGGCTCTCCAGCCAGCTCACTATAGTCCTCCCCTTCAAGCTAGCAAAGTCCTATCAGACAATTGTCCTAGGCAGTTGTCTGCTCTACCTCCCAGTGCAGTGTTGTAGGGGAACCTAAGCCTACCCTCTACTCTAGATTTTGATCCTAGAACACTATATCTAGCAACTGTGGTCTACTTTCATCTAGATCCTGTTGCCTTTTACCTTGACTCCTTTCTACATTTGCTGGCTCTCACATTTTACCAGCCTAAACTCCCTCCTCCTAGAGAGTACCTGCACACTATTTAAGTCCATAACACCAAACACACATCCCTTCATCCAACTGGCTTTATACCAGGCCCACCTGTTCCTTCTCAGCTGGGCTCTATCATCAATCAGCCTTTCATTCCCTGACTGTCCTCCAGGTGCAGCTTATCAGGTTAATTAACCTAATTTAACCTGCTCTGCATTGTGTGGGGTGTAAAACCCATCACAAAGTATGTTCTAATAACCCATGACATCTGGGTCATGATGCTATATACTCAGACATCACATTAGCTCCTGTCATGGAAATAGCTCTGAAGGGTATGTCTACACTGCAGCATGAATCCTGGCTCAGATTCAAGCCCAAGCCCCCTTCTGTCCACACACAATTCTGTCTAACTTATGCTCAGGCCCAGGCCCAGGCCCAGGCCCTGGAGCCCCACAGGGACTGGGTTCAAAATCTTATCATTTTGCAGTATGGACACAGCTCGGGCCCAGGACCCTGATTCTGGGGTCCTGAGAGCCCACCAACCACAATCCATGGGAATTTGTCCTTTCTATCTCAAGACTGGTCAATCAATTCCCAGGAAATGGAAGCACCCCACCCTGGTTCAAGTACAGATGTTCTGTGTTTAACCCTTCCATTTTGTTCTAAGCACTGAGCTGCATGCAGAGTGAATCCTTTCTTGTGTTTAGGTACTGTGCCAAGCTCAGAGCCAGCAGCTCTTCAACAGTCTAGTCATCTGGAATGGTGACCTTCTTACCCATGAATCCAGTATAGGACTGGAGGGGAACCAGCAGGTGCTAGATCAGGTTGTCAAAGTGACTTGTACTCAAATTGGTTCCTGAGGAGGCTTTACCACCCCAGCAGCTGCAGCACATTCCGGGTCCCTACTCAAAGGAACTGCCTGCTATTGAACCAGCATCCAAAACAAGATGTAGAAGTAGTTCCTGAGCCTGGTAAGTTTCTGGTTCCATGTTTGTTGTTATTAATACAGAGATGGGAGGAATTACTGGTTTATCATCCAATGCAGAATTTATTGCAAGCCATGCCAGCATCCAGACATCACCTGTTCCCCATCAACTGGAGAATGGGAAGCTTACACAACAGTGGAACAGGCTTTTAAAATGAACTTTTTATTAGAAACTCACATTCTTGCAGAGATGTATCAGGCTGTTTAATGTAAGAAACCTAACTTGCCTTCCTTTTTAGTAGACCCTGCAGTACAAATTGGGCATGCTACAACATAACAATCTGAAAATAGAACACTGTGTGATGTGATGGTGGAAGCCTAAATATAGTCCTCGGGTGATGAAATCCATGTCTGGAGTATGACCAGCGGGTTGTATGCAGTGCAGAAATGTACAAGGGGAGGGATGGACTGGCTGTTTAGTTCTTTGAAAGCCTGAATTATCATGTGTCTGTTTGCATGTAGTCCCTGGGTAGATGTGCTCAGAGCAGTCTACATCAGATGACTACCATATGGCTTTCATGTGGATACTAATGCAGAATCTGGTTGATTCTGCAATGAATTTTGACCCATCCTGGGTTCTGATAGCCACAAACTTCTCCTGTAGTAGAAACTCTAGATTAGTAGTCAAATTTCAGGGGAGAGTGTATTTTCCAGGCCCACATCTGTAGGTCACTAACCCCCTCAACTTGTAGGTGTGCCTCTCTGTCACAATAAATTTGAAAATCTCTGTGGTGTACACAGCCAGCTAGCCAGCAGCAGCTTGGAATAAAATCTCCCATTGCCATTCTGGAGCCATGTGGACTGCTTGAAAGTATAGGCAAGGCTTATGTAGTAACCTGGGGACGTGAAGCCAAATAAAGGCCAAAAAGCTCTGCAATTTTTAAACAAACAAACAAGAAAAGAATTAAATTGTAACTTACCATTATCTGTGCAGGCTTTTCACTGTGATTAACTGAGATTTGTCCAAGGAACATCTGGGAACTCAGGCATCCCTCTTGGAATATATTAAAGCTCAGTTTTACAAAGTATTGTTTTTTGGTCTTGAGATTCCACAAGGCACTTTTGCCTGGGAATGCATGGAACCTGTTACTAAGCAATAATGCCCTGTTTGATGTCTGCTTTTAGGCCTTTTACACTCTGATGGTCCTTCAAGCTTTGCTGGTCCTTCCACCTTGGCAGCATGGGCCCACTCTGGCAGGTCCCTGGGATGCAGAACTACCATGGACCCATCCAAATGGAAGCATTTCTGTGATGAACTTATGGTGGACATTCAGGCAGGTGCAGTACCAGAGGGAGAAGGATTCACAGCAAATAAAAAGGCACAGACAGGCTGCAGAGCAAGAGGACAGAGCTTCAGTTCGCAAGGACAGGCTTGTAGTGCAGTTTCTAGAGCAGGAACATAGGTCCTATCTTCCTCTTTCAGCCAGTCAGAAAAACCTGGTTGAGAGACTGCTTATGCTTATGGCCACCAGCATACAGGCTTGTGCTGCACCCACACCGTGTTCTGATTTCCGTCTGCAATTCCATGGTTGGGTGTTCCATGTAATTGTGATTTAACAGCACCTGGACAGGACAAGTCTATCCCCCCTGCAGTCCCTTCACCCTCTTGGAAGCCCCTCCCCCTGCATACCTCCACTGCCATGCTGACCCATTCTTCCCTGCAGATCTCCTGCAGGAGTGCTCACTGCATACTAAATGTGGAAGGAACAGAAAAGAAAATGGGGGTGCAAGGATGGCCATGGGATGTGCAACCATATTGTTTGGAAATGGCTTCACTGCTCATGCACTTTGTTTCTGTTAAATGTTTTGGTGTTGGTTTATTGCTGGTGTTTTGGCATGCTACTGGCAGCTGGCCTGCCTGACAATGGTTTAATATTGTGCTTTTCTAAGGTTGTTATTATTTTATTAAGAAATGTTATTGCTATCATTGCATCACATCATACAAAGTGTATTTCAAATAATAAAGGTAAACACAGAAGGACGACTGGGAAGTTCTGTGCAAACACTATTTCTTAATACATTTCTCTACATCGAGCTCTACGGTAAATCCACAGCTTTTGCCACTCATCTCCCACTCCCATTTCATAATCAGTCATATTATTCATAACTACAACACGTATCATAGGGTGGAGCTCCCTCACCCTGAAGTCTTTGCTGCTAATAGTCCTCATGCACACCAGTGAGAAGTTGTTGGTTTTTTTCCTCATATGCAAGTTCCTATCCCTCCACAACATAAGGTTTTTACCTTCTCCCTAGGCACAGGGTGAGAGGAGGAAGAAATATTACTTCCCTGAGAGCTTGGACTTCTCTTGCCCTTCCCCACCTTCCTCTTCCTATCTCTGGTAACTGTCCTCAGCTGACAAGTGGAATCACCTTGTTAATTGGTTAATTATCCAATCCTTAAACAATTATTCACTCCATTTGGGGACACTTGCCAAGTGCACACAGTGGTGAGTCAGCCTTAGGCTGCTCACACTGCCATATACCTCCCCACCTTTTGTTTACCTACAGGAGTGCTTCTCCTCCCTCAGCCTGACTCCTCCAGGGCTACCATCCATCCCCTCTCGTGGACATAATTTCTTTCAACTGGCTCTCTGGCACTTCTGTGGAGGTCACTTCTATCCTCAAAAGGTGCACTCCAAAGGATGGTGTAACCCCTACACTTCCGATTCTGCCCACCTGTCCTCTTGGCAGTGGCAACCCTTTACCCCATTGGACTCATCTTCTGCTTATAAGGTCTCCCTTTCTCTCTCTCTCCCAGGTTACTTCAAACTTCCCACTCCAATTGTTCTTGCTCAGGATCATTCTGGCCATCATCCTGTTTACATCCCCTTATGCCTTCTAAATCCTGTTCTATTTTTGCCCCCTGTTTATTCTCCTCTATCTTCAGTCCTTCTCCCAGGTCCCTGGGTTCTTGGCTTGCACCCCATCCAGCAAGTCCCATTATGCCTTTTCAACAGGATACAGAGACTAGTAACAGGAAATGGCTCCTCTCTCCCAAAAGCCTCTACCTGCAGAATGCCATTGAGATGTGTCTCCTATCCTCTTTACTATCTACATGACATCCCTTAGAGAGAAAATGAGATACCAGAGACTGTAGACAAAAATATGCTGATGACATCTACCTACATATCTCATCTTCCACCAATGCAACCAATCTGTGAGATATTACATTATATAATTTTAGAAATAGTACCTGATTACATATGTTCAAGAGGCAGAGATAAGCAGTGGTGTCAATTCAGATATTTCTAGTGGGGATGTATCTAAAAATTCCCCACCCACCAGGATACCTTTCTGGTATTCACTCGTCCTACCCCCTCGCACCTCCCTTCAGGGACCTTGTGTCTCCCATCTCTCTCTTACTCAGACAGTGCATGAGCTGGTACTACCAGGAATCAAGTTCTCCATGGACTCCCTTGTGCTCCTTCACACAGGAGCAGAATCCCTGCATGCCACAGCATTTGGCCTGGCTGCCATTCCAATTGGACAGATGGACGGCCAAGCCAAATTTGAGGGGAGTTCAGAGCCTATCCATTGGGTCTCAAGGCCACTCACTGCAACTTGACCTATCCACCCATCCAGCTAGTCAAATTTCGGGAGGATGGGGAGGACGACTAGTCAAATTTCAGTGCTATTGTGACCACACAGCTGGAGCAATGCTCTGGACCACTCCAGCAGCAGCTATCCTGATTTAGTATGAAACCACAGTTTAAAAGCGGCCAGGCCCTGGTTTCCCCTGGCTCTGTGGCCTATGTAACTTTAAGCAAGTTCAAAAACCTGGGGCTGGGGGGAAGGGGAGGATGTACATATGCTCCCCCCCAGTTTCCCTAATTAGTGTCCCTGGATGTAAGGTTGAACATACCAATGGAAGTTTAGTTTAGAGTGCAGTAGGTGTTGTCAGAATGCAACAGTTACAGAAGTTTTACCCTATTCTGGCCAGTGGACCTAGGTACATGCACAGGGTGGGTGTATATTGGACACATTTAAGAGCTGTAGCAATGAAGATGTGAGGCTGGAAAGAATTTTGTCTCAGAGGGGTGTCTCTTGGGGCAGTTGTTCTCAACCAAGGGTATACATTCCACTTGGGGTATTCAGAGGTCTTCCAAGGGTTACATCAACTCATCTAGCTATTTGCCTAGCTTTACAACACTGCTCTATACACTGAAATCTAAGTACAATATTTATATTCCATTTGATTTATTTTACAATTATATGGTAAAAATGAGAAAGTCAGCAATTTTTCGATAATAGCGTGCTATGACATTTTAGTATTTTTATGTCTAATTTTGTAAGAAAGTACATTTTAAGAGAGGTGAAACTTGGGAGTATGCAAGACAAATCAGACTCCTGAAAGGAGTACAGCAGTCTGGAAAGGTTGAGTGCTATTGTCTTATGGTATGTCTACACAGCAGCTGGGAGGTGTAATTTCCAGCAGAAGCAGACATACACACACTAGCTCTGGTCAAGCTAGCACCCAAAAACAACAGTATGGCCGTGGTGGCATGGGCAGTGGCTTGGGTTAGCCACCCAAATATATACTCAGGAGATAGGGTGTAATTCTACTTAGGTGGCTACCACACCCCTCCTTCGCCCTTCCCAGCAGGAGGTGGAGGCCGTGGAGTGGCCAAGATTGAGTAGGGGCTAGGACGCTCCCAGCACCTTCAGCAGCTGCCCTGCCCTGGCCCAGCTCACAGTGCCCCGAGGCAGGCTGACTTGGATGCTCATCCTGTTCTAGCCCCACAAGCTGGGTGGCCACCAATCCACACCAGGACCCCAGCTGCCCACAGGGGAGCTGTATGTATTAACTTTTAACCCACTTTTAGGTGCCCCTAGAATGCCAGTGCCCCAAGCATATGCCTAATTGGAAACCCAGCCCTGGTGGCTAGCCCATGCCACTGCAGCCACAATGCTATTTTTAGATGCTACCTACTCTCCTGGCTTTCCCTCTGGGGAAAGTGCACCTTTACATCATTTCTTACTCAGGGTTGTGCATAAAGGCACTATCTATTGCTCTGCGGTATTTATATTTTAAATATATTTCTTTTATTTTTCAGGACTGGATGAATATGGTACTGTAAGACCTATGTAAAGCAGTATTCAAATACAATGATATTTTAGTTTTTTTGAAATTCAAATAAGTCTTGATCAATTCATTTCATCAGTGAGACTGGCACAATCTTAGAAACTAAAACCAGTTAATTTCTGGAAAACATTAGCAATTTCATGTACTGATCATTAGCTATTGCCACTTATAACTCATAGGTTAGGTGTTTATACATTTCAAGGTTACTAACTGCATATCCAATTACCTATCCAGATTACTTAGTATGTAAGCATTATCCTCTCCTCATTTAAGGTGCCATCAAGATCCTGGCACCTTAAATACATTTATTCTATGATTGCTCTCACATGTGGATTGATGCCTTTGGTTCTTAGACATGTTTTGAATATGTCTGTGTCCTTCTTCAGGTCATTGGCCGTTCTAGGTAATCTATCTATGACTAAAGCAAAAGCTTTAAAAGGAAAGCTATTTTGCTCCTATTACTTGTAGCCAAACGAACATTTTAAATGTCTTGAAAAGGTACTGCCATTGCTCAGTTTGATGGGTAGTGACTAGATGTGAGCAACTGTTCAGCTGTAGAAATGTACAGATAAGGTCAAAGTATATTTTTAATGAATGCCTGTTCATCTGAATCAATTTTATCATCATCATCATCATCGTCCTCCTTTTTCCAAGGTTGGGTAGGGTCGACGTTATGAGCAGATTCCATCTACATTTGTTTTAAGCTGCCATGTAAGCCTGTTAGGGGACCCTGGATAGTTTTATGTTTTGTTTTATATATTGCTATACCACTCTCTCCTTGGACTTCGACAGCATCTATTACCATGTACTTTTCCATAGAGAACAATTTAGGCAGTCACTCTGGGGTCGTTCTAGCAACATGGCCAAACCAGTGTATATAGCTCTTTTTTGATTACTGTAGTCACACATTGCACTTTCAATCTTCTATGGGTGTCATCATTTCTTAGTCTATCCAGCCTTGTCATGCCTAAAATATGGTGCAGCCACCTCATTTCAGAGGTTTGCAGCTTCTGCTCCAGATGCTTTGTCAGATCCATGTTTCAAAACTGTAAAAAAATGTGGGTACAATGAGTGTTGTATACAGTCTGGTTTTAGCTGTCATGGACACTGATTTAAGGTTCCAAAAGTTTTTAGTTGGGCATGCAAACTTTCTGCTGGCAGTAGCTATTACTGCCATCTCCTTGTTGATGTCATCTTCATAGAAGATATAATGATGGAACCAAATAGTGGAAGATCTCTACTTATTCAACATCTACACCATTAATGACTAGTTTAGCCGGTTTCTTGATTTTTTTATATTACCATTAGCCTGGTTATTTGTTCACTGATTCTTAATCCCCATTCTCTGGCTGTTGTGTACTAATTGGTCCCTGCTTCTTGGCTGTACTGCTCTGTAGGCATTATTACAATATCATGTGCAAAGTCCAAGTAATCATGCAGCTTCCATCCATGTTGTCAAGGGAGTTGGGTGAGATGTTTTCTAAGCATAGAGCAAAAGTACTGGACTGAGCATACAGCCCTGTTTGACATCAATTTTCACTACAAACCACAGTCAGCTCACCATTGATTCTTACGGCATGCCAAGCTATGTTGTACAAACTCAGTGGTATTTGAATCAGTTTACAGCTAAAACCATACCATTTGAGTACTTTCCATAGAGCTTCTCTGTTACTGGGGTAGAATTAAGGCTGTCGATTAATCACAGTTAACTCACGTGTTTAACTCAAAAAATTAATCACGATGAAATAAATTAATTGTGATTAATCGCAGTTTTAATCACACTGATAAACAGTAGAATACAAGTTGAAATATATTAAATATTTTGGATGTTTTCCTACATTTTCATATATATAGTGTTGTCATTGAAATCAAGTGTATGTTATTTTTGATTACAAATATCTGCATTGTAAAAATGATAAACAAAGAAAATATTTTTCAATTTACCTCATACAAATACTGTAGTGCAATCTCTTTGCCATGAAAGTGCAACTTACAAATGTAGATTTTTTTATTACATAACTGCACTCAAAAACAAAACAATGTAAAACTTCAGAGCCTACAAGTCCACTCAGTCCTACTTCTTGTTCAACCAATCGCTCAGACAAATGAGTTTGTTTACATTCACAGGAGATAATGCTGCCTGCTTCTTGTTTATAATGTCACCTGAAGGTGAGAACAGACATTTGCATGGCACTTTTGTAGCCGGCATTGCAAGATATTTACATGCTAGATATGCTAAACAATTCATAGGCCCCTTCATGTTTTGGCCACCATTCCAGAGGACATGCTTCTATGCTAATGACACTCATTAAAAAATAATGCATTAATTACATTTGTGACTGAACTCCTTGGGGGAGAATTATATGTCCCCTGCTCTGCTGTACCACATTCTGCCATATATTTCATTTATAGCAGTCTCAGATGGTGACCCAGTCACACTTGCCAACTTTCTAATTGCACAAAACTAAACACTCTAGCTTTTCCCATTCCCTGAGGTTCCGCCCCTTCTCTGAGGCCTCGACCGAGCTCACTACATTCCCCCTCCCTCAATGGCTTGCTCTCCCCAACCCTCACTCACTTACAGTGGGCTGGGGAAGGGGGTTGGGGTGCAGGAGAGCGTGAGGGTGAGGCCTCTAGCTGGGGATGTGTGCTCCAGGGGGGCATAAAAGAGGGGTTCAGGGTGAGGGAGGGGGCTGCAAGTTGAGACAGATGGTTGAGATATGGGAAGGAGTATGGGCTCAGGGCTGGGGGCTCAGGCTCTGGGGTGGGGCCAGAGATGAGGGGCTTGGGGTGCAGGAGGGGGCTCCAGGTTTGGGCAGGGGTTCAGGGCTGGGGCAGGGGCTCAGGGCTGGGGCTCTCAGGCTTACCTCGGGCAGCTCCTGGCCAGTGGCATAGCGGGGCTAAAGCAAGCTCCCTGCCTGTGCTGGCAGCACACTGCACCCCGGAAGCAGCCAGCAGGTCCAGCTCCTAGGTGGGGGGGGCAAGGAGACTCCACACACTGCTCTTGCCCGTAGGTACCAGCTCCCATTGGCCGTGGTTCCCAGCCAACGGGAGTGCAGAGCTGGTGCTCGGAGTTGCCTCCCCCTCCTGCCGTGCCTAGAAGCTGGACCTGCTGGCCACTTCTGGGGAGCAGCATGCTGCCAGGACAGGTAGGGACTAGCCTGACTTAGCCCTGCAGCACTACCTACCGGACTTTTAATGGCCCAGTCTGCGGTGCTGACCAGAGCTGCCAGGGTCCCTTCTTGACTGGGTGTTCCAGTCGAAAACCAGACACCTGGCAACCCTAGACTCAGCATGTGTTGTCCACTTTAAGAACACTTTCACAGATTTGATAAAAGAAAAGAAGGTACTAATGTGAGATTTCTAAAAAGATAGCTACAGCACTCGACCCAAGGTTTAAGAATCTGAAGTGCTTTCCAAAATCTGGGGGACAAGGTGCAGAGCATGCTTTCAGAAGTCTTAAAAGAGCAACACTCTGATGCAGAAACTACAGAATCCGAACCACCAAAAATGTAAATCAACCTTCTTCTGGTGGCATCTGACTCACATAACGGAAATGAACTTGCATCGGTCTGTACTGCTTTGGATTGTTATCGAGCAGAACCCATCATCAGCATGGATGCATGTCCCCTGGAATGGTGGTTGAAGCATGAAGAGACATATGAATCTTTAGCACATCTGACATGTACATTTCTTGCGACGTCGGCTACAACACTGCCATGCGAATGCCTGTTCTCACTTTCAGGTGACATTGTAAACAAGAAGCAGGAACCATTATCTCCTGCAAATGTAAACAAACTTGTTTGTTTAAGGGATTACCTGAACAAGAAGTAGGATTGAGGGGCCTTGCAAGCTTTAAAATTTTACTTTGTTTTATTTTTGAATGCAGTATTTTTGTACATAAGTCTACATTTGTAAGTTCACCTTCCATGATAAAGAGATTGCACTACAATACTTGTATTAGATGAATTGAAAAAAATACTATTTCTTTTGTTTTTTACAGTGCAAATACTTGTAATCATAAATAAATATAAAGTGAGCACTGTACACTTTGTATTCTGTGTTGTAATTGAAATCAAGATATTTGAGAATATAGAAAACATCCAAAATTATTTAAATAAATGGCATTCTATTATTGCTTAACAGTGTGATTACGCACACAATTAATCATGATTAATTTTTTTAATCGCTTGATAGGCCTAAGTAGAATGCTTTCTTGTTGTCAAAAAATGTGCAAAACAGGGGTTCATTGAACTCTATGTCCCTCCCAAAGGTTTGACAAAAGGTGGAATGGAATGTCCATGTCCAAAGCCAGCTTGTGACTCAAAGAATTTCCTCTGCTCTTCTTTTCATTCAGTCAAGAATCACTCTTCAGAATGCCTTGCTAGGAATGCTCATGAGACTTATTGCAATCTGTCAGGTCACTTTTCTTAAAGAGTGGAAAAAAGGCATTGAGTGTTGCCTGCTAGTCCTTCAGGGACTTTGCCTTTCATCCAAATGAAGTTAAATAGTTTGCAAAGAAGCATGATCATGCTTCTTTCACCATGTTTTATCACTTCTGGTGATACACATCTGGACCAGGTGTCTTGATTTTCAGGGACCTGACTGTGGTTTCAATTTCTGCTTCTAATACATGTTGTTGTTTGTTATTACTTTTGCAGTCGATGGCCTCAAGGACAGCTGGGTCAATTTGACTATTCTTGTTCAATAGAGGATGAAAATATTCTTTCAACTTTGGATATCTACCATATAATTTCCATGAACATCTCATAGCTGACTTGTTGCAGGTGCTAACTTCTTTGATAGTAGTAATATTCTGAAAAAGGACTCTTGCATTACTTTTTGGAAAATATTTTTCAAGCTGTTCGTCTTCTCTGTCGAGCCAGTTTTTCTTAGCTTTTTTACCAGTATTTTTAGTCCCTTTTGATCTGTCTGTATTTGCCCTGAGTGGAAAAACAATCTTCAGCTTTCAGATTTTCTTGATATGTTTCCTTTTTTCTTCTTAATAGGTTTTCAACCTCTGGTGTCACGCAGTCTTTCCTTTTTGGATATGACCACATCCCTAAAACCTCCTCGCTCATGGCATGAATGGTATCTTTTGCCTCTGCCAGACTTGTTTTATTGTTGTGTCATCTAGATCTAAAATGGGGCAAACAAGCCACTAATGGTATTCTGAAAGGACACCGCAGTGTCTGTATTTCTCCAAGGTTTGACATTATAAAGGCCTATCTTCTTTCGCAAATGTTGAAGTGTTAACTCTGACCTGACTGTAGCAATAATTGATGGCTTGAGTTTTTGTTTAGGCTGTTTATAGACCTTGCGGTCTCATTTTTTTTTCCAGCATTGTCTTCCTATTCCTCCTTTCCCCTTAATGTTCTCCCACTCTGAATTATTATTCCCAATCTTGGCATTAAGATCCTGTTATGAGCAAAAGATCTCTAAATGGGGTTTGTGAAATATTTGTTTGATGTTCATTGTAAAGTTGGTTTACGGCACTGTCTTCTGCATCTGTTTCGGGTGCACAGACTGTATGGTAGTCACATGTTTCCCTTGTAGTTCAATGCATGAAGAGATCCACCTATAGTGTTTCAAAGAATTGTAAGAGTTTTCTGATAATATGAAGGCAACTCCTTGTTAACATTGTCTGTCCTTCCGGATCAAATGATTTTAGGGTGCTTTACGGAGTGTTGGCCACTTCCAGTCCAGTGTGTTTCACAAATAATGAGAATATCAGTGGAAAAGGATGTAGTTCTAGTTTCAAGTTCACCAATTAACATGAATTTTTTATTAGCTCTTTGCTTCCTATTTAAAACTTCCATTTCAATGATTAGTTTTATTATTGTTATTGTTTCTCATGTCTTATAAGATTTATAGTTATTTGTCTTCTAGAAATCACTGTTCTAACACATTAGTCTTAAGACAAAAGATGTGGGAATACCATGGTAGTATATTTTAACTGATTGTACAAATATATTTCTTTACTTTAGTATACATATTTAATTTCAGTTTTTCCTCTAAAGAGATGTATACAAATTACCCTGTTTTAACATGTGCACTGATTATATTTGTTCTGAATACCCTAGATATATATAAAATGTATGTCTAGGAGCTCTAGAGGGAAAAAGACCTTAGAGAAGTTCCCTGTTCTGAAATTCTTTCAATATTGGAATGTTACATAGGAAATATCAAACTAAAGACAGATCCTTTCCTTCCCAGAACATTTAAAATGATTCAGTGATTCACTGTGGTGAGCCAAAAATAACTCAGAAGTTTCTCCTTAGTTCTCATTTGTAGGTTTCCTCATTTCCCTGTAATCACCTTGTAAAAGAAATTTACAACATCACATGGTATTTGTTGTTGAGAGGAGACTCAATTTAGAAATGTAAACATAACAAATATCACAGTGTAGCAAGGCCTGTGAAATGAGATTTGGTCATTTTAATCCTTCTATGACGTGCTCTGGCATTTTGATTAATACTATGAATTCTAAAGCACCTTCAAGCTATGGAAATGGATGCAGATCACTGTTAAGATGTGTGAAGGACAAGGTTTTTTAAAAAGCCACTTTTGGCTTAAACATATAGTATAAAATATCTTTATTATTATTCTAAATCAACAGGATGGTAGCTGGGATTTTGTTTGCTTAGTGTATTTTTTATTGGATTCACATAAGGCATGAATGTGTAAAATGTTAAGATTCTATTTTCCTGTAAAAATGACTGATATTTGAATAAGAGACTGAAATGTTAACTAATAACAAAAAAGGGGGAGGAGGGATAATAACACTGACCTGTAGTACAAATATTGCCCCGGTGTCTCTTTGCAAAGTACCATAGTTATTGTCTTCTAAATTGTTTATCAAAGAGGTTTATACAGTAATATCACAAATAAAATTCCATAGGCCATAAAACAGTTCATCATGCAGAGACTGACAGAAAATATAAAAATTGTCAGTGCCATCATTTATGATGATCTTGTTCTGAAGAAACTCCTAAATGTTTTATTCTGTCACTTAGTTTATATGTTGCTGTCTCACATTTGGATTGATCGTTGACAGCAATAATGGCATAAATGATGCACGCCAATTTAGTGAACACCATTAAACCAAGGGAATATGGGTAATTTCAATAATTATACATTTAAATAGCTGTATTAAATTCTGTATCTATATAGTATGTCAGCATGTAATATCAACTAGGGATTTGAAAGGTTTGAGCTTTTGCATGAGGTTGGTGACTGGACAGGTTCCAACTTAATTTCCTTCAAAAACCAATGATAGCATTTATTCTACTTAGCCAGAGACTACAGTCTGTAATCATGCGGTACTGAACAGGTTTAGAAAAGCATTTTGTGTTTTGCTTTGCAATCTGGATCATGATTTATTGTTGCAGACAGGGAGGTAGAGACAAAGAATTATTACTTCTAACAAACATTATACTGTACCAGCAGTGTTTACAATCATCAACAAGATAAAAACAAAATTCTCAAACACAGTGACAGCTCTGAAGAACTTCCAGTCTAATAGACAAGAGAGACAAACTGATCAAGTCAGCAAGATCAAACAGGACAAATGCCCACTTCTGCAAAAAAACGTTTGGACAGCTGGGACAGGGCTTTAAAAAGGGACTGTCTCAGCCAAAACAGGATGTACGGTCATCCTGGCACAGAGAGATTAAGGGGGGATCTACAAAAGTACTTAGGTCCTAAGCCCTGTTATTAGGCACCACTGCAAACCATAAAACTCCCATTGCCTAACCTTGTAAGTGCCTGAACTCACTTAGAGCCAGAATATTTGTGGTAAAAGTTACATAGGTGCCTGTGTTTCTGCCTCTAAGCACGCACATTGCTGTCTCACTCTAGGCACCTGGGAGCCTGTTTCCAGCCTAAGCCACAGAGCGATTCATTAACTAGGGTAAAGATAAGTGTTCAGACACCTAAATCGCAAGCTCAGAGACCACGTAACTCCACCAAAACAATCAGTGGATGGGTGGGGAAGGAGCTTCCTTAAAACCTTTAACCTAATGGTTAGGCAACTCACCTGGGACTGGGAGACCCCTGTTCAAGTGCCCCTCTGCTTGATGAGGAGACAGGAGTGGAACAGGGATCTGCCACCTCTCATGTGACAGTCCTAGATGCTGGGCTATAGGATGTGGGTTTCCCTCACTCCCCCCTACTGAAGTTTAATTAAATAAGTCATTATTAATGGAGACATAATAAATTAGGATGACTCTAGTGCCTTGTAGTTAGCCCATTCACCTCAGAGGTGGATGATCCCTTTTGTGGGTCATTTTCCCAAGGTCATCTTGGAAGTCTGTGGCAGAGCTGGGGACTGAACCGAGATCTCTCAAGTTCCAGTCCAGTGCCTTCACTGCAAAATCATCCTCGCTCCAGACTACTGTGGTCTGATATTCTTATTAACTGGTAACAGCGGTAAAGATGGAGAAAGCCCTGTCCATATTTCCCACCATCTTTTCCATCCTCCTGCACCCTTTGCTGTCCTCACACTTCTCTGCAGTCACCAGAACCAACTTATCAGATGTCCTAGTTTGAAATCTTTATCATAAGAGCTACTGAGCATTATGGTCTACTGGGTATAAAGCAGACACTATAAAAATAAAATCTACATATGTATTCATGCATATGAGTTTATGGCCCTAAATGAGGGATTATATTTACTTACTTAAACAACATATTTTAAATTTAGGGCCAGATCCTCATCCAGTGTAAATTCATTGGCCAACAAAGGGACACAGATCTAACCAAAAATGAGAATCTGGCCTTTAATCTCTAAACTAAAATACATATACTACGTAGACTTAATTGGCCTTCTATTACCCATTAAAAAGAATTTGAATTTGGTTCATTTTGATTTACCATTCCTATTGGCTGTTTAGTTTCATCCTAATTTAAAGTTAAGGGAACTGTTTGGTAGTTTGGACCATTCAAATTAGGAATATCAAATATTAAGCACACAAAGGCCATGTCTCCACTGGGGACTATAGTGACATAGCTATGGCAATATAACCCCATAGTGTGCACAAAGCCTATAGCAACAGAAATACACACTCTCTCTCTCTCTCTCTGAATGATTGTAGCTTGGCTGACTAAAGCATTCTGTCATTGACCCAGCTGCATCCAAACTGTAGGTGAGGTCAGCATGGCTCTCAGTGGATGGGGTGAGTGTCATAGCTGTGTCAACCTAAATTTTAAGTGTACACTAAGCCAAACTAATATAATATAAATACCTATTAAGGGAATGGAATTACATAATTGCTACAAAGGCTTTGTCATCAAAATGTTGAACAAGCAGCAAAAGCTCCTGTGTAACTTAAACAGAGCTAGATTCTCACTGTCTTTTGCTTCAGAAACCAGGGAGGTGGAGGAAGAACACAGGGGGCATTTCCCTCTCTTTTCATATCCTGTGTAAGAGCTAGGAACAATCACCTTTGGGAAGGCATGAAGACCATTTCCTTAACATGTCCCTGAAGATACACATTTGAGTAAGAGTGCCAAGGCCATAGTTCTCTCCCTTCCTTGACATCAGTCCTTTGAAAGGGCCAGGTGTAGCTGGATGCATATTCATGAGTTACCCTGTTCACTGGGAAGCTCAGGGAGGCATAATCCCTCCCTGAAGTACCCTGAATACATGGTCTTTCTGCACTGGCCCCCACTCAAGGCTGTGCCTATTAGTCATGGTAATTTCATTCATTTTCTAATATTCTCTCTCTCGCTTTTTTCCCCCCTGGATTATAGTATTTGCCTATATACCAGTGCTTTACAGAGATAAAATGATACCAACTATTATCTAGTACGAGTAGCAATTTATAATTATCAGGCCATATTCTCTCATGTACCTGGAGAAAGGCTTAATGACCCTGAAATGGGCACAGGTATATGCTACAAAAGCAGCATGATATGTCATGTGTTCTGGCCAAGACCAATTCACTTCAAAATGTCAAACAATCATCACATTAACAGAAGAAAAATGAGGCCATTTTGAGTCATTCAACAGAAAAACAATTTTGAACGTTTTCCTGTAATTTGTTTTCATTTTTCAGCCAGTTCTACTTCAGGAACTTAGGCTATAAGGGAAGCAGTGATCGAAGGGAAAGAATAGGAGAAACCTGTAGGAGAAAAAGTCAGCAGATTTCAGCTCCATATACTGCTTAATAATGCAGTATAATTAAAATACATTCAACAGGAATGAAAGAAATTGTATTTCTCTCATTTACTTATGTACTGGATGTGTATAAACTCTCTGGTAAGTTAAAAGAGGTGTAAGCAGAGATAGGATGAGCTCTACCCTGACATCTGGTAGTGAATGTCAGGGATTGTGAAAAGGAATTTCAGGTGTTTGCATTTTCACACCCACCCTGCTTAGCATAGCCCCCGGCAGCCTGGGATGGTTATTTTGACAGCTCTGGGATCCCCAATTTCTTTGTTACTGGGGCAAGAGGAATAAAGTGTTGTCACCTGATTATGTGAACGAGGAACTATGACACTGCTTTATGACAGAGAGTCTCACCATCAATTAAGTAGCACTTGCTAGACAAGGGACATGGGTGCCAAAACCCAGTGAACTGAAAGAGGTTGGGGACTGGTGTGTGTACCTGATGGTATAGGCCTCTTTTGAGGGCCTGGAACAGCAATTGCACCTTCTTCTCTCTCCACTGTTGAAGAGCAGAGCTAATTTTGATTCTATTAGGAGCTCATCTAGAGATTACTGAGCTGAATTCACTTTGGGCTAATAGTGCACCAGCACTGGGGCTCCCCTACTATGAGCTGAAATCACTAAAAGAGCTAAACTTACTGAGCTGAGATCACTGAGTGCTGTATTAACTAGTGGGGGAGTCTGAAGCTTTATTGCTAAGAGGCTGCCAGAGCAGAGCAGTTTGCAGCATGGTTGGAGTGGCCCGTGGAGTAGAGCAGTTTGCAGGGATGGGAGGAGTGGCACAGCTGGTGGAGTGAAGCTGGTCATGGTCAAGGTTGCAGCAGAACTCCATGAAGAGGCAGAGCAGTTGGCCCCAGCCCATGTAAGGTGCCCCTTAACACCCTGTGTGCTGCCCATTTCCACCCAGGCTGTGGGGGGGGGGGTGAAACTCTACAGATAAACTTTTGAACTCTGGGGCGGCACTGATCAGGGACAGAGACTTTTGGGTTGTTGGACTTTGGGGTGATTGGACTTAAGACCCTAAGGGGAAAATGACATTGCCAAAACTTATTTGGTGGGTCTTTTGCTCATGGTTTATGTTATGAATCCTGTTTGTGCTGTTTCCCCAATATGATGCCATATTGTTTCCTCTTTTATTAAAAGGATTTTGCTACACTCAGACTCTGTGCTTGCGAGAGGGAATGTATTGCCTCCTAGAAGTGCCCAGGGGGGTGGTATATAATTGTCCCAGGTCACTGGGTGGGGGCTGGAGCCAGTTTTTCATTGAGTTATTGAAACGGAACCCCTGGATACTGAACCCGGCCATTGTTGCTGCCAACTCAGAGGGGCAGAAGGGTTACAGAGGTAACCCTATAATCATACTCTAGTTGTTAGAGATGGAAGAGATCTCCTAGGTTACTATGTCTCTCCTTGATTTAAGTATTCTACCCTACAGAAATATTTTCCTCCACAGTATATTTTTTAACGTTGCTTGAGACATTTAAAACTGTCTTACACTCAATGTGGTTTTCACTACTTCTCTAACACTCTTATTAGTTTTCCCCGGTTTGAAACAATTCTTTTCCTTCCTTGGTATTCATAAACTTCAGTAACTTGCCTGCAGTTATCATTTAGGCAGTAATTTTTATTTTCCCCCATATGTCAATTTCAACAGCCACTTGAATTTCTTACAGCCAGTCTCCATCTCTGTATTACTGAAGTGCCCAGAACAAGGCTTAATAGCCAAATGGACTTGATTCATGTTGATCGTTCCCTTTGTGTCATCATTTACACCTGTGGGAAGTGGGTGTAAAACACCATGATTCAGAATTCTCTACTCATACTGATTTTGCAATCACTTTGCACAGATGTAAGTGACTGTACATGGTGCAATAGTGGAGAATCGGGCCCAAATTCTGTATAGCATCACCAAAAAGCTCAAAGTAACACTGTTATGGCCAATTAGTGTTCAAACTACAAAATAATGTCCTTTATTATAGAAAATATTATACCTATATAAACACAAGCCTTTGTCTAATGTGCCTTCTGCTAACTTCAGATAGGAATTAACTAGCAGAGAGTTATGAGGTTTGTTAAACTAAGTGATAGTAACTTCTGTAGTCAGAGATAATGCAGTCAGATTACAGTAACTGATAAATTACAGATTTTGTTAAGGGATATATTTTCAGAAAATAATGGGAATCATTTTCAGTTGATTTTCTTAGCATTCCTCTTCTGAACATGAATAGTAATTGAACTCTACCTGTATGACTACGGTCCTCACTGTGAAACTCACAACCATGACCATTACTGGTATTATGCCAGGGCCTGCCAAGGCTGTGACCCAATAAATCAAAGCACAGAATCATACTAGAAATGGAAAATAATTATTGTTATATGGCTGATCCCCTTTTCAAGGCCCCCAGGGCTGCTTCTTATGGTAGCTTCTCCATAGCTCCTATGTATTGCTCTAAGAGTCCTGCCAGAACGCATCCACTTCCTTTCTGCCCCAAGCACACTGCTGGCATGCCAGTGGATGCAAGGAAGGGCAACATAAAACCACAAACTGCGGCTGCGCTGGGGGCATTCTCCATGGGGCTCTTGTGGTCCCCTTACACTGCTGGGCCCTAGGTAGGATCAGGAAGCCTTGTGTTTTATTTGTCCGTAAAGTGCCATGTACATTGCTGGAGCTCTACATGTAAAACAGATGTACACATATGGGAGATAAGCTTTGCTAAAGGGAGTTCAGGCTAAATGAAGATTGGCACCCCTTGATCTGAGAGCTAAATTCGAACACTGGTCAGGAGAAAAAAAGTAGTCTAAAAAAGAAAGTGTTTTTTTAATCACTGATTATTTTTCAACTCCAGAATTCACTATTTTGTATTAGATTGCTTTCTCCGTAGTAAATTTCACAACCTTGAATATTCTTCCCAGCTATCAATCACAATGGTATGCAAAGAAGTAGAGAAAGAAATGCTGGCAAAACTCTTATTAAGAAAGATAGGGAGAACTAAAATCAATGGCTTGGTAAATAGAAAAGGACAAAATGGATAGATAGGGAGAGAAATAACTGCAAACTTTTAATACAAATAGTAAAAAAATAAAATTCAAGCTATAAAAATTACTTAATAGTGTTATGTTAAACATCTTAAAATACTACAGGTGGTCAGTGCAGACAATAAACATGTTTGATTTTAACAAAAGTGAAGTGCAAAAATTGCAGATTCGAAACCACAGATTCAGTCAGCAGCTGCCTTGGTAGACAAGGAGCAGAGATTAGCTTTCTTTGCTATAAGAAATACACACATCACTTCACTGAGGGGGTTTTCCTCATCTGTTAGCTCACTGAGACCATGAAGCCCTGATGAAGGCTTGGTATTCATGTTCCGCTTCATTTGTGGAAACAAATTGGAATTTAAATTATTGATGAGAATCACTTCCTCGATTATGTCCTAAATTAAAATCCAGTACAGTAAAGATGGTATTTTCCTTTCTTCATTTTGACAAGTGGCAAATATTCACTATTTTCTACAAAGTGTGGGCCAGCTCTTCAGCTGGTGTAAATCAGCACAGCTCCACTGGCATCAGAGAAGCTACACTGAGTTAAACTAGTTTAGGATGTGGCCCCGTTGTTTTACATGAATAAATGTTTAACAGGAATACGAGGCAATTTGCTACCTATGTAAGCAACAGCAATTAAGAGACCTTTGATAAGAGGTGGCATCGGGAGGAGGGAGGCAGAAATTGGGGCTTGATCTATGCTACAGGGTTAGATCAACTCAAGCTGCCTTGCATCAACCTAGCTATGGAAGTTGGCTCACGGTGATGTAAGTGGCTCTCTGCGCCTATGTAGTACCCAAGCGGTGTGGTGTCATGCTCAATGTAATTAGGTTGATGCAGTGTCAGTGTAGACACTACATTGCTAATGCTGTTACTAGCCTTCTGTCATAAACAGATAGCTAAGGGTTAATGTCTCTTTCACCTGAAGCACCTGACCAGAGGACCAATCAGGAAACCGGATTTTTTCAACTCTGGGTGGAGGGAATTTAGTCTCTGAGTCTTTGTTTTCTGGCTGCCTGCTTTCTCTGAGCTTTGGAGAAGTAGTTCTACTTTCTAGTCTTCTGTTTCTAAGTGTAAGGACAAAGAGATCAGATAGTAAGTTCTATGGTTTCTTTTCTTTGGTATTTGCATGAATATAAGTGCTGGAGTGCTTTGATTTGTATTCTTTTTGAATAAGGCTGTTTATTCAATATTCTTTTAAGAAATTGCCCTGTATTGTATCATCTAAATACAGAGAGAACATTTGTATGTATTTTTCTTTCTTTTTATATAAAGCTTTCTTTTAAGACCTGTTGGAGTTTTTCTTTACTTCAGGGAAATTGAGTCTGTACTCACCAGGGAATTGGTGGGAGGAAGAAATCAAGGGGAGATTTGTGTGTTGGATTGCTAGCCTGACTTTGCATTCCCTCTGGGGGAATAGGAAAGTACTTTTTGTTTCCAGGATTGGGAACAGAGAGGGAGATTCACTCTGTTTGGATTCACAGAACTTGTGTCTGTGTATCTCTCCAGGAGCACCTGGAGGGGGGAAGGGAAAAAGGATTATTTCCCTTTGTTGTGAGACTCAAGGGATTTGGGTCTTGGGGTCCCCAGGAAAGGTTTTTCAGGGGGACCAGAGTGCCCCAAAACACTCTAATTTTTTGGGTGGTGGCAGCAGGTACCAGGTCCAAGCTGGTAACTAAGCTTGGAGGTTTTCATGCTAACCCCCATATTTTGGACGCTAAGGTCCAAATCTGGGACTAAGGTTATTACATGGTGGCAGCGGTGGGATATAGACAGAACCCAGAAGCCAGTAGAAATATTATATTTTTCTTTTCTCTGCTAAGGGCTTTTTAGCAGAGAGAAGCAGTGGGTTTAAAAGGGAACCAGAGAGAATTTTTTTTTTCTGCTCTCTCTCGCAGTTTGTGGCTTGCATGTTAAGGGTCTTTTGTCATGCAATAGCCCTCCCATTAGGAGGCAAGTACCGGCACTTATATGCATGCAAATAAAGTGGTTTTTCTGGTTTCCCTTCATTGAACATTAGCTAGAGAGAGAAAAGGAAAATTAACTAAAGGCACTGTTGCTAGGCAGACTTCAGGAGGCAACAGAACCTGCAGTTCAGAAGATAAACACCGGAGGGCACTCCAACACAAGAAAACAGGAACCATGACTTCTATGGCAAAAATTGACGCCGAAGAACAAATCAAAGAAGCTGAACACAGGCGACAACTGGAAATAAAACAAAAAGAGATGGAGATGAAAGAAAGAGAAGAACAGATCAAAGAGGCAGCACACAAAAGAAAACTAGAAGAAGAAGAGATGGCCTACCGAAGGAAACAAGCAGAAGAAGAGTTGGCCCACCGCCGAGAAATGGAAAAGCACCAAAAAGAAATGGAAAAAACAACAAAAAGAGAATGAAGAGAAGGAAAAACAGAGAAAACATGAACTGGAGTTGGCAAAAGCTGGGCTGCATGTGCCAGCCAACCCTAACAACCCGGCGCCAATTATTGCTCCACAGCACAGGAAATTTCCCACCTACAAGGCAGGTGATGACACCGAGGCCTTCTTGGAAAATTTTGAAAGAGCCTGTCTTGGGTACAGCATTCCCGAAGACCAGTACATGGTAGAATTGAGGTCACAGCTCAGTGGACCTTTAGCAGAGGTGGCAGCTGAAATGCCTAAGCACCAAATGAATGACTATAAACTTTTTCTAACCAAGGCCAGATACAGGATGGGGATAACCCCAGATCATGCCCGTCGGCGCTTCAGAACCCAAAAGTGGAAACCAAAGGTGTCATTTCCCAAACACGCCTACTACATTGCAAAAAACTATGAGGCCTGGCTAACAGGAAACAACATTCAAACCTTGGAAGAACTAAACCTCCTCATACAAATGGAGCAGTTCTTGGATGGTGTTCCTGAAGACATCACGCGGTACATACAAGATGGAAACCCCAAGAATATCGCTGAGGCGGGGGAGATTGGAGCCAAATGGATGGAACTGGCAGAAAGCAAGAAAGCTACTGTCAAGGGGAACGATTACCCCAGGGGGCACACAGACCATAAACCCTACAACCGAGGACAGCCAAAGACCCCACATACCACCCAAGTAAAGCCACAGATACCCTACCCTTCAACCTCACCAGTCTCCAGTAACTCACCTCGGCCCAGTGACCCATCAGATGGAAGATGCTTTAAGTGTAATGAACTGGGACATATCAAGGCCAAGTGTCCCAAGAACACCATGCGAGTGCAATTCATTACACCACCATCACACCAAAGATCCCCAGGCCCGGATGCCTCTCAAATACCCTTGGAGCGAAGGGAAAATTTGAGAGTGGGCGGAAAGAAGGTTACTGCGTGGAGAGACACGGGGGCACAAGTGTCAGCTATCCACCAATCCTTCGTTGACCCCAAATTCATCAACCCAAAGGCCAAAGTTACAATTTACCCCTTCATGTCACAAGCTGTAGACTTGCCTACAGCTCAACTGCCTGTCCAGTACAAAGGCTGGTCAGGAATGTGGACTTTTGCAGTCTATGACAATTATCCTATCCCCATGCTACTGGGGGAAGACTTGGCCAACCAGGTGAGGCGGGCCAAGAGAGTGGGAATGGTTACACGTAGCCAAACCAGGCAAGCTTCCAGACCCATTCCTGTTCCTGAGCCGTCCACAGAGGCCCCGTCTGTGTTACCAGAGACCCAGACAGAGGTAGTGGACCCGGATTCCATGCCTACCACTGAAACAGCCACAGCATCTCCAGTCCCAGGCCCAGAACTGGAACAGCAACCAGCACCAGCAAGTGAAACTACATCTTCAAACTCAACGCCAGAGGGCGCCAGCGAGCCAAAACTGGCAGAAGCAACAGACAGCCATACCCAAAAGGCTCAGCCAGAGCCTGAAATACCCTCAGGTGCACCAGCGGAGAGCGGTTCACCAGCAACGGAAACAACCCCATCACCTACATCGCTTCCAGAGGGACCAAGCCCAAGTCCACAGTCTGAGGAAGAACTGGTGACCCCAGCCTCAAGGGAACAGTTCCAGACTGAGCAGGAAGCGGATGACAGCCTTCAGAAAGCTTGGGCGGCGGCACGGAGCACCCCACCGCCTCTCAGCTCTTCTAATCGATCCCGGTTTGTTATAGACCAAGGACTTTTATACAAGGAAATTCTTTCTGGTGGACACCGGGAAGAATGGCAGCCGCAAAAACAGTTGGTGGTTCCAACTAAGTACCGGGGGAAGCTCTTAAGCTTAGCCCATGATCATCCCAGTGGCCATGCTGGGGTGAACAGAACCAAGGACCGGTTGGGGAAGTCCTTCCACTGGGAGGGGATGGGCAAGGATGTTGCCAAGTATGTCCGGTCTTGTGAGGTATGCCAAAGAGTGGTAAAGCCTCAAGACCAGGTCAAGGCCCCTCTCCAGCCACTCCCCATAATTGAGGTCCCATTTCAGCGAGTAGCTGTGGATATTCTGGGCCCTTTCCCAAAAAAGACGCCCATAGGAAAGCAGTACGTACTGACTTTAGTGGACTTTGCTACCCGATGGCCAGAAGCAGTCGCTCTAGGCAACACCAGGGCTAACACTGTGTGCCTGGCCCTAACAGACATCTTTGCCAGGGTAGGTTGGCCCTGCGACATCCTTACAGATTCAGGGTCTAATTTCCTGGCAGGGACCATGGAAAAACTGTGGGAAACTCATGGGGTGAATCACTTGGTTGCCACCCCATACCACCATCAAACCAATGGCCTGGTGGAAAGGTTCAATGAAACTTTGGGGGCCATGATACGAAAATTCATCAACGAATTCTCCAATAATTGGGACCTAGTGTTGCAGCAGTTGCTGTTTGCCTACAGGGCTGTACCACATCCCAGTTTAGGGTTTTCACCATTTGAACTTGTGTATGGTCACAAGGTTAAGGGGCCATTACAGTTGGTGAAGCAGCAATGGGAGGGGTTTACGCCTTCTCCAGGAACTAACATTCTGGACTTTGTAAGCAACCTACAAAGCACCCTCCGACACTCTTTAGCCCTTGCTAAAGAGAACCTAAAGGATGCTCAAGAAGAGCAAAAGGCCTGGTATGACAGACATGCCAGAGATCGGTCCTTCAAGGTAGGAGACCAGGTTATGGTCTTGAAGGCGCAACAGGCCCATAAGATGGAAGCATCATGGGAAGGGCCCTTCACGGTCCAAGAGCGCCTGGGAGCTGTAAACTACCTCATAGCATTTCCCAATTCCTCACTAAAGCCTAAAGTGTACCATGTTAATTCTCTCAAGCCTTTCTATTCCAGAGACTTACAGGTTTGTCAGTTTACAGTCCAGGGAGATGATGCTGAGTGGCCTGACGGTGTCTACTACGACGGAAAAAAAAGACGGTGGCGTGGAAGAGGTGAACCTCTCAACCACCCTGGAACGTCTGCAGCGGCAACAAATCAAGGAGCTGTGCACTAGCTTCGCCCCATTGTTCTCAGCCACCCCAGGACGGACTGAACGGGCATACCACTCCATTGATACAGGTAATGCTCACCCAATCAGAACCCCACCCTACCGAGTGTCTCCTCATGCCCAAGCTGCTATAGAACGGCAGATCCAGAACATGCTACAGATGGGTATAATCCGCTCATCTACCAGTGCATGGGCATCTCCAGTGGTTCTGGTACCCAAACCAGATGGGGAAATACGCTTTTGCGTGGACTACCGTAAGCTAAATGCTGTAACTCGTCCGGACAACTATCCAATGCCACGTACCGATGAGCTATTGGAAAAGTTGGGACGTGCCCAGTTCATCTCTACAATAGACTTAACCAAGGGGTACTGGCAAGTACCGCTAGATGAACCTGCCAAGGAGAGGTCAGCATTCGTCACCCATGCGGGGGTGTATGAATTCAATGTCCTTCCTTTCGGCCTTCGAAATGCACCCGCCACCTTCCAGAGGCTGGTAGATGGTCTACTAGCTGGACTGGGACAATTTGCAGTTGCCTACCTCGATGATGTGGCCATTTTTTCAGACTCCTGGCCCGAACACCTACTACACCTGGAAAAGGTCTTTGAGCGCATCAGGCAGGCAGGACTAACTGTTAAGGCCAAAAAGTGTCAAATAGGCCAAAACAGAGTAACTTACCTGGGGCACCAGGTGGGTCGAGGAACCATAAACCCCCTACAGGCCAAGGTGGATGCTATCCAAAAGTGGCCTGTCCCAAGGTCAAAGAAACAGGTCCAATCCTTCTTAGGCTTGGCCGGATACTACAGGCGATTTGTACCACACTACAGCCAAATCGCTGCCCCACTGACCGACCTGACCAAAAAGACCCAGCCAAATGCAGTTAAGTGGACTGATGAGTGTCAAAAGGCCTTTACCCAACTTAAGGCAACGCTCATGTCTGACCCTGTGCTCAGGGCCCCGGATTTTGACAAGCCATTCCTAGTAACCACAGATGCATCTCAGCGTGGTATAGGAGCAGTGCTCATGCAGGAAGCAACACATCACAACTTCCATCCTGTCGTGTTTCTCAGCAAGAAACTGTCTGAGAGGGAAAGTCACTGGTCAGTCAGTGAAAAGGAATGCTATGCCATTGTGTACGCCCTGGAAAAGCTACGCCCATATGTTTGGGGACGGCGGTTCCAACTACAAACTGACCATGCTGCACTACAGTGGCTTCATACTGCCAAGGGGAACAACAATAAACTTCTTCGTTGCAGTTTGGCTCTCCAAGATTTTCATTTTGAAATTCAACACATCACAGGAGCTTCTAACAAAGTACTGATGCACTCTCCCGTGAGAGTTTCCCACAATCCAGTAGTTAAAAAGTGTTCTTAAAATGTACAAGTCTATTAGTTATATACTTAGAAGTATATGTAAAGGTGTATGTGTTGTATTAATCTGTTTATTTTCAAGTTCTAGAAGGAAATCGCCGCCAGTGAGCTTCCCCACTGTCTGCAATTTGGGGGGCGTGTCATAAACAGATAGCTAAGGGTTAATGTCTCTTTCACCTGAAGCACCTGACCAGAGGACCAATCAGGAAACCGGATTTTTTCAACTCTGGGTGGAGGGAATTTAGTCTCTGAGTCTTTGTTTTCTGGCTGCCTGCTTTCTCTGAGCTTTGGAGAAGTAGTTCTACTTTCTAGTCTTCTGTTTCTAAGTGTAAGGACAAAGAGATCAGATAGTAAGTTCTATGGTTTCTTTTCTTTGGTATTTGCATGAATATAAGTGCTGGAGTGCTTTGATTTGTATTCTTTTTGAATAAGGCTGTTTATTCAATATTCTTTTAAGAAATTGCCCTGTATTGTATCATCTAAATACAGAGAGAACATTTGTATGTATTTTTCTTTCTTTTTATATAAAGCTTTCTTTTAAGACCTGTTGGAGTTTTTCTTTACTTCAGGGAAATTGAGTCTGTACTCACCAGGGAATTGGTGGGAGGAAGAAATCAAGGGGAGATTTGTGTGTTGGATTGCTAGCCTGACTTTGCATTCCCTCTGGGGGAATAGGAAAGTACTTTTTGTTTCCAGGATTGGGAACAGAGAGGGAGATTCACTCTGTTTGGATTCACAGAACTTGTGTCTGTGTATCTCTCCAGGAGCACCTGGAGGGGGGAAGGGAAAAAGGATTATTTCCCTTTGTTGTGAGACTCAAGGGATTTGGGTCTTGGGGTCCCCAGGAAAGGTTTTTCAGGGGGACCAGAGTGCCCCAAAACACTCTAATTTTTTGGGTGGTGGCAGCAGGTACCAGGTCCAAGCTGGTAACTAAGCTTGGAGGTTTTCATGCTAACCCCCATATTTTGGACGCTAAGGTCCAAATCTGGGACTAAGGTTATTACACCTTCATGAGCCATCCTATAATGCCCCACACTGAAAATAAAAATCGATATAAGTGCTCCTGGTGAGGATACACACTGCCGAAAAAAGGAGCCAAGTGTTTTCACACATAACAGTGGTGGCAGATGTAAGTTAGGTCAACATAATTTTGTAGTGAAGACATGGCCTGGGTTGCACAGGAGATGAAGGTCAATGCATTAGCTGAACATTCTGCCTGGGGAAAAGATAACTGTGTTAGAGGGGAATAAAAGGAGTTTCCCTCATCAAAAGTCCAAGCCAATCCGGTTTCTGCTACCAAAATAGTAACAGATGTATATGTAGATTTCCATGGGAATGTGCAGATCATGGATTCTAGTAATGGGCAAATCTCAAAAGGTTCTGAAGTTAAATTCAGATGAGCATCAGTATTGGAGGTGAACCCAAAACACCTGTTGGGATCTAGCCCTGAACTTCCATAAAATTGTTCAGATTTAGGGCTCTCTTTTAGCCTGATGTAGAGGTAGGTTCTAGCTACAAAGTTTGAGTTTGTATAGGATCCTGATCAGAACTTTCTCAAATGTACAGGAGTATCCTGACCTGGGGTGTTTGTTTATGGTCCATCTCTAATTCAAACTTTATCCAAATCCTCAAAGCCAAGTAAGCTTGTAAAACTGGAACGTCAATCACATGAAAAAAAGAGCTTCCACAGCTTTTGTGTTAGACTGCAAGCACCTTGGGGCAGGTGCAGAGATTCTCCCTCCTTGAGTATCTGGAAAGTGCTTACCACAATATGGGCATCACCATAAACACTTAAGGAAATAATAATGAGCATTACGTTTTCAGGCTGTTAATGTGCCATTTCCACCCTCTTCAACATTTTGACATTTCTGTTCCCAACTAGAAACAAAGGGTCTGATTCTGATCTCACACTGGTTTTGCAATGCTGTAAGTCCATTGATTTCTGAGGAAGCAGGAGGTAACTCAGGCTCAGAAAAAATGGTTACTTACTGTAACTGTGATTCTTTGAGATGAGATGCATACCTGTATTCCACTTAGGTGTGCCTGGCACATCAGAGCCAGAGACTTTCACCTAGCCATATGTGTAGAGGGGCAGCACTCATGCCTCATGGCTAAAGCTGCAATTCTCTCATGGAGACTGTGGATTCCGTGACTTCCTGAGACCTTTGTGACTTCCATAGCTGCAGCGGCCAGTGCAGCTGATGCCAGGGCCCCCCAAGAAGCTGGAACCAGGGCCAGCTACTCAGGAATCCTGGAGCGGCTTCAACTGCTACTGGACTGACCACGGGCAGCTGGCCCTGGGGACTACTCAAGCAGCAGCCAGTGTGTCTGGTTCCGGGAACCACCCAAGCAGCAGCAGCCCCTGGCGAGTGTCCCAGCATTGGTTCCAGGGGCAGCCCCGGGGACCACCCAACCAGCAGCAGTCCCAGAGGTGGCTGGCCTCCCTGAGGCCATTGTGAGAGGGGCCCTGGGGTCTTGGAGCAGCAGGCCACCGGGGGCAGTCAGGCCCCACTACTGCAGCAGGTGCCCCTCAGAGCAGCAGGGCCCAGAAGCACAGATTTAGTAATGGGTGTATATTTAGTAAAAGTCATGGACAGGTCAGAGGCCATGAATTTTTGTTTATTGCCCGTGACCTGTCCATGACTTTTACTAAAAAGCAAATCTTAGCCTTATTCATGGCTAGGGCCCCTCTTCTGGCTACACGAGATGGTGCTGCCCCGATCACTTTAATTTATTTAGCACTGAATGCCCATGAGAAGAGATTCCAATAAAGAGGGGATGGAAGGCAGGTCATGGAACAAACGTGTATCACATCTCGAAGAACCACAGTTAAAGTAAGTAACTGTTTCTTCAAGGAGATGCAGATGGTGATTCATGAGCAGTACCCCAATCGAGAGGTGGGGCTCAGAGTCTACTGTAATGGGGATTGCAGGACCCCCTTCTGAGGCCTGAGTCCACTCTGGAAAATGCGGTAATAGCATAATGGCCCATAGATGGATGGATGGATGACCATATGGCCACACTGCAAATGTCCAGTTTGAAAACGTCACTGAGGAATGTTATCAATGTCCCTTGCACTCTTGTGGAGTGTAGCGGGTTGGTTACCTGCTCCTGCCCTAAGGGGTTTAAAAAGTCGCTTGGCAGGGCTTGAAAGCTACAGCTCTAAGAGCTGGGCTGATTGGGGGTGGTGGTGGCCGCAGCTGGGCCACACCCTAATCAGGCCACAGCTGATCCCTATAAAAGGCTGTGAGCCAGGAGTCCAGTCACTCTCCCTCTCCCAGGGCCTGGCTGCAGGGATTGAGACAAGGTACCTAGAGTGGAGCAGGGCTGGGGAAAGGCAGAGGAGCTGGGGAACTCCTGCCTGGAAAGCCTCAGACTGCGGCCTAGCATTAGGCCAAGAGGTACTGAGGGTTGCAGCGGGCAGCCCAGGGGTAGGCAAAGGCAGCAGGTCCAAATCTCTTTGCCAATGATGAGTGGCTGATACTGCAGTCTGCCCCACTGAACAGGGGCTAGATGGAGACTGAGCAGTAGTCAATACTGAGGCAAAGGGGGGACCTACTTAAAGGGGCACCGGGGTCCTGGGAGGGACATGGGGGCCAAAAGGACAGGCAGATCATTGGCCTGCAGAGGGTGCTCCTGGCTGGAAATTGAGCTAATTCCCGAGGACGAAAAGCAGGAGGCGCCGCAAGGTTGAGTTGGCCCATCTACATGGAGTGAGCCCATATCCACGAGGAGGCTTAGCTAAAGCAATCTCATAAGCAGCCTTGCTACAGGATGTTATCTATTTAGAGATGGTCTGTGCAGAGACTGCTTTCCTCTTCATGAGGTCTGCATGTGACATGAATGGGCAAGGCAAAACACAAAAATGGTTTAGTCCTGTCTAGATAAAAGGCTAGATAATGCCTTACATCCAGGATATGGAGATGCTGTTCCTCTGGGGAAGAGTGCAGCTTGGGTAATACTCTGTGTGACTCACATGAAACTGAGAACCCGTGGTCAACAAAAGCTTTGGGTGTGGTTGTAGCATCATCTTGCCCTTGGAGAACTGAGTGCAAAGTGGCTCAGCCATAAGGGCCTGCAATTCACACAGGGCAGTGAAGACCTGCAAGTCACTCTTTGCAGATGTGATAGCTATCAGGAACACAGTTTTATGACACAGGAGGGGCAGTAGACAACATGCAAGGGGCTTGAATATAGGGCCCATTGGGCCAGAACCATGTTTAAGTCCCAAAAGAGAACCAGTTCACGTACCAGAGAATGCAAATTGAGAAGCCCTTTCAGAAATGTAAGGTTGTGAGACTATAACCACACAGAGCTCGATTCCAGCCATGGGCAGTGATGAGGAACAGAGGGCAGGGGTGGGGAAGGAGGGGTGTCAGGGCGGTGGCACCTCATATATCCAAGGAGGGACCACAGCCATGAGGAGACAGTGTCTCCTTTATGCGTATTCCTAGGTGAAACACTCCAGCACTCTGGGCATGCACACACCTAAGCGTAATACATGTTCACATCTACTCAAAGAATAACACAAAAGTACACGAAAAAGAAACATTTTCAGGTCAAGTTATCTCAAGTCAAAATTGGCTACATTCAGGTTGAGTGTGAGTGTTGCGTGGTGCATTAGGTAGGTTCTTATTTCCCTCACCCTAGGGAGATAGTCCCTATATATATTCTCTTCTGCTAAAAGGGTGCAGAAGAGAATTCTAATGAGAAAAATAAAAAGCTGATCCGGTCCCCTGTGACAGAGCAGATGAATCCTGTATGGCACTAGACAAGCCAGGAGTTAAAATTCTGTCTTCAATAGCCAGGGGCTCCACAGCTGCTCAGAGTTTAAGCTTGTCAGTGTTCCCTCCCTTCCTTGCAGGAAACTGGCTGATTTATCAAGGTGAACAGCCAACAGGCATCTTACTCCCCTAGAAAAAAGGGATGTAAACCTAGCAGAGAGACTGCAGGGAGCTTGTGGGGTCAAAGCAAATATGCTTCCTTACCTCATTTACAGAAGCAGTATGGATTAGTGGTGAAGCACAGGGCTAGTAGTCTGTAACTCAACTCTAATCCCTGCTCTGCTGTTGGCTTCCTCAGTAACCTTGCATAAGCCAAGTGTTTTGCTTCAGTTTCCTTCATTTGTACAGTGGGAATAATATTTACCAACCAATGTACTTCACAGAGCTGTTATCCTGATGGTTATTTAGTTAATCTTTGTACAGCAATTTCAGAGGCTAACTACAATGATCAATAAATATCAGCACCAGATTTAAAATATCACATTTTAAAAACATTTTGCTTTAGTTAATATTGCTCCCCATAGTACTTTCAAACACCACCAACCGACATATGTTTTGCAAAACATATTTATTTTTCACAAGATTCATGACTTGTTTTCTTATGCTCTATCTAAGCAAACAGACCAAGGAAATGCACAAGTAGTAACGTAATGGGAGGAACCATCTCCCCAACCCCTCCCCAGGCTGGCAAATCAACAACACAGACTCCACTCTTCATCCCCCACACAGGGCTAAGAAAGGAACAGGGACAACAAAGGGGCCACCCCCCCCACTGCATTCTTGGGCATTTGGGTAAGGAGGCTATGGAACTTGGGGAGGAGGGCGTTTGGTTACACAGGGGCTACAGTTGCTATTTGTGCTCCTGTTGCCTTTCCTGCACCTCAACAATACACCGGAGAATATCCGTTTGATCCTCCAGTAGCCTAAGCATTGCTTCCTGCCTCCTTTCATCATGCTGATGCCACCAATCATCTTGATCCCGCCATCTCTTCTCTTGCTCCCGCCACCTCTCCTCACATTCATGTTGTGTGTTTCCGCACTCTGACAGTGTCTGCCTTCGTGCATTCTGCTGGGCTCTTTCAGTGTGGGAGGACTGCATAAGCTCAGAGAACATTTCATCGCCAGTGTGGTTTTTTCACCTTCTAATCTTCAATAGCCTCTGGGACAGAGATGATAGGGGGAGCGTTGAAACATTTGCAGCTGCAGGAGGAAGAAAAGGGAGAGTAGTATTTAAAAAGACACATTTTAGAGAACAATGGGTAGACTCTTTCACGGTGAACCAAGCTGTTAACATAACATAGCACGTGTATTTTCTTTACAAGGTTGCATTTTGCCTCTTATATAGAGGGTCTGCCAGTTTGGTAGGAGAGATAACATATGCAGGACTGGTGGGCAACAGAATTTGTCTTGCAGGCAGACATGGTAAGCCACAGTCTTTTGGCTTCTTTAACCTTCATAACACGTGGGGATGGTTTCAAACAGCAGCGCTCTCATTTTCCATACCAAGCACCCATTGGATTGGCCATTTAAAAGGAGGGGCTGCAGTTTTCAGGTTAACATGCAGCACAAACCTAACTAACCTCCCCCACACCCAATTCTCTGGGATGAGTGCTTCACTCCTCCCCTCACCACGTGGCTAACAGTGGCGATGACTTCTGTTAAGCCACAGGCAAACAGCCCAGCAGGAACGGCCACCTCTGAATGTCCCCTTAATAAAATTCCCCTATTTCAACCAGGTGACCCTGGGAGTACATTCAGGACAGCTTCACTGAGAGGTCCCTGGAGGATTTCTGTTCCATCCCCATACATGTTAACAGACTTTCCAGTAGCTGTACTGGCCGCCAATGCATCCCAAGTCTTCAGGGCAAATTAATCATTAAACATGATTGCTTTTAAACCGATGTATTATATTTACAAAGGTATACTCACCAGAGGTCCCTTCTCCGCCTTCAAGGTCTGGGAGCCCACCTTGGGTGGGTTGGGAGGGTACTAGATCCAAGGTGAAAAACAGTTCCTGGTTGTCGGGGAAAACAGTTTCTCCGCTTGCTTGCTGTGCACTATATCTTCAACCTCCTCCTCCTCCTCATCTTCTTCCTTATCCCCAAAATCCACATCCCTGTTGCATGGAATCCATTGATGAAGTCCACGCACAGGGGTGGGGAAGTTGTCGGGACACCCCCTAGAATGGCATGCAGCTCATCATAGAAGCTGCATGTCGGGGGCTCTGACCCGGAGCGGCCGTTTGCCTCTCTGGTTCTTTGGTAGGCTTGCCTGAGCTCCTTAAGTTTCACACTGCACTGCTGCGGGTCCCTGTTATAGCCTCTGTCCTTCATGCCCTTGGAGATTTTTTCAAATATTCCAGCATTTCGTCTTTTGGAATGGAGTTCTGATAGCACGGATTCCTCTCTCCATACAGTGATCAGATCCAGTACCTCCCGTTCAGTCCATGATGGAGCTCTTTTGCGATTCTGGGACTCCATGGTCACTTGTGCTGATGAGCTCTGCATGGTCACCTGTACTGATCAGCTAGCCACACTGGACAAAGAGGAAATGAAATTCAAAAATTTGCGGGGCTTTTCCTGTCTACCTGGCCAGTGTATCTGAGTTGAGAGTGCTGTTCAGAGTGGTCACAATGGAGCACTCTGGGCTAGCACCCAGAGGCCAATATCATTGAATTGCATCCATACTACCTCAAATTTGACCCAGCAGGGTCGATTTCAGTGCTAATCCCCTCATCGGAGAGGAGTACAGAAATTGATTTTAAGAGCCCTTTAAGTCAATGAAAATGGCTTTGTCATGTGGATGGGTGCAGGGTTAAATCAATTTAACACTGCTAAATTTGACCTAAACTCGTAGCGAGGAGCTGGGCTAAGTGATAAATAAATCATTCGTACAACTCCTGCAGAAAAATCAAAATAACTGTTTCTAAAAGCATCAACTCTACTAAAACAATCTCGGCTGTAAAATTAAGACCTTCTCACAATGGGAGACCAGAGCCCTGAGTGTTACTTTGACAAAATAGAAGCCATAGGTAACAAACACAAAGGTCAGAAGGAGATACATCAGAAGTAACTGGAATATATCCCAAGTGCTCTTGCAACCTCATAGAATGGTACAACATTGTAGAAGAAATCCAGACTTAACTGGCCATAAATAGGATGTTTTGTAGGTGGGACAGTATTTCTAGCATCCTTTTCTTCATAGCTGAGCACAAATGGAATCTCACACTAAAATCACAATAAAATATGGACTTCGCTGTTTGATTTATGCCTCTTTAGTCCATGCAGAGCATAGGGCCTTCACCAATGCCTTGCCTCTTTTGCAGTCTCTTGCTGCAGACTTTAACTTCCTCCTGTCTCATTTTGTCAGCTTTTCTGCCTCTGGTGGGCATTTCCAAATTGTTTTTGGCCTACCTCATCACTTCTTGCCCTGGGGATTCCAGTCCAGAACAGATCTTGTTATGTCGTCTGGTTATTTCCTCTGTGTGTCCACCCCCATTTTCATTCCATAATTTTCTCTCCTATCAGTTTCTGTTTTGTCATCCTCCAAAGCTCTTCATTTGTGATTTTTTTCTGTCAGCCTGATGTTGAGGATTTGTCTAAGGCAGGTATATAAAAAAACTTGCAGTTTAGATAACAAGGTCTGGAGGAGGCTCAGCATTCAGTACTTGACTAAAGTACTGCTTCCATATATTTAATTGTTCTGATGTCTTCGTTGTTAAATTACCCTCGGAGCTTTGCACTAATATGTCAATGTTTACTTCTCTTTCTGACAACTGTCTAGTGATATTGTACAGTGTCTTCATGTCACTTTGTGCTGCAGCAATCTGTGCATCTGTTGCAATTTTGTCTATAAAATATTGGTTTTTCCTGGTGTAACCCACATATCTCCTGGATGCGGCGTTCTGCCCCATTTAGTGGCACTGAGACCACTTAGAGACAGATAAAATGAGTCTGCTCTACAGCATTAGCTAGTGGCCAGCTGGCTTTTAGCTTATGCAGTAGAGGCTCATGCACTAAACTCCAGAAGTCCCTGGTTCAATCCCGCCTGCTGACAACTGGGGTCTGTCAGCATTACACTGGCACTTTTTTTGACCTCTTTGTTCTTTACAGCACATTTCTCCTGGAGTCGCTGTTTCTGTGTTCTTGTTTTTGTTTTACCTACTTTCAGTTTAATTTTATATCTTTCTTCTATTTTCTGCAATGTATTCTCAGACAACCATTCACTGTAATGTTTTTTCCGGAGTCCCAGCACTTCTTTACGGTTTTGGTGCATAGGCACTGACTCCATGGGTGATTCAGGGCTGGAGCACTCACGGGGGAAAAAATTAGTGTGTGGGGGGGAGCGGGAACGTGGTGCGCTCAAGGGAGGAGATGGGGAAGAGGCAGAGATCTGGGGAAGGAGTTGGAATATTGGCAGGGAAGGAGCAGAGTTGGGGTGGGGACTTTGGGGAAGGGGTTGTAATGGGTCGGGGAAGGGGTGGGAAGAGGCAGGGCAGGAGCGTGGTCTCGTAGAAGGGGTGGCATGGGGGTCGAGAACCCACAGGAAAGAGGGGAAGTCGGTGCCTATGATTTTGGTGGAAGTTTCTTTTACACATTACACTGCTTATCTCACACACACAGAAAAAAACCACAATGGTTTCCTTGCTTCTACTTATTTGTAAAGTGTGTTTTATCTTATTTGCAGAAATCTGTGTGATGATTTCAGTTGGATTGAATAGACCTAATTCATTTCATGTATCCAAAAGTCAACTGAGTAACACAAGGGGTGACTTTTGTTCAGTACCGTTTTTGTCTGAGAGGAAAAACAAATAGGAAATACTTTTTCACTTCCTACAAATGATAAATCTTCCCCTTTTCCTCCAGCCTGCAGAAAACTTGCTACAAAATTCAGCAACAGAAAATCTGTCGTTGGATTTCACAAGATCTATAGAGTAGGGTAGCACACAGTGTCATAGTAAAACTGACAATCTTTGACCTCTCTCTTCCTGTCTACAGTCTACCCAGCATTATGAAACTATGTCCTAGTATAACGCCAACATACGTGCATTCTAATATTGTGTGTGCTTCAGCAACATACAGGGATGTTCTACAGAGCCAGTAAAATTAGATTAAGATTGAATACTTTTATTGGATTTTAAGATTATATGTCAGAGGTGGCCAAAGTGTGACTCGCGAGCCACATGCAGGTCTTTTACAGTTAAAGTGTGGCTCACAGAGCTCCCTTTGGCCCCCCATTCTCTACCTACCAGTCTGGGAGAGGAGGAGGAGGAAGCTTGGAGCTTCTGCCCTGCAGTGGGGCGGTGGGGCTAGGGGCTTCTGTCCAACATGAGGGGGCATGTCTCAGGGCTTCAGCCCCACGGGGAACACTTGTGGTGCTCAGGGCTTCACCAGGAGTGGGGCAAGTGCTTCCTGCATGGGGCAGAAGCCCCAAGTCTCAGCAGGCACCTCCTGAATGAGGCAGAAGCCCAGAGACCTGGCATGCATGCCTGCTCTCTAATTTCTGATAGTCATTGCATGCAGCTCAGAGGGTCAGTACGTTTGGCCAGCCCTGTTATATGTGATCACATTCTTGAGGCTTGTCTCTTCAAATAGGTGATAGTGACAACATTATATCACCGATAAATCAGTCGTTACATGAAAGACTGATCCGTAGTATGCTAGATGTAAACCAGAAACACTGTATTTAACAGGATATATATAACATTGTAACTGCTAAGCAAGAACTAATACTAATGCTAAATAACTAATGACATTATGCTCCTGACCCCTCACACCATGGTGGGTGGATCATTATCTTGCATCTTGCACCCACCAACATCTACATTCACCACCTCCAAAATGTTAACCTTCTTGCTTCAAGTGTTGTTATTACTCCACTCTTTAGACCTTCTGGTGTGATGGTTCCTGTGGGTAATCAGGGTTGTGAGGCATCTTGCCATGAGGAAACCATGTCTGTGTCTGCCAGGGGTCAGCTCCCTGATTCCTCCAGCCACAAGCGACACAAACACACACTTATCTCATAGCCCATACAGGCTCTGCTGTCTATCTTCAGATAAATAATTGAAACACTCCAGCCCCCTGAATCCTCTGAGAATTTCCCTGGAGTTCCCAGCCCTCAGTCCACTAGATACTCTCACAATTTCCAGATCCTCTGTTCCCAAGGGAACAGTACACCACAGCATATCAGTTATACTATAGGATACAGCACACTGATTTGTTAATAGAGAAAGCAAGTGTAAGTTAATTTAACAAAGAACAGATATTCAAACAATAACAAGCAGAAATATTGAAAACTCAGGATTACATATAAAATAAAAGTATAAGACACATTCTAGAGTCTAATTTTAACTGACAAGATGCCTTTTTGTCTGATAAGGTACTGCTTACACCAGATCCTCACAGTGTTTGTCAACCTGGATGGCTGAGACTCTCTTTTCAAAAGACCAAGCTCTCTGGCAGCTTGTATCCCCTGATGAAGGATGCCAGGACATCTTTCTGCAGCCCAAGATAAACTAGATCAGTTCATTACCCGTAAAAGGGTTCCCTCCCCCCATGTTCATCTCCTCCTGTTAATTTCTTTTCCTGAAGTCCCTGCAAGCTCTTCATTAGCATTTAACTCAGTATGCAAATGGACTTCTATTATAAGACACACATTACACAATAGGTGAGATGACTATCTCCTAATTCCTGTGTAGGGGAACCTGTTTTAAGGCATATTATACCTGGGTGACCTGCCTTTAACTGCAAGGCTTTAAGAACATAATTCCCAGTGTGTGCGCATCCATATATACACATCTCCTCACATATTATCTACACATACATTTAGCAAAGATTATGATGACCAGTGTGACACAGGTTTTCAGTAGGGACCTTATATGACACTCTTAATGACTAGCATGTACATGCCTGATCCAGAGAATCCCTGTAACTCTTATGCACCTTAGCCCTCTGCCATTTGGCACAGTTGGCACCCCAGCATTTTAGTTATCAAACACTACATGTCCAAATAGTGTCACAATCTTCATCAAACACTGTCTTGCCCTCTCAGCATATTCTTCTATACTCCAGTCCAACTTCCATTCCCACAGCACCAGTTCCTTTACAGCAAGTCCCAGTTTCTCTCCTCCAGTCACTACTGCCTCAGAGTCACTCATCAACACTAAATCACAACCCCATGACTTACCTCTTACCCTCAGCCCAAATCCCAACACCCAAAGCAGTTCCATGTCTTTTCTTTTTCCTCCTTCAAGCTTGCTAACAAGCCACAACACACATTAAACCCCCACACTGTCAGGTTCCTGTAGCTTAGCAAAACAAATATTAGGTGTGAGGGGAAGTAGATTTGGGGGAAAGTTCTAGAGTTCTCCCTTCCCTAGGAAAAACAGATTGTGTGGGCCACAGTCTCAACCACCTAGTTCCCCAACAAGATGAAAACTGGATAAGCAACTAGAAGTAGAACTTGGGAACCTACATTCTAGACGTCAGGGGGAGTACGGAAGACTCTCGGGATTCTCTGGCAGGTAATACACAGGAGCAGCAGTTTCCCAGAAAACCCCATGCCCAAGAAGCACAGAGGAGCAGGGTGTGGCCAGAGGACTTGATGTACAGTCAGCTCTACAAAATGGCACACAACCTGAAGACACATTCCCTAGTTAATTCTACACAATGAGGAGCCATCTAGGGCAGGGGTTCTCAACCTTTTTCTTTCTGAGGCCCTCCCAATATGCTATAAAAACTCCAAAGCCCACCGGTGCCATAACAACTGTTTCTCTGCATATAAAAGCCAGGGCTGGCATTCGGGGGTAGCAAACAGAGTAGTTACCTGGGGCCCTACAAAGCTAAGTTTCTCAGACTTTGGCTTCAGCCCTACATGGAGGGGCTAAGGGTGGAGGGGCTCTCATTTTCTGACCTGGGCCCCAATGAATCTAATGCTAGCCCTGCTTGGAAGACCCCTGAAACTTGCTTGCGCCCCCTTCCTTCCCCCCCCCAAGAGGGGGGGGTGACTTGGACATCTGTTTGAGGACTATTGCTCTAGGGAATACTATCCTGCTGAAACCAGCTAGCAGCTCACTGCTTGCCTTGCATTTAACAGAAAGATAGGATTTCAGAATAGACTATGTGCATATGCCAAATACCTCATTTAACTCCTCTCAACCATCCCCCCACTACTCTTGCAGTTAGAGCCCATGATATTTAAGTTTTTATCCACTGAATCATATTTTCTACAGTGACTGACTCAAGGTTAATCCATCTTTTCAATGCATATCTGCGTACATTAGAAAATATCACATACCCTAATTCCTTATCATCAGACCCCCTAGACAGGTCACTATCTTCCACTAATCCTCATTTGATGGCTTTTCATGAACTCAGGGAACCCTCTAACTCAAGGGTTTTATATGTAAAATGTAGTTCTCATAAGCTCTGCCTATGCATCATTAGCTCTTCTAGTTCTGCACTCATAGCAGTCCAGTGAATTAGGAAGGATCAAGGAGGGGTAGGAGAAAAGAAAAAAGTTTTTATTCTTTGCTAAAAGGAATATAGAAAACTAATCAGCCCTTGTCTTGCAATTGGTAGCATGGGAGAGGAGACAGGCCAACATGGAAGAAAAGCAGAAGCAAGGAATTTGTTATCCAACAGCAAAAAGAAAATGATTGATTCTTGAAAATCAGGTTGGTTCCCAACTTGTAAGATTCTGATCTTGTCAACACTTATTTATGTGATTAACTAAACATATGAGTACTTCCATTGACTTCGTTGGGGTTAAAGTTAAGCGTGTGCATTTGCAGGACCAGGGCCTGAACTACTAGTCTTAATTTTCCTCTGACGTCAAAGGATTTGGGGGACACCATGTCAAGTGTAACTTGCAATTATTAGATCCCAGTATTGCTCTGGTTTGGGAGATAAAACAACCAGATAATTACTCTGCAATTACTTGGTAAGTATCCCAGGCAATTACATGGACAATTGTAACACCACAATTACAGAGTTTCTGTCTTGCAAAATAATGAAATTATTCCAAAGAATATAATTTACACAGATCAAAAACTGAAAGCATTATACACCTATGATCATGTAAGGAACAAAGAATGAAATGTTGATCCTTCTCCCTCTGCCAAGCCCAAGCAACTGGCCATGGCATTGATGGAAGTGATGCAGGAGGGAAGGGTTTCCATTCTGATCATGGAGATGGAATCCTCCCCAGACTACAGAAGAGTAACAGCAGAGATTTTGTAAAGCTTGCAGTAGCCCCCACAAATGTTGCACACTGATCCAGCACGGGAGAGGCTGAGGGGGGAATGAGATAATGGGTAAATTGGGTCCATGGAATTGCAAATCACTGGCCATCCTATCACAACACTCATTGCTTACTGGGGTTGATGAGGCCCACATGAACAGGCGATGTGGAATCCATGTATTTCATTCTCCCTCAGCAGCAGATCTTCACTGGGCAGCAGCCTTTTGGGTGTTAGGTGCTTAGGTATAGGTTGGGGTGTGAACTGTATTTTCCCCAAGGTAATTCATTGCATATAGGGTCACATGAATTTTACAACCATGTAAATTTACCAATAAACATGTTAAATTATGAAACAACTACCTCACAGACATAATCCAGTTTATTATGCACATAAATTAGGTGAGATGAAGACAATGTCAAGCAATATAAAGTTTATTAGAAAAATAGACTAAGGGACTATGACATTTTACAAGTTACACTATTTAGACCCAAAGTGACAAAATGTATCAATGTCATATGTTCCCATTTGTTACATGTGTAGCATATATTTCTCTCTCTCATATCCTAGCTCCCTAATCTATACAAATGCTATTGAATTCTCCCAGCGTCATTTGGATTGTTTGAGCATATATTTCTCTCTCTCATATCCTAGCTTCCTAATCTGTATAAATGCTATTGAATTCTCCCAGTGTCATTTGGATTGTTTGATCTTAAACTCATTTCATGTCACCAGCAAACTGATATTCGGCTCTTGAGCCCCTCTTCTAAGTCATTTATAAGAAATGCTAGTGGCCCTAAAACTAATCCCTGTGGCATTGCCATTTGTGACTTCTTATTTGAGTATATTTCGTTAATCGTAACTCTGCTTTCTCTTGCCAGTGCATTTTTTATTCCCTTTTTTATTTTTCATATAATAGCAGCAAGGCTTCCTCCTTTCACCCCATCTTTAGGAACCTTCAAAAATTCCCTTGCAAAATCTAAATATTGTCACCTGAATACTTTTTAAATCATACATCTTTGAAATTACTTGTAAACTAACAGTAACCTTTTTCAGAATGGATGTTGCTTCATCCGTTTAACACACCCTCGTCCTTTATATTTCTTCCATCACAAACCATTTCCACTAAAATTTCCCCATCACTAAGCTAAGTTAACTGGCCAATAAATTCCTCATCAGTATTCCCTGTTCTTAAAAAGATCAGAGAATATTTTAACTTGACAATCACATTATATGTTTTCTGTTTATTTAGAAACATGTAAGTTCCTCTTAGGTGGCATTTTCTTCCCTGAAAATTCTACACAGTTTATGTAATTATTAAAGCTTTTGTTTTCTTCCATATCTCGATAAAAGTAGTTCTAATTCACAGTCTTTTAAAAATGTATTAAATATTCCAATGCTTATTGTAGTGATCCACACGCTATAAACTGTAAATTAACTAACTAAGGACTGGATCCTGCAACTGACTCCACACAAGTAGATCCCTGAGACTGAACTGAAACCCACTGAAGCTAATGGGGCTCCATATGAATGACAGGGGTCCTGCCACAAGGAGTCAATAGTGATAGAAGAAATGATCTAGAAAAAAATAAGCAGCAGCCTGAACCATAAGCCAATTCAGACCAGTCACACCTTCCTAAGGCCTGATTCTTTGTTGATGCCATTGGAACTAATCGTGGTATAAGGCTCAATTCAGTACGCTTAGGGATATTGAAATCTGACTCTTTTTAAATAGTCTAATTGAAATGAATGAGAATACCCATGGAGTGAAATACTACTCAGAATTTGGCCCTATATTTTCCAGATAATACAAATTCTTTTCTCACCATCTCATTATGTTAGGTCAACGTATAGCAGCCAGATGCCATTGTAGTACAATGTCATTTTAATACTGTTAATAAGTCAGTAAATACAAATTTTGGGGCACTAGAGGGATATCTAGAAAGAATAAGGAAAAGAGGAGAATGAAACAATAAGTCTGCTGCCATTAGAGATGGAATCTAGGGGGAAGCATGGGACAAGAGAGAGACAAGCAGGAACATAGAGGAGAAATCAAATCAGTATCTTAGATGTCTGTATACTAATGCAAGAAGTAAGGGGAATAAACAGGAAGAACTAGACATACTAGTGAATAAACACAACTATGATACAGGTGGCATCACAGACTGATCTGGATAAGACACATGACTGGAATACTGGCACTGAAGGGTACAACTTGTTCATGAAGGACAGGCAGTGAAAATAGGGAGAAGGTGTTGCCTTGTATATCAAAGATGCATACATTTGGACTGAGGTAGACATAGACATAGGAGACAGATCTGTTGAAAGTCTCTGGGTAAAAATAAAAGGGGTGAAAACAAGGGTGATGTCATGATAGGGGTCTATTATACACACCTAACTAGGAAGAAACAGTGAATGATGCTTTTTTTAAAACAAATCATCCAAAGCACAGGACTTTTTTTTATTTCAGAAGATGGAGACAGCTAGCAGGGGAAAGGCTGTTTTAGATTTGATTTTGAGAAATAGGGAGGAACTGGTTGAGAATTTGAAAGTGGAGGGCAGCTTGGGAGAAAGTGATCATGAAATGGTAGAGTTCATGATTCTAAGGAATGGTAGGAGGGAAAACAGCAGAATACAAAGAATGGATTTCAAGAAGGCAGACTTTAGCAAACTCAGGGAGTTGGCAGGTAAGATCCCATGGGAAGCAAGTCTAACTGGGGAAAAACAGTTTGAGAGGCCTGGTCTATACTACGAGTTTATATCGAATTTAGCAGCATTAAATCGAATTAACCCTGCACCCGTCCACACAATGAAGGCCTTTACTTCGATATAAAGGGCTCTTAAAATCCATTTCTGTACTCCTCCCCGACGAGGGGAGCAGCGCTGAAATCGACATTGCCATTTCGGATTAAGGTTAGTGTGGCAGCAATTTGACGGTATTGTCCTTTGGGAGCTATCCCACAGTGCACCATTGTGACTGCTCTGGACAGCAATCTGAACTCGGATGCACTGGCCAGGTAGACAGGAAAAGCCCCGTGAACTTTTGAATTTTATTTCCTGTTTGCCCAGCGTGGAGCGCTGATCAGCACGGGTGACCATGTAGTCCCAGAATTAAAAAAGAGCTCCAGCATGGAACGTATGGGAGATACTGACTCTGATCTCTGTATGAGGAGATGAATCTGTTCCATCAGAACTCCGTTCCAAAAGACGAAATGCCAAAACATTTGAAAAAATCTCCAAGGCCATGATGGACAGAGACCACAACAGAGGCTCAACACAGTGCTGCGTGAAACTTAAGGAGCTGAGACAAGCGTACTGGAAAGCCAAAGAATCAAATGGGTGCTCATGGAGGGAGGGGCGACTGATGACTGTAGCTATCCCACAGTTCTGGCACTCTCCGAAAACCATTTGAATGGTGGGCTGAGCTCCCAAAGCCTGAAGGGTCAAAAACATTGTTGCAGGTGGTTCAGGGTATATGTCATCAGCCCGCCATGTAAGCAAAGGGGAACAAATCATTTCTCGCCTTTTTTGAATGTCACTGTATGTATACTGGATGCTGCTGGCAGACACGGTGCTGCAACGCTACATAGCAGCATCCCTTTGCATTGCCTTGCCGACGGCAGATGGTACAGTAGGACTGGTCTCCATCGTCATCATTCCGTGGGTGCCTCTGGCTGGCAACCGTAAGGTCGGCCGGGGGCGCCTGGGCAAAAGTGGGAATGACTCCAGGTCATTCTCTTCTTTAAGTTTTGTCTAATGGAGATTCGGTCCTGCCGGGAGTATCACGCCAGCTGGAGGTTTCTGCCTCAGGCTGCTCTCCCAGTCAGCAGCATAGCGCGGTTGCACCTACCCCAGCTACCAGGGCTCACAGTCAGGTACTTAGACCTCTACATTGTGCTGCAAATAAAAAAATTAAGCTGTCGTTTAGAACTCTCCTCCAACATACATATCCTGGGACAGTTTATATTTTGCCAGTGTCAACCAAAGGCCCACACACAAATGGAGATTCAGTCCTGCCTGTGCTTCTATCCTAGTGCTTATCACAGATTCCCATTTTCAGCTATAGGCTGAGCAAGTGCAGAATGGCGGTTCACCCTACTTCACTGTAAGCCAACCGCCCTCCCTTCCCCCTTTGATCTCTGCTTGCAAAGGCAATAAAGTCAGTGTTGTTTCTTATTCATGCATTTTTTATTACTTCATCACACGTACAGGGGGATAACTGCCACAGTAGCCCAGGAGGGGTAGGGGAGGAGGGAAGCAATGGGTGGGGTTGTTGCAGGGGCACCCCTTAGAATGGCATGCAGCTCATCATTTCTGTTAGATGTCTGGGGCTCTGACCTGGAGCGGCCATTTGCCTCTCCGGTTCTTTAGTAGGCTTTCCTGATATTCTAGGCAGGACTGACTCTCCATTAGACAAAACTTAAAGAAGAGAATGACTTGAGGAGCCATTCCCATTTTTGTCCAGGCACTGCTGACTGACCTCACCAAGGCCAGCCAGGAGCACCTAGACAGCACAGCAATAGATAATAATTGGAGATATACCAATCTCCTAGAACTGGAAGGGACCTGGAAAGGTCATTGAGTCCAGTCCCCTGCCTTCACTAGCAGGACCAATTTTTGCCCCAGATCCCTAAGTGGCTCCCTCAAGGATTGAATTCATAACCCTGGGTTCAGCAGGCTAATGCTCAAACCACTGAGCTATCCCTCCCCCCAGTATGACTGGCAACTGTCTTTGTCAACTTGAAAAGCAGCAGACAGTACAGTAGGACTGGTAACTGTCTTTGCTAACTTGCAAAGGCAAGGGGATGCTGCTGTGTAGCACTGCAGTATCGCGTCTGTCAGTAACATCCAGTAGACATATGGTGACAGTGAAAAAAGGCTGAACGGGCTCCATGGTTGCTGTGCTATGGCGTTTGCCTGGGCAATCCAGGGAAAAGGGCGTGAAATGATTGTCTGCTTTCACAGAGGGAGGACTGACTGACAACATTTACTCATTGTCATGGAGTTCCCGGGCGATGCTCTGGAACTGCTCCCCACAAAGCCAGTCCAGACTTTGGGGAGCCCTCTCTCCCTCAGAGAAGACTGTCTTCAGGGCAAGAAGCTCACATGACTTCACCTCCTGGGTTTCTCCTAGGAGCATTCAGCATGTGCCTCTCCCTGTGCTTCCCACAGTGAGTCCGCCCAGGTGGGGTCTTGGGGAAGCTACCGGGTCCTGCACCCCCACTTCGCAGTCAGACGTGACTCTTAGCCAGCCAGTAAAAGAGAGGTTTATTTAGATACAGGAACACAGTCCAAAACAGGTCTTGCTGGTACAGACAACAGGATTCCCTTTAGTTAGGTCCATTTGGGGCCCCAGGGAGGCCACAGCCCCTCTGGTAGGCCAAAGCCCCGTCGGGACTCCCCTCCATTTCCCAGCCAGCTTCCAAGCTGAAAACTCCCCCCAGCCTCTCACTCAGCCTTTGTACAGTTTCCCGGGCAAGAGTGTCACCTGGCCTCTAAACCCTTCCTGGGTTCTCACGTTACAAGCTCAGGTATCCTCCTTCAGGCCAGTCTCCCATCCCCCAGTGCAGACCATCCTTCCAGACCAACATTACCCACTCAGCACTCAAAGACCACATTAAGAACAGTCCCAGTTCGTCACACCCATAACCACCCACGACAAATTTTTGGCCCCATCAGGCATTGAGTTCTCAACCCAGAATTCCAATGGGCAGGGGAGACTGTGGGAACTATGGGATAGCTACCCACAGTGAAACGCTCTGGAAGTTGACGCTAGCCTCGGTACATGGATGCACACCGCCGAATTAATGTGCTTAGTGTGGCCACGTGCACTTAACTTTATACAATCTGTTCCCAAAAATTGATTTCTGTAAAATCGGAATAATCCCATAGTGTAGACATACCCAGAGAGTTGGCAGTTTTTCAAAGAGACATGATTAAGTGCACAAGAGTAAACTATCTCACTGCATAGTCATGACAGGAATTGTTGTCGGCTGGGCATGTGTTCTGTCTGTGTGCCACACTGGCTGTGGCCAGACAGCCCATACAGCAGACTTTGATTGAACTGCCCAAGAAGACCACAGGCTTGGTTCAGTGGTGAAGTTGTTCAGCCAGGTTAATTGTTAACAAAGGACAGTCCTAGCTCCCTGGATCAATATCTGCAGTTATACTAGCACATGTACACCCATCACAATGGACTTAAAGAATGGCAGAATCTTCTGTCCCCTCCCCCCCTGGCCAGACAAAGACACCTCCTCTGTGACCCTTTTTTTAATACACTGATACAAACAACTAACATATTGCCCTTTTGACATGGTTAGTGACCACCCTTTACCCTGTGCATGTTGGCTTGCTCAAAACTTTGCTATTCATTACCCTGTTAGCCTCACATGACCTTTAAGAGGCATTAGTGTGTTCGTGTATCCTCTTCAGGGAGTGTGTTTACATGATAATCTTATATCAGGGTGTTCTGATACTACCCTGCTGGGATGTGTTTACATGAATACTTAGTGCATAGTGCTTGTGTTTTTGCAACACCAGACCCATTCTTGACAAATTAATATATCGGATAGTGAACCTGCAAGCAGGTATCTCCTTCATACCAGGGCCTAATTCTTTCTTATAGCTTGACTCTTGCCAACTTTGCTTTATTTCAGCAGGACTTGACTTTTGTTCAGGCCTTGGGCTTTAGACCAGGCCTCATGTCTCAGGCTCTATCTTTCTATTACATTAAGTACAGCAAAAGACCACTCTGGATTAACCAGGAGATCTTAGCTGATCTGAAACTCAAAAAAGAGTTCTACAAAAAGTGGAAACTAGGTAAATTACAAAGGATGAATACCAAAAAAAATACACAAAATTAGCAAGTTCAAGAGACAAAATGAGATTAAACTAGCTAGAGACATAGTGGGTAACAAGAAAACATTCTACAAGTCCATTAGAAGCAAGAGGAAAACGAAGAACAGGGTAAGCCTATTACTCAGTGAAGGGGAAAAGGGAAGACAACAACAGAAAAGGTGGAAGTTACAGAAGTGGTAAATAACTGTTTTGGTTTAGTTTTCACCACAAAGGTTAATAGTGATTGGACCTCTAATATAGTGAATGCCAGTGTAAATGAGCTAGGTTCTGATTCTAAAATAGAGAAAGAACAAGTTAAAAATTACTTAAACAAGTTAGATGTCTTAAAGTAAGCAGAAACTGATGAAATACATCCTAGAATACTCAAGGAGCTGACGAAGGAGATATCTGAGCCATTAGCAATTATCTTCAAAAACTCATGGAAAATAGGAGAGATTTCAGAGGACTGGAAGAGCAAAAATATAATGCCAATCTATAAAAAGGGGAATAAGGATAACCCAAGGAATTACAGACCAGCCAGCTTAACTTCAGTACCTGGAAAGATAATGGAGCAAATAATCAAGCAATCAGATTGTGAATGTCTATAGTATAATAAGGTAATAATGAATAGTCAACATGGATTTGTCAAGAACAAATTGTGTAAAACCAACATAAGAGCTTTCTTTGACAGGCTAACAAGCCTTGTGGCTAGAGAGGAAGCTGTAGATGTGGTATATTGTGATTTTAGTAAGGCTTTTGATACTGTCTCACATGACCTCATAAACAAACTACAGAATACAGCCTAGATGAAGCTACCATAAGCTGTGTGAATAACTAATTGGAAAACCATTCCCAGAGAGCAGTTATCAGTCTAGCTGGAAGGGCATATCGAGTGGCTTCCCACAGGGATCAGTCCTGAGTCCAGTTCTGTTCATTATCTTTAAAAATGATTTTGATAATGGCATAAAGAGTACACTTCTAATGTTTGTGGATGACATGCTGGGAGGGCTTGCAAATATTTTGGAGGATAGAATTAAAATTCAAAATGAACTGGACAAACTGGAAAAAAGGTCTGAAGTAGACTGGATGAAATTTAATAAGGACAAATGCAAAGTACTTCATTTAGGAAGGAATAATCAGTTGCACAAATACAAAACGGGAAATGACTGCCTAGGAAGGAGTATTGCAGAAAGGGATCTGAGGGCTATAGTGGATCATAAGCTAAATATGAGTCAACAGTGTAACACTGTTGTAAAAAAAGCAAACACCATTCTGGGATGTATTAGCAGGAGTGTTGTAAGCAAGTAATTCTTCCAATCTACTCTGTTCTGATAAGGCCTCAGCTGGAGTATTGTGTCCAGTTCTGGGTGCCAAAATTTCAGGACAGATGTGAACAAATTTGAAAGTCCACAGGAGAGTAAAAAAAATGATTAAAGATCTAGAAAACATGATGTAAGAGGAAAGATTGAAAAAAATGGGATTGTTTAGTCTGGAGAATAGAAGACTGAGAGAGGACAGTTTTCAAGACCATAAAGGTGGTTACAAGGAGGAGGGTGAAAAGTTGTTCTCCTTAACTTCTGAGGCTAGAATAAGAAGCAATGGCCTTAAATTGCAGCAAGGAAGATTTAGGTTGGAATTAGGAAAAACTTCCTGTCAGGATAGTTAAGTACTGGAACAAATTGCCTAGGGAGATTGTGGAATCTCTATAATTGGATATTTTAAAGAACAGGTTAGAAAAACACCTGTCAGGAATGTTCTAGTTATTATGTAGTCCTGCCTTGATTGCAGAGGACTGGACAGATGATATGCTGAGGTCACTTCTAGTCCTATACTTCTATGATTAGAGTTAAAAGTAGTAGTAGTTAGAATATGTTGAAATACAGGAGGATCAAATTCATTTTTTCCACTGCTTGCTTATCGTGCTAAAAGGGTGCACGCACACACATGTGCACACCAAAAATTTCAACATTTTAGAAAAATATTTGAAAGGTATATTTCCCCAAGCCCTCCTCTTCCCTCCTTCCTTCTGGTAGAAAACCACTGTTCTTCAGGAATGTATGGGCTATTCTGCACACTAATACCACCTGCTGCATGGGAGCAGTCCTGCCAAAGTGTTTGCCTTACAGGTCAAATCTTGCAATCTTAACTTGGTAAAAACTCCCCATTAAAACAATGGGGATTTCACTCAAATGAGTGCTTCAGAGTTTGGTCCTAGAAAGCCAGAAAGATTTTTTATTTTATTTTTATTTTTTTTTGCCTTGACTTGTAACTTTATAGAAATCAGTAGGCTTGCACAGAATGTCTCTCAGGATAGCGTTTTTCCCAATGCTGTTGTGGTTTTTGTTTGCATAAAAGATACTGTACAAATGACTCTCTGAAAAATTTTCAAGGAGTTAAAAAACAAACTGATCTTCACCTATTAACATATGTAACTATGTGATATGATTGTTGAATCCAACTGAAAATAGTTTTCCTCAGAACACGCACATATTGTTTTAAGGGAACACCTATTTTGACTGGAGCTGTCACATTCCTCACAGTACTCTTTATGATGGACTGCTTTCAATCTTTTTGTGTCTGTTTCTTCTCTTCCCTGCTGTGTTGTGTTTCTATTTGTTATCACTTGCAGCTTTTTATATATTTTCTCCTGCTGTGTGCAGTAAAATAAATTAGTTTAATACATTTTAAAGTAGCTGATTTAATTTTTTCATTGATCTGTCTGAAGATAACACTTTTTTAATAAATTAGTTTTAAGGTAGTTGAGTTTTAGTGCTTTCATGATTTGCTACCTGCTGTGGAAAACCCAATATACTTTACTAAAATATTTGTAAAAGCACCAGCATCAATATTTTCCTTATCTGTATATTGCTGCCCTGGAGATTTGAGTTTCATACTCTAGATGTTCATTTTTTAAAATGGGTTTCTTAATGTTTGATACTGATATACATATGTATATTACACTACTTAGAGCCTAGGAACAAATTCCAAAGGGAAAATAAAATCATAGGCAAGAGTTTTCTTTGCCAAAATATTTGCTTAGTTGAGAATGTTTGTTGTCTTTTTTTTTAAAAGATATTTTACATATTGGGATGGGAGCCTTTTCCCTTTAGGTCACTGGTTCAAATCCAGTCCAAGGAAGTTGTTAACAAAAGTAATATCTGATTGTGCTTTGGTTGGCCATGTGAAATCATTTAGTGAACGTGGTCTAGTTCATAGCAGACATATATTCATATCACAAAAATCACCATTGCATATGGTGCCTATGATGGCAGTAACACTACCAAAGCCAAGAGTGGAATGGATAGGGAGGGGGAGATCTGTGACTGGGATAAATAGTTATAGTCCTACTGAAATCAATGTACTCCTTTCTACAACTAAGGTACAAGTACTCCACTCTACAGCTAATCACCTCCATTGGTCGACGCAGAAGGTATTTTCTTGCAGACCATATGCGGCACTTCTGGTTTTGGTTATAGACACAGTAGCCTCTTTTTCTCTCTCATGTTCTCATTTTTAGATTCATAGATTCTAGGGTCAGAAGGGACCAATGTGATCATCTAGTCCGACCCCCTGCACAAAGCAGGCCACAGAACCCTACCCATCCAGTTCTATAACAAACCCCTAACCTATGCCTGAGTTATTGAAGTCTTCAAATTGTGTTTGAAGACCTCAAGCTGCAGAGAATCCACCAGCAAGTGACCCATGCCCCATGCTGCAGGGGAAGGCGAAAAACCTCCAGGGCCTCTGCCAATCTACCCTGGAGGAAAATTCCTTCCCGACCCCAAATATGGTGATCAGCTAAACCCTGAGCATGTGGGCAAGACTCACCAGCAAGCACTCAGAAAAGAATTCTCTGCAGTAACTCAGATCCCATTCCATCCAACATCCCATCACCAACCACTGGGCATACTTATCTGGCGATAATCAAAGATCAGTTGCCAACATTAGGCTCTCCCATCATACCATCCCTTCCATAAACTTATCAAGCTTAATCTTAAAGCCAGATATGTCTTTTGCCCCCACTACTCCCCTTGGAAGGCTGTTCCAGAACTTCACTCCTCTAATTGTTAGAAACCTTCATCTAATTTCAAGTCTAAACTTCCTAGTGTCCAGTTTATACCCATTCATTCTTGTATCTACATTGGTACTAAGCTTAAATAATTCCTCTCCCTCCCTAATATTAATCCCTCTGATATATTTATAAAGAGCAAGCATATACCCCCTCAGCCTTCTTTTGGCTAGACTAAACAAGCCAAGCTCTTTGAGTCTCCTTTCATATGACAGGTTTTCCATTCCTCGGATCATCCTAGTAGCCCATCTCTGAACCTGTCCCAGTTTGAATTCATCCTTCTTAAACATGGGAGACCAGAACTGCACACAGTATTCCAGGTGGGGTCTCACCAGCGCCTTATATAACGGTACTAACACTTCCTTATCTTTGCTGGAAATACCTCGCCTGATGCATCCTAAAACCGCCTTAGCTTTTTTAACGGCCATATCACATTGGCGGCTCATAGTCATCCTGTGATCTACCAATACCCCAAGGTCCTTCTCCTCCTCAGTTGCTTCCAACTGATGCATCCCCAATCTATATCTAAAGTTCTTATTATTAATCCCTAAGTGCATGACCTTGCACTTTTCACTATTAAATTTCATCCTATTACTATTACTCCAATTTACAAGGTCGTCCAGATCTTCCTGTATGATATCTCGGTCCTTCTCCGTGTTAGCAATACCCCCCAGCTCTGTGTCATCTGCGAACTTTATTAGCACATTCCCACTTTTTGTGCCAAGGTCAGCAATAAAAAGGTTAAATAAGATTGGTCCCAGAACCGATCCTTGAGGATCTCCACTAGTAACCTCCTTCCAGCCTGATAGTTCACCCTTCAGTACGACCCGTTGTAGTCTCCCCTTTAACCAGTTCCTTATCCACCTTTCAATTCTCATATTTATCCCCATCTTTTCCAATTTGACTAATAATTCCACATGTGGAACCATGTCAAATGCCTTACTGAAATGGAGGTAAATTAGGACTACCACATTTCCTTTGTCTAAATAGTCTGTCACCTTCTCAAAGAAGGAGATCAGGTTGGTTTGGCATGATTTACCTTTAGTAAAACCATGTTGTACTTTGTCCCAATTACCATTGACCTCAATGTTCTTAACTACTTTCTCCTTCAAAATTTTTTCCAAGACCTTACATACTACAGATATCAAACTAACAGGCCTATAGTTACTCGGATCACTCTTTCTCCCTTTCTTAAAGATAGGAACTATGTTAGCAATTCTCCAGTCGTACGGTACAACCCCTGAGTTTACCGATTCATTAAAAATTCTCGCTAACGGGCTTGCAATTTTATGTGCCAGTTCCTTTAATATTCTCAGATGAAGATTGTCTGGGCCCTCCAATTTTGTCCCATTAAGTTGTTCAAGTATGGCTTCTACCTCAGATGTGGTAATATCCACCTCCATATCCTCATTCCCATTTGTCATCCTTCCATTACCCCTAAGCTCCCCATTAGCCTTATTAAAGACTGAGGCAAAGTACTTATTTAGATATTGGGCCATGCCTAGGTTATCCTTAACCTCCTTTCCATCCTCAGTGTGTAGCGGTCCCACTTCTTCTTTCTTTGTTTTCTTCTTATTTATATGGCTATAGAACCTTTTACTATTGGTCTTAATTCCCTTTGCAAGGTTCAACTCTACTTGGCTTTTAGCCTTTCTCACTTTATCCCTACATGTTCTGACCTCACTAAGATAGCTTTCCTTGCTAATCCCACCCTTCTTCCACTCCCTGTAGGCTTTCTGCTTTTTCTTAATCACCTCTCTGAGATGCTTGCTCATCCAGCTTGGTCTACAACTCCTGCCTATGGTTTTATTCCCCTTTCTTGGGATGCAGGCTTCCGATAATTTCTGCAGCTGCGACTTAAAGTAAGTCCAGGCCTCCTCCGCATTTAGATCCACAAGTTCTTCAGTCCAATCCACTTCCCTAACTAATTTCCTTAATTCTTTAAAGTTAGCCCTTTTGAAATCAAAAACCCTAGTCCCAGATCTATTTTTGTTTATCCTTCCATCTAGTTTGAACTGAATTAGCTCATGATCACTCGAACCAAGGTTGTCCCCTACAACCATTTCTTCTATGAGGTCCTCACTGCTCACCAAAACCAAATCTAAAATGGCATCCCCTCTTGTCGGGTCTTCAACTACTTGGTGAAGGAATCCATCAGCTATTATATCCAGAAAAATCTGAGCCCTACTATTCTTGCTAGCACTTGTACTCCAGTCTATATCTGGGAAGTTAAAGTCTCCCATGATCACACATTTCCCATTAGTGTTTACTTCCTTAAAAACATTAAACAGGTCTCTATCCATATCCAAATCAGATCCCGGCGGTCTGTAGCACACCCCAAAGCACTGTCTCAGGGGAGGCTCTAGTAGCTTTCTTTCCCAATGTGATTTTTGCCCAGACAGACTCTGTCTTGTCCATTCCATCATTTCTTACTTCTTTACAGTTAACCTCCTCATTGATGTACAACGCTACTCCACCACCTTTGCCTTTATTTCTATCTTTCCTAAACAGCACTAGCCTTCAATACCTGTACTCCAGTCATGACTACTATTCCACCACGTTTCTGTTATCCCTATAATATCTGGTTTCACTTCCTGCACCAGTAGCTCTAGTTCCTCCATTTTGTTCCCTAGGCTCCTCGCATTAGTGTACAGACATCTTAATTTTTGCCGTTTGGCTTCACTCACATTCTGTACCCTGTTAGGCACAGACATTCTACCACCAACGTCACCTGTTAGTCTGTTATCTACACTACCCTTCCTCCTTATGCCAATTCTTCTGTCCACAGCTGTATCTCCTCTTACTTTGTTTACTTCCCTCTCAAGGTTAAATTCCAGCGTGGAGATCTCCCAAGCATCTCCCAACCATCTCCCCCAAATTTCTAGTTTAAAGCTCTCTTAATCAGGTAGGTGAGCCTCCATCCTAGAAGTCTATTTCCCTCCTTGCTCAGGTGAAGTCCACCCCGAGCGAACAGTCTTCTGTCAGTAAATGCTTCCCAATGGCCGTACATCCCAAAGCCCTCCTTATAGCACCACTGCATGAGCCATCTGTTGATCACCATAATCTCGTTACACCTTTGTCGCCCTTCTCTAGGAACCAGCAGAATCCCACTGAAGATCACCTGAGCCTCGATTTCCTTAAGTGTCTTCCCCAGTCTGGCATAGTCTCCTTTGATACATTCCAGAGAGTATCTAGCCGTATCATTTGTTCCCACATGAAGGACAATCAACGGATTCTTCCCTGCTCCCGCTAGTATCCTTTTCAGCCTCAGGTCCACATCCTGTATCTTAGCACCTGGCATACAGCACACCCTTCTGTTCTCCCGATCAGCTCTAGTCACAGGCCTGTCTATTCTTCTCAGTAAGGAGTCTCCAATCACGTAGACCTGCCTTTTCCTGGTGACAGTGCGCTTCTCCGGTCTATCTCCCGCACCCACTGGCTGCAAGTCCTCTCGATTCCTATTCCCCCTTGCAATCCTTCTGGGGCTCATATTTGGTGTTGCCTCCATTGACTCCTCTCCTTCTCTTGCAGGACTATCAGCTCTCCTCTTTTTCCTTGCCCTCTCTCCTTCAGCGACCACCTGCTGTGCCCCTTCTTCATTTTCCAACTCTGCAAACCTGTTCCTGAGTTCTATTTCCCCTTCACTGGCCCGTCTTTTCCTCTGCCTGGTTCTCTTAGTCACATGCTTCCACCGTCCACTTTCCTCCCCCAGCAGTCTCTCCTCTGAATTCTTTGGTCCTGCTTCCATCTGCACATCTGAGCTTATCCCTTCAGCCCCCTCGTGTCTGTGCTCCATTGTCTGCTCAAATCCCCTTCTGACCTCATCCAGAGTTTGCACCTGCATCTCCAGTCCTCTGATCTTCTCTTCCAGCAGCTCTATCAGGCGGCACTTCATGCAGACAAAGCTCTTTTCAGGCGCCCCCTCCAGGATCATGTACATGCCGCAGCTTCCACATCCAGTGATCCTCATTGTGTCTTTCATTGCTGCCTCTGTATCAGTCATGGCCTTCCCACCTGACGCCTGGTAGTCAACACAACACAAGCCCCCAGCAGGCACCAGACCACCACCCTATCCCTTGACTAGCTTGTCAGTTCCTCTGTCTTAGTCTCCCCTGCAACCTTCCCCTGGAAACTCCCACTGAAACTCCCCTGTTTACAGCTCTGTTTGCTGGCTCCTGTGCTGCTGCTACTTATATAGGACCCCTAATCAGGTAAGCCTCGCCCCCTAATCAGGGCTTCACTGCTCTCCCAGCACACTGCCACTAGCAGCCTACACACACACACACACACACTACACAATACAATCCACAAACTACAAACTACACAAACCTGCTCCTCCAACAGAACTCCCACTGAAACTCCCCTGTTTACAGCTCTGTTTGCTGGCTCCTGTGCTGCTGCATATAGAGTAGCTTGCTTCCCTTTGATTTAACAAGAAAAAACTTTACATTGTTTAATGGCCTCATTACAGTTCTCTTTGTAACTAAAGAAAAGTCACTCGTGTGGAAAAACTGACAGTATGTATGTAACATTTATGTTCAAGCTGATCTACAGTCAACATACTCAAGCTATAAGTTAATTGATGTTGGCACACCAGCATTTAAAAATTGTAAAGTCCATGAAGGACGATCAACCAGACATGGAGAAAAACAAAGATAAAAACCTTTACTCCATTTATTTACATTATTTTTATCTATTAATTAATTCCAAGAAAATGCAAAAAACCTCCAAACAATTAAGAGAGGTATCTTAGATCAGATTTTTCCACGCACAAAACAGAGCATAAGTAAAACAGGGTTCAACTTTTCTAATGATCAATCTGAGAGTTTAGTTAGCTCACTCCCCAACAAAAATCCATCATTAATTAAAAAATGGGGCCCTTGAATACATTTTCTGATGAGTGACGTCTACTAAGGAATCCAAATTATGAATGGATTTAGATGCGTATTTTAAAGTATCAGGACAAGCAGGAATTAATTGGATGTTGCATGTCACTATGTAAAGAATGAGTGCAATATTCACAGATCTCAATTACCTTTACTTCTTTAAAATTAATGGATAAAATAAAGTAAAAAGTCAAAATAATTACTCAGCACTGGATACTGGTAAATAACACACACACACACACACACACACATCCACATGTTCTGGGCCAGATCTTCAACTGGTATAAACTGACATATATCCATTGATTTCAGTGGAGTTATACAGCTGAATAACTGGACATAGAGATATGCATTATTTGTGTCTCTCTTTCAAATTCAATAGAAAAGACTATCTTGTCTGAGGGATTTAACAGAGGCCAGTGACTTAATATCTATTTCAATTTCTTCCAGAGAACTAGGAGAGTCATTCCTTTCCTGAGCATCACAATTAATCTTTCCAAGTGATAGTCCATCAAAATATTTGTCTATAACCAGTGGCAAGTAGAAAGCTACAGCACAGTTGGATAGTGTACCCTATATTTCTCTGCAGTTTCTTTCATTAAGGCCCTATTTCTGACACCTTGCCCCTGCCCCAGTGGTAATATCTCATTAAATACATTATATGTCTCATGGAGAATATATTGGATTGACATGTCTACACACGTTATTGAAAAAGCATTTTTATTTTAAGGTTTTTTTAAACATCCTGACTCAGGATGCAGATTCTAACATCCTGACTCAGCACCTACTTGGGTCCAGTGAGATCAACAAGAGAAGGCTCCCCTTTGTGCATCCATGGAGAATGTGTGGGGGGAGAACATTCCATCTCTGCAGCATTCTCTCCTGTGTCTTCAAACCAGGTGGAGGGTCATGGCTCTGCACATGTAAAGAAGAGATACCAGTGGAGGCTGGCTCAGTGGAGATAGATTGGGGTTCAAGAGAAAACAAGAGGTGGAATTATCCCCAGTAGCATACTGCTTTGGAGCCATGTTGCCACAGAGCCAGATGGGAAGCTCCAGTGAAGATGGAAGGGCACAACACAGATAGTAAATAAAAGGTAGTCTTAAAACATGAGTTTTGCTGTAAAATAAAAACTCTTAGTCCTTCCAGAAAAATGACCATATTAGGCCTGATTTGCCACTCAAACTGGTGAAAAAAGAATGGTTACTAATCTTTTATAACTGTTGTTCTTTGAGATGTGTTGAACATGTCCATTGCACTCTTCGTGTGCATGCACCCTGCACACAGTCACTGGTAATTTTTCACTCAGTGCTGTCATATATCACTGGCATTGATATCAAAGGCCCAGCCAAACCCCAAGCCACCTCAGTTCCCTTTTTGCAAAAAATCCAATGCAGAAGGGTAGGACAACAGGTCATGGAATGAACATGTGTCACACATCTTGAAGAAAGTTATGAAAGGTAACTCTTTTTTCTTCTTCGGGTGATTGCACATGTGCATTCCACTCTTGGTGACTCCCAAGCATTTAAACAGGCAGAGGGATAAGAGTTCATGTACACAGAGACTGAAGTACAGCTCAACCAAAGTTGGCATTATCCTTTGAGTACTGAGTGGTGGTGTAATGTGAGAAGAAAGTGTGCACCAATGACCAGGTTGATGCTTTGCAAGTGTCAAGAACAGGTATCTGTGCTAGAAATGCTGTAGGGGATGCTTGTGATCTTGTGGAGTGCGCAGTCAGCTTGTATGTAGGAGAGATGCCTGATCGATCATAACATGCCTGGATGCAAGAAGATATCCAACATGAAATTCTTTGTTGGGAAATTGGAAGACCTTTCATTCTGTCCACTATCACCGTGAAGAATTGAGCTGATCGCCAAAACGGTTTGGTCCTGTCTATGAAAAGCGCCAGCGCTCAACTAACATCCAATGTGTTTAGTCATTGCTTGTCCCGATTTGTGTGAGATTTGGGATAAAATAAAGACAAGTAAATTGGTTCATTGATATGAAAATTTGCAACTACCTTAGGGATAAACCTTATATGAGGGTGGAAGAACACTTTATCTTTAAAAGAAGACAATGTGCAGTGGTTCAGAGATAAAGGCACACAGTTGTGAGGCCCTTCTGGGAGAAGTGACAACACTTAGGAAAACCACCTTCAGGAAAAGTGCAGTAAGGAGTACATTGCTAGAGGCTCAAATGGTGCTCCCAAGATAAGACAAAACTAAGTTAAGAGTCCCATTATTTCCAGGCCTTAAAGTAAATTAATTTTCCTGTCATTAGAACAGTTATTCACGTGGGGGTAGAAAGCTGATATTTCTTCCAGGTGAACCTTGATAGAAGAAATTGCTAAGCCTTGCTATTTCAGGTGTACTACAGAGTCGACTATTTGTTGGGATGGACAAATGCATCAGTGAGACTCTGATTTGACAAACCCAGATAGAGAACTGTTTCCATTTTCACAGATAGGCGTCCCTGGTGGAGGGCTTTCTGCTTCCTAGGAAGACCTGGTGAACTTGCTCAGAACAAGCCTGCTCTTTCAACAGGAGTGAGATTGGAGAGATCCCGTAGAGTACAAAACCATATTTGGCAGGGCCATACTGAGGCTATTACTATAACCCAGGTATGGTTCTGCTTGATCTTTAGTAGCACTCAGTGTAGGAGTGAGACTGAGGAAAAAACATAATAAAGTTCTCCTATCCAGGGTAGCAGGAAGGCATCTGAGATAGAACCTGGCCAGTGACCTTATAGGGAGCAGAACTGGTGACATTTTTTGTTGTACTTGTTCACAAGTATATCTATTTACTTGGGGAATTCCTCACTACTGAAAATGCATCTGACAAACAGGTTTCTTTCCAATATGACGTAGGAAAGCCTGACAGGCAAGATAAATCACCTGGAGCTCTCGTACATTCATATGAAGGGCAATCTGAGTCGAAGACCAAAGCCCCTGAGTTTGGAAGGGGCTCAGGTGAGCTTCCCACCCTACAGCCAATGTATCTGAGACCAGAGTCAGCAACGGTTGAGGGAGGAGGAAGGGAATACTCACACAAACATTGGGAGGCTTCAACCACCAGTTCAGAGAAATTAGAATCTGCAAAAATATCATGAGCACAGTGTCCAAGTGCAGATCACTCGGCAAATATGCTGAGGCAAGCGCAAGCCATGTCAGAAGGTGTCTGAGGTGTAGCCTAATGTGCTGTACTACATGTGTGCACATGGCCATATGCCCTTGGTGCCTCACACAGTTTCGGGCTGTCATGATCATATGAATCAAATAGATTGGAATCTTGACTCTGGGTGGATCGCTCTGGCTTGGGTACAGTCCAATGGAACCCTATAAACTCTGTTTTCTGCACTAGGCAAAGGATAGTGTAATAGAATAATTTGGCCATGTCTGTCTTGTGGAGGAGTCTATCATATGCACTACTCTTTCAAAGCAAATACTTATATTCAAATAAATGGCACAAACTAACAAATGGGAATCTGTTCCATAAGTCAAAGAGAAGGTACCACAGTGGTGCTAGTTAGTAAAATATATAAGAAAATTAAAATAAACCATTTATTTACTTACAATTTCTATCATTTTAGCTGATATAATACAAATAATTGCCCATATTATACATGCAATTTAGGATCCCTAAAAGTAATTAAATTGCAATAAATGAAAATACACCACCTGTCCTCTACAAAATACCAGATGACAGAAAAGCAGCAACCCCTGTCCCTCTCCACCCAAAGTACCATACCCTCAACTTCTTCCGGGAGCCTTAAAAATAGGGGGCTCACTATAGTATGCTCTGAATTTCAGCATTTGAAGATGTTAAACCATGGTATTGGATTAATACAGATGGTTTCCATAAGATAACACCACGAGAGTAGTGGGGTGAAGGAGAATATCAGATAAGGATATTTTTTCTTGCTCATGATATTCTTTTTTCAGAGCACTACATTCTATAGTCTCTTTCACAGAAGCTGCAGGTTCAACATAGCCATTGGTAATTTATTATCTGCTAATTATGGCATGTTGTTCTGAATTACATTTTTCGTCTTTGTGCCTTCCCGGTGGCAAGATGACTGCCATTTACTTTAAAAATGTATAAGCAACATAAATATGAAGAAAATAAAGTCAGGTGGAATGTTAACATCCAGGGCATACTTTGTCAAAGATCAGACACTCTAGTTTTCCTTCTGTGTACACATCAGAAAGTGCTGATTATGGTCTTCATCACATTTTTCTGCTCAGGAGAGCCAAAGCCTATATAGATAAGTGTTTTAACACAGGCTGAAATTACCTTGGGTGCACAACAAAAAATATTCAAATTACTGTGGTAAAAGTAAAGCATTAAACACTTAGTTTTAATGTGCAAATGAAATGCCAAATCTAAAACATTCCTCTTTGCTTTGTTGTTTCGAGTTTCGTGCAAGGTGGATTAAGGTATGTGCATGATGGACTGCATGGTAAAGTGTTAATTACTGCTGTACATTCTGCCACTGTTGTTGGTACCACTAGGGAGGAGGGAGAATTGCAGGAGGAGGAAAGGGTAATGTTTGTTTTTCATAATTCAAAATTTATCTTTAGTTGTTAGTTAAATTAGTGGTGGCTGAACCTCAAAAGTGGAGATGAACCTAAAATGCCAAATTTGGAGTTGGTTTTTAATTTTACTCATATACAAAATTAAGATAAGATATCCTAAGATATAGCATTGTGGCTATGCCCATTAAAAGAATAGGGAAAAGTTATGAATTTCAGATCCAGGTTAAAAATCAAATAGTAACTAATAGCCTTTTGCCCCTCAATTTGTGCAGATATGTATAATCAGAGTTTTATTTTGGTTCATTTCTACTTAAAGGGTCTGGAACGCTGGTTCTGTCACCAAGCTTCCTATTTTATATAATTAAGCTTCTTTAGTAAAGTGCTTTGAGATCATCAGCCGAAAGACAGGGAGTCTTTCCATTGACTTGAATGGACTTTGGATCAGATCTTTTAAGTACAAAGAAATTATTATACAGCTGACTACCCAAGTTTCTTTATCCAAACCCTCTATGGGTTGAACATTTTGTCAGAACACTTTTTTTGAGAGATTTCTGGTACTTTCTGCTTCTGTTCAGTCTAGAAATAAAATAAGAACAGTCTCTGGCAATATTTCTGCACTTCCACTTCACAATATGTCTAGCACTAAGAAGCATTAAGGCTCATGAAAATGAAAAATAAGGGGAAAATATTAATGAAATATTTTTGGAACTTCAGAAAAGGTTACATTCCAATTTTTCCATGTAGGTTGAGATAAATCCTTATTTAATTCAAACTGGTTTGTATCTGCTTAATCAATATATATTAATTTCACACACTTCATAGCACCTTTTGAACAAAAATAGAAAATATGAAAATGTGACATTCTAATTTTTTTTAAATGAACAGATAAGTATCTCTGTACAAACAGTTTATAACTTACTTTTTACCCTCCTTTTAAGTCAAAGTGAACATTGACCCTCCATTCTTAAATGACTAGCGCAACATAACACACAAAGTACAGTTAACATTTAAGGTAAAATAAAGTATGTTGAAGGTGCAACACAAAAACGTAGACACTGAATTTGTAACATTAGTAACTTTTATTTTAAAAGACACAAGAAATCAGAAAATGTAGACATACCAGGAGGAATTATTTATCTGCATCTCTCTCCCCAAATCAATTCTCTGGCATTGCAGGAGCCTCAGGCATTGGTGCACCTCAGTCCCTTCTATTCTCTAACTGTAGCATACAACAGTTTAGGCTCCTGAGGGCTGTAATTCTTCAGTCTAACCCAGGTTATTGGGCTTAACATAGAGGTAACTTGGTGGTGTCTAATAGGCTGTGTTGTGCAGGTCAGACTGATGCTCCTTTTCAGGCCTTAAACTCTATGACTGTATTAGAGGAACATATGTATATTTTATTTCAGCCCAATCTTTATATGATTTCCTTCCAGTAATAAGGAACTGGTCCTACAGTTACTGGGGACAATTTTGGCATGCAGTAATGTCAATTCTTAATCAATCTGCATATTACTAACCGTCTCCCTTGTATGATTTCCCAGTACTCTTCTTTTGGTATTGTCACCATTCAGGTCAGCTGCATCTGTATTCCGTCCCCCCAACCTGTGGTCCAGCCCGGGCACCCACCTTTAGGCTTCTGCCTCTGCGCTGTCCCTTCTCTTGGGTGGAGACCTGTGTCTCTCTACTTCCTGAGTAGGGTTTTTCCAGGCTGCACAGCTCCCACTAGACACTATATTATTCCTCAGGGGAAGCCAGCCTGCCTAAGCAGGTGAGCATCTGCGCTCTGCTTACTCTTCAGACACTATGACCAATGTAATTGCCAGCAGCTATGAATTACCTGATAGATTTCCCTAAGCAAGCACATTACTGAGAAAACATTAAAAACAATAAAATGATCTCCACACATGGTAATACGCTTACCAGACATCATCCCTAAGTCCAGCAAGGGTACCGGTAGGAGTCTGTACTTCAAGCCCCACAAAGAGTTTTTTCTATGGTTAAAAGTTCACACCAGCTTTAGCTCACATCAAGCACATCCATGAATGAGTTAGTCTTTCCTTTATACAGAGTGGGCCTTTGAACTTCAGATTCTGGGAACAGGTAGGAAATGGTCCCCTCTTCAGAGCAGGGATTTTGCATAACTGGAGGTGGGTATTCATCATCTCTCTCTCCCCTTCCCCCCCGAGTTTCCAAAAGTCCATTCTTGTCTGGCCCATTGTTCAATACTGTCCTTTGAATTTAATAGTACTTCCCAGGGCTCACAATAGTAAAAAGCCTCTGCATTTAATAAAATGGACTCCAAAGATATGTAAACTTAAGTCAGTAGGATTTTCAAGGATATTGCAGGAAATTGCCATATCTATCACAGGCATATAATAATATTTAGCTACACAGGATCTAATGCTGCAGGTACTTAAAACTCAGTGAAGTTATAGTACTTTTGTTAGCATGGTAGCTAAGGACCTGGACTCTGCAAATTATTTGTTTTTAAAACAACTTTGTCCCTAAACTGACAAATTACCCATCAGGATATTACATTTCTATATATACATTTTAACGGCCAAATTCTTCTCTGAATTACAATTCAAACCTCACCGTTGATGTAATAAGGTAGCACAGGTTCTAAATCAGAGCAGAATTTAACTTATTCACTGTGCTTTTGCTTCTTGTCAGTACAGCTAATACTGCTCATTCCAATCATAAAGAATCAGTAATGCAAGGTCATGCAGATTTTTCCCCCTACACTTTTCTCCACATATCAGGCAGGAATCAAACAAGCTGAATTCCCTTAACATACAGAGATAGGGAAACTAGTTGCTAATTACAGTGGTTAGAATTCCTAATGGGCAATATTGCTCTCTGGAGTGCAGTAGACTCCACAGACAATTCTCTTAGATTGTTAAGCTATTCTGCTCTTTTTGTAAGATTTCTTAAAATTACCAGCAGCCTTTATCAAGCTGATAATGTAATTTCTTTTGGGAAACTAAAATGGCATCTAAGGAAAGGGTGTGTGTGGGGGGGATAACCACACACACACGCGCACGCGCGTACGCATACACACCTGTGTAATTTAGTAATAGGAAATTTGGGGAGAGAATCCTAATAAATTGAAATGTGGTAGGCCACTAACAGCTTCATTTGGGGTGGTAATATTAAAAGCAGCACTCTGGCCCTAATCTGGCTGTCCTTCTTCTGGACGGTTTGCATAAGTAAGTGTTTTCCCTTTCCGGGAGTATAAATGTCTCTCCATCCAAAATGGCAGTCGCCCCTTAGCTGCCCAGTCTATGCCATTTACCCAGGGGCTGGTAGAGGAATCTGGACGCTCCCTTTACTCCATGTTCCAGTTCACGAACCCAATATCTAGCAACTATGCTTTGCTTGCTCCCAGACACTGTTCCTATGTCCCTGGACTCCTTCCTACATCTTCTGGCTCCCCACTCTCCAAGTTTACCAGCCCAAACTCCCTTCTCCCAGGGAGTGATGCAGACTACTTTCCCTGCAGCCCCTTTATGCTGCCAGCCTCCTGTCTTACACCAGCCCTGCCTGATCCTTCTCAGTTGGGCTCCATCATCAGCCTTTCACACCCTGGTTCTCCCGCAGGTGCAGCCTATCAGGTTAATTAACCTGATTTAACTTGCTCTGCCTTGTGTTGGATGGATACCCCACCACACTCCTTCCATAGTTGAGTGAGAGCTGTGACAAACTCGTCTACTACCAAAAGCTGAAGGAGGCTCTAAATTCCTCATTCTGATTATTCACAATAATAGAAAAGTTCTGTTTGGCATGTGCTTTTAGGGTGACTCATTCATCCATCTTTTCCCAGACTTCAGCTTTGAAAGCTCACATGCCCCTGCCATCTAACAAACCTCTGTAAAGCTCAGTGTAGATGCAATCATAAATCTGTTGTCACAAAATCTTATTATTCTGATGCTAACCCCAACTCCCAAGGCAATGCAAGTATGTCAAAATATGTTGAGAAGTCCTGTAGTTTAGGAAAAAATCAGTCTCTCCAGTGAGAGACATTATGCCTCATAAAATCAAATTTTAACAATGTTGACTGGCAATTATGTATTTAAAGTGGGACACAGTGCTGGCCTAATTGCTCCCATTGATGTTAAGGTAAAATTTCCATTGGATTTAATGGAAGCAGAATTGAGCCAGTGCTGAGTGCTTTTAAAAATCCCGTTCTTAGATTAATTCCAGTTTCATGAAAATATTTTAGTTAAACCACATTGACCAAACTGCATTCATCTCACTCATGCAAATAGTTCCACTGAAAACAACAGGTCTTCTTGTGTGAGTAGGAAGAATACAATTTGGTCGTTTGTCCATTTAGCTGGAGAAATTAAACGAGCTATATATTTAACTGGCACCCACTGAGAATTTGCCATTTAATACATTCAAAGTTAAACCAACGGCTCTTTACAGAAGACAACTGGGTCTTGTCAGTTGTACGAAAATTAAATTGAGACTACCTGCCAGTTCTGAAACGATTGACATTAGATTTGCAGTTCACAATCCAATAAATTTGCTTCAAGATATGTTGGGGTCTGACTTTCCAGTACCGTAATATTTTCTAAAATTCCCCACAGTGCAGCTATAATACAAAGAAATAACTAAATAAATCATAATTGAAATTTACCAATAAGCTATCCAACATTAAGTTCTTCATAGGATCAGAGCTGTTTTTTTAAAACATAAATCAGCTATTCATCATTCCATAAAACATTGATTTTATAAACATAAGGGGGTTATAAAAGTAGTATTTCAGTAGAATATTGGTTTATAAGTAGTATAATGAGAAGTGAAACACAAAATCAAGGCTTAGGAAGCTAAGTTTATGTCTATCCTTGAAGAGTTTTTGTGCTGTAAGTTTCACCAGTGATAGGGAACTGGTGAAAATAAAGTGCTGGTTTGTGTACTCACTTAATTCCTCAGGCATCAGAGAGTGTTTACATTAGCAGCACTTCCATCCCTGATGAGAACAGCGCTCTAGGGCAGCTACCCTACAGTGCAGCTCTTTCCATTTTGACACGGGTCTTATGGGAAGGGGGGGTGATTGTGGGGCATCCTGGGTCCCCGCACAGCCTCCTCTTCTCAAACACTGATCAGCTCCTGTAGCTCAGCATTGCTCCAAGCAGGGGATAGTTTGCTCCATGGAGCAGCCATTGCCACCTGGTCAGATAAGTGAGCACTTGCCAAGAAAACAGGAAGGGGAGTTTCGAAGTTCCCAGGGCTTTACAGTGCGAGGGCTGGATGTCTGTTTACCAGCAGCAGAGCTGCTGGCCAGAGTGGTCACCTAGGCACTGTGGGATATCCTCAGGAGGCTAAAAGCTGTGCAAACAGGAAGAACGTGACTTCACTTGCACATCACCACAAAAGCATCACCGGTAAGAGATGTACACCTTTCGTGGAGGTGGTTTTCTTTTTGCAGTGAAACTTCTGAGTTTCACTGCAAAAAGTCATTGGCAAGTATAGACGCTCCCATGATTTTAAATGGCAAATGTAGACATGCTAAGAAAGCTTTATATAAGCATTTTTTACTCATTATCAATGTTTGTGTTTAGATATAAAATGTATAAATGGCAGCAAAGTGAGGCACAGGAAACTGAACTGAAAGAAAGAATGATTTTGACAGCTGTGGCGAATTTCTGAAGATTTGCTTAGAATATACACTCAAAAGCTTAGTCAAAAGGTCATAATAAACTGCCCAAAACGTTTTGCTTCAGAAAGGGGTCTGAGAATTTTACAAGATCTCCTTTTGATCTTGGATCTGGCTAGGTCTGAACTAATTCACAAAATAGTCTCTCTTGTGGCATCAGTTGATTGTATTTATTCTTCCAGCAACAACCAGAAGTGTACAGAGACTCAAAAGTGCAAATAAAATTAAATGAACCTTTTCAAACCTGAAAAGATTGGGTTCACATTTATCTTTCTGAACTGGTTCACCAATAAAGATTTCATTAATAAAAACATGTCTATGAATTTGTCCCTTTAATGTAAAACTTCCTACATGTTTACTGTAGTCTTATGAAAACTGCTATCCCGAGTACGCATATATTGTGTCAATACAAGGGGCCTGGTTCACCAGTAGGCTGCGGATATAACTCCATTAAATAAAATGGGGGGGGGCGGGGAGAGGCAAAAACCAGACTAGCACAAGGTGAATCATGCTCAAAGTACATCTCACTGAAAGAGGGGTAGAATATTATCCTGTTTATGGTTAAAAGTTAATTGAAATGCTTAAAAACTGTTTTAGATCCTGTATCAATAAAATTATACATGCACAGTGAGGTGCGAATACATGTACAATTAAATATTATGAAAAATGTTTCCTTCTTTTCTCCCTACCAAGACATGAGGTTAGTGCTCTATGTTTACTATTGGTGTCACTGAAACCTAAAGCAATGCAAAGAATGCAACACTCTCAACTCCCTATGTTAAAAATTTATCAAACGTTTGTGAGAAACACAGGACCTTCAACTCAGAGTCTTAGTAGGTTAAAAGATTTTGTTTCTTCACTGCCTTGTGTGTGGAGCAGCTGCAATTGTTATGTAAAGATATGGATTCAGAGAGTAAAGGTTTCTGAAGGTATGCCCCAGCCCGTGGAGAGCGGCAGGCTGTAGTCAGTGCCAGGTTCTGGTTGCTGTTGTGCTGGAATTATGTAATATTTAAATAAAAGTAAAGTAAATGATAAATAGAAGCTTTCAATGCCTTAATGAGTATAACAACAGCCCTTTCATTATGTGTAGTCATTTACTACTGAAAGAGTGAGTGCAAACACCAGAGGGAGAGGACAATTCTGATTTAGTAGCATTTTACCTTTTTTAAAAGTGTGCTTATATTCTATACCCCCCCTCAAAGAAAAGAAAAGAAAAGAAAAGAAAAGAAAGAAAGAAAAGAAAAGAAAAGGATGGCTCATTTATTACTGCACTTGCCCATGAGCTGGTAAGTCAGAGACAAAATCCGTACAATGATCTGGGCTAGGACACATTGCTGAGGGCTGGTCTACACTATGGGGGAAAATCGAGCTTAGATACGCAACTTCAGCTACGTGAATAACGTAGCTGAAGTTGAAGTATCTAAGATTGAATTACTCACCGTCCTCACCGCGCGGGATCGATGTCCACGGCTCCCCCTGTTGATTCTGCAATTCCGTTCGGGTTGGTGGAGTTATGGAATCGATATAAGTGCGTTCGGGGATCGATATATCGCGTCTAGATGAGACGCGATATATCGATCCCCGAGCAATCGATTGCTACCTGCTGATACGGCGGGTAGTGAAGACGTACCCTGATATCACTGCTTAGCAGGGAGGAATCCTGTCTTTTGCATGACTCATCACACAGAACTCTTGCCCATCCCTGGCAGTTAAAGACCCAAATGAAAAGAGAAGGGTATAATATCAGCATATTGGCTAACATTGACATTCTGAACAAACCCATTTCCTCTGCAGGTGGCTTTGGTGAGCAATGGATGAACACAACTGCCAAAATTGCCAGTCATGCAACATTAGAGTATAACAATATCATATTCTAATTACTCTGAGAAGCATTCTGAGATACGTTGACTGTGAAAGAAGCTGTATGAAAGGAGAAGTGGGAGTTGTGGGAATTAATGTTCAAGCACAAAATAACCCTATAAACTTAAAATATTCTCTGGCATTCCAAACATGCTCATATAATGTCATTTTATTTATTTTTTCTCAGTGTAACCCCACAACATGTAGAATTATATTGACATGCACAAAGCTAAGTCATCCATCAATTAAATAAAATTATCTCCCAGAAAATACAGCGAGTAGTCATAGTAGTTTTCACAGTTAAATATTTGTGGTTCAACCTGAAAAATTAGAATGGGGAAGACACACACACACAAGTCTATAAAAATAGCCACTAAAAGTACCATCAGTGTGACATTGCTAATGACAATATTAATAACAGTCTCACAACCATAACTGTGATTAAAAGAGGTCATTAAGTAGTAAATTAAAATTTACGTTGCTGAGAAACTACATCTATATTTTAAATCACTGTCCTTGTGTCCACAGGTAGAGCTTTTCCTCTTCTCTCTACTAGTACCTCCAGATTAGGAAATATTCTCTCGGTTCAAATTGAGAATGGGGAACTCAATGGCAGTAGCATTAAGGATTTGATCCAAAATCTATTCAGCTCAATAGCAGATTTCCCATCTAATGAGCTTAGAGCGTGTGTTCACATTTATTTACATCTATTTCCCTGAAACCCACTGTCATTTAATTTATTCCAACATTTTGCTCTGAATTAAAATTTTATCTAATATCTTAATCTTAATTGTCCAGTTTTTTTTTAAATTTGGTTTTACAATTTTGAAATAGGTATGTCTTTCAAACTCACATAGAGTAAACAGTAGAGTTTACCAAGAAAGAGATAATCAGATACAAACAACAATAAAAAGCAGATATCTGCCTGGGCACTGTTCAGGCATTTTTATCACCAAGAAACAGAAAAGGTGATTGATTTCAGGAATATGAAATGCTATTAGGAAGATTCTGATCTTTACCATGTGACTTGTTTCACATGACATTAAAACAAATAATCCAATCATACCGGAGCTGTAACAGCAATCAAATGATGTCCATCTAGTAGATGTGAGGTTCCTATCCCCATAGCAACATCTGTAGTGCTTATGCTAATCACTTTAAATTAACCCTGATATGAAAAAAAACGCCCTAAGGATAACACTGCTGTTGTGGCAGTTCAGATGAGTAGCATGATTTTCCAATAGAACTCCACAGCAGAAATTAGGATAATGAGATGTCCTGTTAGCACATTTTGTTAATATGCACTGGTTAAATCAAAGTGTTAGTACTAGCATCAGAGTAATTGTAAGTATCATAGATAATGAGCTGTCTTATTGATTGCAGCCCTTCCATAACCCACTGTGGTTAATTTACAGCATTATGTACAAACTGAGCAGTTCCAAATATATAAAGCTGATACTGCATCCAAAAATGTATTTTTCATTTTATTAATTTAAATTTCCCATTTAAAACCAGATTAAATTATAGTATACACAGGTCAAAAATGTGCAGTAGTTTCCTTTGATAAAATCCCTACCTTCTTCATCCTGAAGTACAGTATTATGGAAGTTATTATAGGCTTCCATCTTTAACATGAGAAATGTTTGGCCTTAAGCATAGTCTTAAAAGAAGACACAGAACTGAATAGAAGAGCAAATCATAAACAGTATGTTGAATAAAGAGAGTATGACACCCTGAATTAAATATGAAGACTTTTGAGATCTGATCAAAATTTAATATGCAATGATCTCCATATAAATAAATACATTATACACTTCTCATAGAAATTTATGTGTAAGTGAAAGTAAATACACTGGGAATTCTATGAAATAATCAGCTGGAAGATTTACACAAGACTCAGGTTCTTCTATATAACTGAAAACCATATTAATAATGAGAATATAAAAAGCCTCCTTGGATGCAGAATTCAAGACCCTTTCAAATAATTAAATTAAAGGTACTTTGACCAATTCTAATTAGATAGTATCTGCAGCTTCAACCACATTTGTGACAGAACTGCTTTGACAGACCTTACATTTGAGAAAGTTGACTTAATCGTTAATCATCATCTGTGGCAGCAGAATACAGTGGTTGCAGTAAAAGGTACATGCAGACATTTGAAGAGTGTTCAAAAGAGAGTGCATTAGGGAACATTTAGTTACAAAGACAGGAAGTGCTCCATGCCTATTAGGTTTCAGCAGAACAGATTAGTCAACCGAAATGCAGCAAGTTCTGGGGTGAAACACAGTTGACACCGCACTGCTTCAGAACTTTATGAAAAGGGGAAATGAAGTATATGTCTAGAATGACTGACTGGATGACACTACTAAACACTGCAAGACTGAAGATAGTGACCATGATGTTCCTATGTTCATTATGTTCTTATGACATTGCTTGAAGGAAAACCTTTTAATGCTGAAGAAAACATATTTGCACCTGATACAGAGAACTAATAGAAAGTTACTCTTGAGTATGCTTATTATAATGTATAATTGATTGTGAACTTTTATTAAAAAGTCTGATAGTTATGAGATTTACCATTGGAATGCTTTATTACATGCATTTTCTTCCAGTACACCACCCAGGTCATTTTTCCTGATCAATTACAGTTAATTTAGAACCAAGTAAAATATATGGGTGTGCAGTTGAAGTTGTTCCTTCCAATGCTCATTATCTTACATTTGTCAGCAGTTTTACACTTCATCATGGTGCCCATTCACTTAGCTTTAGTCTGTCCCACTGAAGTTCCTCACAGGATTCTCTATTCTTGACAAGCCTTAATAATTTTGTGTCATCTGCATCTCACTGTTCATCCCCTTCTTCTGATCATTAATGTGAATAACACTAATCTTAATATTATACCATAGCCAATGTTTTGCCTTGTTGAAAACAGATAGTTTACTCCTGCTTATCGTTTTCTGTCCCTTATCCAGCCTTCCGGTATGGTAGCTTATTTTCATGAGACTGATGGCAGCATTATCTCTAATATGTAACACTAACATCATATAGTCTCTTTTCATGAACAAAGACTTATATAGTGATCAGTGCTAGCTGAATTTCACTCTCCATGAATGGCAGAGTCCATTCACAGAGGGTAGATCCATGAGAATGATCAATACAGTATTGCTTCAATCCCAAATCTGAATAGGTCTTTTAAATTCCTCTTTAGCATTCTAGTGCCTGGGAGCAACTAGTGCTATTTAATTACTTTCACTTTCTGCTCCAATGGTTTCATCTTTTTGGAATTAAAATTGGTTTTCTGTATGTTAGCATATGATGATCCAGTGTTTGTCCTCTCTTCCCTGACAAAGGTTGATCCAAAGCCTACTGAATTCAATGGAAATATTCAAGAGGCTTTAGATCAGGCCCCCAGTATGAAACAATGCCAAAACCAAAGGAAATGGGGAGAACAGAATTTTAGATGTTAGTGAAGTATCTAAGCATAATCAAATTGTGCTGAGGCACTTCTTCACCCCCATTATTATGAGAGCAATCAGCATGCTGCCATGGGGACCTCCCTTTGTTAATGAGTGCCATCACTGTATCTTAAAACAAACATACATCAAAATACTTGGTCAGTAACAGCCTTAGAACTGGCACACGGGTCTGCTCATTCTTCCAAGGTCTGTGCATACCCTGAACTGCCAGTCAGAACATTAGTCCAGACCTGCCGTGAGTGATACATTCTGCCTTTTGCACCAATGATTATGACAGAGATTGAATTTCCACATCATCCTTTCCCTTCACACTCTTAAAATCTTACTTTGTCTGCAACCCTAGACTTCCTCATATCAAGGGCAGTTGGGACCATGGACTCTCCCAAACACAAGCAGGGGTTGCTACAGCTTAAAAACATTTTCAATCAAGCAGGACTGTCAAGCCTATATGTGAGAGTGTCTTGGGTATATGGAGGTGGATTTTTGGTGGGAATTCAGTTAGTAAATACACAGTTAGCCTGACAGGGTCTTCCATACTTTCCTTATGTCCTCACAAAACCTAGGACCCACCTTGTCCTTTCTCACAGTATTACCAATTTCAGATATAGTTTGCTCAACACCAGAACAGAATAGACATGTCTTTCCTAAAACTTTTAGAAAAGTCAGACCTAAACAGGGCTTCCACTTCTTCATATACCACAGAATTTATGAATTTCCTTTAAGTCCATAATGTCTGCAGTAAACCAAAAGAAGACAACCCTTTTGTTAAGGTCATGCCATTTTCCAGGAAAGGAAAATAAGAATACCCACTTTCTACATTCAGTGAATTATAATCTTTAAATGGAAAATAAAGAAGTAATTCTTTTTATATTTGATTCTTGATTACATATGCTTCAAAAAAGTGGTTTGATTGTAACATTTAAAAAATAGGGTAAATTAAAAGAGCTGATATTTATTATGTAAAGCCAAACTCTCAAATTTAAATTGTAAGCTACTTGGGACCTGTACCTGGTGTCATTAATCTGTAAAGCACCATGCACATGTTGCTGCTCTATAAACAATGAAAGTATGTGATCTTCTAGCAGATGTACACTGCAGATTTTTCCACCACCACAATGGTTTAAAGGAAACAAAAGCTAAAATAACTAGATCTCATCCAGAAAAATAAATGTGTATTCTTTCATCTAAAAGCTACGTATTTGAATAAACACTTCTAAATTATATTTAATATAATTATAATATATTAATATACATATATTTCTTCTAAAATGCTCCAATTTTTTGAATTCCTTCTTCCTGAATAAGAGACTAACCCTGGTCTCATTGAAGTCTGTGACAAAACTCCCATTGATTTGAATTACAGAATGATAGTGTTATTTTGCAAGATTAGAATTGTGCAGATGGTGATGAGTGCAGAACATCGTAAATCAAACTCTCGTATTTAGGGTATGTCAGCCCTTTATTGCATTTCTGCTTCTCTCAACGTACAAAACAGTCTTCTTTCCCTCCTCATTCATTACCTACAACATGCACTGTCTGATGGATGACCTTTTAAAAATATTGATAATGTCTGCCAAAGCTATTGTGACCTGCCGGAGGGACAGTCTAATTTGACAGGAATGAAAGATTTGCCATGATTGACACAGTAAATAAATTCTGTGGCAAGAACATGAATGTATGTTTACTTTGGCCATGGGCAGCCTCTCCTGCACATTGAGTGTCTGCTGTATACAATAGTGCTCTGCAGTTTCAATGAAGTCCTTAATGACAACTCAGTCCTGCAGTTGTATGTATCATGCTAAATCTGCCTGTGCCTTAAACATATACCTATGGCAAGCCCAAAGAAAAAAGGTTACCAACAGACACACAAGTAATCTAAATTCCAGATTTGAGATTTCTTATTTGTACATATAATCTGAGGGTCATCGATATAAAAATGGATATTTGCTCTGATCACAGAATTGGCCAGACATCAAGTCATAATCCAGTTCTTAAGAGGCACAAGCATTTACTGAAAAACCCTAGCAAGAGATAACAATGTTATACACACTGTGACAGAGTAATGTTCTCAGCTTATCAGTTGTTGAGTCTTATGTTTGAACTGGACTTTTAAGAGTTTGTCAAGGTTGCAGACCCCGGGATGGACTTTCTTTACGTAGCTTGTATAAATCTCAATAAACAAACACGTACCTCTGGCTGCAATGTAAATATAACTTGAGAGAGCAGAAGCTTGGGGTTACAGCAAGAAAAGGAATTAATAGGTGAGCCTAAGATAAATGTCAGCCACATTTGCTATCTCTGTCTATATAATTATCTACTTACTTATTTATACCATACTGCTTACTATAAAATCACTTTATCTTACACCTTCTTACTAAATCACTTTGCACTACCCAAGGATAATGTTTTGGCCAGATAGCCAGCTTTAGCGCAGATGTCTACCGGCAGAGCAGTGCAAAGCTGCTCTAATGCATTGGAAAAAATGGTCCAACATTTTATCATCGTAAAAAAGTGATACTGCATCTAGCAAGAACTGTTTATTCTTTGCTCCTGAAAACTATGCTGAACATATTAAACATACAGTACAGCATGTAAGCCCCTCCCCCCAGGAGCTTACAAGTCTACAGAGCTACGAGGCAGCTGACTTTGCCAGGCTACCACCAACTTATACTCCACTTCTCATGACCAGCAGTGGACACAGATCATGGGACATTCTTCCTCAATGGTTTCACAGGCCGCAACATCATGGCTCCTGATTGGCTCCCTGACCTATATAAACCCAAGCACCTAGTAAGCAACCCGTACCTGCTATGACTATTCTCTTTATCTGAATTTGTAGCTTTGACCTTGGCTTGGTCTGAACTTCACTTCCTGACTTGGACCCTGAAATCTGACTCTGACCCTTGATATCAGGCTTGGCTTGGAATCTGACTACAAACTCCTCTGCTACTCCCAGCCTCAGGTTTTCACCTGCTTTGACTCTTGGCTCTGACTGCCTTAGTTGGGATTGTGACACAGGGCTCAATCTCTGTCATTTGAAATAATGGGCAAATGGGTAGATTAAACTTCCTATTGGAGAATATGAGTATATTTTCATTTGTGATACTTTCATGCAGCACATATCATTTTAGTCCTCCTGGTTAATTCATTTTGGACTCTTTACTACAGATCAGGGATTGGCAACTTTTGGTGGCCAGTACATCCCTTGGCCCACGCCACTTCCTTTAGCCCTGTAAGGGCAAACAGCGGCCAGTGGGAGTTGTGATCGACTGAACCTGTGGACACTGCAGGTAAACAAACCGGCCCAGCCTACCAGTGGATTTCCCTGACGGGCCACGGGCCAAAGGTTGCCAATCCCTGCTATAGATGTTGGGTCTATGATAGCAAAAAGGAGAGTGCAGTGTAGGATCCTAATGGATTCCAATGTATCTTCCTCCAGGTAGAAGCAGTTACCAAGGGGAAACTAAAGATCCATATAATTGGAGCCACCAACATATGTACCTTATTAGTTCCACTTTTCTACAGATTCAGTGCTAAAACAAGATTCTAATTTTGGTGCTCTTTGTATAGGGGTGGCATATTACTGTATAAAGAACAGGAGTACTTGTGGCACCTTAGAGACTCACAACTTCTTGTCAACTGCTGCAAATGGACCATTTTGATTACCACTACAAAACTTTTTTTCTCTCCTGCTGGTAATAACTCACCTTAACTGATCACTTTGATTAGAGTGTATATGGTAACACCTCTTGTTTCATGTCCTCTGTGTATACAAATATCTTCCTACTGTATTTTCCACTGCATGCATCCGATGAAGTGAGCTGTAGCCCATGAAAGCTCATGCTCAAATAAATTTGTTAGTCTCTAAGGTGCCACAAGTACTCCTGTTCTTTTTGCGGATACAGACTACCACAGCTGCTACTCTGAAACCTGATATTACTGTATGTAAGTTTTATACAACCTTTATCTTTGGTAATTACAGCCCATCAGGAGCTAAGCTAGCTTTGGCCAGGTTTACAGTCAAATTAAAATATTAAAAAATGTTATTTCCTACACTAAAGAGGCAAGTAACTATGAATCACAAAATTTCATGTAAGTTCTCATAGGTACCCACAAAATAAGCTACTTATGTGCATATATAATTGATACAACAAATTCAGTTTACAAGGTTAACTGCCTTTCTTTCCTGCAAAAAATACAGGCAGAAGCCAGATGCAGGAATTGTCAAAGGAACCAAAGGGAGTTAGACACACAAATTCCTTGACTCCTCCTCTACCTCTCACTATCCCAACTGGAGCCTAAAATAAAGCCCATTTAAGTTAGTTTGGTAAATGATGGAATATACGTAGGGCTGGTTGAAAATGTTCCATCAAGACTGTTATTCAAGAAAAAAATGGGGGTTGACTGAGCAAAAACTGTCACCAATATATCTGCTTTCCTCAGAAAATTTAGAGTATTTTTCAAGAAATTGAACCCCAAAATTGTTTCAGCTGAAAACATTTTGGCTTGGGGGTTTTCATTCTTTCAATAAAAAGTCTATGAAATTTATAAATTGTCTATGAAAATAAACCACTCAAACCATTTCCCAACCTAGAATTATAAATGTAGGACTGGAAGGGATCTTGACAGGTCATCTAGTCCAGTCCCCTTCATTGAGGCAGGACCAAGTATTATGTAGACCATCTCTGACAGGTGTCTGTTCAACCTGTTCTTAAATGTCCAATGATGGAGATTTCACAGCCTCCCTAAGTAATTTGTTCCAGTGCTTAACTACCCTTACAGTTCAGAAGTTATTTCTAATATCTAACCTAAACCTCCTTGCTGCAACTTAAGCCAATTACTTCTTGTCCTCTCCTCGGTGGCTAAGAAGAACAATTTATCACCTTCCTTTTTATAACAACCTTTCACATACTTGAAGACTTATGTTCCCCATCAGTCTTCTCTTCTCCACACTAAAACAAGCCCAATGTTTCCCATATTTCTTCGAAGGTCACATTTCCTAGACCTTTAATCTTTTTGTTGCTCTCCTCTGGACTTTTGCCAGTTTGTCCACATCTTTCCTGAAGTGTGATGCCCAGAACTGGACACAATATCCCAGTTGAGGCCTTATCAATGCTGAGTAGAGTGGAAGAATTACTACTTTTGTCTTGCTTACAACTCTCCTAATACATTCCAGAATGATGTTTGGGTTTTTTTGCAACAGTATTACATTGTTGATCCATATTTAGCTTGTGATTCACTATAATCCCCAGATCCCTTCTGCAGTACTGCTTCGTAGGCAGTCATTTATCATTTTTGTATTTGTGTAATTGATTATTCCTTCCTAAGTGTAGCCCTTTGCATTTGTCCTTATTGAATTTCATTCTGTTTAGTTCAGACCATATCTTCAGTTTGTCCAGATCATTTTGAATTTTAAACCTTTGCAACCCTCCCTGCTTTGTATCATCCACAAACTTTCTAAATGTACTATCTATGCCATTATTCAAATAATTTAATGAAGATACTGAATAGAACCAGACACAGGACAGATCCTTGTGTCACCCCATTTGATATTCTCTTCCAGCTCAAATTCTGAGCCACTGATAACTATTCTCTGAGTATGGTTTTCCTGCCAGTTGTACACCTATCTTATAGAAGGTTTGTCTAGGCTATATTTCTCTAGATTTGCTTATGAGACAGTCACGTGAGACAGTATCAAAAACCTTACTAACATAGAGATATCACTTTATCTCTACTGCCTTCCCTCTATCCACAATACTTGTTATCCTGTCAAAGAAGGATATTAGGTTGGTTTGACATGATTTGTTTTTGACAAATCCATGTTGACTCTTACTTAGTACCTTATTTTCTTCTAGGTGCTTACTAATTGTTTATTTGCTCCATTATCTATCCGGATACCAAAGTTAGCTGACTGGTCTGTAATTCCCTGGGTTGTCTTCATTCTCCTTTTTAGAGAGTGGTGCTATAGGTACTATAACATGCTCTAGCTATATATTGAAATTGGCTACCTTATGTTTTTCACCTGTCCTCAATGCTTAAGATTTGTATAACTTAAAACAAGCAAGCAAAAACAGACTGCTAATACATTCTTATGAATCTGTTAAGAACTTTGAATTAAAGGGGAGGTTCTACATGTATTTATTCTATATAATCACAAAAACGGGAGGCATTGGGTTCCCAAACTTTAAACAATATTATCAGGCAGCTAACTTAAGAACTGCAGCTGAAATTATGGAAAACATGATCTTCATTAGATTCAAATCTTCCTATATTCTTTCATTGGCAAGGAACAAATAATATATACTTAGGATGATATTTCAAAAAGGCTTCAGAGTTGGCCTAACTCTGCTCCACCCCACTAAAATCAATAGGAGGAGAGTTAGGACAACACTGGGCATTTTTGCAAAAACCCCTCCTTGAACAACATCCCTTCATTATGGCAGTACTAGAGGTATGGAATGAAATCCTGGTCCCACTGAAGTCAATAGTAGCTTTGCCCTCTTCTTCAGTGGAGCCAGAACTTCACCTAGGGACTTTATATGTGGAAGCGAAAATAAGGATAAAACAAAGTAACTCCAGTCACCCCAATTACTGAACTTCTTGCTCTGGTGCATATAAATAACTGGTAAAGCCCCTTAGTGGGGGCTTTAGATTGCATAAAATATCATAATAACCTTTTTAAGAATGGAGATTTTATTACATTGAATAATTTAAGAAACTGGGAGTAATTTATTGATTTCTCCTTGCACCTAGATTTCAGGTCTTTTGTTTTTCCTGTGGCCAGACAATGTAAGACAAACAATGTAAGACTAATTTAGAATCAGTCTTAGTCCTGGACTCTGAATGGAAAGGGATTACAAGTAGGCGCATGTAGTTTGAATATTAATAAAATGAGCCATAGGGACAAGAAAGAGTGAGCTTCCGACTTCCAAATGGAAGAAGAATGGAATGAGATGATGATGTACACCAGGAGCACTGCTACTGTTTGCAATGTGATGGAAAATCAGTATAAACTGTTATAAAGGGTCTATTATATTCCTGCAAGGCTATAGTTGATAAAATTGCTGCCTCACATGCAATGCTAGAGAAGCTGTAACAGCGAAGGGAGTTTACAACTAGAGCTGGTCATAAACAGTCTTTCCTTCCTGCAAAAATTGTGAATTTTTAATAAGGACAACAGGTCAAAATGTTTTAAATGGCAGAGGCAGTGAAGACTGAAAAAATCCATTTTGGGAGAATGGAAACAGAATTTTTTGGCTTGCTCCCTGGAATGCCCAACTCCCCCAGGTAGGTGGCTCTCTGGACTGACCGAACCCCTAGGGGAGCTATGCAAGCCTGGGGAGCCAGCTGTCCAGCACAGGGAGTCTGGCTTTCACGGAGCCCAGAAACCCAGGTGTGACTCTTCCAATGAAATCAATAGGAGTTTTGTCACTAACTTCAATGGGCACAGGATGAGGCCCTTAACACCCAACCTGTGTAAGGGATACTACATGGCAGCAGCACCATCCTCAAAGCCCAGCACCTAGCTTTTCAATCTCTCCATTAACACATTAATAACACCTTCCATCACAACTAAACAAAGTGGTTAGTGCATTAAGGATGTATTTTGACAAAAATCAACATTTACCCACAAATTTCAATTTTGTAGAAACCACATTTTCTGTCCAAAAATATATTTGGCAATTTCTGATTAGCTCTACTAATGATCTAATAAATGAAAATAGAATGATAAAACACTGTCTCCCTTATACAACACTCCAGATAAGGTGCAGGCTATAAACCTTTTTATTATACTTTGGTTATATTTGTGTTTTATTTCCTAATGGTAGGCTATAAATAGAGTTATAGGTATTCCTATTTTTTCTCTTTCAAGAAGGAAGGCTTCATTGGTGCTAGTTATAAATAATCCATTAACCGTTTTCTTTATTGGTCTCTATTTTACTTCTGAGAAATCATTAAGAAATGACCAAGCACAACCAGAAAAAAAAAAGTTACCAGTGCAATATGACTGTGATTACTGTCAACTATGTAATGTAATAATTGCAACTGTCCTTAGGGATTAAAAAAACTATTAAAGTATCAAACATCTCAGTGATTTGTTTAGTTAATCTAGGGTTTGAACCTCTTAAATGCCATTGGTATACAATGTATTGTCTGTCTGCCAAAAGATTTTGCCTTTGGACATACCCTGCTGAATTTGTTCCAATGAAAAATCATGGGACATTTTAGAAGGCAGACACAGGCATGGTTTGAGGACAAACTGGGTAAAGGTTTCATTGGTTTATATGCATGAAATTAATTTTAGGGTTTTTTAAATTTGTTTGGCTGGATTTTTTTAAGTGACTGGAGTTATACTGCTATGCCAACTCCTTCTGCCATTTCAGTGGATTTGTGGCATCTCTTCTCAGGAATGCTACAGGTATATTTTTTTATCTTTATTCTGTTCAGGATGTCAGCTTCACAATACAAATAACCAGAACCAATAAAGGAGATTGGAATTGAAGAAAGGTAGCTTTTAGCCATCTTTGCATCACCCCACGTCAATCCCTCTCCTCCATGTACTTGAGAGGATTCAGGGCTGCTCTACATGTGTGTCTGTCCATGGTCCCAAGTGGTCATTCTAGCAACTGGGGATACCCGAAGGGTAAGAGAGCCCTTGTCCTGCCTCCTGTTGTCCTGCCACACCCACTACATATCGCTTACACCAACCCTAAACTACCTGGGGATTTCTCCTCAACTGGCTAGTCAAGCTAATTTTATGGCCCTTCATACCACTGGACTGGAGCTCTAGCAGGACCAAGAATCTGGTTTATGGTCTATAAATAATAAACATGAACATTGATAGGAGAATCTCAAATGTATTCATGTGGTTTGCATGCTTATAAAATTCATCTCAGGTGGAGGAAGTCCACCCTGTGTCCCCACATAATCAACTGAATCTAACAGACCCTCTGGCTGTCCCTGCCCCGATAACGTTCATTTACTTTAACAGTTGTCTTCTTGTAGCAATAAATAGCTAGCCTCTTGACTCCGCTGGGTGTTTGGTGGATTAGTACTATCCTCTATAGTGTTTTCAAAGGGCCATTGCACCCTTTGAAAATTGGATGATCTATGGTAGATACGATACATAGCTGTCTCCCTATACTACATCAGGAAGCAGTACTGAGCTGCACAGAGGAGGGAGACAGCACAGTCTAGTGAATAGGGTACTGAATTGGCCATCAGAATAGCTGGGCTCTCTTCCTGGATCTGTATAGGGACCTTGGGTAAGTAGCTTCATCTCTCCGTGTCTCCATTTCCCTTCCCACCATTTGTTCTTTTTAGATAGTAAGCTCTTTGGGGAAGAGACTGTCTCCCACTCTGCATTTGTACAGAACCTCGCACTGGAGGCCTGTCGCCGGACGCTCTACTCACCTGTAGCAGGGCCTGCTTCTGGCCATGTCTGGGATTCGATGTGTCAGCTGATGCCCCTTCTTGCAATTGCACTCTGTTACTGTCTCAGTCTCGCCCTCTCCTGCTTCATGGCTTGGCCCTCCAGCCAGGTCAATGTGGTTATCCTCTTCCAGTGAAATTGTGTGCATGTCTCTCAGGAATCCACTGTCCCCAGCAGTCTTCTCTTTCATGGCCCCTTAACAGTGCCACTTCCCCAGTGGTTGGTAAGTGAACCCAGGCCCACCCTCTACAATGGGTTCCAGTCCAGGGACCTTAAAACAAGCAGTTAAGGTCTGCACAGTCCTATCTCTTACAGCTGCATCCTGAGCTACTTCCTACCTTACCTCCTTTCACCCTGAAAGTGACTGCAGCCACCTTCTGTTCTCAGGTACTGTTCTTTTTTCAGGCCCCCTCCTGTTCCTGTCCTGCTGAGCCTCATCTCGAATTAGTCCTTGCTTCCTGGCTCCTTCTTTAGGTGCAGCCTAGGAGGTTAACTGGTCCACTTAGACACCTTAACCCCTTCAGGCTGTGTGTGGGGTGGACACCCCATCACAAGGCCTCTGATCTCTGTTGAGACCTCTAGGTGCTATTGCAGTAATAACACCCAGCTCTTATACACAACTTTTCAACAATGAATATCAAGGCACTTTACAAAGTAGGTCAGTATCATTGCTCCTTTGCTACAGATGGGGAGACAGAGGTGAAATTACTTGTTAAAGGTCACCCATAAGGCCAGTGATAGAGTGGGGAATGACATCCTAGGTGTCCTGAGTTCCAGTCCAGTATCCTATTTAGCAGGCCACACTACTTGTTCTGCACTGCAACACAAATAAATAAATAAATAATACGGCATGCACTGACACTTCTTCTCAAGATTCTGTCCCGAAATGGCTCACAGTGGTGTGGCAGTCTGTATCATTATGTTCACCACTTTACAAGACTATGATAAATTTTGTACAAGGTACGCCTTATGAAGTATCATTTGAAAAGTCATAATCTGCTGAACATCAATGTCCTGATAAAATGTGTGTGGAAACATTGTATGTGAAGTTACCACACTCAATTGTATGACATTGTTATAACATGCTCCAAGGTTAAGAAAAGCAGGCCCAAATCAGTTTTCAGAGACAGAGACACACTGGCACCCCATCCAAGTGCTAAAGGGCTATCACCTACTTAAGTGACCATTTTCTGGCAGGGGAAAGGTGCGAATAATGAATAATAATTTTTATTTCATCACAGGGCGAGTGGTATAAGAATGGAACAGTGGCCTCAAACCCATCTCTCTCTCCCCTCATCTCTACTGATGGCAGCAACCATGCTTGAAAGACAAAGAAAGCATAAGGAATTGGGGGAGGGCTGGTGGTCCTGTCTGGAAGGGTTTTCAGCTAGTATAGACTGCTGCAGCATATCGTTAAACAAAATCTTTTGCTTTTAAGTTCAGTTAGCTAGTTAAGTTAGATAGTAGCTTGTTTTGTCTTTTGTCTTTTGTAACCAATCCTGACTTTTATGCATCATTACTTGTAATCATTTACAATCTATGTCTGTAGTTAATAAACATATCTTATTGTTTTTCTTTAACCAGTGTGTTTGTGTTAAAGTGTGCGGGGAAACACTATTTGGGATAACAAGACTGGTTTATATTATTTTCCTTTGATTAAATAGCAGCAAAGAGTCCTGTGGCTCCTTATAGACTAACAGACGTATTGGAGCATGACATGCATCTGACGAAGTGGGTATTCACCCACAAAAGCTCATGCTCCAATACGTCTGTTCGTCTATAAGGCGTCACAGGACTCTTTGCAGCTTTTACAGATCCAGACTAACATGGCTACCCCTCTGATACTTTGATGAAATGGCAGTCTTTCTATGAATTTGTATTCTTCAGGAAGGTACGAGCAGCATAAAATGCATATTTGGGGGGACAAGGCTGGAACTAGGAATTTGCAGCTTTTGCCCTGTATATAATTCATGAGTGACTGGTCAGAGCATTCATGTGACATAGCTGGGATTGATTTTGCTTGCTGAAGGCTGTGTGAATAGGCCAGGAGTAGATGTTCTAACAGTAAAGCTCTGTAGAAGCCACCCCAGGCTACAGGATTAAGGGAAGACAGCTGTTCAACAGTCCAGATTGCACCCTGGGTAACTTGTCCTGCACTGCAGCACAAATAAGTAATATGGTATGCACTGACACTTCTTCTCAAGCTTTTGCTCCTAAATGGCTCAGAGAAGGGTCGTAAAATCAAGTTGTGCTGGCTGAGAAGTCCCAATGACTGCTTCTAATCACACAGGGTTTGGCTCAGCTAATGATGGAACTAGAACAAATGCAATATGATCAATCATAAATAATCCACTCCATCAAAACTGAAAATTGTCATGTGAAAATTTCAAAAAAGAAATGCTTTGCTGTGAACATTTCACCAAGCCTTTATGAAGAATATCTACATCAGCAGCCCTTCCTTATCAGCACCTGGAACTCTGAGTCATACACACGCATCAGGCAGAGCAGAGAACTTTAGTGGCAAAGGATGAAGCAGACAGAGTACTGTGAAAGAACAAACATGCCAGACTGGTGCTCCTGGAGCTTGCTTCAAAGCCCATGGCTGGAAGCAGGGGCGGCTCCAGGCACCAGCATGCCAAGTGCGTGCCTGGGGCAGCAAGCCACGGGGGGCACTCTGCTGGTCGCCACGAGGGCGGAAGGTAGGTTGCCTTCAGCGGCATGCCTGCAGAGGGTCCACTGGTCCCGTGGCTTCAGCGGACCTCCCGCAGGCGTGCCGCCAAATCCGCGGGACCGGGGACCTCCCGCAGGCAAGCCACCAAAGGCAAACAGCCTGCTGTGCTTGGGGTGGCAAAATACCTAGAGCCGCCCCTGGCTGGAAGGGATTTCCATTTAGTACAATGAGTTATGGAAGAGGCGTATGGCCACAAAGGCACCATCACTGTTGCAAATTGCACCACAATACACAGTGATACTTTATGAAAAAGATATTTATGTTTATAATACGCCTGTCAATTAATCGCAATAAACTCAGGTGATTAACTCCAAAAAATTAATTGTGATTAATCACAAAATTTTAATCACATTGTTAAACTATAGAATACCAATTGAAATTTATTAAATATTTTGGATGTTTTTCTACATTTTCAAATATATTGATTTCAGCATGTCCTCTGGAATGGTGGTTGAACCATGAAGGGGGACATGAATCTTCAGTGCATCTGGCAGCTACAACATTGCCATGCAAATGCCTGTTCTCACTTTCAGGTGATGTTGTAAACAAGAAGCAGGCATTTTCACCTGCAAATGTAAACAATCTTGTTTGTCTGAGCGATTGGCTGAAGTAGGATTGAATGAACTTGTAGGCTCTAAAGTTTTACTTTGGTTTATTTTTGAATGCAGTTTTTTTTGTACATAATGCTACATTTGTAAGTTCAACGTTAAGGATAAAGAGATTGCACTACAGTACTTGTATTAGGTGAACTGAAAAATACTATTCTGCTTTTTAATAATGCCAGTATTTGCAATAAAAAATAAATATAAAGTGAGAACTGGGTACACTTTGTATTCTGTGTTGTAGTTTAAATTAATATTTGAAAATGTGGTAAGTATCCAAAAATATTTAAATACATATTATTCTATTATTGTTTAGCAGCACAATTAATCACACGATTAATCATGATTTTTTTTATTGTGCGCTTAATTGTGATTAATTTATTTAATCGCTTGAAAGCCCTAGTTTACAGAAAATATTTTTGAAATAATAGGAAATTTTACAGAACCTATAGCAGTGTATCCCAAGACATTGCAGATCCCAGCTTGTAATACAGTCTTAGGAGTTTTTGAAGCCTTATTCTTGCTTTTACCCACAGCCATTTCTTCCTAATTGATTGTAGGAAACTTGATACCAAAACAGACTGACATATTAAATACCCTTTTTTATGGATATATACATTGAGGATTTATTCACTAATAACTTTGACCTGGTGAAATGCTGGCTGGCCAGATGTATTCAGGTTAATTCACTTGTGTGTTCGTACAGATCAAAGTGTTTAATGTATACGTGTGTATTCAGATGTTTAAGCTTCATGAAAACTAGTGGAATGTTATTTGTACTGTTTTCACTTATCTATTCCTGTTATCATGTAATAGCAAACATGTACAATTGTGTATACCCCTGTAACTAAATAATCTATCAAAGAAATCTTGTGAAATGCTAATGAAGGACTTAAGGAATTTAACAAAAAATGCTCATTTCAAAGCAAGTGGCCATTATGCAGGATGATTGGAGGTCAGAAAGCTAAGTGCATTCCTCACTTATAGTCCTCAAGGGAAGTATCCATGAGGTAGAGAGACTGTCTTCTGTGAGAATATATAAATATGGATTCAAAGAAAGATCCTTTATCATTGGACTGTTTGGATTCTAACAGGTTAGAATAACTGAATGAGAAGATGGAGATCCCCGAGTCAGTCTTTCCCAAACTTGGGACGCTGCTTGTGTAGAGAAAGCACCTGGCGGGCCGGGCCAGTTTGTTTACCTGCTGCATCCATAGGTCCAGCCGATCGTGGCTCCCACTGCCTGCGGTTCACTGCTCCAGGCCAATGGGAGCTGCTGGAAGCAATGCGGGACAAGGGACATACTGGCTGATGCTTCCAGCAGCTCCCATTGGCCTGGAGCAGTGAACCGCAGGCAGTGGGAGCCGCGATCATTCGGACCTTCAGACGGGGAAGGTAAACAAACTGGCCCGGCCTGCCAGGGGCTTTCCTTACACAAGCGACGTCCCAAGTTTGGGAAACACTGCCCTGAGTTATTCTGGGTAGCCCCAAGAGACTCTTGGGGAACTGGCAAATTACTACATCTTCGCTACATTTGGAATTATAGACTGTGATTCACCTGTATGTATATTTTACCTGCCTAAATCTCTCAATAACTCTCTTTTCCTCTCTAATAAACTTATAATTAGTTTACTGTAGAATTGACTGCCAGCATCATCTTTGGTGTCAGATCTGGAGTACCAATTAATCTGGGATAAGGAACTGGTCTCTTGGGTCTGAGAGAAAACCAATATAGTGTGATTTTAGCTTTAAGAGACCTTTTATCACAAAGTCCAGTTTGTCTGGGTGGCAAGATAGACTCAAGACTCCAAGGGAACTGTCTCCGACTCCATGGTAATACTGGTATAGTGATCCAGGAGTTCACAGTTGTTACTGACTTGGTGAAATCTAATTATAGAACATACCATCAATTTGGGGTGTTTGCCCTTTTTTTTGACAGTTTGCCCTGAAGTAGCCACTCACAGTTGTGAGCTATTCCAGACAGCATGACTCCTGGCTAAGAGAAATAGTATATAATGTACAACATTAACCCTTTAATAAAAACTTTATTGCATGCATGGGCTCAATAATCATTAATAGATACACTATTCTGCCATTAGTTTACAACCCAGCTTGAATATTTCTTATTATACATTGCAATCTTTGCTCCAAATGATCCACACATTCTATTAAATCAAAATGATTAAGTGTTTGGAAAAGATAAGAGGAGATACATTGGAATATCAACTATACTTTCCATGAAGCTTTTCAAAGTTATACAAAGTCATGAAAAATGCATATATAATTATATGAACGGGGGAAAATATTTTCAAACTTTGCTGCATATATTGGGCACCTGGCCCTAGATTTTAAAAAATATGAATCTAAACATAAGCTCCATAATATATATACAGACACCTAAAAAATGGTGTCATGATTTTCAAAAATTCTAGGCACTAAATAGCTTCTACTGGTTTCAGATCAAATTCACTTTTTAAATTGTGGGCACTTTTTAAAGTGTTTCCATATGATTTTAGGATCCTAATGTCAGACTCCTATTTTTGAAAATCAATGTCTAGCTTTAGATGGCGGTACCTGAATTTAGAAACCCATATCTGGAAATGCTGGGCTTGGATCACAAAAATGAAAATGGATGCTATTAACTGGATTAACCTCATGCATGCATAATTGGCATTAAGGCCAAAAATACATATGAATATACCTTTGGAATTTTAATTTATGAAGGACAGTATATGGTACTTCTATAACTCCCTGATCATTATGAAAGGCCTGATTGCAAGGCCTGTTTCCTTAGAAACAAATCAAAAAGGTGAGACATTCTGTTGATTTCCCATTATACATTCATAACATTATCTTTCAATTCTATGTCACAAAGAATTTATGTAGGAGATTAATCATGCAAGACCATTACATTGTTCTCATTTCAGTGATAACTGTTTACTGCTATAACCGGTTCATGTTTTTTTCCAACAATTGGACTGTGACTAAAACGTATCCTGACTTGAGGTTGGCAAGAAAGATTAACTTCTTATGTAGGGAAGTAACAATGAAAGTGAGGGAGCTGCACATTATTGAATATGTAAAAATGCAGTGGATGAAGTCTCTGTATAGTGCAATCACTGAGAGGTAGAAAGAGAAGCAGTGGTTATGAGAAAAGACACTTCATAAGAGTGGAAACAAAATAATTTTGCGATATCAGTGTATTAATAATACATCTGGACTCTTTTCCAAAGTATAATAATGATTAGGTTATAAAATGATTTTCATTTTATAATGGCCTAAAAACAACATAGCAAGTAAGATGAAATATAATAAAACGAAATTATGAAATATTCAGCAAGTAAGTCAAAATACAGAAAACATGATATAATGTTGCGCATCTACAGAAACAACTAGTGGTTTAAAAAAATGTAACTCAGCTAATCAGAATTATGCTGTGCAATGCAAGTGATTTGTAACCTGCTTTTAGACTTCCCTATTGACTTCTGAATGGAATAAGAATGGGATCAATTTAAAGCAATCCTTTAATCCCAAGGGTGCCATAACTAATGCTGCTGTCTATTACTGCTTTCTAAACGGAACCCAACTATATATTTTTTCTGCAGCAAAGTATCTACTTTATGAGCATAATAAATATCCATGGCCCTTTAATGACAACTTTAGCTATGGCCATTATGGTACATTTTAAGTGCTTAAAAACACTAATGGGAGCTATACAATGTTAATTATATTTAAGATATGAGTGCTGTACACAAGAACAACTGTAAAATTAAGTAAAACAATTCAGCTAATCCTAATTATAGTCTACATGGAAGAGATAACATAACCAAGTGCCCCTTCTAGAGAATGTTATTCAAATAGCAGAGAATGGATGGACAAGCTGGTTGGAAAATCACTGGAAATATCTTTTTAACATAGGATTTGACCCCATAAATCCTTACTCACATGAGTAATCCCATTTGCTACAATGGGACTACTTGCACATATAAGTGTATGCAGAACTTGGTGTCATAACATTTTTCCCAGATCTGGACCTTAGCGTCCAAAATATGGGTGTTAGCATGAAAACCTCCAAGCTTAGTTACCAGCTTGGACCTGATAACGCTGCCACCAGCCAGGGATTTATACAGTGCCTAGCTCACTGTGGTCTCCCCAAAACCTTCCCAGGGGGACCCCAAGACTCAGATTCCTTGAGTCTCACAACAAAGGGGAATAAACCATCTCCCTTCTCCCTCCTCCCCTCCAGGTGTTCCCTTCCTGGGTTCCTGGAGAGATATACAGAAGCAAGCTCCGTGAATCTAAACAGAGGGACTCCACCCTCCCTGTTTCCAGTCCTGGAAAATACAAGTACTGAGAGAGCTAATCTCTCCTCCTCCTCCCCCCTCCCCCAGAGGGTATGCAAAGTCAGGCTAGTAAATCTAACACAAAGAGATTTTCCCCCTGACTTCTTCCTCCCACCAATTCCCTGGTGAGCTGCAGACTTAATTCCCTGGAGTCCCCACTAAAGAAAAACTCCAACAGGTCTTAAAAAGAAAGCTTTATATAAAAAGAAAGAAAAGGACATAAAAATGGTCTCTCTGTATTAAGGTGACAAATACAGGGTCATTTGCTTAAAAGAAAAAAATGAATTAACAGCCTTATCCAAAAAGAATACAATTTAACACATTCCAGCAACTACACACATGTAAATACAAAAGACAACAATATAAACCTATGGTCTTACTATCTTTGTACTTACAACTTGGAAACAGAAGATTAGAAAGCCAGGAGATAGAAAAATCACTTATAACCGAGAGGGCACAGACACAAGACAAAGAACAAAGAACTCACACTCAAAACTTCCCTCCACCCAGATTTGAACAAGTCTTGTTTTTTTGATTGGTCCTCCGGTCAGGGGTTTCAGGTTACTCCTTTTCAAGTGAAAGAGACATTAACCCTTAGCTATCTGTTTATGACACTTGGTACTTAGGTCCTGATCCTGCAATGAGCTCTTATGATGCCCCATTGAAGGCAATGGGGTTCTGTATGGGCAAGAGATTTTGACTCACTTGAAGGACTGGGCCTTAGTAGGGTTGTGAGATTAATGTACTGCTCTGCATTTTGGGGGTGTAGGAGAGGGCAGGCTGGAGTTGATAATAATAAGCAGCGTTCAACCCTTTTCTACTATAAAGTAATGTCAGAGTCATCTTTCTGGGGTGGTGTGTGCGCACTAGGAGGACTGCAAAAGCCAGCTGGGCATTGCAAAACTGGTCACAGATGTTATGAAACATGTCCGATGATTTTCAGAAGAATTTAGAGAAGATACAAAGAACAAAATGTTGATTCCTTCAGATCTTATGGCTTGGAAAAAAAAAGTAAAAGTGATTAGCACCCCTTTACCTGAATATCTCTGACTGGTGCTTCCAGCTTAAATGTTACTCAAGTTAAAATCCTGGGTGACACTGCTTTCCCTCGGTTTTCTCTCTCTTCTGCTTTTCAAGCATCAGGAAAGGAAACATTCTCTGCTCCAAGGCACAACACCATGCTCATTTCCTTGCTCACTCTCTCCCTCACCTCTGTCTCTGCCTCTGTTTCTTTTGCATACCCTTATTGAATTGCTAGCCTTTCCCTTCTCCCACCTCCCAGTGGTCTGCACAGTGTCCTCTGACTAGTCTCTTAATTTGATTGTTTCTCTCTCTTTGCTCCAGATGCCAGCTTCTAACTCTCTCCCTGCATCTCTCTTACTCCCACTCAGTCCCAGACTCTCACCTATTGTGATGAAAACATAATGGCTCCATCCATCTGCAGTCTAGAGGTTTATGTCATATTGCAGCCATCAACTTTGTTACTTGTCAATATAGGGTCAATCCTAAACATCTGTATCCAATTGGAATGATAAAATAACCTCTAGCTAAACTGGAGTAGGTAACAGGAGGCAGGAGTCTAAACTGCATCGTCTTTATTACTGAAATTATAAAGTAGCAGGAGTGTGACAGTATAAAGGCTGTTTGGTAACATTACACTTAGATACTTGAAACATTTAGTTGTTGATATTTTTTAAAGTGTGCCACATTACCTAGTTTGCATAAGGTGTTGGGCTTATTTCAACAGATCACAAACTCGTTAAGCTCCCATGATAAGTAATCACAGCAAATGTAAAGCAATAAATATAGCCAACCCAATTATGACTAAGTCCTGAGCTAACAATTCTAGACAGATATAAAACAATTTAAATCCATAGCAAAAAAGTATATGCCATTATTGGCAGAAAGTCATAAAACCCATTTCCAACAGGGGATGGGTGAGTCTGTAGTAACCTATACAGAGATTTAAGAACAAATGATTTAGCCTTCATGCATACATTATAAAGTGACCCTCTTTAGAAAGCCCTGAATATATGAAACAGTTGTTGAAACATACACTGAAATAAAGGTGTCTAGTAAAATCACCATTGAAAAACTCACTTCCCTTTATTATTTATTTTTCCTCTAGTCCAAAGTTTCAAGATGTCAGTCTATTTGGGACTCAAAAACTTAAGTAATTACCATTTAAGTGGCAAGAACACAAAGCTTCTATGAAAACATATGAGCCTCCTTAGGGAAAAGCACTCTGAACAGCACCTCAAGCTCTTTCCCTAGTCCCACCATTTAGCAAATGAACTAATTGTCCAACTGAATTGCATATTGCTTAATTACTATGACTGGCACATTAGCAGGAAGCAACCAGTTCTGTCACATTATCATTCAAAGATCTTTTTTATAAGATGTCTTTCTGCATCAGATCCTTGCTTGGCCTGTCTCTTGTTTGCTATTTCCATAACTAGGTTTTAAATTCTACCTTTGAGAACAGCCACTTCATCTCATTACTTTTGCAACAGGCTCTCAAAGACGAGCAGCAACTTAGGCTTGGTCTACACTACGCGTTTAAACCGATTTTAGCAGAGTTAAACCGATTTAACGCTGTACTCGTCCACACTACGAGGCCCTTTATATCGATATAAAGGGCTCTTTAAATCGGTTTCTGTACTCCTCCCTGACGAGAGGAGTAGTGCTAAAATCAGTATTACCATATCGGATTAGGGTTAGTGTGGCTGCAAATCGACTGTATTGGCCTCCGGGCGGTATCCCACAGTGCACCACTGTGACTGCGCTGGACAGCAATCTCAACTCGGATGCAGTGGCCAGGTAAACAGGAAAAGCCTCGCGAAATTTTGATTTTCATTTCCTGTTTGCCCAGCGTGGAGCTCTGATCAGCACAGGAGGCAATGCAGTCTCAAATCCAAAAAGAGCTCCAGCATGGACCATACGGGAGATACTGGATCTGATCGCTGTATGGGGAAACAAATCTGTTCTATCAGAGCTCAGTTACAGAAGACGAAATGCTAAAGCATTTGAAAAAAAAATCTACAGGCTACACAGTGCTGCGTGAGAAGCGTAATGGGAAGCCAGAGACTCAAACGGATGCTCATGGAGGGAGGGAAGGGGTACTGAGGACTCTAGCTATCCCACAGTCCCCAGCAGTCTCTGAAAAGTATTTGCACTCTTGGCTGAGCTCCCAGTGCCTGTAGGTTCAAACACATTGTCCGGCGTGGTTCAAGGAATAGCTCGTCAATTTACTCCCCCCCACGTGAAAGAAAAGGGAAAGAAATTGTTTCTTGACTTCTTTCAATGTCACCCTATGTCTACTGAATTCTGCTGGTAGACGCGATGCTGCAGCAGTGAAGAGCAGTATCTGTTCCTCTTCCCTCCCCGGTGGTAGATGGTACAATATGACTGATATCCGTCGTCACCATCAGCCCGTGAGTGCTCCTGGCTTCCCTCAGGTGAGGTTGGCCGGGGGCGCCTGGGTAAAAATAGGAATGATTCCTAGTCATTCCCAGTAGATGGGACAGAACGGCTGGTAACTGTCCTCATCATTGCAACTGGGAGCTGAGCTCCATCAGCCCCCTCCCTTTCCTGTGTAAAGAAAAGATTCTGTACTGCCTGGACTATCATAGCAGCGGGTTGCTGGGCTCCTCTCCTCTGCACCACTTAATGTCCTGCCTGGACTGTCATAGGCTGCGTCCCTCTCATTTTATCTCACTAACAAGTCACTGTTTCTTATTCCTGCATTCTCTGTAACTTCATGACACAAATGGGGGGGACACTGCCACAGTAGCCCAGGAAGGTTGGGGGACGAGGGAAGCAACAGGTGGGGTTGTTGCAGGGGCACCCCCCGTGAATGGCATGTAGCTCATCATTTCTGCGGGATCTGACATGGAGCAGCTGTGCTCTCTGATACACTGGTTCTCTAGTACACTTGCCCCAAATTCTAGGGAGGACTGACTCTATTTTTAGAAACCATACAGAAGAGATTGATTCAGGGAGTCATTCCCGATCTCAGCCAGGGGCACCCATGATAGCAGCAGATGGTACAGAAGGACAGATAACAGTCATCTCATTGCCTATTTACACCAGCAGCAGACGGTACAGAACGACTGGTAACAGTCTCTGCTATCATGCAAAAGCAAATAAATGCTGCTGTGTAGCGCTGGAGTATCACCTCTGTCCGCGGCAACCAGTACACATACGGTGACTGTTAAAAAAAAAAAAGCTAAACGGGCTCCATGGTTGCCGTGCTATGGCATCTACCAGGGCAATCCAGGGAAAAAGAGTGCGAAATGATTGTCTGCCGTTGCTTTCCCGGAGGAAGGAATGAGTGATGACATTTACTCAGAACCATCCGCGACAATGATTTTTGCCCCATCAGCCACTGGGCTCTCAACCCAGAATTCTAAGGGGCGGGGGAGACTGCGGGAACTATGTGATAGCTACAGAATAGCTACCCACAGTGCAACGCTCCGGAAAGAGATGCTAGCCTCGGACCATGGACGCACACCGCCGAATTAATGTGCTTAGTGTAGCCGCATGCACTCGACTTTATACAATCTGTTTTACAAAACTGGTTTATGTAAAATCGGAATAATCCCGTAGTGTAGACGTACCCTCTGTCTACATGACAAACTAGGACTGTGGCTGGGAAATAACAAACAAAATCCCTCCAGTGTAGAAGTAACTCAACTTTTTTTTTTTTTTGGTACAAGGTCAGATGAGACTGTCACAATCCAAGTACAGTGCTTTATCTAGGACTTTATCAATGTTTAGCTTTTTCTAAAAAATTCCAGCATTTGCTAGCACTGGTGCAAGGAACCGTGGGAGTGCCAGTGTCAAAACGTGCCAGCATCTGCTGACATTTACATACCACCTTACTATGTCAGGAGGTCACTAGCTACAGCTCTTGTTTACATGAATGCAATGCTCCTCCCTTTGCTACTACAGGTGGAGCTACACTAGTAATTGGAACAGTGGGAAATTTTAAGGAAAAAGTCTAGTACAGCCAAAGTGGTGCAGAGTAGGCAGGGCCTAAGTGAACTAGCATCATATATTGTGGTAGTACTTGGTGGCCCCATTTAGGAATCAGGGCCCCTATTTGTGCAGGTACAAAACCCAAAGACAGTCCCTGCCCAGAATGCTCACACTCTAGGTGCAACAGACAGATAAAGAGGCTAGTGAGGATGCTGAGGGGCAAAGAAACAGTGAAGATGGGAGAGTTTGCATAATATGGCGATCAGTTAAACCCTGAGCATGTGGGCAAGACTCACTACCATCCCACATTCCCTCTACTTGGCCAAGTCATTTCACTTCCTTATGCTGGAGAAAAATGAGTTCTGAGTTTAAAGCAACAAGTCAGAGACAGCTTTATTTTCCAGCAATTGCAAATGCTCGGGAGAGTACACAGGGGCAGGTACTCTCAATAATAAAATAAACAATTAGAGCAAGCTTTTACACCTTTTGGTTAGGTGTAATAATAAGCAACAGCTGCATTTTGTTATATATATTCCTTCCTGACATCTCACTTTTCTCATTAATTTCTTCATTCCATCCTTTTCAAATACAAGGTCAAAACAATCTTTCTTACAGTTCTTTCCCACTCACCTCACACAATCCCCGCCTTCAAGTTTCATGTTATTGGAGTCAGTGTCAGCCTGACTTTGTTAGCCTGACTTGTGCTCTCTATTTCTATGAGACAAAACTAAGATCTCTATATTCAAATTCCCTTTATCCCTTTCTTCACTTCCACACCTATGCCAGTACAGTGCAGGCAGAAATTCAGGTACCCTGTGTATTAATTAGTTAAGGCTTGTAAAGCATTTTGAAGATAAAAGTGCTACAAAATGTTGTTATTTTAAATAAAGGGGAAAACATTTGAATACAAGGCTGTATTGCATTAACCTTGATGTAAGCCTGAAAAACAATACATCTGTTTTGGAGCTTGCAACTTTTGAAATTCACGTTGAAAATTGGGGGGGGGTTCTTTGGAGCATCCTTAGAGTAAAATATGTCTGTCTTTTATAAACAGCAGAATTGTAACAGTTTTGCTCCCTGTGGCATCTTTACAGAACTATTTTTCAAATGTGTTTTTTTTCTTCATTTAGACATTACTGTAAAACTAGTTATTTCCCCCCCTCCCAATTTTTTTTTAATTATTTGCTTGGGCTATGCTAGAGGAAAAGAAAATGGTGCAGATGCTTTGACCATAAAAGTTTTTGATTCAACAATATTTTGAAAGGATGTCAAAAGCATTCACATAATTTGTACTGAACTATTTCTGCAAATTTTTCTTGGCATGGAATTTATCAATGGTTTTGCATTTTCTTATTTACCATTTCTAATTTTTGTGTAATATAACCAGGGTTCAGATAGTGATCTGCCAAGGGCTATCTGACTGTATTCTTACAAACATATAAGACATAGGTCCCCGCCAAAATGTGTATTTACACACTTCCCTATTTAAATAGGATTAATATCAATCAGGCTTCAAGAAAAAGTAAACTCTGTAGTCCCATCACAGAACGCTCAATATAGAAAATAATTAGCACATAAAGCTATTCCTGCCACCTTGCTCTTTTGTGTATATTAGAAATCACTCAGCAATTACAGCACCATCATATTTTGCAAACAGTAATACAGCATCTGGATTTGACAAAGATTCAGAAATGAGACAGCTGGCAAATTACCTGCAGGGAACCACAGACCCTCCTATAATATCTGCCTACCTGGGAAACACTCCAGATAACAGCATGTTCATATCACTCATGAGTGCTGTGTAAAAGTAACAGTGCCAACTGATCTGTATTTTAAATGTTGCACATCATTTCATTCAAAGGAGACAGCATCCTTCCTGGCAACATAAAAGATAGTGGAAACCACAAGTGGCATAGGAAACAAAAGCCTTCCAGCCTGTGCCTCAATGATCACTTTTTATACATTATTCAGTGTAAAGCCCCCAATAGTTAAAGATTATTTCTTTAGAGCCCTTAAAAGTACCAAGGGAATTCCTGCTCCCTCCCTATCTCCATCACTGTGGAGATTACGGTGATCAGACAGAAAGTGTGAAAAATTGGGACGGGAGTTGGGGGTAATAGGTGCCTATATAAGACAAAGCCCCAAATATCGGGACTGTCCCTATAAAAATCAGGACATCTGGTCACCCTAGTGGAGATACGATGGAGCACATTACGTGTAAAAGCTACATAATGCTATTGAAGAAGAGAAAGTGGATGAGAAATTAATGGAAAGGAATTGTAAAATGGAGAGGAAAATGAGAGATAGAGAGAGAGAGAGAGTGAGTGTAAAAACACTAGTGAGCTAATTAAATATAAGGAGAAAAAATAATTTGCCAAGTGCTTCAGTTTCCTCTTTAAGGCCCCAGTTTAGAAAAGCATTTAAAACTCATGCTTAGGTCCATCCCATTTCAGCAAAGCACTTTAAGTACATGTTTAATTTTAAGCATGACATCAACAGGGCACTTGCCTGAAATTAAACAGGTGCTGAATTATTTCAAATACAGGCCTAAAAGAGAATATGGCAAACACAGCTATTGAAGCTGCTCTCATTTCTTAACTGTACTCATCTCAGACATCACAAAGTTATCACCCTCTTGTCTTACATCAGTCAACAGTAACCACTATGTTAAGTATCAGAGGGGCAGCCGTATTAGTCTGGATCTGTTAAAAGTGACAGAGAGTCCTGTGGCACCTTACAGACTAACACAAGTATTGGAGCATAAGCTTTCATGGGTGAATACCCACATTAGGGCTTTGTCTACACTACAGATTTGTCGACATTCAAAAAGCGCTGTAATAAAAATCAGTATTGCATGTTCATACTCACTCCCTGTGTCAGCAGAGGCACTAGCAGCGACAGTGTGAGCAGTGCATTGTGGGTACCTATCCCACAGTCCAGCTAGACACCTTCTGCCACTAGGGCTTGTGGGAAGGCAGAGTGGATCCCGGTGTATCTTGGGACCAGGCTCAATGTCCCATGATGCATTGCTTTCTGTCCCAGCATTCCATCAGCTTTCGGTTTTCTTTCACTTCATTTTTCAATGACCCTTCTTTGCTGTGCACCCTGACATCTCTGTGAGAAGGGATGGATCTCGCATTGCTCTCCTATTCCCTGTTAACTGTCATGAAGACATTGCAGATGGCAATGCAGTTAATCGCAAAGTTCCTAACTGAAGAAGACTCCCAGTTGCCTAACATGATGTGTGATATGGATAGGAGCAACTTTAGATTGCTTTTGGCATTCACAGAACAGCTGCAGAGGGTGGATCATTGCTTTTGGGCTCAGGAAACAAGCAATGAATGGTGGGATCATATCATCATGCAGGTGTGGGATGATGAGAAGTAGCTATACAACTTTCAGATTCAGAAAGCCACCTTCCTGGAACTGTATGCGGCACTCACCCCAGCACTGTGGTGCAAGGACACCACAATGAGAGCTGCCCTCTTGGCAGAGAAGAGTATGGCAATTGCTGTGTGGAAGCTGGTGACTCCACACTGCTACTGGTCAGTCATGAATCAATTTGGAATCAGGAAGTTGACTGTTCGGGCTGCATTAATGCAAGTGTGCAGGGCAATTAATCACATCCTTCTATGAAGGACCGTGACTCTGGGAAATGTATGTGAAATAGTAGACTGCTTTGCAGAAATGGGTTTCCCTAACTGTGGAGGGGTGATAGATGACACACATATTCCAGTTTTGGCATCAGACCACTGTGTAACGGAGTACATCAGTAGGAAGGGGTACTTCTCCATGGTGTCATAGGCACTTGTGGATCACTGTGGGTGTTTCACTGACATCAACCCAGGTGGTCCAGGAAGGTGCATGATGCATGCATCTTCAAGAACACTAGCCTGTATAGAAAGCTACACGTGGGGACTTTCTTTCCATACCAGAAGATTACAGTGAGAGATGTTGAAATGCAAATAGTGATCCTGGGAGACCCAGTGTACCCCTGGCAGCTGTGGCTCATGAAACCTTACACAGGAAACCTGGACAGCAGTAAGGAGCAGTTCAGCAACAGGCTGAGTAGGTGCCGGATGACAGTGGAATGTGCCTTTGGCAGATTGAAGGCATGCTGACGATGCCTTTATGGCAGGTGAGACCTCAATGAGGATAATATTCCCACAGTCATAGTCACGTGTTGTACATTGCATAATCTTTGTGAATCTAAGGGGAAAGGTTTAATTAGGGGTGCTCTGATTTTAAGCAGCCAGATACCAGGGCTATCAGAGGGGCCCAGAAAGGGGCAATTCAAATCAGAGAGGCTTGAGGCAACACTTTGAAAGTGAGAATCAGTAATGTATATCTCTGTGATTGGTGCTGCAATGTTACATTGCATGTAGTTTTCCTAGGAAGCAACGGTGACATCTGGGGCTTTACATTCCAGTACGCAAATGATTAAACTGCCTGTGTAGGTATTGGTAATGCCTGCTATCTCAATTTGTAGGAAACAAATAAAGAGGAGTTACCATTCAAAAACTTTGCTTTTATTGCACAAGAAACAGTACAAACACACACAAAGATGCTTGGCGGGAAAGGAGGTACCAGGGAAGGGCAGACTTTCAGAGCTGTGTGTAGGTCTAGCTATCATTTTGAAAGTTGTTTGAGGATCTAGAGTGAAGGGGAAACCGAGACGTCCCGGAAAGCGGAAAGGAATGTGTGGGCAGAGTTTGGGGGGACATGGAAAATAGAGTTCTGAATGTGCTGCAGGGGAGGGTGGGCACGCATCTGCTCAGTCTGCAGCATTATTAAGAACTTCAGCATCTGTGTTTGCTCCACCATGACTTTAATCATGCACTCAGTAGCGTCTTATTCCTGATTTTCTTTTCTGTACTGCCTTTTGGCTTCCCTCCTCTCCTTGCATTCTCATTTCTCTGCATTGGAAAAGTGCAGTACCTCCCAGAATGTGTCTTCTTTGCTCCATCTTGGATGTTTTCTTATCTGGTGGGGATGCTCGAGTGGTGTTTGCGGGGTGTTCCTGAAGGCCGCATCTGGCGAAGCAGAAGAAACAATGCACAGAAGCATGCTTCTTAAATTCACATGCTGCATTGAAATGTTTCAGTCAAATACACCTCTGGTAACATAACAATCACTTTCTCATCGACCTTGGAAAGCACACATCTCTGCGAAAACCTCAAAGCATGGTGAGTTTTGCCTGGAGGAGGCGGAGGGGCGCTCTAGATGGAGAAAAGAGCACTTTGCAAAGGTTGTAGTGCAGCCGACTAGCAAAAAAAATTCTAAAATTCTCCCACACTTTTCCACAGGCAGAGGTGATTGTAGCAGATACCTCACTGCTGAGGGTAAGCAGGGAAACAAGGGTGCATCTACTACATGCTTGTGCCTTCCACCCTGGAACCTATGCTACTCGCTTGTGCACCGCTTTTGTTTCTGCCAAATTGATTGCCAAATGGCGCAGGAAAATTTCGTACAATGGGGCAAGGAACAAAGCAGCTCTGCCAAGGAACCTTCAGCAGAGGATTACCGAGTACTTCAAGGAAACTTTCCTAGAGATCTCTCTGGAGGAAATCTGTGAGATCTCGGCGTGCATCAACATCCTGTTGCACCTAACATTAGCTGCACAGGGAAATGTCCAATACAGAAATACAGCCAGCCTTGTACATTTCTATACCCTGAATGCACCTCCACACTACCCAAACCACAGCCACTTACCAAACATCTCCTCTCTTGCCTCTTGCTCCCCGGAAAGCAGCTGCTGAGAATGGCTAGACACCTCCGCAGTGGTGAACAGTCCCTGTCTGCCTGCTCACCAGGTGATCCTGCCAGGAGCTCCACATTGTCGTCTGACTCCACCTCTTCATTGGTGACTTTATCTTTCCACCGCCTCCAGACCTGCCGAAGTATCCATGGGGCTCTTGACAGTGGAGTTGGGGTTGCCACTGAGAATAGCATCCAGCTCCTTAAAGAACCTTAGGTGCAGCATCAGAGTGAGTTTGCCTCCCTCGCCGTATGGAACGCCTGCCTCAGCTCCTTTATCTTTGCTCTGCACTGCTGCTTGTCTCAATCATAGCCCTTTTCACCTAAGCCTTGAGAAATCTGCCCTTATCAAAATTTCTACAGCTCAAGCACAGCTGGGACTGCACAGCCTCCTCTCATTTACTGAGTAGATCCAGCAGCTCCACAGTGGTCCAAGTGGGAGAGCATTTGCTGTGATAACCTGCCATGGTCACCTGGAAAGATGTGATGAAACCTCTCCACACCGAGCAAACAGGAAATGGAATTTCAAAAATTCCCAGGGCTTCTAAAGGGGAGGAGTGAATGGCTGTTTACCTGACTGCGGGGCAGTGGGATTCAAACTGCTGATCAGAGCGGTCACAATGGGCATTGTGGGACACCACCTGAGACCAATTGAAAAGATAAAATCAAGTGTAGTGTCTACACTGGCACTTTGTCAACAAAAATTTTGCACAAAAAACTTTGTCTCTCATTGGGTTGGTTTTATTTTGTCACCAAAACAGGGCATTTCTTCTGCCAAAAGCTGCATTGCAGTGTGTACGCATCCACTGTTTTGTCGACAAAGGCTGCCTTTTAGGGTCAAAACTTTGTAGTGTAGAAAGATATTTTAAAACTTTGCTGTAAAAACAAAGATATTGTGGCAGTGATTAAGAAATGGAAATAAGTTGTATGGACCAAGGAATGTCCGGGAATGCTCATGCAAATGTTTAATGCACTCTGGATATAATCATTTTGTATCAGCCACTGGAATTTAAAAAGGTCATTAAGATCGTAAGGTCTTGTCTACACTTGTAGTTGTGCCACTGTAGGGCTTAGTGAAGATGCTACCTAGGCTGACAGAAGAGCTTCTCTCCTTGGCATAGGTTTCACCTTCCCAAGAGGCAGTAGCTATGTTGACAGGATAAGTGCTCCTGTTGAGCCTTTTCATCCTAACAGGAAAAACCAGGAAAGGCTCAGAATATTAGCTCACTACTCGAACCAACGGGGCAAGAGTATGCTAACAAAAAAATTGGAGACAGACGACAGTTATGTGCTTACTTGTACTGCATGAAATCCCATTGGAGCTAATGTGGTAGTAGGTATGTATTTACTTCACAGAATTTTGCCCATTAGCTGAAAGGAAAATTTCATATTAAAAATAGAAATGGTTTTAAAGTGTTAGGGATAGTGACTGTCACAAAAGGGAATTAAAAGCCCAGTGAAAATGTGTCAAGCTATTTTAGAGGTAAAGGAGAGTGGAAAGTGTACGTCCATGAGCAGCATCATAAGCAGGGGAGGAGGAAAACATCACAGCAGTTACTGATGGAAAGGCCTAGGACATAAATATATCCACCTTTCAGGAGCCAGTTCAGTACTCTTCCTTACAATATATATTCTGTGCATTCCACTGTTAATCAGAGATATGTTTTTAAGCCAGTACCCTAGATCCAAATCCTCCCCATTTTGAGTGTTTAGAGTCTAGATCCAAATTTGGGGTTTGGACACTTCTTTAATTTTAGGTTATTCAAGCAATGGGGTTTATCCTAAGTCCCATGGGCAACGACTCCACAGTCTACTGGAACTCACTGTTAGAGAAAGTTTCCTATGTTCAGACTCTATACTCCTTTGCTCAATTTCATCCCATCACTCTTTGTCAGAATTTCTTATAGCACTCTAAACAATTTTTCTCCCTCCTTGGTCTGTACTTCTTACAAATACTTGTACACAGTTATCATTCCTCCCCCCAAGTAGTTGTTTGTGAATTGTTTCTCTCTAGGCTTCAAGGACAGTAGTAATGTAATTTGTACAGGGTGTGTTTGTGCGTCTGACAGGCCACAGTAAAATAATGCATGTAAGAAGGTAGTAAGAGATGAAAACAAAAAGATCAGAGACAGACACTCCAGGGAGTAGTGTAGCTTTCATAATCACTGTGAAAAACAAAACACTTAGCTGAATTGCCAGTAATGCTATACACTATTTGAGAGTTTTGAAAGTGCAGCAAAATACAGAAAAAAATCCTGTCAACATTTTACACATGGACATTTTCAAGCAAAGACACCTCAAGTTAGATATCTAAATACATAAAGAGGTGCCTCAGTAAGCAGCCTGTTTTGCAGAGGTCCAGAGCACTCTTAGCTCCAGTTAGCATAATGCTGATTTACTGAGGAGGTGACTCTCTTTAATACCAAAAGAATAAAAAAGAAAATTTTATGTTAGCCTCAAAATTGGCACTTGGAACCTGCACCATAATGGCCTCAAACCATTTTAAAACATTTTTTTAAGTAAAAAAAAGAAAAAAATCCCAGGATGCTGATGTTTAAACAAAACAAAAGTTCTATATGTTATTCTAAAACACTGTTTGTTCATTAGGGGGCAAATTCAAAGCCCACTGAAGTAATGGAAGGGCTACCATTGACTTCAATTGACACTGCATCAGGTTTCTATTATTCTTAAAATATAGAAGTTCTGCTCAGCATTACAGTATACTATGTAAAGTCCACTGCTAACAGAAATTAAAGAGATCTAGACCAGTGGTGGGCAACCTGCGACCCATCAGGGTAATCTGCTGCAGGATGTTGTGCGGGCCACAGGGACATGCCGGATGCCGCTTCCCACAGCTCCCATTGGCTGGGAACAGCGAACCGCAGCCACTAGGAGCTGCGAACTGCTGTACAAATAAAACAAACAGTCTGGCGGCCCACTAGCAGATTGCCCTGACAGGCCGCATGCGGCCCATGGGCCACAGGTTGCCCAACACTGGTCTAGACCAGGGGTGCATTCAGAAATAAATATTTACTACCGTGTAATACCAATACATCACTATAGTATATATAGTCAAAATATAGTAATTAGTGCAGTAGAGTCAATATAGTCATGCAGGTTTTTTTTTTTATAAACAAAACATACTTCTCCAACTATTCTATACAGTAGACATTACAATGTTGAAATTTACTATTTGAAATGAATTAGTATTAATGTAGCATTTTAGGCATTTCCTATACTTAATGGCATTTGCTGCCTGTACTATCCTATATACATATATTTGACAAATTATATTCTAACTAAAATGAATAGGGTGCAAGTCGACATCAAATTTGGTTTCATGAGTAGAGCAGATGAAGTAAGATTCTGTATGCTTTATATTAGAGGTGGACCCAACACATAAAATTTGGTCATACTTTAATTCTTTATAAATCATTTTTGAAATGAACCTTAACTTAATAACTTATTAATACATGTAATAAGCATGTTACAGACAGGAGTACCATGTACTAGAGATGGTTATAAGCACATTGGTAGAAAGTGTTATTAATTGTTGTAAGTTAGCAATAAAGCAAACATGTGACCTGTCACACTCTATAACAACTGATTAATAATTTATTAAAGCATCTATCATTTATTAAAACTTTTAAAACAATACATAAATGGAACTTTAAGATAAATTGTGACTCAAAATATATGTATGGTTGTCTATGCCATAATGTTCACAGAGATGGGATCTTGGCTTTCAGTTATATATCAGAACTGTGGAAAAATATTTCTAGTGAATCCAAAAAGAAAAATGAAAATGTCCACCTTTTCAAGTCTATAGTGATATAGCAAAAATGTAGGATTTGATTCACCAATGCAATAGGCCAGCTTCACCCTGTGGTAAATCAAGTTTTTGTGTTAGTCATCACATTGCTGAAGTTGATTATGGAATTTTTCCCCTCTCTGGATGCTCATGAAAAATATTATAGATGTTTGTGTTGTATATTCAAGTTTCATTCTGAGTTACTTGGGATTGGTCTATTTCCATTCCAATGTTCCAGGTTCCCTGACTGGCTAAGCTTATGTAATAAGTTCAATCACTGTGGTCAATTAATGCTATTGTGACTGTTTCTCTGAAGGAAAAGCTGTAATTAAGTTGTTCTCTGCAAACTTGTTAGATGAACCTTTTGCTATCTCCCACTCAAAAAAGTAATTATACATCCTGAGAATTGATAATTATTTATTATTTATATACCTGGGAACAAATGTATTTTTCAGAGTCACTATGGCTTTCCATTGATTTTGATTATTTCCAGTCCTACAAGGGAAATATTGGCAACACAGGTTCTGACAAAGATCAAAGGCCATACACATCTCAAGACTATTGCCTTGTATAATATCCCTGTTTTGTGGATTGCATTTCTTCTAGTTGACATTAGTTTACATTTTATATTTCTTCATCGCATTACAAAAAATCTCTGTCCTCGTGGTAACTGGTCTCCAAAAATGTCTTTTGGCATGCCTGTAACCTTATTATAGAATTAATAGCTATACCATTTGATTGAGACCTGAGTCATAGATAAACACATTTAGGACACTATCTTGTTTACTCTTTCATAACCACATAGCCAGGAAGTTTATTGCCTTGTTTAATCCTACCATGTATTCTGCTATGGAACTGATTTCATTTTCCTCAGTTTGACATTATTTTCTATCTGTTCTCAGATTATACAGTATATCACTGTGCTATGCTGGTCCCCACTCCTTCACAGCCACAGCACTGTAACAGCGATGAAAGTGCTCTAATAGCTCACATCTTGGAGAGCAATTGGCCCAGCTGTGTACCTGTATCTGTTGTACCATTTTCTGTGTTTTTAACTGTGTTCTTCTGAGGCTCATTTATGGATCACAGTGGCCAGAGTGTAGCTAGGAAAATGGAGATGGAGCACTTCCTGCACACCAGCGCCTGGAGGCATTGTGACATTGAAAAGTACCCTTCCTCCACAGATGCTGCAGAGGCATGATAGATTAGCATTTGCAAAAGCCAGAATGTCCTCCAATGGAGCTACCCAAATTGGATTGGGAGGAGACTGGGCTTTGCTGCCACCCAAACACCTCGTCCATGGGGATGACTTGTATAGCCAGTGGCTAATATTATTAAAAGTGCCTAAGCCACAGATGAGCCTCAGTCCACCTGACTTTTAAAGTCAATGCAACTTAGGCACCAAAGTGATTTTAGGCACTTTGAAAATGTATTTTAAATTCCTAAGTGACTCAGAAACTTTTGAAAATATTACCCAGTAGAATGAATTAACTAATCCCACCCTATAGTGCATCCGTTTTACTTATGATTGCCCATTGTATGTGTATGCTAGAGAAGGAGAAGAGGCCTCCCTTTGCCCTCTCCCTCAGCTCCAGCACACCCACCCAGGGCAGCCATAAGGTAATTCAACCCTTAGTGTTTTATTAAGTTATATTTCTGTGTTATAGTATAGGATACACAGTACACACATGTCATATGCATTTTCAGAAGTGTGTGTGCACATCTATGTTAGTTGTATGCATACATATAATGAAAATTCCTCAAGTGTGCGCAGGGAGTAGAGCCCGGCACTTTCCAAAATATTAACACAATGCATATGCTCTGGGTGTGGTGCTCTGTCTCATGTAGTGGCACCGAGACCATTTAGAGATTAATGAGTCTGCTATAGCCTTAGCAAACAGGCATGTGGCTTTTAGCTCATGAAGTAGAGGCTCATGCACTAAGCTCCAGAGGCCCCAGATTCAGTCTCACCCGCTGATGACTGGGGTCTATCGATGTTATGTGTAACATCTGGGGTCTGTCGATGTTACACATACACACACACACATTCATTCTGTATATATACAGACATTCAATACAATAACACCTAATTCGTTACCATAATGCATATATTAGGATAGCTGTGTTTTTACCATGAGATCACTGCTGTATAATTGTTTATAAATCACAACACAATGTCTATAGAGGTGACTGATTCTTGTTCATAATGGAGTTTAGAGATCATTCAGTAAAGCTGCAGTATGCAGAACTTAGACATTACTGGAGTGAGAAGTAAAAAAAACAAAAAGCAATCAGGCAGTATATTGTCACAAATCTGTTGAGGTGGAACGGGATGGGATGATATAACTGTCATGCACTGGGCATCATGTGACAGGTTACAGAAAGTTGATAAAATGAAATTTTAAATAAAGGAGCAAACTTATTCTATTGTATCCTACAATTAAAGCCATTAGGCAGAGGAAAAGCCATTTTGATTTCCACCTTTATGATTCTGGAATGTCTCTTTTCATTGTGCTGATCAAGTATAATGTGTTATATATTTCATCATGACTAAATATAATTGATGTCATGAGTAGTTTTAAATTATTGCTTGTATAATGTATGCTTTTAGCAGAGATGTATTTATTATTGTAAAACTTCTGAAACTTGTTCCAAATTACCATGAAATGCATCAGAGAGTGGATAAGAAAAAAAAGATTTATCAATGACAAGACCAGTCATTTGAAAGACTTTAACTTTTAAGTCAGTTTCACAATACTTCCTTCTCCTCCTTTCTTATAGGCAGTATTAAAAGTAAAATACAATAAATAAATAAATAAATAAAATCCTGTACATTATTTAAAAGATAAAAGCAACAATAAAGCAGCATGTTTTAAGCAAAGGCATTTTAAAACTTAGTTGAAAAAATGAGCACATTGTTACACCAATTAGAATTTTATCTGTTCCCATCTAGAGGCATGTCTTAACAATAATACTTCATGATTCAAGATTAGCAACTGGATCATTGATGTACAGAAGTATTACTTGCATTTGCATACACAAGTTGAAATGCTATAAATTACTGTAATGATGCATATTCTACATAATTTTTATCCACTCTTTCATCCATCTGTCACTTTCAATGAACCATAAATTTAGTAGCATGTTTGGAGATAATATTTTTCTCCCATTGACTAAGATATCAGAAGCCTGTTTGATGATTATATCACTTGCTCAGCCCCTCAGGAACAGCAGGTACAGCACATAGATATGTGTGATATCCTGAAATATATCCAAATATAATACCTAGTCAACATATTTGGCCAGTTCCTCGATCTCCCTTAGAAAGACACTACTTCATCCTCAGATTGATTACTCTAGAGTGCAATGAAAAACAAACAAACAAACAAAATGGGTATAGGATTGTTTTGAAATAGAAAAGAAGTATTTTTTCAAAGTAGTTTGGACCAAAGCCTAACACTGCAAGTGCAATTGAGGGAGTGTGTTAAAAATATTACCACATATAAATGGTAATGGTAATGGTAAAATCCCCAACAAGGGTTGCATTTAGAAATATACTTGCAATTGTAGACATGAATACTTGCTTATTACCTACAGTATACAAGGCTTTGTGGGTTAACAACTAAGATGTTCTTGGCCCATTGCTTTGAATTTGCCTGATGCAATACTAGCTAGTTTTCTGTTGGATAATGATAAGGGCTAGGATTATAATAATTACTGGTATCATCAGTGGAGCTCAAAGTACTTTACAAAGAAGGTCAGTCTTATCTTCATTTTACAGATAGGGAAACCAAGGCAGAGAAAGATTAAGTGACTTGCCCAAGGTGCCCAGCAAGCCAGTCCAGTGGTCTAACCACCAGACAACACCGCCACCCGTTGCAAATAAAATACAATAACATAGCAAATAAGAATCTGGTTAGCCATCTCATGATCTGCATAACCAAGTGGGAACCTTTCATGAACCATTTAGGAACCATTCTGTGTGCTACACTAACTAACCAAAGATCACAGAAGTTACTGACCAAGAGAACAACTGACCCTATAATAATGCAAGAAATCATTTAGTCCAGCTAAAGGACACTGAACTTAATAAAAGAAAATTGGAAAACCATTTCTCTGTTAATATTATGGATTGCTAGTTCCTGTATTCAAACTGCACTTCCTGGTACTCTGCCACACACACAGGCAGAGCTGGGTGAAAAATCTCAGAAAATCTTCTTAAAATATTAGCTTAAGTAATTAAAAAATATGGGTTTGTTTGGCTTTACATCTCTCTTCCGTTTGTTCTTCTCAGATGTTCAGGTGAGTGAAGTTAATGTCACGAATGTTTGCCTAAACAGCAAAATTTTAAGCAAATATTAGAGAATATTAGCAGAAAAGAAATTAATTTTAAACAAGACTATCTGCCCTGGAAATATTGCTACTAACAAGTGTAAGCACCACCATTAGTGGTCCCTTCTATTTATGGAGTGAGGCAGAGTAAAAGATGCTTGTAAACTGAAGAGATACCCCAATTCAGAACCAAAGGAGAAAATTTCATGGTTTTAAGGTTGCCTTAAAGTTATTTGGAGTAAACCAGAAAATTTGAAACTCGATTGTATAGCTGCTTTAAATATATATATATATATATATATATATATATCACCTTTCAAATGTTAGCTATCACATTACTGTTAGCCTTCCCATAGTACTGTGACAACAGATGATTGGGAATAACTATAGGCCTCCAGGGTTTTATTGCCATCCCTTGACTCTTTAAGTCCTGATCAAGCAAAGTACATAAGGACATGCTTAAATTTAAGCATATAAGTAGTTTCAGTAAAGACACCACTTGAAGAGTGATTTGGGCTTCTGGTTAAAGGTTGCTTTATAAACCCAATAAGCTTCCCTCTAGGTTCATCTTAATTTAATTTTCTTTTTTTCTCTCTCCATGTTCCTCTATTGTCTTCCAACCTAGGTGTCTCCTGTCTCATTTATAATCTTTTCTGCCATATTTTAACCAATAATTTGAATCAATTACTGATTAAGTCAGCAAATGTGTAATCAAATATATGAGCACACCAGCTTTACTGAGTGAGAGAATGTTGGCCTGGACATTGTGGTTATTCCCACATCTCTTTTCAAATAACCTCTTTGGTTTTTTAACTTTCTTCTCACTCTGACCAACAGAAGTTGGTCCAATAAAAGATATTACCTCACTAACCTTGTCTCTCTAAGTTTCTCTTAGGCACTCCATGGATATGATCTTAAATAGATTCTAGTTTAATGTTCCATCATCCCCATAGTATTGCAATTGCATATGAATATTATCGCAGCCCTAAGCCTATGCTCAAACACAGCATCAGTTTGGCCAGTTGTCAGTCAAAAGGTAACATTGGTACCGTGTGCAACACTGTAGTGCGGTGTGCTACATTATAGTGCCATGTGCATTTTCCCTCTCTTTTTGCCTGGTCACCTAGGGGTCAGGCTAGTGCCTTCTGCAAAAATACCAGCATGCCGTGTGCATAAGGGTAGTGTGCCGTGTGCAGATCCTGTTTACATGGAGGGCTCCAGCTCGGAACCTGGAAGGCGAAGGAGCTAGGGACCAATCAGATGCTGACACGAGTAAGAGCCTTCGAATAAAACCATGTCTCGCGCCAAAATCTGCAGCAGTATCTGCATGTTAGCTGGAAGGCCTGATCAGGATCAAGTGAGGAAAATTGTCCCCTGTCACCAGTGCACTTTAATTGTCCATGGCAAACCAAGGTCACTGACAAAACCCCCGATGATGAGTTTAATCATCTTCAATATCATGTCTTGCCCAAGGCAATTAGTTGGAATTGCATTATTGGGAGCCAGACTTATACTGCTAGTCCGTCAATCAGTGCTGCAGGCTGTCTTTTGACATGTCACATGGGTCTTCGGCTAACCAGTTATCGGCCGACTTGTATCAAGTCAGGGGAAGCTGGTACTGGGACTGATCCGGTGCATTTGTGGAGGGGTGCTCAAGGGATTTTAAAAGCAGCCGGGGGGACTCATCCGCCCACCACTAACCCCCCAAGGATCATGAGCGGGAGTCCCGCGCATGAGCTAGTAATTCAGCTCATACAGGAGTTAGAGGCAGCTCTCAGTCTCGTTGAGGCTATGTCAGTGCGATTGACACAACTTCGCACTATTATTGGGAAATGGCCACATATTGACCCGGAGCCACCCCCACCCCGAATCCAGGCCGTATTTTCCCTTAGTCACCTTTAATAACCAGGAGGCCTTTGGTCAGTGGGTATTGTGTTCAGGTTCTATAGTTGAAGAAGATCTCAATCTAGCTGAGCTTAGTGCGTTTAACCCATGAAACGTATCCGACGGGGGCAGGGCCCCCTCCCCCCGCGCTGGTATTCTTTGTCAGCGATGTTAAACATTCCAGGATGAACTTCTCCCAAGTCATGCCTCAGCCTAACTAGCTGAAGTTCAAGGAATATTTTTAGTTACCTCTCACCTTGCTTGTGCCCATCCTCGCATGTTGTGTGCACTGGCCAATCAAAAACCCGGCTGGTCCATCATAACTGGTTTAGCCAGCATTCATAACAGGACCTGCCCTAGGGCTCGTCCTATTTTTCTTTTTCTCGTTTCAGGTTTGCTCACAACTGCATCACCCACATCTAAACCCTCTGGTGAACTGGGTCCTAGCCTATGCCAGTCAGGAACTTCTAACTGCTAATTCAGGCGATATTTCTTCCATTCCCCCAAATCACCACTGTGTAGTATGTTCTAACCCTCTATCCACTCCCGGGGGGGTCCCCTTTTTCTTTTAAGTTCCTCCCCATTAAAAATATGTCTCGTGAGGAACCTGCCTCCCAGTGTGATGACCCTGATTGGCCCTGGCGATATTTGTTCACTTGTAATTCTTCCCAATCAGACCGATTTGAGACTCCTAGCACCCCTATCTCCATGTTTGATCCCAAACCTCCTGCCAGTCCCTGTTTTGTGTTTTTGGTCCTGACTCTCTCCATTCCTGGGGGACACATCCCAACTGCTCTCATTTCTATATGCCTCCACTCCCCTGTAATTGGTGTGGTACACAATAAAATTGCGAAGATCACTCGAATTGGCGATGGTCAACTTCCCCTAATTGGTATTGCCAAGCATTTGAGTCCACCTTAGCCACCCTTAATCAGTCTAATGTCCCTGTTACTATTTTTAATGCCACCTCGTGGTTGTCCTCCTTCCACTTTGTATTTTCTACTAGAGGGAAAACGGTTGGCCTTAGGGCCATTGATTGGGCACGTCGTTACTGGATCACAGTTGTACACGACCCCATAGCTGTAAACAAAAGGAGTATACACCTTAAATGGACCAATATTTCTGTCTTGTACTCCCCTTCTGGAATTTACTGGCTGTGTGGTTATGGCGTTGCCCACAGTCACTTGCATTTCCCCAGGGGTATCTGCGCCCTTGGACAAGTTTTTATTAAAGGAGGAGGCATCTTCCACAGACTCCCCCCCATATTTGGCCCACAGAAGCATGAGTTCACATGGTGGACCCATCTAAAATCCATCACTGAAACTCTTTTTAAGGGCTATGTACAGTTTAATCCCCTTAGTTATGCCTTCACTCTCAATCAGCTTCATAATCTGTCCACAACTTTAGAGACACTCACTAATCTCACAGCTCTTGGATTCCAACAGGTTGATAATTCCCTCACTGTGCTAGCTGAATATACTGAGCAGAATCACCTTATGATCCAGACCCTGTTACGTCAGGACTTTTGTGAAGCCTTAGAGAATCTTGATTCTCGCTTCAAAGAACAATGTTACCTTCGTCTACGCCCCGGATGAAACATCATCTCTGCCATCACCCAGCAGTTATTGTATCTGGCTGTCCGCATCCGCGAGGAATGCCAATCTTGGGACTGGTGGCAAACTATTTTATCAGGTTGGGGACTTGGACAATGGGCACAATCCTTTAAGTACTGGTTAATTGCTGCAGCAGTTGTTATTGTTGTTTTTTGTTTAAGTCTTGCATGTACCAAAGATTTGGTGGTTAGAGCTGTATCTGCATTACCTGTTCAAGTTATGTACTCCACCTCCCAGTCAGCTGACGACCAGTCGGACACCAAACCCTCTGTCTAAATTCTTTTTGTCCCTTCCCTAGGCTCACTCCCCTTCCTAGGCGTGAGTTGACCCTCTCGTAATGGACCACCAATCGGCCATGGGGGCATGTCGCAGCCCTAAACCTATGCTCAAACACAGTGTCAGTTTGGCCAATTGTCAGTCAAAAGGTCACATTGGTACCGTGTGCAACACCGTAGTGCGGTGTGCTACATTATAGTGCCATGTGCATTTTCCCTCTCTTTTTGCCTGGTCACCTAGGGGTCAGGCTAGTGCCTTCTGCAAAAATACCAGCATGCCGTGTGCATAAGGGTAATGTGCCGTGTGCAGATCCTGTTTACATGGAGGGCTCCAGCTTGGAACATGGAAGGCGAAGGAGCTAGGGACCAATCAGATGCTGAGACGAGTAAGAGCCTTCGAATAAAACCATGTCTTGCGCCAAAATCTGCAGCAGTATCTGCATATTAGCTGGAAAGCCTGATCACCCTTTCAGCCAGAAGGGTCTCCTGCGGATTTAGCCGGCTCAGGTCGTGTCGTTATGGATTATTTCCTGCCAATTCATCATGCCCTTGGTGTCTGTACTGCTGGTCAGCTGCGCCTGGAGTGTGGTCTATGCATTCTAATTGCTGTAAATACTCTGTCTGCTTAGCTTCTTCCTTTTTCCCCTCTTTTATTTGGTACCAAGTTATGTATATAGTATATGAAAGTTAAACTGTTGTATTGATTGCTATTGTGGTTAATTGTTGTACTTTACAATATTTGGTTAATGTATATAGTTTACTCAGTTTGGTGTATCTGCTCTTATTTCTGATGAGCAGTTAATCACAGATAATTTGGTTTCCTGTTGTTGGTTGTAAATAGATTGTTTCAAGTTGTGTAAATATTCTCGTTCTAATAGTATTGTTAGTTGGTAAAAGCGCTCCTCCCCAGCCCAAGTTGCAACTTATCCCGCATCAATAAACGGCCACGTGGTTTTGAACTTTCAATCTGTCATGTTTTGATTTTCCTCACTTGATCAAAAACTTACTCGAACATGCATTGGTCTCGGACAAATATAATTTCTGACTGGGGACCCAAACCACCTTGGTCAGAGTGGTAAGAACTGAGCCAGAAACATGACTGAATGAATCATTAAAATACTTTTACTTTTATAAAGGTGGCACTTACAATAGACCATAAGCTTAACTCCAGTAATAAAAAGTGTGTATATTTCATATGCAAATACCACAATATTCCTGGTTACATTGTTACCTGTGTGGCAGAGCCATTATGAAATTTCATAATGAGAACTTTTTCATCTTGTTTCTAAGGGAAACTAAGAACTGTCTAACCTAAAAAAGTTTCTCAGACTTTTTCACAGTGTGGGTTCGCATCTTAACAGATTGCCTTATCGATCCACCTACTCCCCCCAGTCACAATCACCTGGACCCCCTCCTCTCCCATTGGGGATTGAATAGGATCTTAATGGCAACCACAGCAACTGTGTATCTGAAAAAGTTATATTAGAGAAGCATGTCATGCATTTTAGCTTTGTTTATTTTGATTTACCAGCTGAAAATAACCAGCGGACACCAAACAGCTCTACATGGACCACCCAGAGCTCCACAGAACACAATTAGAAACCACTGACATTAATTGTTGATCCTATTTCTTTCATGTCTCCGAGAACACATGAGAGAATATTGTTACTACCACTGGAGTTATTTCAAGGCTAAATTTTACCCACTGTATGTAAGAGAGAACAAGGAGAAGATTGTGTTGGATATGGATGATTAACAAGAAATAATATCTAATATGAAATATCTGATATATACATTTATGAGATTAATTGACCCAAGGTATTTTTGATGAGCAAGTTGTTAACAAAATAGGTATTCTTTAGTGGTAAAACACTTACATTTTAATCTGTTCTCATTTATTGAATATAAACCTGTTTAACAGCATTAAGTTATAGCTAAGTATATTTAAGTGATCAATTACTATAATACTCAGATGCAGTCTGAGTGCCTTCAGCCACCTAACTGACCAATAAAACACAACCCGGTGTGTCTTAATGCCATTATAATATGGATTTTCAATTTATTTTTTGTTAAAAAAATCTTTTACGATACATTTTTCAAAATGTATATTTTTACCATAAAAAAATCCTAATTATTATTGTATAAATATTTATAAAACTTTATAAAGACAAGCTCCTAGCGTTCAAGGAGCTTATAACCTAAGGCTCCAGTAATGTGAATCACACAGGCTCAGCAATCCACCCATACATTATACATGGCAGCATCAGGGCCTAATATATGCGTATCACATACAGAGTAAAGACAATATCAACATAAAATTAGTCAAATTAGTCACTTAAATCCATTGTTATGCACCTGATTGTCATAGGTATTATGTACTCACAGCTCCCAGTAATTTGGCAACATCAATGATTTTTTGTGTGTGCCTGGGACAGGACTAATTTAACACTGAATAAGGACCTCAGTATTTGGCCCACACAATGATAACCCAAATTACAAACCAGCCTACTGTTAGCTGCCAAAACTTTTCCAAACACCCAATGATATGTTGATATCTTCACTTGATCCTCCTCCTGCTCTTTATACTTAACCCTCCACAGTCCTCCTAAACCCTACTCAAAGCAACAAGCTCTTCAGCATAAATCATTCTGCATACTTAGAGACGGGTGCCCAAAATTCAAATCCCTCTCATTGCTAAACCCTCTTTTACCCACTCCTTTCCCGATCAAACAAAAAACAACCCAAAATTCTACTCACTTGTGGCCTTTCATATTATTACAAAACTGCTGTTGGAATCTTATACTGGATCAGGATTGGTCAGACCTACAGTTGGTTGGAATATGTGTCCCCCTCCCCTGCTCCTGGTAGAAAATTTAAATGAAAATGGGGAAAATATTTTTATTGGAATTTTCAGCAGAAATTTTCAATGTTAGTAAAAAAAAGAAAAATGAAAACCCTAAAAGAAAAAAGTGCTTTCCAGTTTTTGGCTTTAAAACTTTTGTTTTTCAGTTTTCTTCAAAAAAAAAAAGAGAGAGAGAAAAAGAGAAAGAAAGCAGGCACTGTCATAACATTTTTCCCAGATCTGGAACTTAGAGTCCAAAATATGGGTGTAGCATGAAAACCTCCAAGCTTAGTTACCAGCTTGGACCTGGTAAAGCTGCCACTAGCCAGGAATCTATACAGTGCCTGGCGCACTGTGGTCTCCTCAAAACCTTCCCTGGGGGACCCCAGACTCAGATGCCTTGAGTCTCACAACAAAGGGGAATAAACCATTCCCCTCCTCCCCTCCAGGTGTTCCCTCCGTGGGTTCCTGGAGAGATATACAGAAGCAAGCTCCGTGAATCTAAACAGAGGGACTCCACCCTCCCTGTTTCCAGTCCTGGAAACACAAGTACTTCCCCCCTCACCCAGAGGGTATGCAAAGTCAGGCTTAGTAAATCTAACACAAAGAGATTTCCCCCTCTGACTTCTTCCTCCCACCAATTCCCTGGTGAGCTGCAGACTAAATTCCCTGGAGTCCCCACCAAAGAAAAACTCCAACAGGACTTAAAAAGAAAGCTTTATAAAAAGAAAGAAAAGGACATAAAAATGGTCTCTCTGTATTAAGGTGACAAATACAGGGTCAATTGCTTAAGAGAAAAAAGTGAATAAACAGCCTTATCCAAAAAGAATACAATTCAAAACACTCCAGCAACTACACACATGTAAATACAAAAGAAAACAATATAAACCTATTATTGTCTTACTATTCTTGTACTTACAACTTGGAAACAGAGATTAGAAAGCCAGGAGATAGAAAGATCACTCTCAGAGCCGAGAGGGTCAGACCCAAGACAAAGAACAAAGAACTCACACACAAACTTCCCTCCACCCAGATTTGAAAAAGTCTTGTTTCTTGATTGGTCCTCTGGTCAGGTGTTTCAGGTTACTGGTGTTACCCCTTTACAGATAAAAGAACATTAACCCTTAGCTATCTGTTTATGACAGGCACTTTCCACAAAAAAATGCTTGGTTAATTGAAAATCCATATTTCCATAAAAAAAGTCAGCTGAAAAATAGACATGTTGAGTTCACTGTGCTCTGGATCAGATCCTCAAAATGCTAAACTAAAAATTCTTTACAATCTAGTGGGTAACTATAATAACTAAGGATTTTGTTGGTATGCTAACGTCTAAAGTTTTGGGCACAGATGTGCCAAAGGGCTCTATAAGCATTGCAAGGTGTTCTAAATTCCTTATGAAGTCTTGAGTTAGTTCAGCGCAAACCAAATTGTTTTTTGGAATTTTAGGTTCAGTGACCAAATTGAAAAATCAATTATTCTCTCAGTTCTGCTCATATGGTCATTTTCACCTATTCAAATATGTGAAAAATACTAATGAATCACGAAAGCTACATGGAAATGATCACACAAGGTGTGAAGCGGCGGAGAATCAGGCCCATGCTCTGTTAATGATTTGGGATCATAAATTTCTAAGAAATTTTTTTAACAAAAACTATTCTGTTTACATTATCTGAGCACAAATCCAAGGAGATGTCCATTATTATTTGCCTTTTTATATACTCCTGAGTGCACTGTACTTTAACCAAAATCCTGGGGAAGTTTTCACTGCAGTTGACAGTTTTTCAGATTAAATAGTGAAAGAATTAAGACTCAAAATAAATGGTCAGTCTAACAAAGTTTAACAAAGTAAACAGATTTAAAGTTCTCTATGCATTTATAATTCATTGGGATTTGTCATTTCCAGCATTTCACTTTAGAAGCCTCTTGCCAGTTTTAAAGAACGAGCCAAATAAAAAAAACTGTGTCTTAAAAAATAAAAATAAGGAACTGTAGAGTCCACATTTGTTAGCTAAAGAAATCATGTTCTTTTTTTTAGCTAGACAATCTTATAGATCTGATCATTATAACAACCTCACATAGGGGGATTTTTAAGGTAGATCTCATATGAAGGACTTTGCTGAAGTATGGGAGAGATTCTCTGGCTTGTGCAGCCCCCTGTATTCTGCTGCAGCATTGAAAAAAGACCAGAATTCTCCTGGCACAGACACCGTAGTGGCCTTACATTGGACCCCTTACAAGCTCAGGTATAGGGGAAACATATGGAGGGGGCAAGTCCAGGGGTTGGAGGGACATATCAGCAATAGGCAGTAGTGAGGTCACAGCACATAGCACTGAGGAGATTCTGGAAGAGTTTGCTAAAACTTAGATAGCCCTCCAAGACTGGTTAATTTGCACCATGGGTCACACTGGTCTCACAGCAGTGGTGGGCAACCTGCAGCCTGCAGGCCAGCATGTCCTTGCAGCCTGTACTACTTCCCGCAGCTCCCATTGGATGGAAACAGTGAACCATGGCCACCGGGAGCTGCAGGAGACCGTGCAAATGTAAACACTATCTGGCGGCCCACCAGCAGATTACCCTGAGGGGCTGCAGGTTGCCCACCACTGTTTTACAGCAATCTTAGCCTCCTCTCCCTCTCCAGACTCCAGGAGGCACAACACAAAATTACACCTTGTAACTGTACCATACAACTGAATAACCTAGATTTTCCCCACATCCTAAAAACTGTTTTTTGATAGACAAGAGCAAACTATTTACAACAGGGGTCCATAATCAAGTCAATAGAGCTATTCTGATTTGTACCAGCAGAAGATCAGTTCCATGGTTCCTTTTAGTATGTTGCACTTAGGTGTTAATCCTGCACAGCGCAGGTTTGTACTGCTGCACATAGGAGTTCAAAGTAAAAAGCATGGAGCAGGAAAGAAAGCAGAGTGGCACTCCATTCTGCATTTATGAGTACTATCATGCACTCCTGTCTAATAGCATGGGTTAGGCCTAACAAAGGAATGTGCAGTTAAGTGTTTTGTTAGTCTTATGCTTTCCTTGTATATACATAAGTCTATGTCTCAGTTGCACCCAATCTCTGCTCATGCTCCAACTCTTTCTTATTTACCCTAGACACTTGAGTTAGGGAGTGGTAATGCAAAGTGTATGCAACTTTATTCCACTCTGTGTGGGGAACCATGCCTAGCACTTAACCCTACTTGCACTGGCCCACACATACTTGCAGTGGAGGGAACAACTTGTGTACCCTGCTGTGCACCACGGAAGTACATGAAAGGCAGGGCTTAGGTCAAATTCACCCCTGCTAGCACCAGTTCAAAACTAGAACAAGAACCAAGCAATTTCAGCCTTTAGGTGGCATAAATGACATGCAACAGCTTCTAACATGTTGAGCCATGAGGGAGATTAGATAAGATTACATAGAAAATACATATATCCAGCTAGCTATATATTTCTAGTGCAGCATGGTATCTAGGCACATTTTAGCACACATTCCCAAGCCAAATGTTAGCATTCAAGCATATTGCATAAATTTGAAACAGTATCTGGATGATTTAGTTCCAGATATAATCCTACTCTCAACATTTCATGCTCTTTAAAGGATGTGGATAATTTATACCTATGTTAAGGCCTCTTCATTTCTTGAGAAGTACCAAGGGGCCTTAGTGTAAAATGAGAATCAGGCTCAAAGTGTTTAAAATAATCTATTTAGCATATCATATTTTGAAACCGCATAATTCTAGAATGAACATAAGTTTCCTGCTATCTGCTTTGAACCCTACAAGTGAAAGGACGGAAATTGTTTATCACAAATAAAACCACCATTGCCTTTCATGACAAATAGCATGTTACAGCTGAAAAGCAGGTGTGTGAAATGCCTTTTAGTTTACTGACATGCATATCCAATACCATATGCCACAGAATGCTACAAAGCACAGTGTTCTTTCAAAACCTTACCTTTCTATGAGAGTAGATATAACTTGATAGATGGCCTGGCAGAAGAATTACATGACACTTTTGTGATGGGTGTTATTTCCAGAAAACCGTTTTTTGGGATGCTCCATTATGGAACATCAAATATATGTACAAGTCATAAAATCTGGACACAGATTTTGAATATCTCTAAGCTTTCATCTTGGGTTTGGTTCATTATAATTATTTGGTTTGGTCCATACTGTTATTTTGCCTTTTGCAAAATTAGGATCCAAATCCCTAAAGGTTATTGAATTCTAATTCAGGCTCAACTCTAATTCTTTTGGATTATGTTTCATGACCCTGATGTTTCAGCATGTTAGGCCTGGTGCTCTGTCCCTGCTCTTTGGGCAAGGATGCCTGGCTTTAAGTAGCTTTTGTGCTCCCTTCATTCTGGAGCCATGTAGGGGCCCTGACCAGTCGACAATGTAAATATGCTCCTCTTTCCTGAATCCTTTATGGGAAGTGAGGAACTGCTGTATTGCAGTGTACCATGGCCACACCCCCTATATGCTTCTGTTCCTTCCCCTACCTGTACTAGGGGTTGTGGATAGAACCTTTCCACAACCTCTGCACAAACCAGTGCACCCTAATCAAAAGACAATTTCCAAGAACTTCATGCTGCAGTGTGTCATAAAGGGGCCATAAGGTAATAGTGAAAAAGGTCCACTTTAACAGTCCTTTAGATAACGTTGGCGTAGGTTAGAATAATATTATGTGTAAATTCAATGTTACAGTGGGAGCATAATTATATGATTTTTTATGCCTCAGAAAACAGATAATTCATGACTCAACCATTTTGTAAGAGAACTCAGTATTGGAAGTATGAAGCACTGACCAGAGAGATTTTTAATATAATATGGTGGAGTGCTATGCAACTTACCCCAGTATTTTTCATTTATTGTCTATTAATTTAATACATTTTTGAGCAGAGATTAAAATATAAACCAAAATGTATCATGGTTTTAAGAAACCAATAAATATCATAAAGAAACTAGAGAAAAATAATCAAAAGTGCTCCATTCTACCCTTACATGCTGCCTTCCAACCTGTGAAACACAGCCTCACAGATATGGAGCAGAGGAGCGTTTGTAGGACTATGGGAAATAGGCCATGGCGTTGTAGGTTTATCGTAACTTCCATGGCCCCAGGTTTGCACATTTCAGCTGCAAAGATCATGGGAGTTAATAAAACAAACAACACCTCATGGTATAACTCTAGAACTCACAAAAACAAATCATTACTTCAGTGTAGCAAACGGCACTGTTATGAAGTATTTATGCTGTTTCCTGACACACACAAAATTTCTTGAAATTATTAACTGCACAAACAGATCTATGTTGCTTGTACATTTACACAAGGTTGCAAGGGAAGCAATATTTTATGAGTATGTATAATATTAAATTTATTCCATCTACCCATTCTTTTTTTTTTTTTTACAAAATGAAAAGAAATAGGACTGTGCCTTAAATAGCCCAACAGCATTGTGCAGTAGATGGAAGACACAGCTGGATGACAGATGTGTGATGGAACAGCTTATGCATACACACCACAAAATGCTATTCCAGGAGTACACCACAGACAGTATCAGCACTTCAGCAGTGGTAATTGTGTGAATAATTCCTGCATAAATTCCACTTGCTGCATATGGGATAGGTAAATTGCATGAGGAGGGGGTGGAGACATCCTCTTAACAAGGCATGGGGTTATTATGCAAATATTGCATTCATTTCAAGTTAGTAGTACCACACAGACACCAACGACAACAGCATTTTAGGAACACTGAAATATTTCTTGATTGTTTGTGTGGGTGACTGAACTAGAAGAGGTTGGCATTTAACTTTTTGCCTTTACGACAGTTGTCTTTTTACCTGTACTCTCTATTTTCATTTGTCTCTCACACTTAAATAAGATATATGTTTTGTCGAGCCAATTCTGTAATGATCATTTTGACTATATAAAATCTGTTGAATCTAGCCCACTCTGAATTTAAAAGAGAAGGTAAGGCTTACCTGAGCAAGGTGTATTTGTGTCAAGTACATTGGACACGCTATTAGATCAATTTATATACTCCATCCTTTGTGGTCATTTCTGCTGATTGCAGTGGTATTCCCCAATCTGGCCAACATTTACCAAAGTGATTATTGATTTTGGGCTCTCTCAGTTTTTGGGAGCCCATCTGAGACACTCAAAATCAGCAGCTACTTTGGAAAATTATGGACTAAAAAGAGCTGACGGGAGATATGATTGCTCTTTATAAATATATCAGAGGGATAAATATCAGGGAGGGAGAGGAATTACTTAAGATTAGTACCAATGTGGACACAAGAACAAATGGATATAAACTGGACACTAGGAAGTTTAGACTTGAAATTAGATGAAGGTTTCTAACCATTAGAGGAGTGAAGTTCTGGAACAGCCTTCCAAGGGGAGTAGTGGGGGAAAAAGACGTATCTGGCTTCAAGACTAAGCTTGATAAATTTATGGAGGGTGTCATAAACAGATAGCTAAGGGTTAATGTCTCTTTCACCTGGAAAGGAGTAACCTGAAATACCTGACCAGAGGACCAATCAGGAAACAAGATTTTCAAATCTGGGTGGAGGGAAGTTTTGGATGTGAGTTCTTTGTTCTTTGTCTTGTGTCTGTGCCCTCTCGGCTCTGAGAGTGATTTTCCTACCTCCAGGCTTTCTAATCTTCTGTTTCCAACTTGTAAGTACAAAGATAGTAAGACAATAGGTTTATATTGTTTTTTTGTATTTACATGTGTGTAGTTGCTGGAGTGTTTTGAATTGTATTCTTTTGGAATAAGGCGTTTATTCATTTTTTTTCTTTAAGCAATTGATCCTGTATAGTGTCATCTTATTACAGAGACTATTTTAATGTCTTTTTCTTTCTTTTTTTATATAAAGCTTTCTTTTTAAGTCCTGTTGGAGTTTTCTTTAGTGGGGACTCCAGAGAATTGAGTCTACAGCTCATCAGGGAATTGGTGGGAGGAAGAAGTCAGGGGGAAAATCTCTTTGTGTTAGTTTTACTAAGCCTGATTTTGCATACCCTCTGGGTGATGGGGGGAGAGAGATTAGCTTTCTCGGTACTTGTGCTTCCAGGACTGGAAGCAGGGAATCTCCTAGGGTCATCCAGGGAGGGGAGCCTGGAAGGAATTACCAAGGAAACAAGGGGAGGGGGTTATTTCCCTTTGTTGTGAGACTCAAGGAATCTGAGTCTGGGGGTCCCCCAGGGAAGGTTGTGGGGAGACCACAGTGAGCTAGGCACTGTATAATTCCTGGCTGGTGGCAGCTTTACCAGGTCCAAGCTGGTAACTAAGCTTGGAGGTTTTCATGCTAACACCCATATTTTGGACGCTAAGGTCCAGATCTGGGAAAAAATGTTATGACAGAGGGGATAGTATAATAGGATAGCCACACTTGGGCAATTAATTAATCTTTCATTATTAGCAGGTAAATAGGCCCAGTGGTCTGTGATGGGATGTTAGACGGGGTGGGATCTGAGTTACCACAGATAATTTTTTCCTGGGTGCCGGCTGGTGAGTCTTGCCCACATGCTCAGGGTTTAACTGATCGCATATTTGGAGTCGGGAAGGAATTTTCCTCCATGGAAGATTGGCAGAGGCCTTGGAGGTTTTTCGCCTTCCTCTGTGGCATGGGGCAGAGGTCACTTGCGGGAGGATTCTCTGCACCTTGAGGTCTTTAAACCATGATTTGAGGACTTCAATAACTCAGATATAGGTTAGGGGTTTGTTACAGGAGTGGGTGGGTGAGATTCTGTGGTCTGCATTGTGCAGGAGGTCAGACTAGATGACCATAATGGTCCTTTCTGACCTTAAGTCTATGAATCTATAAGGAATCTCTTTAAAACCAGTAGAATATGTCAAAAGAGAAGAAATCTTTTAAGCACATCCACTCCATTGGCTCTCAACATCTCTTTTTGGTGTTTGATTACAAAGCTTATGTACACTGTTGTTCTTGAAAACTTCAGGGGAAAACCATTTTTTTCTGCTTGTTCACCTTGCTTGCTATGAACAGCAACAGTGAGATTATTCTTTGGGATACATGCATATTAAACCCAACTACATTATTTTACTTTGAAGAATGTGGGTGGGTATAATCGTTAGTTACCTCTCATCCCTCTCTGTACTCCAGCTGTATAAAGAAACCCAGCTGGATGTGCTGGACCAGAGCATAACTGGTAACATTTCAAAATATTTTGCAAGGGATACTTTTCCAATAAACTAGGACTTGGGGAGCCACTGGGGGAAGGATATGTTTGTTTTCTGGTGAATTTTAACACATATATAGCACTTTACAACCCACCCTGTGTGAGGTAGGTAAATATTATTAACCCCAATATTTCAGAGAGGGTAACTACAACAAAAAGATTACATACCTTGATCAAAGTCATGAAGGAATCAGTGCTAGAGCTGGGATGAAAATGATACAACACCTGATTCTCAGTTCCTTGCTTAATCCACTGTGACTACACCCTGCTCCAACTACCAATATTAAAGCTGCTCCTCCTAGTGGTCAGAAATTACAGAATATGAACTGCAGAGGAGAGGTCACAGTTGCAGGTAGTCAGCTGGTGTGGCACTTGCAGTGTACCTGTAAGTAGCAGTAGTAGCTGGAGTGGTATTGCCCCTCAGCTACAAGCTAATTTGGAGGTCTTCCAATCTAATCAGATCAAAGGTTCCTTGGCCATGGCTTTCATGAACCCAGAGGACATCCCTGGGTGATATTATGAATAACGTGTGATCTGTATGAAAAATTGAACAGGCTTTGAATTCTAATGCTCAGTTTCCATTGATTTATGTTAACAGAGAAAATGGTTAGACATTTACATTTTAAAAAATGGAGATGGAGATTCTCCCTTGCATTTCTAGGTTTCTTCAAACTGGGTAAACCCATGGTCACAGCCTTCAAAGGCCCCAAAGTTGCTCTCTGCTTATGTCATTTTAAAAAAAGTAGGTTTTGTTGCTATATATAGTATGTTCAAAAAACAATGCTTCCAGAAAATACAGTCAAGTGATATTTAGCCATGAATGGTCCTTATTATTAACAGAATTTCTTTCATGATGATAACTTGTGATGGATTCTCTTTGTTTTCATCATCCTATTAGTAAAAAGTGACACCTTTTTAGATCTAATTAGACCACTTTCATAAAGACCATTAATAATTCAATAACCCCATTATCTATTTTCTTCCCCTTCAGAGCTCTTCAATCAGAGCTTATGCAGCAGGTTGCATTCACTTTGAAAATCCATTAGCCTCCTCTCTCCCTCATGCTCTTTTTCAAAGGACTCAAGTGGATAGACTCATTTTATTTATTCATTTGTTACTCCCTTCCTCCTAGGATAGATCTAAAATTTTGTGGTGGTGGGGTGTCTTTGATGCATGTAATAATCTCCACTGTCATATTATCACAGCTTTATCTGTCATCTTATTTTTCACATATAAAACTCTGACAACACTGATCACCTGAATCTGTTAAACAATTTTGTCATGAGGCTGACACACTGCCCCAGTGCTTGCATTTATCAACATCTCCCTGATTTATTGGCTTAATAACAGGAAATCGTTTGGTAGTTCAGCTCTATTTTGCCTCAGTGCTGACCTGTGACCTTAATTTGATGACTTTCAAGGTTCTTTGTTCTCTCATATTATAACAGGTAGCTTGCTTACCAGCTGAAACAGTTTTAGAAACTTATATAAATATTTAACTGAGAGCTAGAAATATAAATTTTTAAAAGAGTTTCCTTTGGAAGTATATAAATAACTCAGAGTAAACAGAACTGCATAAGTCAACAGCATGGTGACACACAACCTGGGTTTAGGTACCCTTCATATGCTTCATACTCCACATTTAAAAATGTTGACAATTACAATAGCTATGTAGTATTCAAAACTCCTCTCTGTGTTACTCTTTAACCCCTATCCTTCCCCCTAGAAAACACCTCAGTATATACCTATATGAGGAAGAACCTATCATGTAAGTGCTCCAGGCCACCACAGACTTCCTGTAACAATTTGGAAACTAATTAATCCCCAGGCTGGGATCACTTGAGGGTTAGTTTCAAGGAATGGGGAAGCCGCTAGAAAAGCACTATTTTGAGAATGGAGGGTCTCTAGCCTGGAGGATTGGATTCATTTTCCACCTTGCCCTACCTGATAAAAACTCCTCTTATTTTCTGGCCTGGTTTCTGAACAGCTTCACCTCCCCCCAGTTGTTTGTTCACATGCCCACGTCCAGGCCTGAATGCAGCACATATCAGCAGATGAGCCTTAGGAGGAGAACTACTGGCATGGAGCCTAGGTTAGCCAATGGTTAGAGGCAGGCAGGTGGAGAAAGGGAGGCTCTCCTGCCATAAAATGCTGGGGGAGAAATGTCTTCCCAGTGATCACAGGGAAGCTGGATGTCCTTATTAGAGAGAGAAAAGAGGTAGGGGGATAACCAACAGTGATAAATTTATGGAAGAGTCCTTTGCGTTGTGGGAGGAAGAAAGAAGGTGAGGAACCCCAGAAGAGGAAAATCATCCTCACTAACCAGTGCAGAATGAATGAAGTCCCCATTCAGATATATGCCTGTGCAGATCAGGTAGCAGACTAGAAAAACTATGAAATTCACTAAAAATTAAACCAAGAAAATGAAAGAAAAATTCCATTTTCACTCTAATATTAGACTGAAAACATGGAAAACCATTGAGAAAAAATATTTGGGGAGGGGATAGTTCTGTGTTAAAGCTAATTTCTCTAATCACCACGATGAACAATTTCCTCTCTAAGAATCTTAGACCGACTTTGATTCCTACAAAATAAAACTATCAAATCAATTCTTATAATGGATTGAGATTATAGTTTTTATCTGAACAGAGACATCTCTTTTAGAAAGCCTACATACACTTTAAATTAAACATGCTTTATCGCATTAACAATAGCAGCCACTTTTGCTATAAAGAATGGGAATATTACTAGTGCTTAAATTAATATTTAATTTAACTTATGAAAGAATGTGATGGAAATGACAGCACCTAGCCTGTTCACTTTCACCAGGGCAAGCAATGATCTTGATTGAAGTGAATTAGTATTACAGCCAGCAAATCTGAATATAATTTTTTCCACCTAAGGATAACACACAGGTTAGTTAGTGCATGAGTATAGCATACATTTGTTAGTCTACTTGAGAAAATCAGACCAAAGGAAAATCCTTTCCAACACTGGCATCTTTTAAAATTCCCCGCAAATGATATTTCTGTAATATATGAATATCAGGTCATCTGTCTGTTCTCAGCCAAATTAAAACACTTTATTTATTGTATGTCTTCTAGACAGCAAAACTAAGTGAAAGTGTCTTGATTTGGTTCTTTCCCTGTATGTCAATTATATGCATAACATCTGAAGGTTAATAGTGTGACAGTGATGTACCAAACCATGCAAACAATATCTTTCTAACAATGGACAATTTCCCTGTGAAATGGATTGGAAAGACTGTGATAGCATAAAGAAGTTTATATTAAAATGATGGCCCTTCAATCTGATGAACAGTAGAAATTTTATTTGCTCAAAGACACCATTAAAATTAGAAACATCCACCTATATATTTTCTTGATAACTGCAGTATACCTCTGCACATGTGCTGAACTATACATTATTCAGTATGCTTTACATCTTAATTGCAGTTTGCTTATAGTATCTTTGACTAAGATAAGAATCACATAGAAGAGAAAACAAAACTTTGTACCATGGTATTAAAAATGTTAAAGTACAACTTGCAAACAAATGAAGAACTCAAATAATATAGTTGCCCTATTAGCTTGCTCTTCTGGAGAGAAAAAAAATGCCACCAGAAAAGATAAATTATAACAGTTTATATGATGAGGATTGCTACACATTTCTTCTTCATACTGAGATCCTAACCTCTGCTCAAGTTTGCTGCATTTAACAAACATTCTGTTCTGAAAAATCTTAGCACTTATAACTAATACATTTCCCCTCCCCTGAGGATAAACTTTCAGTTACCAAGAAGAACGAGCACTATGGAGGAGCTTTAAGACATTATAATTGTCTTGTGAACCGTGCTTGATTTCAAAGAGCCAAGTTCTCCTTTCATTTATTCCAATGCACCTCCACTGAAGTCAGAGGTGCTACATTAATGTAACCAAGAAAAGAATTGGGCACCAAATCTGTTCATCTTCATAGCTTTTTATATAGCACCCACGACGACTGTATCTAAACAGTACTATAGTAGCTCAGCCTTTCCTTTAAAAAGGAAGTAACTCAGACTACGCTTTCATTCAGTCCTTGCCAGTCATTTGAGACAACCAGTCTGCTGTACAAAAGTAGCAAGAGAGGCATGAACTTATTCCTCCCCCATGCACTTTAGTGACACAAACTTCAGGGCCTACCAGAAATCATTTATGTGCTCATTAGTTTCCTTGCTGTAAAATATTTTTAATTTCAAAACATTAAAATAATCTTTACATATAAGTAATTTTAAAAATAGCATATGGAGTAAATGGGAAGACTCATATACTTTAAGGCCAGAAGAGACGATCATGATCATCTAAGGCTGACCTCTTGCATTCTACAGGCCACAGAACATCAACCACCCACTCCTGTAACAGACCCTAAGCTCTGGAACAGTAACTCTAGAATAGAGATGCCTATGCCCTGGGACACTATCTATGACTTGGAAAAGGCTCCTTCCTATAACTCTAACCCTAGCATGAAATATCCTACCTGTTGAAACCTATTCCAAAGAAACCTACATCTTACAACCCTACAACTAACCCAAGTTAGTCTACTACCTACAAACTAACCCTTCTTCAGGAATGCTATATCCTACCACCATAACCCTAGCCCATGGATTCCTACCTCCGCCTGACCATAGTCTGACAATATCAGCCTCCTAAACACTAAATCTAATGTGGGGTCACCAACCTCCTAGAATCCTAAGACTAGCCAAGGAATTCCCACCTTCTGGAACCCTAACCATAGCCCAGGGTGATCTATTTGCTGGAACCCTAACCCTGGCCCAGAGAGTCCTACCTCCCATAACCTTAATCATAGCCCTGGAAGGCCTACTTCCTATAACCCTTACCCTAGCCCAGGGACATGCACTTCCAAGAACCCTAACCCTAACCTAGGGACAATGATCTCTTAGAACTATAACTCTAGATCAAGGAGTCCTATCTCTTAGAAAACTAACCCTTCCCCAGGAAGTCTTATCTGCTATATAGCTAACTTTAGCCCTGGGAGTCCTATTTCCAATAACTCTAATCCCAGCATGTGGGCACCTTCTTCCTATATCCCTTACCCTAGCTGGGGGAGACTTACCTCCTACAACCCTATCCCTAGACCGAAGAAGCCTACCTCTTACAAACATAATTTGAAGAAACCTACCTCTTACAACCCTACCACTAATCTGAATTGGGTATACAATTTACAAACCTAACCCTACTTTGGGAATGTATACCTCCTAGAATCCTAAACCTAACTCATTGATTTATACATCCTCCGTCACTAACCCTAGCAAGCCAATAAGAACCTCCTATAACCCTAACCCTATATGTGGAGTCACCTATTTCCTAGAACCCTAATCCTAGCCAGGGAACGTCTACCTCCTGGAACCCTGAACCTAGCTCAAGGGTGCCTACCTCCAGGAAACATAATCCTACCTTGGGAAGACTTACCTTCTGGATCCCTAAACCTAGCCTGGGGAGGCCTATCTCCTCTAACCATTACCATAGTTAACAGAGGCCCACCTCCTTCAACTCTAACCCTACCTTATAGAAGCCTACCTCTGACAATTGTATTCCTTGCACCAAGATGCCTAGCTCTAGAACTCTAACCCCAGCACATGGAACCCTACCCTCTATATTCCTTACCCTATCTTGGGGAGGCTTACCTTCTGTAACTTTAATCCTAGCTGTGGGAGTCCTAACCCTAACAAGGGGACATCTACCTCCTACAACCATAAACCTAGTCCAGGGAGTCCAACTTCCTAGAACCTTAACTCTGCTCAGGAAATCCTACCTCCTGGAACCCTCACCATACCATGGAAAGGCCTACCTCCTGAAAACCTAACCTTGTCCTGGGAACACTTAACTCCTATAACTCTAATCCTAATGTGGGTACACACACCTCCTAGATCCATAAGTCCAGCCCAGGAAGTCCTACCTTCAGGAACCCTTCCCTATCTAAGGAAGGCATACTTCCTGGAACCCTAACCCTATCCCTGAAAGTCCGAATCCCAGACTGGAAAGTCCTACCTCCTTCATCTCTAACCTTAGGCCAGAGAAGCCTACCTAGTACAATCCTAACCCCACCTCCTATATCCTCACTATAGATGTAAGAGTAGTACCACCAAGAACCCAAAACTTAGCCTGGTTAACCCTAATTGTTGCTCAGGGAAGGCTACTATCAAGAACTCTATCCCTAAATCCAGCCAATGGATTCCTATCTCCTCCATCCCTAATCCTAAAAAGAGGATGCTTAGCTCCTACAACCCAAACACTAACCCAATGAGTCCTACCTCCTCCATCCCTAGCCCTATCTCAAGGAGACCTACCTCACATAAGCATATGCTCAGACTGACGAAGTTCACCTCTTAAAATCATAATCCAAGCAAGCATAGCTCTTGCAACCCGACCACTATCCCAAGATGGTTTACCACCTACAAGCCTAACCCTACTTTGAGAATTTCTGCCTCCTACAACCCTTATCCCATACTTACATCTTCCATTCCTTATCCTAGCCTGGGCAGGCCAACCTCCTAAAACTCTAACCCTAACAGTGGGAGCACTACAGTACCTCTAAGAGCCCTAATCTTAGCCCAGGGAGTCCTACTTCCAAGAATCCAAATCCTATGGGACTCCTATGTCTTAGACCCCTAAACCTCGCTCAGAGAGTCTAACCCTAGCTAAGGAAGCCCTACCTCCAACAATCCTATTCCTAGTATGGGGAAGCCTATATACTAGAATCCTAACCACAGCACATCAAACCCTACTTCTTATATCACTTCCCCAACCTGTGAAGACCTATTTCCTATTAGCCTACTGCAAGTTGTGGGAGTCCTGCTTTCAAGAACTCTAATACCCACTGAGAGAGTCCACCCTCAAAAAACCTAAGCCCAGCCCAGAGAGTCCTACCTCCAGTGTCTCGAACTCTAGCCGAGAAAGGATTATCTCCTGCAACCCTACCCTAAGATCTGAGATCCCTGTGCCCTGGAACCCTAACTGTTACTTGGGAAAAGTTACCTCCTATAACAGTAACCCTAGCATGAAATAGCCAACTTGTTAAAACCCTAACTCAAAAGAAACCTACCTCTTACAAATCTACCACTACCCCAAGTTGGTCTACCACCTACAAATATAATCCTATTTCAGGAATGTCTATCTCCTACGACCCTAATCCCAGCCCATGGATTCCTACCTCCTCCATTCCTGACCCTAGATTGGCAATATCAAACTCTTTCAACCCTAAACCATATGAGGGCTCACCAACCTCCTGGAACCCTAACACTAGCCAGGGCAGTCCTTCCTCCTGGAATCTTAACCTTATCTAGGAGATGCCTAATTCCTGGAACCCAAACTCTGGCCTGGGGAGACCTATCTCCTGGAACCCTAAACTTTTCCTGGGGAGTTCTACCTCCTTCATTTCTTACTGTAGCTCAGGAAGCCAACCTTCTAGAACCTTCACCCTAGCCCAGGGATTACTATCTCCAAGAACCCTAACCAGAGGACACCTACCTCCTAAAATCTTACCCTAGCCCACTGACACCTACATCCTAGTACATAAACCCTACACCGGGAAGGACTACATTCTATATCGCTAACCTTAGTGCTGGGAGTCCCACCTTTTAGAATCCTAACCCCAGTGCATGGACATCAACCTCCTGTATCCCTCATCCTAGCCATGGGAGTTCTTCCTCTAGAAACCTTAACCATAACTCAGGGGTGCCTACTTCCTGGAAGCCTAACTGTTGTGCAGGGCAGACTAATTCCTATAACCCTAATCCTAGCTCGAGGAAGCCTACCATCTACAAGAATATCCCTAGAAAATATATACCTCTCTCTTTCAACCACAACCCAAAGAAAACTACCTCTTACAACTCCGCCACTAATCTGAGTTGCTCTACACCTACAAACTTAAATCAAGTTTGGTGATGTCTACCTCCTACAACTGAAATCCCAGTTCACAGATACCTCCCGAATCACTTAACATAGCTCAGGGAAACCAACCTCCTTTAACTCTAACCCTAGCTTTGGCAGACCTAACTAGAAAAGCCTTAACCCTAACCCAAACACTCCTACCTCCAGAAACCCTAACCCTAGTCCTGAGATCCCTAACTGTTGCTTGGGGAAGAATAACTCCTAACCCTAGCTCAGGAAGACCTAGTTCCAAAAAGTCTAATCCCAGTTCAGGGAGAAGTAGGCACTGAAACCCTAACCCTAGACTATGAAAGCCTATGCCATGGAACCCTAACTATTGTTCAGGAAAGGCTACCTACTATAAGCCTAATTCTAGCTCGGGGAGACCTACCTCCTTCAACCCTAGCCCTAGCCTGAAGTAGCGTACCCTTTACAACCATAACCCAGAGCTACCAACCTCATACATTCCTACCATTAGCCAGAGCTGGCATACCACCTACATAACTAACCTTAGTTTGGGGATCTGGACCTCCTAAAACCCTAACCCCAGCCAATAGATGCCTATTTCCTCCATCCCTAACCCTAGTTCAGCAAGGCCTATCACTAACCTGAGTTGGTCTACTACCTTCAAACCTCACCCTACTTCACAAATGTCTAACTTGTAAAACTGTAAACCCAGCCCAGGAATGTCTACCTTCTCCAATCCTGACCCTAGCCTGAGAATATCAACCTCCTACCACCTACCTCCTAGAAAACTAATCACAGCCATGGGATGTCTACCTCCTAATAACCCCAATCCTAGCCTGGGGATCCTACCTCCAAAAACCCCTTACTCTCACCCAGGGAAAACCACCTCAAAAAACTGTCACCCTAAGCTGGGGAAATCTACCTCATAGAACCCTAACCATAGCGCAGTGAAACCTACCGCCTAAAACTCTAACCTTAGCTCAGTGAGTCTTACCTCCTAGAATCTTAATACTTCCTCAGGAAAGCCTACACCCTACATCATTAACCTTAGCCCTGTTAGTCCTATCTCCTACCTCCAGTATATAGAGTCCTACTTCTATATCCCTCACTTTAGCCATGGGAGTCCTATCTCTGTGAATCCTACCATTGGGTCAAGGAGGCCTAAATTCCAAGAAACTCTCTAAAATGTAGAAGCCTACCTCTTACAACCCTACCACTAACCCAAATTGCTGTACCACCTCCAAACCTAAACCAACTCTAATCCCAGTCCACAGATATTTACCTTCTCCATCCCTAACCCTAGCCCAGGGAGGCCAACCTCCTATAAATCTAACCCTAGCAGTGGGAGTCCTACCTCAAGGAGCCCTAACCCTAGCCCAGGGAGCACTGTCCAGTAATCCTAGATGGGAGATGCCCAAGCCCTGGAACCCTAGGTGTTGGTTAGGAAAGGCCACATCTTATAACCCTAACTGTAGCATGAAATAACCTACCTGTTATATCCCTAATCCAAAGAAACGTACCTCTTCCAACCCTATAACTAACCCGAGTTGGTCCGCCACTTACAAACCTAACCCTACTTCATGAATGTCTACCTCCTACAACCTTAACCTCAGTCCATGGATTCCTACCCACTAAATTCCTAACCTTAGTAGTGCAATAACAACTCTCTAAAACTGTCAACCTACTGCAGGTTCATCAAACTCCTAAGACACTAGCGCTAGCTAGGGGACTCCTACCTTCTGGAACCCTAAGCTACCTCAAGAAGACCACCTTCCAGAACCCTAACCCCAGCCCTGGGAGTCCTACCTATCGAAATCTTTACCTTAACTCAGGGAGCCCTACCATCTTGGAACCCTGACCCTAGCTCATAGAAGCCTACCTTCTGGAACCCTAACCTTAGTCCGGGGAGACCTACCTCCTACAGCCCTAACTCTAGCCTGGGTAGTACAACCTCCCAGAACACTTACCCTAACCCAGGGACACCTACCTCCTAGAATCCTAAGCGTAGATTAGGGAGTCTTATCTCCTAGAACCCTAACCTTAATTCAGGGAGCACAACCTCCTAGAACCCCCAAACTTTCTCAAAGAGTCCTACCTTCATGAATGCTAACTCTTCCCCAGGAAGGCCTACCTCTTACATTGCTAGCCTTAGCCCTAGGAGTCCTACCTTCCAAGACACCTAACTCTAACCAACCCATGGATTCCTATCTCCTCTAGTGGTAATCCTAGTCTGAAAATACCAACCCACTACCAACCTCAACCTACCGTGGTGTCTCCAACCTTCTAGAACCCTAAAGCTAGCCAGGAGATTCCTACCTCCTGGAACCCTAACTCTAGCCCAGGGAGGCCTATCCCAAATATCCCTAACCATACTAACTAACCCTAACATAACTATCTCCTATAACCCTAACCCTAGCCAAGGGAATGCTCCCTCCAAGTTGCACTTGTATTTCAGATCTGACCAGAAGTAAAATGTTCTAGAAGTCTCAAAACAAAGTTTGCTTTTTGGGAATTTCCACATCAAATTTCCAACCCAAAGACCTTTGGCTAATCATCCAATACATCAAATGCATCTCTAAATGAAGTTACTAAGGTGTATGAAAATTGCTCACCACCACTCAATGTTACACTCCAATTTCCTGAATTGCATTTCTCTATTTCAGCTGTATAGACAGCCAAGTCTCATAGATGTAATCTTTGATAGATTACAAGGTGCAGACAACTATACAAAGACATTTTTCACCCTTATTTTAGAATCACACTGATTTCCAGTACATAGCAGAATAAAACCCAATTGCAGCCAAACTACAGGGGACAGGGCCAATTTCAACTTTCCTAGTTTGAGCAGAAATAGATTCTGATAACTGCATCTTTGAGGTATATTTCCCTCCTAGTGTGTGTGTGTGTGTGTGTGTGTGTGTGTAATTTCCTTTACAATCAGTACAAAATACATGCATTTACTGAGAGGGGAATATACCTCCTTTGGATGTGTGGCAAAGTTATTCAAGAACATGACATAATCCAGCAAAAAACAATCTGCTCTGTGGAGATTTCTGTTCTATGAAAATGCGCTTTACAATACAGTTTGACATGCACTTAGAATGAGTTCATTAGAATGATGATTAACAATCCAACCTAGAATTTGACTGCTGTCTTTAAAGCAATAGTCTCTTGGGACTACTATTCAGAGCAAGTTAAATGGCATTCTGATCTCTATTATGCTCTCATTTCACCTTCAAGGTAATGTACACTTCAACATTTGACAACAGACTAGAGTCCAAGCATTAAATAAAAGATTAACTGCAGTCAGAAGTTTTCATTAAAAAACAGCGGACATCAATAGCGGCAACTGGGTAAAGTTAGAAAATATAAGGCCCTCTCTTGCTCCTATTGACTTCATAGGAGTAGGAATGGATCCATATATTAAATAAAAATGCTTCATTCTTCACAAACGGTATTTAATGCAAGGGAATCTATCAGAAGAAGTAAGCACCCGAAAATACAGAACACTTACTAATTTAGTTGAACTTGGACCTTTTTTCTTGGACCTTTTCTGTGAAAAAAAATTGCTTAGAAACAGGCTAGTAGATGAAAGGACTTGATTCATCACAGGATGGCGGCAGTTTGCACTCCCCTACCTCAGGAAAATAGAGGCAGTGTGGCTAGCAAGTAAGGCACAGATCTGGGACTTGGGTTCTGTATCTGGTTCTGCCACTAAACTGCACATCTCTATGGGTACGTCTATTCCAGAGCTGGAAGGTGTAATCTCCAGCTCGAGCAGATAAAGATGCGCTAGTGGTAAACAAGCTAACCTGCTAAAAAAAAAAAGTGGAGCTATGCTGCTGGAGTATGTATCTACAGTTTCAGATATTTACAGTGGCTACACTTCTATTTTTAGTGTGCTAGCTCACTCAGAGCTAGCATGAGTATGTCTATTTGAGCTGGAAATTACAACTTCTAGCTCCAATGTAGCTCTTTTCTCCTCCTTCTTTCCTGCGTCTGTCTTGTCTACTAAAGTTTTTGAGGCAGGGATTGTCTTATTTTGTGTGGGTACAATGACTAGCACAATAGGTCCCTAATCTTGAGGCCTCTAGGCACTACCAAAATACAAGTATTAATCAGAGCTGTTTTTCCAAAAGAGCAATTAAGAACCAGGAGAGGGCAAGTATCCATCAACTGATACCTCAATGATGGTAAGACAGCCTTAATTTGCACAGGTGGGGCTGCCCATCCGATACAGTAACTAGGGTATCCCGGCTCTACCACAACTCAGAAACCTCCATCCAGATATGTTGGCCAACTTCACTCTTCCTGGTAGAGTCAGGACTGAGTGGTTGGATCACTGCCAGTACATATAAATAAGACTCTCCCCTCAGTGGGGACCAAGGGAGTGCATCTCACCTAAAATCAAAATTAATAGTAATAACGGTTGAAACCACTATTGCCAAGTCATCTATAGAACAGTTAAAATACATACTCAATTGCACCGCCACAAAAGTCTCTCTCTCACACACACGAAATTCCATCCTGGACCTGAGTAAATCTTTGTGACAAAATTTTAATCAAAACCAATGTTTTTCTACTGAAAAAATAACTTATTAAAAACTTTTCAACCACTACCAATTAGTAACTACATTTTGTGCCTTTATTAAAATTGCTTTGTAGTACAAGTACGACTTGTGTGTGTACAATAAACATATACTTATACAATGTGTACTGTGATCACTCCAACAAAGGATCTGAAGAATTGTATACATCAATACAGTTAATCTAGTGACTTCAACAACAAGGACAAGTGCAGAGTCCTGCACTTAGGATGGAAGAATCCCATTCACTGTTACAGACTACGGACCGAATGGCTAGGAAGCAGTTCTGCAGAAAAGGACCTAGGGGTTACAGTGGACGAGAAGCTGGATATGAGTCAACAGTGTGCCCTTGTTGCCAAGAAGGCTAAAGGCATTTTGGGCTGTATAAGTAGGGGCATTGCCAGCAGATTGAGGGATGTGATCATTCCCCTCTATTTGACATTGGTGAGGCTTCATCTGAAGTACTGTGTCCAGTTTTGGGCCCCACACTACAAGTAGGATGTGGAAAAATTGGAAAGAGTCCAGCAGAGGGCAACAAAAATGATTAGGGGGCTGGAGCACATGACTTATGAGGAGAGGCTGAGGGAACTGGGATTGTTTAGTCTGCAGAAGAGAAGAATGAGGGGGGATTTGACAGCTGCTTTCAACAACCTGAAAGGGGGTTCCAAAGAGGATGGATCTAGACTGTTCTCACTGGTACCTGATGACAGAACAAGAAGTAATGGTCTCAAGTTGCAGTGGGGGAGGTTTAGGTTGGATATTAGGAAAAACTTTTTCACTAGGAGGGTGGTGAAGCACTGGAATGGGTTACTTGGGGAGGTGGTGGACTCTCCTTCCTTAGAAGTTTTTAAGGTCAGGCTTGACAAAGCCCTGGCTGGGATGATTTAGTTGGGGATTGGTCCTGCTTTGAGCAGGGGGTTGGACTAGATGACCTCCTGAGGCCCCTTCCAATCCTGATATTCTATGATTCTATGATCTGTAATGTGCATAATAAATGATGTCACATCCATCAATCAGTCCCCATAACCACTGGAATAATATACATTACCCAGCATTGAGTACAAAGTTACATGCAGATAAATAAATAGATCTCAGCACAGGCATGGGCAAAAGGATAAAACACACTTTGAGGATTTTTTTTCTTTGCCAACAAACGTCTTTTCAAATGCATGCCTTTGTTAGATAAAACAGCTGAATTTACTTCAGGTGTGACTCTAGTGAAGTCAACAAATGGTAGAGATATGTTGAGAGAACTACAGATACGATGTCTTAGAGATGGAAATAACTATTGGATCTTTCCATCCATCTCCCTGCCAACAGAGGATTGTTCCATAAAGTCAATTTTCCAGCATTTTGAGCAGTTTAATTTTAGATGTCACAGTGATGGGGCTGCCACTACTTCCCTTAGGAAACTATCCCAGAGCTTAATACATTTACTTGTCAGAAAGTTCTTATTGATATTCACTCTATATTTTTCAATTCTTAATTTCATGCCATTATACCTACTAACAGCCTCTTGCTGTACCATAGGTAATTCCTTTTTTTTTCCTGGTGTTTATACTCAGAGCTGAATTTACATTGTACGCGCCCCTAGCACAGCATCTTCAGTGCTTCCCCTACCTACATCTGATCTTTGTGTTTTCTGTTAAAAATAAAAACTTTTCAGCTGCTTTATAACATTTAAATGCCCCTAGAATGCTGGCATCCCTACGCACGTGCTTACTGTGCCTAATTGGAAATCTATCCCCATTTATACCACTTAAATAGTTATAGTCTCTTATCATAACCCTACCACTTTGTTGTGTCTTGGCCAAGATGCATATATTTAGCTCTTTGAAACTTTCATTGTAAGATGAACCCTGCAGGCTTCCGGCCTGGCTTCCCAGCCCATGAAGGACTAACACCACCTTCCCCAGCATATGGATCAGGCCCCTTTCCTGGGCTTAATTACAACATACAACAAAATTATTCCCCAAAACAAAGCCATCTGCCTGGGAGACCACTGCCTCAGGGCCTGCCAAAAAGCCAGCTTGCTCCTGTAGCTCTCTTCCAGACAATAATATAGGAATCACATCACCCCATCCCAGCTTTGTCTGATAATCCCATCTACCAGGCTCAAACACCCATTCTTAAAGAGGCTTTGTGCTCAGAACATGCTGGCCACAGCCCCCTCGTCCTTAAGGGGCAGATCATCCTATTACAAATCCCTTTAACTTCCTGTTCATGATTACTACTGCAATCTGTGTTGTTGTTTTTTTCCTTGTCGTCCAGTATCTTTCTGGTAATAAGATGCAGTGATAACTTGATGCTGCATAGAATCTTTCAATACAGAACAGAACCGGTGTCACATAAGCACAGTAATTAGTAGAATTGCCTAGTACAGGCCAAATAACTAAGTAATCAACATTCTCAAATATCTGCTTCTCTAAAAAGATAAAACTTCCCCTTATGTCCACTACCACTTCGGACACTTATCTAAAAACATTTTAATGCATACTCAGGTTGTTGTATTTTTATAATTACTCTAAACTATGCTGTGAATTCGTTAACAATTACTTATTTTGCCAGCTCAACGTCTTATTTTTGTATTGCCTGATGTACTTTGTATCCAGAAATTTATAGTGGTTGTAATTATTAGGAAAATCCTGCCCTCTCCTCCAACAGTATGGGTGAGTCATTTTTATGCATCAGAACTGATGCAATTCTGTTCTTCAGGAGTTAGAGAGCCAAGCTAAACTGCACACTACAAAGAGGCTCTGGGTTTATGTAATTACATATTCACACACTCAAATCCCTATTGTTTGGTGGAGAACAAGCAACATGACTGGACCCACATCTGGTTTCTACTGTGCTCAAGGAAAGCATTCCTCTTGTACAGGTTCAGTCTCTATGTTGGCCCAGCCCAGCTGTGTGCTGGACAGAGACTTTGGATTTATATGAATTTAATTGCCCTTAATTAGGGAACTGGGTGAGAAATCTCTTAAACAACGAAAAACCCTGCAGTTCAGAAAAATCCAGCATTATCTATTTACAAATGACATCAAAACTCTTATTAACACTCTGCTTGTTCAATCACATTCTTTGCTACACCAGCCCTAGGCGAAACTTCCATCTTGCGTCCCTCCATGCCCCCGCTCTGAGGCGCCCCCCCTTGGCAGCTCTGCCCTGAGGTGCCCCCCCATATGGCAGCTGCAACCCCTCCGCCCTGAGGCACCCCTCCATCCCAGCTCACCCCTGCTCCATGCACGAGCACGCCGTCGCTGCTTCACGTCTCCCGCCTCCCAGACTTGCGGTGCCAATCTGCTTAGGCACCGCAAGCCTGGGAGGCGGGAGAAGTGAAGCAGCCACAGCGTGCTCGGGGAGAAAGCAGGGCAGGGGTGAGCTGGGGCAGGGAGTTCCCCTGTGTGCCCCCCCACTTACTTGCTGCAGGTGGCCCTCCCCGCACTCCCCTGCCCCAGCTCCCTCCGCCTAAATGCTGGCGGCAACCGGGGTGGCCAAAGATCCAGCTGCCACGGTCGCTGCTAAAGAAAATGGCGCTCCCCAAATCCCAGCACCGTAGGCAACCACCTAGGTCACCTATATGGTTGCACCAGCCCTGCTCTCAGACCCAGCCTGGAGACTCAGGGGCCACAGACTGTTTGCCCTGCCCTGCTCAGGGGCTACAGGCTGACTGTTGTTCTACCCTCACTCCCGGAGGGCCAGAACTCCAATTGTTGTTGTCCACCCCAGCCTGGAGGCTCAGGGGTTACGGATGGTTTGCTTGCTAGGCTCCCCAGTGGTCCAGAGTCCACCATGCTGCAATTACCTGCTCTAGAAAGGAATCCCATCTACTGGGTGATGGAATGTACCCACCCTGCACTGGGACAATGGAGGTGGCCCAGCTGGACAAACAGGGCCGCCAGGTCACAAGCACCACTAAAATTTCCAAGTTATTTACACACACACACACACACACACACACACACACACACACACACACACAGACACAATTATTCAGTTAAAAGCCAAAACAAAGAAATAAACAAAAATAAAAAATTGTTGTCTGTTGCATCTTATGTGATATCACAGTATTACAAAGACTAACAAGTTTAACGCATAATGGTAGATTGATGAACAGATAATTAATTAGAATTAACTGCGACAACTGGTCTTAAATGTTCTGAACCTATACTGTTTCGACTGATGGCCACAAGGTAATATTGGATGGGGACTGGATAGTGATCATAGTTGTGCAGCTAACTGTGGATTCTAGAAAAAATTAACAAGTGGCCTATAAAACCTATAGAATTGTAAACAAGTTCAGATCAGTTGAGCTGCAGCCTCTGGACCCTGGATTGATCAATATCCCCTTTGTGTTGTGCTATTTTATCTGTAATTAGAGCAATATGACTTAATAAAACCAATTGAGCTTGATTATTTGACATCTCATTGATTAATAATCTAAATGAACTCATCCAACATTATAGTTCATGAATAAAAAATAATTCCAGCACACATTGTGTGGATCAGAGATGGTCTAGATAATACTTGGTCCTGTCATAGTACAGGGGACTCGACTAGATGATCTCTTCAGTTCCCTTCCAGGCTTATGATTCTATTACAGCTTTTCCCCCCAGCCTTTCCCTATTTTCCATAGCCATATAACACATTCCTTCAATGAAAGAGGATACTTAGCTATTCCTTCAAAAAAAAAAAAAAGGACAATTAGCTATGAGTCACTTTTATTGTTTTTACCCAGCTGATGACTAGACCAACTTCTTACACTAGCATTAGCGATCCTAAAATGGTAAACTACATTTTTTCCCCCAACATGTTATCACCTGGCTTTGTTTTGTTTGTTTGTTTTTAACTGAAGACCAGTGGACACTTGGGCTTGAGTCCATGAAAAGCCTTGTCATAAACAGATAGCTAAGGGTTAATGTCTCTTTCACCTGTAAAGGGTTAACAAACAGTGACCTGCAACACCTGACCAGAGGATCAATCAGGAGACAAGATACTTTCAAATCTCGGTGGAGAAAAGCCTTTGTTTGTTTTTTGGGGGGGTTTGCTTTGTTCTCTCTGGGCTCTGAGAGTGACCACATGTACCTACAGGCCCTCTAATCTTCTATTCCAATTTTGTAAGTATAAAGGTAGAAAGGCGGTATAGTCTTTTTATTTGTTTTCCTTTATGTGCAAAGGTGTATTTGGCTGGAAGTATTTTAAATTGTATTTCCCTTGGAGGAGGCTGTTTCTCCAATTTCTATAAGCTGACAGACCCTGTAACTTTTTACCATCTAAATTGCAGAGATAAACCTTTTACTTTTTTCTTTTTTTTTATTAAAAGTTTTGCTTTTAAGACCTGTCTGATTTTTTTCTCCTAGTTAAAGCTCAAAGGAACTGAGTCTGTATACACCAGGGAATTGGTGGGGAGAAGGGAAAGAGAGCAGGAGGGAGAAGGGAAAAGTGAATTTCCTCTTTGTTTTAGATTCATGGAGTTGAATCTGGATTGCCTCTGGGGGAAGGTATCATTCCTCTCTGTGTGGTGATTCAAGGAGTTGAATCACGCTGATCTCCTAGTGTACCCAGGGTAGGAAAGAGCTGGGAGGAAGAAAGGAGGAGGAAGGGAAATGGTTTATTCCCCTTTGTTGTGAGACTCAAGGAATTTGGGTCTTGGGGTCCCCAGGGAAGGTTTTGTGGGAGACCAGAGTCTATTATCAGAGGGTAGCCGTGTTAGTCTGGATCTGTAAAAGCAGCAAAGAATCCTGTGGCACCTTATAGACTAACAGACGTTTTGGGGCATGAGCTTTCGTGGGTGAATACCCACTTCCTCAGATGCATGTAATGGAAATATCCAGGGGCAGGTATATATATGTGTGCTAGCAAGCAAGTTAGAGATAACGAGGTCAGTTCAATCAGGGAGGATGAGGCCCTGTTCTAGCAGTTGAGGTGTGAAAACCAAGAGAGGAGAAACTGGTTCTGTAATTGGCAAGCCATTCACAGTCTTTGTTCAATCCTGAGCTGATGGTGTCAAATTTGCAGATGAACTGAAGCTCAGCAGTTTCTCTTTGAAGTCTGGTCCTGAAGTTTTTTTGCTGCAGGATGGCCACCTTAAGGTCTGCTATAGTGTGGCCAGGGAGGTTGAAGTGCTCTCCTACAGGTTTTTGTATATTGCCATTCCTAATGTCTGATTTGTGTCCATTTATCCTTTTCCGTAGAGACTGTCCAGTTTGGCCGATGTACATAGCAGAGGGGCATTGCTGGCATATGATGGCGTATATTACACTGGTTCATTCACCTGCACATCCACCAATGTAATATACGCCATCATATGCCAGCAATGCCCCTCTGCTATGTACATCGGCCAAACTGGACAGTCTCTACGGAAAAGGATAAATGGACACAAATCAGACATTAGGAATGGCAATATACAAAAACCTGTAGGAGAGCACTTCAACCTCCCTGGCCACACTATAGCAGACCTTAAGGTGGCCATCCTGCAGCAAAAAAACTTCAGGACCAGACTTCAAAGAGAAACTGCTGAGCTTCAGTTCATCTGCAAATTTGACACCATCAGCTCAGGATTGAACAAAGACTGTGAATGGCTTGCCAATTACAGAACCAGTTTCTCCTCTCTTGGTTTTCACACCTCAACTGCTAGAACAGGGCCTCATCCTCCCTGATTGAACTGACCTCGTTATCTCTAACTTGCTTGCTAGCACACATATATATACCTGCCCCTGGATATTTCCATTACATGCATCTGAGGAAGTGGGTATTCACCCACGAAAGCTCATGCCCCAAAACGTCTGTTAGTCTATAAGGTGCCACAGGATTCTTTGCTGCTTTTACAGAGTCTATTAGGCGCTCTACTCTAAGTCCTGATTGGTGGCAGCACTACAGGATCTAAGCTGATAATTAAGCTTAGGGGAATTCATGCTAGTACCCATATTTTGGACGCTAAGGTTCAGATTTGGGAATTATACTATGACAAGCCTAATGTGACATTTGGGCTCAAAGAATAAGCCTTCCCCCCAGACCCCTCCATTTAGGGCTCCAGGCTTCAGCAGCAGGGCAGGGTGTCTCGGGGCTTTAGCCCTGTGAGGAGGGGGGATATCAGGGCTCGGGGTTTCTGCCTGCAGGTCACCCCTGGGCTCAGGATTTCAACCTCATGGTAAGCACCAGGGCTCCCATGGGTTTGAAAATATTTACCGATGCTCTACTCTGGACGGCTTTGGCTGAATTTAAGCCCTGCCATGACTCTCTGAATTCTAGCTAGTAGTAACATAAGGGTATGCTAGAACCTGGCTAAAGTACTTCCTGTGAAGAAAATGGAGATGTTGTTCACTGCCACTGAACATTATCAAGCACTCTGCTTGCTTGTTTGATCATCATGTCCTACGTATTATCAAAAAATATTTTAAACATTGGAACCCTCTTGGGCCAAGTCTAGTCTATTAGCTAACATATTTTTGAACCGAGTGTAAACAGGGTAACATATTTAAAAATGGTTCAGTGAGTTATACTTAACTCTAGTGGGAAATCTAGCCATGACCAGCTACAAATGTTAAGATATTAAACCCTGAATACACTTGTGTTTAAAAACATATTTTCTGAAATGTGTTAGCTAATATATTTTTAAACATGACTTGTTATTTAATCTAGATAATGCCTCGGTAGAGGGAGTGAGAAGACCAAAGCCCTCAAATACTGAGGAGATATGAAAGGGAAGATATGAAAGTCATCGCTTCTCCCATCCAATCATTGGAGAGAAAGACTTATCACCTCTCAATAACTAGGAAAGATGAAGAAGAGAGTAACCTATTGACCACCAAAACATCAAGTCCATTAGGAAGAATGTTCCATTGGTCCTCAGTTTTCTTGGAGTCTGAGGCAAGCTAAAACAATTTACACCAACTCTGTACATAAAATCACATGATCTACCACCAGCACAGATACTATATTTCTTGCCATCTGCTTTCTATTTATACTACATTTAAAATGTATTTGCTTATATTTTTGTCTCTGCAACAGTGATTGTCCTATTTTTAACTGTAATGAGATTCCAAGCCATATAACCATTTATTTTTCTACCAATACATAACCCCACCTTCTGTCAACATATTTTAATTGGGTCCTTCTTTCTGTATCATTCTTTAGCAAAACTATTTGTGTTAATTGTTTTCTCCTGTGACACACTCCAACCTAATTCCAGTCCTGGATTCCATGAAATCTGTGCTGTTATGTTAATGAAAGAGGAATTGGCATCATGCTGCAGTGTATATTTACTGTTTATTATAATAGAATTACCTAATTTACCCAATATTTTAGCGAGCTCACAATATGTGGAGTTTTGGTATCCCAATCTGAAACATTTTTATGATCTACCATGCACCAGTGTATATATGTCATAAAAAAAGAGATTATAAACAACCTAATGAGGAGAAGACTGAAGAAGCATTATGATTCGAAGCTGATATTGCTTGAAACGAGGAGGCTCACCTGGAAGCAGGGGCATAAATAATTCTTGTATTTTTCAGGATGACTCTAGAAAATAAATTGACACCTGTGGCTCCATTGAAAATGAAATGATACTTTCGAAGTGGGCAAAATGCCACTCTAACAGATGGTGTAAGTGTAGGCATGCAAGAGAACAAGGATGTGAGTCAATGTTTGGGCACGTTCTCTGTCCAGGAATGTTGAAAGAGCAGCTTTTGCAGAATGTTTAACTTACGATTATAAGGACATAACATTGCTATACCAGCTCAAATTTCCTGAACTTAAAATGGAGTGTAACTTACATTTTTAGTTACCATGGTGGATACTTACAGGATTACATGTAACAGCACCTAGATGCATTGACAGACAAAAATGGTTTCATATTTAATTTATTGTTATGGAATATTTTGAAATACAGATTTTTGAAAAATCTTTCATTAAATATATGCGCTACAAGACCAGCTGATGTAAATCAATGAAGCTTCATTGATTTCAGTGGAGTTATGCTGAATTACATGAAGTGAGGATCTGAACAATACTTTAAAAAAAAAGAAACATACTTTTATCTGTCTGTCCTGTGCTCTAAAGGGTTGTTGTACTCTACAGGGGAACATGAGAGAACTCAGCAACAGCTGGCTTCAGAATCTGTCAACCAAACCATGTCCAAGTCCAGATGATACTTTCCCGTTCCAGATCACAGATTAGTTTAGGATGGGGTACATTACTTTGTCCCCTATATCCAAGGCATAAGTCACCATGTGGGGGAACATATAAGCTTTCTGCCCATGCCGCTCAATCTTCTTCAGGCTGCTGCTGCTGCCTTTGGTCAGGTGGGACAGGTCAGATCATCTTGCTGCCCAAGTATAAAAACTACCTGAGCTGCAAAGATGAAAAAATTAGTGCCAGTCACTGAAATGCATTAAATGAAATATTTTTTTTATAACCAGACCAAGACTCACTATTCACTCACAACGACCGTCATTGGTCACAAAAGGAAGGGTTGCTTTAAAAAAATTGCAGCAATCTAAGGCAGATTTTTGGCTCCGACTATTCAAGAAAGGAAAAAATCTATTATAAAGATGTCTATACATGTTTTGGCTCTCTGCAAGTGGGACCCATGCTCTTCAGTTGCAATGCTTTCTGAGGATCAGTTGAGTTTCTGTCACATAGTCGAGTGTGCAAAAGTCAGATATGACCTTTCACAGCACAACATTTCTACTGAATAGTCTCAAGTTACCAGCGCAGAAACAATTCCTTGTTAGGTCAGTTGTTTTTCATTCCATAGAAAAATGCATCTGCTAAAGTCATCTCTCTGGGTAATTTCATCCCCTCTCCACCTCCTTTTGATCCACCCACTTCCGGAGCCTTCTCCAGCACATCATGTTTAAATTTATGTTCTTCATCTTCAAGGCACTGCACTATTCTGCTTCTCCCTGCTTAGCTGACCTTGTGTCTATTATGTTTCCCTTCTCCACCCCCTCCCATTTTAACAACAATGCTACTTCTGTGACCCATTCGTCCACTTCTCTAGCAATCACAGTCATTGACTTCAGTGGTGTTCAGCATCTTGCAGAATGGGGACTGTAGTTGTTGAAGGACTGACTTCTTTGCAGCTATGTGGAATTAAAGAAGCTGAGGATCTGGCCCAAAGAATTTAAAGAAATAGGATACTGTACTTTTCAATACAGGTACACTGATTACATAGAAGGAAGTACCAAGTTGTGTGCTGGAGCTTAGAGTTAAGAAAATGGTAATAGTGGATCTTCATCCATCTTACCCAATGTGGATAAAACTGTAAAGTTTGCTATTCTGAAACAGCCAGCTTTTTCTGTCACAGCATTACTGGAAAAAAGTAAAGAAAAAGGGTAACGGAGAAAGAAATTGTGTCCCTTTCTTTCTTAGGATCAAGGAAAACACTTTTTTTCATGGGATTCATAGAATAACTTCATCAATAAGTCAGTCTTAAATCCAGAAGACCAGTATGATCATAGTCAACAGCCTGCAAACTAAACATGAAAACAAAAAAACCAGGGTTCTTCGTGGGTGAAATGTGCACAGAGTGTCTGACATGGATTGTTTCTACTAAAAGATCAGACAAAAGGGCCAGATCCTCTGCTAGTAGTAGTTCTACTGATACCAACATGGGCTCTGTTGATTTAACTAATGTTCTACCAACTTGGCCAAATGACTACAAAAAGCAAATACAGCTCAATGTTTAAAGGGACCAACTAAGTGGGAAAGCTCAAAGGAGAGCATTCTGCAGAAAGCTCTGGACAATAACCTCTATGCCTAGAAGGATATTTACTGAGGCTTCAAAAAACCTGAAAACATCTTAGAAAGACCAAATAAGTAGAGTAGAGATAAAGATAATAGTTTTAATTAGTAAACTGGCAGCATCTGCAGTAGTGTTGCTTGGAACTTTCTTTAGAGCTATTATATCTTTGGTTCACAGAAGAAAAACATGAGGGGCACAGGCCTGAGTAGATAGCAGTGCAAAGCTATACTACATATTACGGAACGAGGGGAAAGACAGTCCCACTGGAAAGAAGAAAATATTCCAAGCATCTGGGTACACTGTCCTGAAGTGGGATATAAAATTTAATTGACCTCTTTAATGTGTAACTCTTTTGAAGTTGCTTGAAACAAAAGGAGTTTCACCAGGAAATAATTTGACCTATATTATTACAAAGTGATACAGTTAGGTGGAATAATTGCCAAGCTAAGCAGAAAGGGCAAATGTTAAAAGTGCATTGAATTACTTAATAGGACATCGGAAAATCATCTGGAATGTACAGACACACCTTAAATGTATATAGCAGCATGAAAGACTAATATGATATTAGTGTACACATATATTCCTAAGATCAAACTCTGCCTTTCAATGCCCATACCACAGCTATTCTAATCACCTGGAGCCTTATGCCTACTACCAAAGCTGGAATTTGGCCCCAGATGTCTTCAAGGTCACCTGTTCACAATATCTATTTTCCTGTGTGTTTACTGAAGATGCACCACTTGTACCCTTTAACATCTCCTATAATAATAATGCAGAGCACAACAGGTAAGACTATTGATCTAACACTAACTGAAGTATTTCCATTGCAAAGTCCTCTTCTTGCTCATTCTGCAACAGGTCTTTTAATACTGCATTACAACCACATTAATAATGATTGAGTCCATTATGATCAGCGGTACTACAATGACTATGAAACGACAGCCCCATTATTAAGATTATCACAGGACGCCAGCAGTAACTGTTCATTGCAATTTACAGGGATTTAGCTGTGTGATGCCCATTTTCTTTAACAGGATTTGTGTTGCTGAATCACAGTGAATAGTTACACCTTAGGAGTTAATTGTTTATACTTCGTGTTGCAACACACTGTTGGTTCTACAGAAAGATAATACATATTGTTGTATTTCTGAGTAATTTAATATAATCTTTCTTTGTACAGGGTTCCTATAAGCACCAGCTCCCCCCACCCCAAGTATATTCTCAAGGGTTATGTGGTAGATATTGATTATCCTAAACCTAACAAGTAGAACTATGAATATAACAGAATCATTTCTTTGTTTGCTTTAAAAGGCAGCATTATCTTTTAACTTTATTTTTAATCCCCCTTTATAAAATATAATGCATTTGATTATACCATGAATGTAGTACATTAATCACTTTGCTTAAGTAGGATTTTGCTTAAAGGTCACCTGGCTTTGAAACTTGTAATAAAGATTTCCCATGACTACGTCCACACACCCTTGATTAAAGGTAAGGGAGAGGCCCAATTTACCCTTACATTCTCTGGCTTTGTTTTAAGATGCATGCCTGTCAGGGCCCCAGGAAAATCTCACATAACTTTTGGTAATGTTCAGTAATGCCCCTGGTTTCTCAGTTCTAACTCCATGATCTTCTCCAAGAAGGCTTCTCTTGGTTTGCAATTCACCAAGAAATGTTCATACTGACAAAAGGGAAATAATTGCTAAGCTTTGACTAATGACTAATGTTATCAAACATACAGGTTTTGTCCAAGATAAATTCTACGAGTGGCTAGTTCTTTCTATTGTGATTCATTTCCCACCCACCCCAAGTTTGGGACTAAGTTTTGATATAGTCAAGATTATCTGGCATATAGAAGTGGATAAAGCAGTTGTAACATGATAGTGAAACATAAGAGGAGGAAGGAAGATTGATATGTTGAGATGAAAGATAGTCCAGGGGCTAGAGTGCTGGTCTGGAACTCAGAAGATCAAGGTCCCTGTTCCTCCACAGATTTCCTGTATGACCTTGGGCAAGTAATTTAATCTCTCTGTGCCTCAGTTGTCCACCTCTAAAATGGAGATAACACTTTCTTACATTCTAGAGAAGAGAAATCCACTACAGATTGTGAGGAGCTCAGAAACTGTGATAATGGAGACCATCTAGGTACCTTAAATAGATAGGCTCCAAACACCTTATAGAAAACAGTTAGTCACAAGGTTATTTTGATATCTCATCATATACTACATTTTATTTGCTATATATATGCCTAGTCAATGTCTGGGGTGTTGAAATAGAAAGGTATTTGCTCTTTTATATATTAGATACTGATCTGAGAGAAAACATAAATAAAATACTTAACTGCTTACAAGTTTGTCTAAAAGACACCACCACTCACCCACCAAAAATCTAACTCTGATATTTCAGCTTTTTCTCATCCTTCACTTTCACTCTCACAAAATAATATTCAGTAGAGTCCCTTTGTGTGCTTTGGCTGGCCTCTTTGAATATCTTCATTCGACATGGATACCATCTCATAGATAACAAAAAATAACTTTGCACTTATTTTCCATCAAAGATCTTAAAGGGCTTTGTGCCCATTAATAAATGAAGCCTTAAAACACCCCTTGGAGCACGATCATCTGTCTTAGTTTATCCCCATTTCACAAAAGGAAATTGAAGTGAAGAATTATATAATCATTTACATTTGGCCATTCAGGAAGCCAGAAACAGGGCCAGTAATAGAACCCAGACCTCCTAAGTGTCTTTCCTGTGCTTCAGATACAAGGCCATGGCTACTAATTTGCCATCAAATTAATTCATTTGCTAAAGTAAAAAGGATACCATTAGCAATAATTTCTCCATCAACCCTTTGTGCTGAATAAAGGTCACATAGGTTAAGTTACTGTACCAGGAGTCTTCCTGTCTTCCCATTTTCAGAGAAAGTCACACTTTCTCTAACCAATATCAACCCTCACTAATTTTGTATGCAAAAAAACATACTGGTAAATATACCTTCTGGAATTTAAGTAGATTTTGCCACAGTTGCCCTCACAATTCTCAGAGAACTAACAAACAAAATCTATTTATGGTGATATATGGTTGTGAACATGGCAACTTCTGGATGGCAAAACAACACAGCAGTATACATTAAATGGCTCAGGTGCAGTGAATTGTCCTGGATATCATTCCTTGATTTTTTAGGAAAGGGAGAAAATGACAAAAAAAAATTTGAGAATCAGTTTATTTTAGTATGAGAAGCTATTTTTTACATACACAAAATGTAGGGCCCAATTCTGCCATGCCTTGTCCCTGAATTTGCATCTAGTTCCACGAGTAAACCCCTGAACTCCCATGTAAATCCATTGACATTAATGGAGCTCTGCACTAGTAAAGGAGTTTTCCCATACAGAAAAAGTTGAAGAATTAGCCATCGTACAATACTTTACCATATCAAAAGTCCCAGTGATCTCATTAGAATTACTCACATAGCAAGGTGTTACTCAACATGAATAAAAGTGACAGACTCAGGCCTTCCCTGTGTATTATGTATGACATTTAAAAGTCATTTAGAGTATTAGAAAAATAAGCTATCGCCCATGAGGCTGTACAATAGTCTGTCAATAGAGTAAGTGGAAGCACCCTCTCCTGAGCTCCTGAGACATTAAAAACTGCACCGAGTGCCATATTTGGGGTCTGGGGGACACTCTTGCTTGCCTTCAACACTCACACTTCCCATTGAAGTCAGTGGGAGTTCTGTACATAAAATGCATGCAGGATCAGACCCTATAAAATATACTGGAAGGAACTACTCTGCATCAGCAGGAAAATATTTTAGATGACCTCACAGGTCTTTCCTGTGTCTGGATTTCTATGGACCTATCCTGAGAATTACTGCACAGCTGCTGAGCACTTGTAGTCAATAAGAGTTATAGGTGTTCAGTCCCTCTTAGCATCTGGTCTGATGAGCCTATGAAAAATGAAAAAAGTCCACTCATTCACATTTCAAATAGCATGACTTTTTTTTTTAAATCTGAAATGAGTTTATGTGTTTAAAAAAAAGTATAGTTTTTTTTCACATATGTTGAGGATTAAGAATCATTTAGTTTCTAAAACATGACACAATCCAAATGATACATTGCATTAGATTTTATATGCTATAGTATAATAAAATGTTTAGGATATAACTTCCTATGGTGATAAATGCTTCAGAGAATACACTAACACGTACAGTATCGATACTGGAAGTTAAACGCCCAAAGATTTTCAAAGGATACTACCATATGTTTCAGTTCTACTTTAGAACCTAGAGTGATATTGGAAAACTATGAAATTTATAGTTGAAGGAGCAGATTTATAACAGCATAAAACACACTTCAATTGTGAGATGATTGTTTTCTAGTTAATTTATATATTTTCTTAGTAAGTGGTAAGGGTTTTTCACTCTTTGTGTTTGGCCTGTTTTTGTTTTGGTGATAAAATGTTTTTAGAACGGGGGGAAAAAAACCCATAATGTTTCAGCATGATAAAGGACTACAAAAACACAAACAAAAAAACCTACAAAAAATAAAAACAACCTATTTATCATTTTGTTTGTAAAGGAAGGTTTCACGGATCAACTCCTGCATGCTGTTTGTATGCGAGCTTCCTACATTTTGCATTGCTAAATAATTGAGAACATTAGCTCCCAAACCATGAAAAATTCATTTTTACATGATGTATTATTAATCAATTTAATTTAAAGTGATCTGGAAAGTTCCACTTTCAGTTATGGTGCTTAAAGATACATTCAGACAGTGGTTGGTCTTTATTAATAGCACTAGGTGTAACTCTTTCCTGCCTGATACACCTTCCCAAGTATGTCAAAATGCAAATACATGGTGGTGGATAAAGGAGAACTGGTTGACATAATTTACCTAGACTTCCAAAAGACACTTGACAAAGTCCAACATAAGAGGCTTAGACATATAAGCTAAGTTGTAATGATGTAAGAGGCAAAGTATATGCCATGGATCAAAAATTGGCTAGGAGCAGGACCGGCTCTAGGCACCAGCAAAGCAAGCACGTGCTCGGGGTGGCACATTTCCAGGGGTGGCATTCTAGTTGGGGGCTGGGCTGCGTGTCGCACAGCAGCATGGCAGGCAGGACCAACAGGGCGGGCAGCAGCCAGAGCACAGCCAGTGAGAGCAGCACAGGGGCGTATGGGCCGTGAGCATGGCAGCGAGTGCACAATGGCAGGTAGCAGTCAAAGCTGAGGCAGCCCAGGCAGAAGCGACCATGCTGAGCAACACCAGGTAGCTGCTGAGCTTGCACAGCGCTGAGCCGAAGGGCCAGTGGAAGTGCAGCGCCATATAGGCGGCCCACAGGGGCAGGGTCACCATGAAGGCCAGGTCGGCCAGAGCCAGGTTGCTGATGTAGGTGTCGTCAGAGTGGTGCTTGTGTCATGGTATTCTATCCCCAATCTGAACCTTAGAGTCCAAAAGTTGAGGTACCAGCATGAATTCCCCTAAGCTTAATTACCAGCTTAGATCTGATAGCTGCCACCAATCAGGACTTGGAGTGCTTGATACACTCTGGTCCCCTCAATACCTTCCCTGGGGACCCCCAAAACCCAGACCCCCTAGATCTTAACACAAGGAAAGTAAACTCTTTCCCTCACCAGTGCCTCTCCTGGGCTTTCCCTCCCTGAGTTACCCTGGAAGATCACTGTGATTCAAACCCCTTCTCTCTCCTTCTCAGGCTTTCCCTCCCTGGGCTATCCTGGAGAGATAGTCAGATTCAAGCTCCGTGAATCTAAAACAAAGGGATTCCACTCTTCTCCCCTCCCTTCTCCTTCCCTGTTAAGTACAGACTCAATTCCCTTGAGACTCAACAAG